>NC_085139.1:289098448-289698448 GCF_024139115.2 Armigeres subalbatus
AGGAATTCTTGGAGGAACTGCCGGTGGAACTCCTGGAAGAATTCCCGGAGGAACTCCCGGAGGAATTTCCGGAGAAACTCCTGGAGGATCTCCCAGTGGAAATCTTGAAGTTTCCACCGGAATTCTTTCAGGATCTCTTCGGGAATTAATCTAGGAATTCCTCCGAAAATTCCATTGATAATTTCATTTTCGGTATAATTTCTGTATAAATTGGATGGAATTGGTGGTTCGTTGAAAATTTTAAATAAATTTAAATAATTTAAAATATCTGTTCATGTATTTTTTATATCATATTGTTTTAATCATTATTGTTGTAATATAAACGCATAACACAACAATTGCATTATGGGCGTGGATGCGTCACGTTCATTGGCGTTGCGTTTTAGTACAAAACGCTGACTTCAACGCGAACGCGCAACGCGCTATTGTGATTCAGCCTTACTGTTGGTTGACGATTTGGTTTCAAAGCTTTTGGAACTTAGAAGGAAATAGTGCCAAGCACCAATATTCATGTGTTTTTATAAAACTCAAATGGGGGTGAGAATGGGTCACTGTTTCAAGTACTTAAAATGCTTGTAGAATAGATTAAATGTATCTGAGAGCAAGAAGACTAAAATATAAGAGACCTTTTTGAATGATTTTGCGCTCCGACCTCCAGGCTGCCGGTGAGAGCGATGACCCATTGTCATCCCCGATGGCGGTACTGAAAAAGTAACAATTTAGAAGACCTAAAAAAGTTGGCCCCCCTTACTCGAAATCCTGGCTACGCCCATGTCCTCGACTAACTGCTCATATTCGCCATCATACCAGTCGTTTCTTTGATCCGGGAGCACCGTGCCTAGTGCAGCGGTTGCGGCGCTTCCAATGGCGGATCGAATATCTCTCCAACTATTTTCAAGACACGTTCAGTGCGTGATTTCTCTTGTTTCGGACAGCAGAACGATCGCGCGATCTGCCGAAATATTGTGTTCTGCATTGCGCGGCCGGTAATAAAGTTAATCAGTTCAGTGCGTGATTTCTCGTGTTTCAGATTCTCCAGTAAGCAGAGCGATCGGCCGGTCGTCGAAATTTTGTTCTGCTTTGTGCGGGTGAGTAAGTTAATCAGAAAGTGAAAATTTAGTTCGCATCCGATAATTAAAATATTTAGCGTTTTTCGATTGTTTTTGTTTTAAATCAAACTACACGCTATACACGGCAGACCGTTTACCAAAACGAACCCTGCCACACTCCCTACCCCATATATCCAACATCCCAGTGATTTCTCGTGGAAGTGCAGATGACTCGTCGGCTTCTATCAAAACGAATATCACGTCAACAATTTCCTACCTATTCCTTAACTGACCAGCATTCGGACACGGCCGGCGCTGGTATTGCTAATTTTTGGGTCACCATTTCTTACACATTGAAGGTGATGCTAGTCCCAAACTTCATCTATTGGTTAATTACAGCTGGCCTGGCAATAACGGAGTAGCAACCGTGGGCGGTCAATCATGCTCATGCCCATGCTCAAGTTTAACAGAGCCCACTGTCACACCCCACCACTGGCGGAGACAGAGGTGGGGCACCACACGATGCAATCACACCACACCATCTCATAGGCTATTGTTCTTGCGCCAAGTGGTGCCCCACCAAATAGGAATAGCTAGCTTCGCCAGTGCACCCCACCACATCCTAGGCAGGCACCACAACTCGCAGATGGCCTGGGGATGGATCGTCAAGCCCTTGAACATAGTCCCTGCTGCCCCTGCTAGTAGAAGTCAATATTTTTTATGCGTTCGACGCCCCTCGTTTTTCTGGAGCCCATCTACTCTAGACCTTCTCGACTAGTAAATAACTTCATCATTATTGATTTATTGGCCTTTATCGGTGAGTACAATATTAACTGCTCAAAGTATGAAGGAGCAAAGCAATGAAGAATAGAATAGATGGAATGGATTGATTGCTTTGCTCCCTCCTATTTTGAGCAGTTAATATTGTACTCACCGATAAATTTCAATAAATCATTTGTAATAAGGTCAAGCGCCCGGTGATCAAAACTTTTCCAATCAGTGAATAACTGGTCCATAACATCAAAATTGACATTAATGACAAAAACATCAAAATATCAGTCATGAATATTTTGGGTTAAACAAGTAGAGTGAATAATATTTAGAAAACTACAACATGTTATCAAACTTTGTAATATGGGTGATAATATTTTCATTTTTAGAATTGGGTCTTCTGAAACACTGTGCATAGCCAATAACGCTTTGATGGTCTACTGCGATAGATTGCACCATTCATCACACTGCCTAATTCCATCCCTGCCTTGACAGATTGCAGCTCATCATCATAAAAAAAATGAATTATTATCGATGAGTAGAATCCATCAATATTCTTTACGAGCTCATACTGTCTGGGCCCCAATGCAGGCAAATGGGTTCGATCGGTTCAGTGAAACACAATTTCACTCATTATAAGAGGCGGGCATGCATTACTCGAACGGACTCGTAGCTGACCGACAGATGAATAATTTATAACTAGACCTGCTGCAGCAGCGGCTTTTCCTCCTCCAATAATAATTTTCCTCTTACTAATGTCGATGTGGTTAGAAAACATTCAATCAGGCGTTCGCACGGGCAGGCTCGAAAGAATAACAAATCTGGTTCGTGTTTATCCAAACGCAAGCACACACTTTTCCCACCGCCAATATCCACTTCCTTTCGCTTGCCAATCTAGACGATTTCCTTTGCTGAGAAAATCCACTTTTTCACATTCACAGACAGCCACCAACTCTTTACTTAAGTGCGTTCGCGTGTCAGATAGCGCGTTGGATGTGAGCTTTGCTTTTAAGATTCCGTCTGGAGCGAAAAACCTTTCACCAGCCACTCAAATCAAAATCGAGATCAGCGAAGAAAACATTTACGCGTTTCACGGTTCATTTCGGTACGAAAAAAAAACAAGAGTTACATTCCCAGTGACCTTTGCGTACACATCAGGAACCGGACTACAAACCGATGTAGCACTCCGAATCGAACCGAATCTTTTCACTCACTAAACCGACTTACTGACGGACTACTAAACTGGCTGGACGTGACGACACGATGGCGGATCTATTAGTGCGGAAAATTCACACCGCATACGGCGATAGAGTTTCCAGGCGCACAGTTTTCCTGTGCGATGGAATAAGAACATCGTCATCAGGGGCAAGGGTTGAGGAAGCGCATCTCACACAGGCACACGTGGTGCTCTCTCTCTGGCGCGTTTCGTCCTCTCTGTGTTGTGTCCCGATTTGTTTGGAAAATCGCAGATCAAAATCATTTTTATGATGATGAGTTGTGTGTCGATTGATGTGAACGAGAATCATTAATTCAATATGAATTAGGTATGATGAAGTTAATTACTATGGTCAAGGATCATCATCAAAGCAACAAGAAAGAAATCTGTTTTGATTTTTATGAGAGAGGCCTGCTGCGACTCTACTCTTTACTCTTCAAAACAGAGGTTCGTTGGCGACAAACCATAACAAAACAATGCCCTTTTTTCAAGCATGCTTTCCGGACGCATGCGTCCGTTTTTCTTTACAACCGCTGACAGGTTGTTTTGGCAATTGGCTGCAATTTACCGAAAGAATGTTTTTCCGACCGACATCCAGAAGTAAATGACACGCAAACGGCATGCTATGTATTAAAATATGCGTCTATAAATGAACGTATTCTATGTTTGCTGGCAAATCTTTCTTCAGATTTTTTTTTTGTTTCCTCATAGAAGGAAGAGTTAAGAGTTGTGTTGGATTTGATTGGATTTAGGTAGACGCATGGTCGTTTATACATCAAAATGCAATAAAAGTAAATGCAGCCCTAGCGACAGTGATAGTTTTCAGTGTCAATAAATGTAGGCTAAAACGACCTATTATGGAGGGGTTAAGCACAGTGTCAAAACAAAATTGATTTAAAAAATTCTTTAAAAATTACCTGTTGGTCGATTTCCACATTGTAGTAATTGAATAGGATGCTCGTTAACTATAGTTTCGTAAATATTACGTCAAATGTGCTGAACTTATGTTGTTTTGTTTTTATCACAATAAAAACAAACTACCGCAATAATAGGACACACAGTTGCAATATTTTCCTATTGTTGCGGTATTGCATGTAATTCTTATGGAGAGCGATACCGCAACAATAGGACCTTAGCACTGCCGCAATAATAGGCTCAAAGGATTCAAATTTTTAACGAAAAATGTTGATTTTTAATCATTTTGAACGGAATTTTGTCAAACAAAAGCTGTTCTAGTCCTTAATCCGAAGAGTTTTAGCGTACCCACAATTGTTTTTAGTGCTATTATATCCAGAATGGACTACTTTAACACTATCGCAACATTTGGACATACCACAACGATAGGACGTTTTACCCTATTATTTATTAGACTGATAGTCCGTCTTCCTTTTTGAAAGAACTTCGTAAGATGTAACTTATAAAGCTATAATTTCTTAGACTTACACTGGCGGAGCTATGCTAAAGGATGTTATCGATCATTTAGTAATTTGCGTTCGATCATTTAGTATTTTGTCTATAACTCATTCCATAAGCTGAATTTCAAAATGTGTTGTATGGTGGACATCTAGTGCGAAGGTTTTTCTACAACTCTGCCTAATGGTTCGTTGTTAGAGTTAAACTAATAACGGAGTTATAGCGCTAGTTTCAGTAACTTAAACTAAATGATTAAAATTTCGTTATCATTTAGTCTAAGCCACTGAAACTTTAGCTATAACTTCGTTACTAGTGGAATTCAAACAACGAACCATTAGGCAGAGTTGTAGAAAAACCTTCGCACGAGGAATCCACCATACAACAAATTTTGATATGCAGCTTCTGGAATGAGTTATTGACAAACTACTAAATGATCGAACGCAAATTACTAAATGATCGATAACATCCTAGCCTAGGGCACGTGACCCACCAAACCGAATACTTACCCCGAAATTGAATTACATATGTCAATTCTGATAGCTATTTTTTAAAAAATTATTGGTAAATTCCTGTAATAATTCCTTCAGAAATTTATTTGCAACATCTTTAAGGTTTTGCTTTGGAAATTTGTTTGAGAAATTACAATTCAATTTTCGGGGGAATTTTTAATTAATTTTCTCAAGGATTCCTGGCTGACTTTATGAAGATATTCCTTAGAGGAACTTCGAAGGAATTCCGAAAATTTCTTCCTATAGTTTCGGGAGGGATTTCTTAAGGAATACTGGAAGAACTTATTTGAAAAAATCCTGCAATAATTACTGATAAAAATCATTAATAAAAATTGAAGGAATTCCTTATTCAATTTCGGCAGGAATTCCTAAAGCAATTTCCATACAATTGATAGAGAAATTTAATAAAAGAATTCTGCTAAAGAAATTCTAGAAGGTTTTCATGAAACGTATGTATTCTTCAAAGGATTTATGAAGAGTTTTCCGTAGGAATTCCATACAAATTTCCAATTGAATTTACAAATTTCTAAAAGAATAACCGAAGGAAGTTCTAACAGAATTTCGGAAAAAAAATCTTAAAAGGATTTGCAAAGGAATTCTCGAAGGAATCTCTAGAAACATTTCCGAGGGAATTTCTGAAGGAATTTTCAAAGAAATTTCCCCAGATATTCCGGAAAATAATTTGGACTTTCCAAGGATTTTCTGAAGGATTTCTCCTAAGGGTCTGTTCACAAATTACGTAACGCAAAAATCCTAGTTTTTGACCCCCTCCCTCCCCCTCGTAACAAAAAGTAACATTTTTGGAACCCCCACCCTCCCCCATATAACCCGTAACTGAGAAAATTTTAATGCCATTTTTGACGTAGAACTACGTCTGTGTTTTCTATATTGGGGTACACTTTACGATTGCGAAAATCGGGAACCGTCACGAAAATATGATAGACTTTAAACTTTAATATCTAAGACGTTTCTCGATGGATTTTCAATTTTTTTGGACCATTCGATCAAGGATGAGTCAACGCTTCTTCGTATTTATTTGAAAATACTAATTTATTATCGTATTTATTTGAAAATACTATTTATTATCGATAATTGATAAAAAGTTTAGAAATAGATCAACCAACCAATCACGTACATGCATCACTAGCACAGTCATCAAAAATCAATCACTTGCGGGTTTGGATCTAATCCTCAGTTTGAACAAGGTTTCACGCAGAGCAGACGCATCAAAGCGATCGCTGCGGAGCGGACACAGCATCACGGAGGCGCTAATAACATTTTCAAAGGAAATCCATCGCATTGGTGGTGGTGTTCGATGTGTTGCTGCAGATCATTCAACCTCAACGAACCAGCATTTCATATGAAGTAAGGTTTGACCATAAAAATAGCACTGTGGCGATCCCGCACCGCCAGTGCCTATGCTGAAAATTTATTACAAATTGTGGTGTCAGCTAGTTGGAAAGGAGCATTGGGAAAAGAAAAATTGGTTATTCTCAGGACCAACATTTTATGAAAAGAAAGATCTAATTGCGAAAATGGACTGTTTTGGTGGCCTCGGGTTTGGCGTGGTAGCTTGGTTGCTGTTAGTGATTCCATCCATTATAATTTATTGCATCATCTCCCTCCGACGCGCTATCAAATTCGCTATTTACGATTGCGTTTTGCACTTTGAAGAAAGTTTATTTCGGATAGTCGGATCAACCTTCTTTTGTATAAAATGGTGGCTTTTGAATAAAATAAATGAAGACGCCACCTCAGTGGAAACTATCTACAGCAACCACCCATCGGTAAACGTCACTCGGACATACAGATGCCGAAAGATAATGTTTTGTAATATGAAGAAACTTCGTCTTCAGTCAAATTTCTGTTGTCATTCCTCGCAACAATACGCATCTTAGATAAACAACATCTCATAACCAAATTCAGAATCTTGCGAGAAAATTTCATAGGATTCTTAGAATTTGTCATCCTCCGTTGTCTGCGGAATCCCGATCGAAATGGCTCGCGCACGCCGAAAATCAGCTTTCTTATATCTAATGAAGTAATTCCATTAGCCCTGCCCCTTCATTAATCGTTATGAGTGCACATTATATTTACACCTATACCAGATCACAAAGGGGCGGAGCTAACGGGATTAATTTATTAAATACAAGAAAGCTGTTTTCCAGCGCGCGCAAGCCATTTTGATCGGGATTTCGCTGAGAGTGGTTGAACAAGATTTTACGCAGCGGAGCGAACACAGTTGCACGAAGTCGCTCTGGTAGCATTTTCAAAGGAAAATCATCGAACTGGTGGTGGAAGTCTGCGTTGGTGGTCGTCATTCAACCTCAACAACAAATCAAAATCTTGTGAGGAAATTCCATTTGACTGTTACTGACGCCATCCATTTGAACAAACTCATTGCAACATCTCCCTCCGACGCGCGCTTGTGGTTGTGCTACCAAAGGGCAACTTTCTGTCGTCGCCAAACGATGGTAACCCGGAAAAATCGAACATTTCTAATGACTAACGAAACAAAACCAAATAATCTTGCCAGAAACTTTCACTTTCCGTCGACGACGGCCAAATCGATGAAGACGTCACCTTAGTGAAAAATGTCGTTTAGCTGTCTTAGGGCCAATTTCTTCACCTTCGCTTAACATTTAAGCGGTGCTTACCCATACGTTTAAACCTGGTTTAAGGCTTAAGCGGAGGTGAAGAAATTGACCCTTAGTTTTTCAAATGGCGCATTATTAAAAACAATAAATCTTTCCAAAATCGTCATTGTCGTTTAAACAGCCGAACAGTCTGTTTGTCTGGGTAAATAATTTTCCTAACGGTCAAAACCTCTTCTTGGATAAATCTCGCTTAACTTTTCAAAAGGACCTAAGTAACATTTTTTCATGAATTAATTTGAATACTGCAATCAAAAGCTTACATGTTTTCTGTTGATTCCGCTATTCAAATCAAATAATGAAAAAATGTTACTTAGGTCCTTTTGAAAAGTTAAGCGAGAAATAGTTTAAGTCCTGAAAAGGACTGTTTGTAATTTATTCTTGAAGTCCCGCTCACTTTGTCACCAGCGCTATAGAAAACGATGCATGTACGCTTCCATCGCGGGCGGAAGTCGAACGTTGCAAATTTATGTATTTGTGTTTGATCTCGCGCCACCTTCGATTCTGCTTATTTTTCCTATATTCCGGACATTTTTGAGCATAATGTCTTCTAGGATTCTGATGATATCCACTGAAGATAGACGAGTGGCTTCAGTGGCGATACGGCCGATGAGTCGTTCCTTTTGCACGGCTGGTTCATCCAACTGAGAGCTACTCTCAGTTTCTTGATTCGGTTGACCTCCGAGTAGTTTACACAAAGCTAATAAATTCACACAAATTATGATGAAAAATATCCTCCATTTCGTAAAGCTACGTAGTCCTACGTCACCTTTGCGTACTACCCGATTGGGCTGCACCTTTGAGTTTTTTCTTTCTGTGAAGCATTGAGTTTTGGTATTTACTGAACACTGTTACA
The DNA here is from genome assembly GCF_024139115.2 of Armigeres subalbatus. Classification (NCBI taxonomy): domain Eukaryota; kingdom Metazoa; phylum Arthropoda; class Insecta; order Diptera; family Culicidae; genus Armigeres; species Armigeres subalbatus. Next base: position 289,106,917 of record NC_085139.1, read on the forward strand.
AGAAACGGCTCATGATTATAACCAAGGATATCAAGAATGCAGCTGGTAAAAACGAAAATAGAATTTGCGACCATGGCCATTCACATTTTAGTTTAGCGGAACTGATCTGTCGAGAAATACAATATTCGCTTGGTGTTTTTACGCATAACTGTCCCGCTATGTGCTTGAATTGACTAAAACGGTAATGACTAAAACGATAACGAAAGACAAATTATTTTTAAATTGAACATTAAACTGGTTGAGCTAAAATGCAATTGCTTTGAATGAAAACTTTCTGGGTTGCCTTTATTAACTTTGGCTTGGTTCGGGAGATCTAATCATGAAGTACAATACCAATAAAAGCGTCATTCCTCAGGTAGTTCCATAAAATAATAAAGAAATCGTGAATATTCATCGTGAAAAATGCCTCGAAAATTAGCAAATTTAGAACAAAACTCAACTTTAAATAAAAAGTAAAAAACTACAAATACTAGCGTGGAACAATTATGGAAATGTTGATACATATTCATCGCCTTGATCAAGACATATTAGCAAATTACTTTAATCAGTAATTACAAAAACCTTTAAAATTAATTTTATTCGCGTTATGCGTAACATTTGGTAGTACCCACCCCTCCCCCACCTTTTAGTGTAACAAAGTATAACGCAAGTTGGACCTCCCCCCTCCCCCAAAAGCATTACGTAATTTGTGAACAGACCCTAAAACAATGATCGTATGTATTCCTAATAGTATTCCCGAAGGATTTTTCATAGAACTTTCCAGAGAATTTTCCAAAAGAGGTTCTTAAACAAATTCGTAAAGGAATTTCTAAGCGGATTTACCAAATTAAATTATGTAAAAATTTCCGACATTCTTAAATTTCTGCAAGAATTTCTTTGAATATTCCATCGAGAATTCTTTCGGAATGTCTTGGGATTTCTTCTGAAAATTCTCCGGAAATTGCATCGGAGATAAATCCAGAAATTTCGTTCGATATTCCTCATAATATTCCTTCGGAGAAATTTTTTCAGGGATTTTTTCAGTTACTACAACACCTTCGGAAATTGTTTCAGGATAACCTTTGAAAAGCCCTTTAGGAATTTCTTCGGAATAAACTTTAAGATCTCTGCCAGTACTTTCACAAGTAATCCCTAGGAAGAAATTCTTGAAATTGCTTCGAAATTTCCATCAATAATTTATTCAGAACTTCCTCCAGGACTTCATTCGAGAGTTCTTTTAGGTATTCCTTCGAATTTATTTAGCAATTCTTACAGAATTTCCTTTACACCTTCGGAGCTTTCATTTGAAATTTCTTCGTAATTTACTTTGCGCATTCGTTCGAGAATCTCTTCAGGAAATCCTTCAGAATTTCTTTTAAGAATCGTTCGTTAACTTCATTTGGAAATTATTTTGGGATTTTTTTGGGAATCGATTCTTTATTTTATTTAAGGTCAATCTTTCCAAAAAAAAACCCATATTTGTTGACGCTTCTTAGTATTTTTAAAATTTAATACAAAAAATTGAAAAAGTGCTATTTTTCAAGATTGACCTAACATTCGCCTGATTTTGAACGAACATCGTGTGAATTTTTCAGGCCGGCTCACACGTGCAGCACATGGTTCTTTGTTATATATATAATCAATATCATTTTATTATACAGTTAATAAGAGAGGGTAGAAGCCAACGTACTCATGGTGGCTCGAGGATAGTTTACAATGTTTAAGGATGGACGTTTAGGATTTGAGATCAGGGAATTTCAGCTTCTCATCCGGGCATTTAGCGTCAGGGAGGATGTGGCGTGTCGTCGTGCTCGAGGAATGGTTCAACTGGGAGCATCTTCCGGATGGCAAGAGCTACACTCAGAAATAAATTTATGCTAAATAGGTTAAAAGTCATACTAAATGGCTATTCGCCTGGTTGACCCCAGACTCGTATTTGATTCAACAATACCGCGATAGTATATCTTTGAAAAAATCATGAATTAGTATAAGTGGGCTTTATTATTAATAAGATTATGTTTTCGTAAACAAAATTATCCAGAATATTGAGGTTATGTTGTTTTTTGTTTCTTATTTTACTTTTTAAATGATTCAAATAAATACTTATCACAACAAATTTCTTTTCATTTATTATTGTTAATTACGGTGTGTATCAGCTTGTTTGGTATAACTAATATCATATCATCAACATTGTGCGATATTAAGCCACCCGGAAACAGCCCTGGATTAGAAATGATCGTTGCAGCTGCTACAGCTGACCAGCTGTTTGATGGTCGATGCAAAGGGCTCTAGCTGGATTTTCGCACTACTTTCGCTGTAAAAGACCATACCTACCTATGTGGATCATCAAGAACGATCACCTTCGGCCGGCGTGAAATATGAGTTGCAGATAGCAAAGGCCGAGAGTAGATACCTGCGACTGTGAGAACCATCGAAATGGATTGGAGATGCTGCGGACCAGAGAGGGAGATTTGCGCTACATGTCCATCGGTCAACAGATGACCAGCGTTTCGCTGGGAGAAAGTCAGTTGGTTTTGGTGCTCGTCGAAGACGGATGGACTCCCATCGGGAACTATTTTAATTTGTTTAGTGTTAAGTTCTTGTTTACCATTAAAGTTAAGTTTGTAAAATAAAAGTAGTTTGTTCTAACTGGTGGTTTAAAGTAAATCGGAGTTGTGTATTCAACCGAAGAAATCTACCGAACAAGAACTGGATACCGTACCAGTGTTCCCCAAAGGAAGAAAACTGCTTGGACCCCAGCCAGTTGGAAGTCAGCAAGGAAAGAGTCCCACTAACGATATCGAAGGAGGTAAGCTGACTACCCAACAAACATCATGCAGTTCACTTCCAGGAACCGTTCTTCATTTCGCAGGTCCTTTTGAATACAAATTCTCGGCTTATAGACGACTCAGAAGCCTCCCATGATGGCTATTGAAAATGTCCAGAGGAAAGTTTGGTATGTCGGAATCAGCAGCGTTGTAAATGGAACGCAAATCTTTGCAACGGGCTATGCCAAAGCAGATATGGTCCTTGATCTGGAAACAATGTTCGCACAGGGTGAGCAGCAACAGGTCTTAGCGATGGAACTGTGCCGTTGTGGCCATAGGAAAATCCTTAGAAACGTCGTCGTTTTGATTGTGAAAATCACTGCATTGGAATCCGCATCGATCGTTTTAAAACAGTCCTTGGCGTTGAGCTAAAAATAATGTTGATAAGTTATCATTAGAAGTCTGTTTTGGTTCAAAGACAATAGTTTGAATTAGAACTTACGTTTATAAGCGAATCATACACCACATTCCTGAGATGAATCGCGTATATCAGGATCTTTATCACGTCCTGCATCACGAGCTGAATGTCTATAATATTCGAGTTTCTGAGTGTTATCGAACACAGCCTCATCACTTCACTGTTCCATTTAACGCTGGTTACCTTCACAGCCGTCTTCTTCGGGGACAGGATGTACGTAGTCAAGGCACTCGTAATCTTCCTTCATTTCAGCAGGACATTCGCAGCATACACGTCATCCATCAGCCAGAAAGCCGGTTCCTCTTTCTCCCCTAATGATGTTAATATCGGCTTCAAGTCTTGATTAGAGATCGGAGACATGATTGACTACTGCTCCGACAGCAACTTCCACTGCTCCTTATTCGTGGTTTTACGTCGCATTCGAGGTGATAGGATTCTGCGTAGCTGAGGCTTATTAGTCCATGGTATAAGGCTGATTGAAGATGCAGTTTAGCGAGCAAATTGAATCTCTTTTGGACGTTTTGTGCATGGATCCGAAAGCGCCTAACTCAGAGTTCGATGTCGAGACTTGTTTGGGTACACGATGTTGATGAGGTTATTGAACGGTGTGATGGGAGTGCCGAGGAGGAAGCATTGTGCGAGTTTTTGTGGTTAGCTTGGTGGTTGGGATACTCGTAGGGTTTGATGAATGTTCCGGATGAAAGTGGCAACAGCGTCAGGCGGCGTAGGTTGGACGCAGTCATGGAAATTTCTACGGAAAATCGTGCTTCAATGTTAAGCTACTTCTTAGTTTCCACATTTCCACGCTGCATAGCTTCCACATTCTGCTTCGCTGCTGCATGCCGCCAGCAACTCTAGAAATAGAAAATAACACAATTAAAAGTAATATCCTCATTTTACAGTATGTTCAGTTTCTTACATTTTAGTCAGCCCCAGGTGCTATTTATTTAACTTACTGAATAAAATTCACCACCATGTGAGAAGAACACATTCTATAAAAGACAAAATGCAAAGAAGCGTATATATTCATGTAAATCTCGCTTAGTTTAAATTATAATGATTGATACTCGTAGGGTTTGATGAATCGATAGTTTGATGAACATTGCAAATCGATGCTAGTATAACTTGAAAAAAAGACAAAGAAGTTTAATTTGAAATCTTTCCAGGTTTAGTTTTATTTCAGAGTGTATGGAGCTATATGGAACAAAAAGGCGAGACTAAACAAAAGAAAACTTTGCAGAGAGAAAAAAAACAAAATATTAGATTTTGATGTTAGAAGTACCAAAAAAACTTTTATAGTTTGACCTGCATATAAACCACATCACAATCTCCCAAAACACCTCGAACTTCCCTGGGTTGTTTACCTCGGGCCACAAGGGTATCCAATAATTGCTATCTGGAGGCGTCATTTTCCGAGCAGAATCAAACTACGTGAGCGATATCATCATAGTCGGCTCCGCACCTACATAAGTTGCTATCGACAAGGCCAGATGTTACAGATGTGCGTTTAGAGAATAGTGATTAGACATAAGGCTCGACATCACGCGAACGAAGCCTCAAATTAACTCTACACCTCTGAACCACGCTCGCCCAAAAACTTTTGGAACTATGGAAAATAGCCTCCGTCCAAGTTCGTTGTTTGTCTAATTTCTTTGCCAACTTTGAAGAGTACTCTGACGGACTAATGGGAAAAACAGGGACCTGATTGATATAGAAGGGGTCGCTATCGAATTTGTACCGAGCGTAGTTGATCTGGTAAACAAATTGATCTGAATTACTCCAGAGATAAGAAAATTATTTTGAGCTTTTTAGTGGAATGTTTTCACCTGTCATAAGACGAGTTTATACAATCCCGTTGAATTCCACCACTTAATTGTATCTTGACAGATACGTATTTCGACCTCAACAGTAAGGCCGTCTTCAGTGTCTCGTACTTGACTCGACTTGAAGAAAATGATCGCAGCTTACAATATTTATACTATGCGTAGGTATAATAATTTATCTAGGTACTTATCTTACTACGGTGCTTATTTCTATATTGCAGAAGTAAGTAAGGCTAAGAGGGAAACTGATAAGGGATTAAATTATGAGTTTAGGTCTAAGGTAGCTGAACATGTATATCAGGAAAATCATTCAATTACGACATCAAACATTAAAATTTTAAGAAATGTCTCTTCTCCGTGGAAACTTGATGTTGCTGAGAGCTTGGAAATCTACCGACAGGTACAAACGCGGTTGTTGAATAAAGATCAAGGAAATGGTAGCTCCTGGCTCTTCAAGTTTATACCTAAGCATTAAGCGCATCAAGCGAGTAGAAATAAGCACCGTAGTAAGATAAGTACCTAGATAAATTATTATACCTACGCATAGTATAAATATTGTAAGCTGCGACCATTTTCTTCAAGTCGAGTCAAATGTAAATTATGCGCATGGCCTCTAAGGGTCTATGGGGGCAGCAAGGTTTGCTACTGGTTTAAAACCGAGTCCAGTTGACTTGAAAGATCTATTGATTTAAACTCCACAATGTTTTGGAGAACTTCGAACATTCAATTTGGTCATAACAAAATCATGGGTTGCTATTTATTTTTCTAGCGTGCCCAGTTGACTTGGTAGATCAATTGGTCAGAACTCCACAGTGATTTGAAGAGCTTAGATCAGCCGGCTTGGACATCCTCAAATCGTAAATCCTGGCCTGGGCGGAGAATATGATTTGTTATTGATTTTGCACCGATCTCAGATGACTTGGTAGATCAATTTGTCTGAACTCCAGAATGATTTTTAGAACCTAGGATATCCTGTTCGCACATGTCTAAATCGTTAGTCATGCGCCTGACCTCCAAGGCACTGTATGGATATCATGAGTTGCTATTGGCTTTACACCCAGCTCCCTTGGTAGACCAATTCGCCTGAAATCCAGAATGACTTGGAGAGCTTATGTCGAATTCGTTTTAAACCTGGGTCAGTGCCAACCCGAACCCTGAATAAAAAACATTTTCAGGTCCATCTGTCATTGGATATGTTGGTGTGCGTAGCATCGTGTTTGTTTTGATTTGAAACATATGATCCAGGACATCCAGTGCACTTGACTAATCAGATCATGATAAATAAAAAAAGTGCGTGAACTGTTTTTGCGGATGAAGTAATTTACTTTTGAGCGGCGGATGTAATTAATTATTTATATTCTATAATGCCGTGCACATTTTTATACAAAGAATTCCGTATAGAATTTATGTAAAGGGGATTTTCTATTCTACAAAAATTCATCTAATAAATCATATTGATATTCCAATCACTATTTCTGCAAGTTTTTTTTTTTGAAAACATTCAGAAGCATGTAATAAAAATTCCGGCAGAACTCCTCCAAGAACTTCCAGAAGAGCTCCTTCCCTTCCAGAGGAATTCCTCAAGGAACTTCCGGAGAAATTCCTCAAGGAACTTCCGGAGGAATTCTTCAAGGAACTTCCGGAGAAATTCCTTAAAGACCTTCCGGAGGAATTCCTCAATAAACTTCCAGAGGAGTTCCTAAAGGATCATCCGGAGGAATCCCTCAAGGAACTTCCGGGGGAACTCCTTAAAGACCTTCCGGAGGAATTCCTCAATTAACTTCCAGAGGAGTTCCTAAAGGATCATCCGGAGGAATCCCTCAAAGAAATTCCGGAGGAATTCCTCAAGGAACTTCCAAAGGAATTCCTCAAAGAACTTTCAGAGGAATTCCTCCAAATTAATTCCTGGAGCAACTTTCAAAAAAATCCTGGAACAGTATTCAAAGATATTTCTAGAAGATTTTCAAAGGAATAGATATGATATGAAAGATATCGCCAATGAATGCATACAAGAATTCAAGAAAGAATTACTGGAATTAAATTCTGAAACGCACGAAAGAGTTTTTGGAAAAATTCCAAAAGAAATTCTGCATATTATTTAAGAAAGAATTCTATTCGGTATTCCTCAAACATATTTGTCTGACAATTTATAGCGGATTTTGTGAACGAGTTTCAAGGGAATTCCTAAATAATTCCATCTACCGACCTAGTTTAGGACACAATCTGTGAGGAAAACCCTGAATGAACGTAAGAATAACTTCCCTAACAATTACTTTTAAAACTGAATCTAGACAACAGTCCGGATTAATTTCATTTAAAACTACAATAACAAATATAACGAAATTCCTGAAAAAAAATCAACGCGCGAATAACAGACAGTTTCGTTTTTCCTTCTGCTTGTTTATTCCACCCAGTCCCACCCACTCATATGGTTTTGACAGTTGAAGTACAGTTGTATTGGTGAACCCGGTGCGAAACCGTGAAACAACACAGTGCGAACCCGACAGCTTTGGGGTTGGAACTAGTGCGAACCTAGTTCCAACCTGAGCGAATAAAAAACACTTTGACAGCACTTAGGTTGGAACTGGTTCCAACCTAGGTTGGAACTTTTTAAACGAATTCGACATTAGAATATCCGGTTTTGACATTTCTAAACTGAAAATCATGCGCAGCTGATGCAACTCGTGGTTCATTCACCTCCTCCGCGCACCGTTCGCCATCTGAACCCCACCATAGATGGTACGCAGCACTCTCCTTTCGAAAACTTCAAGTGCGCGTTGGTCCTCCACGAGCATCGTCCAGGTCTCGTGTCCGTAGAGAACTACCGGTCTAATAAGCGTTTTGTAGATTGTCAGTTTGGTACGGCGGCGAACTCTATTCGATCGAAACGTTTTGCGGAGTTCAAAGTACGTACGATTTCCAGCCACTATGCGTCTCCGAATTTCTCTGCTGGTGTCATTTTCCGCAGTCACCAGTGAGCCCAAGTACACAAATTCTTCTGCCACCACGATTTCGTCACCACCGATGCAAACTCGCGATGGGTGGCTCACAATATCTTCTCTTGAACCTCTTCCTATCATGTACTTCGTCTTCGACGTGTTGATGACTACCGCTTGGCTTCCATCTTCAGTCTGATGTAGGCTTCCTCCATCTTCTCAAAGTTACGTGACATAATATCCATGTTGCAGGCGAAGCCAAACAGCCGAACGGAATTTTTGAAAATTCTCACAATCGTGTTAATCCCTGCCCTTCGTATTACCCCTTCCAAAGCGATGTTGAATAGCAGACACGAAAGACCATCACTTTGCTGTAACCCTTTCTCTGCGCGTTTCAAAGAGATTCGAGAATGCCCTTAAAACTCGAGCTACGCACATTACCCGATCCATCGTCGCCTTGATCAACGGTATCAGTTTATCCGGAAATCCGTTTTCGTGCATTACCTACCATAGCTGATCCCGATTGATTGTATCATATGCGGCTTTGAGGTCGATAAATAGATGATGTGTAGGCACGTTGTATTCGCGGCATTTCTGCAGTACTTGGCGAATGACGAACACCTGGTCCGTGTTGGAGTGTTTGCCCATAAATCCCGCCTGGTACTGCCTTATGAACTCCCTTGCAACTGGTGCTAGTCGACGGCATAAAATTTGGGACAGTACCTTTTAGGCGGCGTTCAGCAATGCGATTGCGCGGTAGTCGCTACAATCCAGCTTTTCGCCCTTTTTGTAGATGGGACACACGACACCTTCCATCCACTCCTGCGGCAAAACTTCCTCCTCCCAAATCTTGGTAATGACCCAGTGCAGTGCTCTAGCCAGTGACTCACCACCGTGCTTAAATAGCTCTCCTGGTAGTTGGTCAACCCCAGGGACTTTGTTGTTCTTCAGCCGGCCAATCTCCTCCTGGATTTCCTGGAGATCTGGAGCCGGTAAAATTATGTCCTGCGCGCGTTCTCCCACATCCATCACCATACCGCCATCTTTGTCTGCCACATCGCCATTCAGGTGCTCTGTGTAGTGCTGCCGCCACCTTTGGATCACCTCACGCTCGTTCGTAAGAACGTTCCCGTTTATGTTCTTACACATATCAGGCTGTGGCACGTAGCCCTTACGTGAACGGTTTGACTTCTCATAGAACATTCGTATGTTATTAGCGCGGTACAGTTGCTCCGTCCAGAGCGTAAAATATTCATTTTCATGAAGCTACTTCAGTCCGAATTTTGACAAACATCGCATGATTATTCAAAACATAGAATGAAATAGTCAGACGACTACTCCACGAACTCATTCATTCGACTGTCACTGAGTGTGTTTACTATGTGCAGTTAATTACTTAATTAGGATTGTTTATATTGAGGTTTACCGTTGAAAGTGCCTTGCGGATGCAAATCGGATTCAGTCCTGTGTGATACATTACTTTACTCATTGAAAACATGTTTAGATTTTAAATAATTTATCAATTGTAGAATGTGCATATGTAAATATTCGATGACTAATATTCACCGAATATTGACAGTTCAGTGCCGACTATGAATGTGTCTGGAAGTGAGCTGGAAAGTAAAGAAAGGTGGACTTCACCAAAAAAATCGATTATTTTACACTCTGGCTCCGTCTTTTCACGGTCTCGATCTTCCTGCTGGCGCTTTTTCCTCCAGAAAATCGAGTTTTGTCTGTTCCGCGCCCGTTTATATCGTGCCTCTTTCGCCCTCGTGCGGTGTTCAAGCAATCTCGCCCATGCTGCATTCTTCTCTTCCACTAACTGCTCACATTCGCCGTCATACCAGTCGTTTCTCTGATCCGGAGCACCGTGCCAAGTGCAGCGGTTGCGGTGCTACCAATGGCGGATCGAATATCTCTCCAGCCATCTTCAAGAGACGCTGCGCCTAGCTGCTCTTCCGTTGGGAGTGCCACTTCCAGCTGCTGCGCGTATTCTTGGGCTAGTCTACCGTCTTGTAGCCGCCCAATGTTAAGCCGCGGCGTCCGATTTCGACGCGTGTTGTACACCGTCGAGAGTTTTGAGCGCAGGCATACTGCAACGAGGTAGTGGTCGGATTCAATATTCGCACTGCGGTAAGTGCGGACGTTCGTGATGTCGGAGAAGAATTTACCGTCGATTAGAACGTGGTCGATTTGGTTTTCCGTTTCTTGGTTAGGTGATCTCCATGTGGCCTTGTGGATATTTTTGCGGGGAAAGAAGGTGCTTCGGACTACCATTCCGCGGGAGGCTGCGAAGTTTATGCATCGTTGGCCGTTGTCATTCGATACGGTGTGCAGACTATCCGGTCCGATGACCGGTCTATACATTTCCTCCCTTCCTACCTGTGCGTTCATGTCACCGATGACGATTTTAACGTCCCGCAGTGGGCATCCATCGTATGTCTGCTCCAGCTGTGCGTAGAACGCTTCTTTCTCGTCGTCGGGTCTCCCTTCGTGTGGGCAGTGCACGTTGATGATGCTATAGTTGAAGAAACGGCCTTTAATCCTCAGCTTGCACATCCTTGCGTTGATTGGCTGCCACCCAATCACGCGTTGGCGCATCTTACCCAGCACTATGAAGCTGGTTCCCAGCTCGTTGGTGGTGCCACAGCTTTGGTAGAAGGTAGCCGCTCGATGCCCGCTTTTCCACACTTTCTGTCCTGTCCAGCAAATCTCCTGCAGCGCCACGACGTCGAAGTTGCGGGGATGTAATTCATCGTAGATTATCCTGTCGCATCCTGCGAAACCTAGCGACTTGCAATTCCATGTTCCAAGCTTCCAATCGTGATCCTGTATTCGTCGCCTAGGTCTTTGCCGATTATATCAAGTCGCATTATCTCTTATATTGTTCGTAATGATTGGTTTTCTAGGCGGCTTATTGGGCCTGCGCAAACCTCCTGTCTCGTCGGAGGGCCGTCGTGTCAGGGCGTCCCACCTAACACCAGGACTTGCGCTTTGAGCGGCACACGGTCGCTTTGGTGGGGCCTACTTGCGGATACATGCAGCTTTTTATAGAGGTTTAACAGGGCCCACTGTCAAACCCCACCACATCCTAGGCAGGCGCCACAACTCACAGATGGCCTGGGAAGGGATCGTCAAGCCCTTGGACATAGTCCCTGCTGCCCCCGATGTTTTAACGATGGCCATGTCAAATTAGCCGTCTTAATTTTTCTAGACTGAGCGAGCCAAAGTAAAAACACTCATTCTACTAGCCACACTCTTCTACAATTATGACAAAGTTTTCTGTGTAAATTTTGAAAAATATTCAACAGAACCTCAACAGGAACTTTCCGTGGATATTACGAACATTTTCCTGTAGTAGTTTGGAACAATTTTGTGAAAACTCATATGTGAATATGTACGTTATGTGGAAGATATTGATTTGAAAAAAGTATTGGAGGTAACTGTAGTGACCGAGAGTGAATTCTTGATAAGTTTGGTTGCTGGTCGTTTTGCAACCATTTTTTTGCGTCGATACGTCATAACAATGTTCATAAAACTGATTTAATGTTCTCTCGCCAAATCGCAGCGTACTGCGATTTTTCACTAATCAAAAAGTCAATATTTGTTTCTATATAAACAATTAATAGCTCTTAAGAACGTGTTCATGGAAGCATACTGTACACGATATGTAAATGTTTCAAATATGTTTTTACATCTGCACAACATATCCTCGTATTCTCCACAGAAACCACCTTCCCTTCGATGGGGCTCGAACCCATAACCCTCAGTACGCTAGACTGATGCTTTAACCAACTAAGCTACGAAGAAACTCCGTCGGCCTTCGCAATTTAGCGGCTACTGAATCAGCTCGAGATTCCCAAATTGGACGCAAACTGCATATTCCGGAAAGACGTAATCCTACGTCAAAAATTCCATGTGGTCACTTTACCTATGAACCTTTAAACATTTTATACAATATTTGATGTGTGAAGTTTAGAACTGATTAAATCGACTTTTACAAAATATCTGAAGAGAAAAGTTGCAAGTACTTTCTAAGAAAATTTTGTATTTGCATTTTTCCACAGATGTGCCCGCTTTGCGATTAGCGGCCATCTGATCAGTCGAACGACAAATCCCAAAAGATTTAAAATTTCATGACATGCCATTCCTAAATAGCAATCCGTGTATAATGCCCAAAGCGATGTCAGTTGCCTCTACCCAGAACAGACAATAAAAAAACATAATTTCCCATAATTCACAGACGACGTATCGTCCACTACTCATTACATATTGAATGGATTCCGTCGTTGTATAATTCCCTGAAGTACGATTTTCCTATTATCTTATGGCCGTCAATGGTCACTCGCCGCAAGTAAAAAAAAAAGCACCGTTTAATAGGATTACGAGACATCCTTCCGTACTTTTACGTCGCACACTTCCATGGGAGCACGTTTATCAATGTAGATAACGCAATAAATAAACAATCGCCAATTTTCGTCAGACAAGCAACTAACATAAAACACCACGCGGCTCCATGTGAACACATGGCCTACTGCAACGACCGAACAATTTCCACTCCATCTCGTTTGTTTTCACTCACCTTAAATCTACGGATACACTAATCAAACGGGGGTCTGGGGCACCGGGCTCGTTAGTCCTCGTTCTCACAAGCCGTTAACCGTTCCGGCCTGTCCTCGTCTACCGTGGTTGGCTTCCAGAAGAAGATGTAGTACGCGGACAGGAGCAGCGCCGCGAAGGACACCGTGAACAGATAGATGCACACCACGATCACCCGGACGCACTTGGGTGTTTCCTTCTTTTTGTTCTCGTACACCTCTCCGCCAGCTTCCGCAGTCTCCTGCTGGGCGTACAGCGGCTGATTCGTCGAAGATTCGTTCTCCATGTTATTTTTTGGGGGGTTCTCGCCTCACTACCGATTCCACTTCCACGAAGACCAGCTGTCCATTCGATGCTCACCGCCAGACTGAAGCGGACTCGGCCAGCGAAAGTGAATTACTACTCGAGCGTAACGGTGCGGTACGGTGGCAGTGCGCTCGCGCAGATCAGAACCCATTCTTCCGCGGACGGCTTCTGCTTCTGAGTTCAGAATGTCATTCATAACAAAGTGCGCTTACCTTCGCGAACACGTAAGTAGTCTTAAGCTTTTTATTTGCTTTTCTCGTACAGGTGCGTGGAAAGGTTAAGGAATTGGTCAATCACAGGTTTGCCTTTCTCCTTCATTTGGTATAAGAAGAGGAAAGACTTGCCGTTTATACAAAAGCATTAAAAATGTCTTATTCTTTTAGAAAATAAAAAAAACATGTAATTGGGTTGTTCAGCAGAGAGGAATATGAGATTTTTTGCCATAGATGGCATGCTTTTCTGATCTCCAACATTTATTTATTTGGTTTGCATACATTTTATTTACATTTTTGTATAATAAAAATAAATCATTTCAATCGATAGAATGGCACTAACATTAATAGAATGACAGTTCACAGATCAAATATTTAGTCCCATATAAATTTAAAATACGAATTTAATTCTGAAAAAATGTAGATAGTCTCAGTTTTTCTGTACAGATTCAGAATATACTTTTTGAATACAAGAAAGACACCCAATATAGGCGAGGTGGATTAATCCGAATATTGTTTGCAAGTTCTTAGACATTCAATCCATGACTGGGGGTGGTGGTAGACAAAAATAGCGTGACCAGTAAGGTGCCTGTTTACGTTGCGGTTATCCAACGTCGCCGACCCGCGGGATAGAAGGATCGGATCGGATCAATCGTAACAAGCGAAGACGTTCTATCGAGGCTTATTTTCTTTTGCTGCTTCTCCTTTCCAAACAGCGACTTGGCGTGTCATTCATGGACTTACGTAACGAAATCGATTGGGTAGACATGAATGTTTTTTTAGCCAGCGTAACGACAGAAGGCTATTTTGCCATAGGCACGCAGCTGACTGATCCGTGAAATAGCGGAAGAGAAGAAATTGCATTTTATAGGATTAGCGGTTGGTTAGCTACAGTGCAGGTCGACAGAGTATTAAGGGATGAAGTTTCAGTGGGAAATTTTACACCTTCGGTCAAGAAGGATTTAATGGGCGCGTGGCCTTGCGGAACGGATTATACCCGGGGATTAGGCACATTGTCGATCGACGGAATGACCTGCAATACCTGCTGACCTTTGAATTTGTCGCAATTTTCTGTGGCATATATTGATTTCATACTAAGCTTTTGCATACATTCTGATCATTCTCTTGTGGGAATTAGAAGGAATTGCCCGTAGGAGCTCAGAAAAAAATGAATAACAGGATAATTTCCTAAAGAAATTCTGAACAATTTTCTGTACAAATATCAGAAGAATTTTCCTTAAGAATTAATAAAAGAAATGCCGAGGAAATTGAAAAAAACATTTTATAAGAAAATTCAGAGAAAATACTTCCCTATGGAAATCATTAGAAATTCTCATTCAAATTTAGAAGAAACTTCCGTAGTAGAGAAGACAGTCTTTTCAACCTGCGGAACAGTCTCGATGACCATTCGTTGGGGCCGAAAGGGACGATTACGTCAATTTCCAGTCTCCCCAAGATTGAGTCAAAGAAACAATGCTGACGTGCCACCGGCTGGCTGAAGCAGGCTTCAAGATATCTGGATGTGCAGTTTGCTACTCAAGGATTTTCCGGAGAATTGTGATCCGCTGATTTCTGAGTAGTTCCGACACTGGATACTGTCGTAACCGGACCGTTCAGTTGTTAAGATTGCGTGTTGGCTCTGTCACATTTCAACAAACGTCCCAAAATGTAAATAAATAAAATAACCAAAAACCTATTACACTCAACCCACTTTTTACGTCACTTATTGAGGGAACGTAAACCGAATGTGACGTAAAAAGAATTTTTGCTAAAATTTCTAGTATTTCACTTGAATACGTGAGGATACTTTCAAATACATTCACTTGCGTCTTACATGAGGTATTGTAAGATCTCTCCAAATCCAGGCATATGAGATGTTATAAGATCTCCAAATTGTCCTGGAGTTTGAATCAAATGGTCTACCGAATCAACCAAAGCCTTCATGATGTCCCAAGCCGTTGTATCAACTCAATTATGTCCTCCGAAGAATTGTCTTTCACTTGCGACATATGAGGTGTAGTAAGATCTCCAAATTGTCCAGAAGTTAGAATCAAATGGTTTACAGAATCAACCAAGGCTTCCACGATGTCACCAGCCTCTGTGATAATCCAATTTTGTCTTCTGAGTATTGGTCCTTTACTAACGTCTCAAATTGGTCTTTTATTAACGTCTCAAATACAGGCAAATTAGATATTGTAAAATCTCCAAATTGTCCTGGAGTTTAAATCAAATGGCGAAATGAATCAGCCAAAGCTTCCATGGTGCCCTCAGCCGCAATATTATCCCAATCATGTCCTCCGAGTATTTATCCTACACTAACGTCTCAAATACAGGCATTTGAGATGTTTTAAGATCTCCAAATTGTTCTGGAGTTAGAATCAAATGGTCTACCGAATCTACTGAGGCTTGCACAATGTTCTCAGCTGCGGTATCATCCCACCCATGCCCTCCGAGTATTTGTCTTTCACTTCCGTCTCAAGTCCATGTATATGAGAAGTTTTAAGATCTGCAAATTGTCCTGGAGTTTGAATAAAATGGTCTACAGAATCAACCAAGGCTTCCACGATGTCCCCAGCCTTTGTGTTAACCCAATTTTGTCTTCTGAGCATTGGTCCTTTACTAACGTCTCAAATACAGGCATGATCGATATTGTAAGATCTCCAAATTGTCCGGACTGATTTTACGGCGACGATCCTAGCCCAGGAAGGTAAATTGGCACAAGTTGCCAATGAGGCACGCCGCATGAAGCTTGAGATCCTGGGACTGAGTGAAGTCCGTTGGCCAAACTTTGGAGAACACAGAACGCCGTCGGGATAAGTTCTGCTATACTCTGGTTTACGAGGTGAACACGCTCCCCGGCATCCCGGAGTTAGCTTCCTGCTAAGCGCTCAGGCACACTCTGTGCTTATGAAGTGGGAACCTATAAGTGAAAGGATAATCGTTGCCAGATTTAGAACACGGGTCCGAAACCTTACTATAATCCAATGTTATGCGCCGATGCTGCTGATCTGCAAGACAAAGAGAACTCTACAGTCAACTCAATGCCGTCGTAGATATAATTCCGAAGGGTGATATCAAGATCTGTTTGGGCGACTTCAATGCGAAGATCAGATCCGACAACTCGAACCATGAGCGCATTATGGGACGCCATGGTCTCGGAGAAATGAGCGAAAACGGAGAGCTGTTCGCAGAATTTTGTGGTAATAACGACATGGTGATCGGGGGATCGCTCTTCCCTCATCGATTGGTTCACAAGGTCACGTGGATCTCCCGTGACGGCTTTACAGAAAATCAAATCGACCACATCTGCATCAGCCGAAAATGGAAACGGAGCCTTCTTGATGTACGGAATAAACGTAGTTCCGATATCGCGTCTGATCATTGTAGTATTCAGAGCAAGCGGCTAATGATTTTAGTTTTTATGAGTGATTCTAGACTATGAATTGATTCTGCTATTCCGGATAGTACATTAAACATAAGCAATCAAATATACCAATCGTGAAATCACATATTTCGCGTGCCCCAATTTACCGTACAATGTGGCAAGTTTTACATTAGACTTGATTCGAATTCTCAATTTTGCATAAGCGCTAATACTGATCTCTATCGTGAAAGAATCTGTGCATGATTGAGTATTTGAGAGTATGGAGACCAACATATTGAATTTTCTGACAAACTTTACTTCATTTAAGCGTGTGCCAATGAATCGGTAGCTTGTGAGGGGCTGGGAGAGGTTGCGCGGCGGGGTATGGCAATGCTAGCGCATTGCTGCCACCGCAGTGTGAGATGGTGTTGGTAGCGCCATCGGGTTGATTAGCGACGACGAAGATTGCACCAGCAGTTTGTTGTCGAATTTTAAAACGAACAGTCGCACCGCTCTTCAACGGCGGATTCCATTCAGCCGTTTTCGGCTGGAATACGACAATCATCACCTCCTCATCGGCGAAATACGCCTGCGCATTATGCGAATTCGTCGGCAGGAGGAAAGAGTTGGACAACGATTCAACACACGCCGACTGGAAGATGCCACGGTGAAACGGTCCTTCTTTGAAGAACTGGAGACGCGTGCTGCAGAAACTCCGTAAGGTGGCAGCGTGGAAGACCAATGGACCGCCATCAAGAATGCCTTCATCGCCACCAGCGAGAACAATCTGGGCGAACTACGCACCCAGAGAAAACAATGGATCACCGATGAGACCTGGAGGAAGATAGAGGAGCGAAGAGAAGCCAAAGCCGCGATAGAGCGATCGAAAACCATAGGAGCCAAAGTCTTAGCCCATCAGCGATACGCGGCTCTTGTGAAGGAAGTAAAACGCTCATGTCGACGGGACAAGCGAGCGTGGGCAGACTCTCTGGCCGACGAAGGAGAGAGAGAGCCGCCACAACCGGGGACATTCGCCTCCTCTACGATATCTCACGACGCTTAAGCGGGACGAAGATGAATTCAACGATGCCTGTGAAAGACGCGAATGATCAGTTATTGACCGACCCAACTGACCAGCTGAAACGCTGGTTCGAGCACTTCGAACAACTTTTTCAAGTGCCAGCCAGGCCATCACCACCTCGGCATGATCTGCCGTATAACACGCGTCAATACCGAAGCTCCATCACTGCTAGAGATTCAAACAGCCATCCAAAGCATGAAATCGAATAAAGCCCCAGGGGTCGACCGCATATCAGCCGAGATGCTCAAAGCTGACCCCATGACATCCGCTCAACTACTGCATCGTTTATTTCGTAATATCTGGGACACCGCAACTTTCCCGGTCGACTGGATGCAAGGTATCTTAGTGAAGGTGCCCAAAAAGGGTGACCTTACTGTATGCGATAACTGGCGAGACATTATGTTGCTGTGTACCGTTGTCAAAGTTCTGTGCAAAATTATCCTAGCCCGGATTCAGGAGAAGATCGATGTGACTCTCCGGCGGCAGCAAGCCGAATTCCGTGCCGGAAGAACCTGTGTGGACCATATTGTCACGCTCCGCATCATTCTGGAGCAGGTCAACGAGTTCCAAGAGTCCCTTTACTTGGTATTCATTGACTACGAAAAAGCTTTCGACCGTCTCAATCACGAGCATATGTGGAGCGCCCTGAGACGCAAGGGGGTTCCTGGATGTATTCTATCACCGTTACTGTTCCTCATCGTAATCGACGAGATTCTGGTAGATGCGATTGACCGTGAACCAAACCGCGGGCTGTTATGGCAGCCTATAACCATGGAGCACCTAAACGACTTCGAATTGGTTGATGACGTTGCACTCCTCGCGCCTTGCCGAGCGCTCCTCTTCGGCAGGTTTAGTCATCAACGTCAACAAAACCAAATCGTTGGATGTAAACACGGTGACTCCTTCCAGTTTCACAATAACCGGGTAACCAGCGGAGAATGTTGAAAGCTTCCAATATCTTGGTAGCCAAATGGCGTCATACGGCGGCACCGAGATCGACATAGGCGCACAGATAAAGAAAGCAAGGGCTGCCTTTGCGAGTTTAAGAAATATCTGGAAAAACAGATAAGTGAACGCACCAAAATACGAATTTTCAACTCTAACGTGAAATCTGTGCTGTTATACGCTAGCGAAACATGGTGTGTATCAGTGGAGAACACTCAACGGCTGCAGGTGTTCATTAACAGATGCCTGCGGTATAGAATTCGGGCCTGGTGGCCTCACAACTGGATCTCAAGCAACGAACTCCATCGTAGTTGTCACCAGAGGCCGATAGCAACAGAAATTCGGGATCGGAAGTGGGGCTGGGTCGGCCACACTCTACGTAGGGGCGGAAACGAAATCTGTAAACAAGCATTAGACTGGAACCCAGCGGGACATCGCAGCAGAGGCAGACCCAGAGGCTCATGGCGGCGAAGCCTCAATAAAGAAATAAAAGAAGTCGACCGAAATCTAACCTGGCAACAGGTTAAAGCGATAGCCGGGCAACGCTCAGGATGGAGATCTTTCAAGTCGGCCCTTTGCACCACCGGAGGTGTACAGAATCCATAAGTAAAGTAAGTAAGTACACTGATTTGCGCTTCAAGATGAAACCAAAAATTAACTGAGTGACCCCTGGTGAAAGAATTTTTGAAAATAAATGGAACGCGGCTTCAAAATCCAAGACGCAAGTTTGTATGGAAAATGAGGGATGTTCAAGCCATGAGAGCACCTCTACGGTAGTCTCCATCTAAGTCCCTATCGCTATTTCCGGGCCGCATATAGGGACCCACTTCTACAGGTAGTTTCTAAACGGGAATTTAAAATGAGAACGCAACTCAAAATTAGCCGTGAGTTCCCAAATTTAGCACATACGGGGTTGCTAAATTTCTATACAGGGTTGTTATTCTTAGGGTTCTTAGGGTCTGTCTCATTTGGAGAATTAAACTTAAAAGTGACAGTTCGAAAATTAAAAAAACACCCCGTTATAAGAATGGCTGGTGCTACCCAGCAATTCCAATAAGACATCGATCGAAAATGATTCGATATCTGTCAAAAGTAATCTTGCTCTGCGAGCAGGGTTATTCGATAATTATTGAAATGTCACTTTTAAGTTTAATTTCAGTTTAATTATCCAATTGAGACAGACCCTTAGCACAGACTAACAGACATAACACTGTGAACAAATTTTCTAAAAAACATAGTTCCTCTTATTTTGCCTTCACGTTCACGCCATCTATAATACAGGTTCCAAGGCATTCAATTGCTAGAGGGGAATCCCTCGCACCGGAAATAATTTCTGACTGGTGGGGTTCCCTCGTCGCTCTACAAATCAGTTGTCAAAATAAAACAAACAAAACAAGCCTCCTCGGTACGTTGCAAATAATTTTGAATATACAAATCATTTTTTTTTTTTTTTTTTTTCATTTTTTTTTTTTTGGCGCAGCAAGATGGAGGGCAGAAATCAGGAACCGCCTGATATTCAAAACCTAGCGGGGCAACAGCAAGAAAATGAAGGAATACTGGACTGGAGCATGCTAGGAGCAGCGAGTTGGCAAACACAAAACGACATTACAACAGGAGCAAGGACAAGTGGACCTCGAGGGCGGAGCACAGTCGGAGAAGCAGTGAACATAACCTACAACAGATCAGATCAAGGGCCATACCGATTGTATTTCGAATTGCGGGATACGAACAATGGAGTAAGACGAATTAACAAATACTCACTCGGTAGCAAGCTGCGAAAAATGGATGGATACAAAAAGCATATCGAAGACATGAAACAAGTGGGAAAAATCCCATAATGCTCTACGTGAACAGCTACGTGAAAGCAAACGCGCTAATGGAGGAAATCAATCGAGAGAAAATGGAGAATACAAAGCGTATGTCCCAGTCCACCTTGTCTGCGTGACAGGTATAGTTGCTGGAGTGCCGGCAGATATTCCGATCGAATAGATTCAGGAAGACATACAGTGTGACGTACCTAATGTAAGGGTAAGGCGAGTGACCCGTAAGGAGGGAATGGAAAGATTAACAATCAACCGTATAAGCGAGATGTTCCGTGAAATAGTGCTGCCGGATCGAGTAAGACTGTTCTGTTGCAACAGCAATGTGAAACCGTTCATCCAAAGGCTAGTTAGCATAGCAGCATAGCATAGCAGCATAGCATAGCATAGTTACGGTGTACTTCGTAGATTGGACACTAGTGATACTCATGTTTTTCTTTTGAAATCCTTATTCAGATTGCTATCAGAAATCAAGGTGGATGTGGTCCTTGATTTCAATCTAGGATAAAAATCACAAAAGCATGAGGATTACTACTCCTGGCCACGCCCATCTTCACCGTAACTTAGGAAGGGAAGGAAGTGTTGGTGTAGTACTTACTTAACGAGAGGCCCTGACTCAGCGACACCCTCATAAGTACCACGGATTTGGATATTGGGGAAGGTATTCGTTGGGTCAGGATTTGCCTGTAGCTGACAATATGACCGTGGTAGATCTTACACCGTAATACACCACGCAAAGGTGTCTACCCAGCATTACGGGTGTACCGTTCATCCAAAGGCTAGTTGTTTGCAGTAAATGTCTACGGTTCAACCACTTCGCCGATAACTGCAAAGGCAGCAGGAGATGCGGGCAATGCCTATCTCCCCACGAAACCGAAGAGGAGTTCAAAACTGCTCGAAACCAATGAGATGTGCACACTGTAAATCAACGGAACACAAAACACAAGATGAAACCTGTAAGGAGAAAATAAGACAGCTTAACATAAAGAAGGTAATGGCAAAAAGTGCCATCACATTCACCGAAGCCAAGGAGCTATACCCAATATGGACCCAGAACGCATACGCACCACTAGAAAATGCGGAGGATTTCCCAAGCTTACCAAACACATACGTGGAAATGTCGTCTGGAATATTCTCCAACCCACTACGAGAACAATGGCAGAAGACTAACGAGCAGAGAGCAAAGATCCAACCGGCGGTTAAAATGTACAAGGACAAACCCAAAGACAACACCAAAAAAACATCTGGAGGAAAAAGGCCTAGGACCGAAGACACCCAGCAAAATCAAGCGACGCAGTTAAACAGCAAGGCCGAGCCCGGTAGCCAGACCAATGGAATTACCTTGAACAACACGCACAAGGTTTCTGAAAAAGAAAGATGGGAACGATTAACACAAGATGCCAAACGGAATGCAGAAGCAACAGCGAACCGGAATCTGCAAAGCACGGTGATGTCATTCTACGCCGACTTCCTACAAGAGATTGGAACATCCGAGGAGACAAAACGTAAGTTCAAAATATGCACGCAAAAGCACTTTAATCTAACTAGTTCTGTAGTCGAAAACGAATAAAAAAAAAAGTAAGTTCTGAAACAAACAAAAAAAAAACTATATCAAAGCTCTATAAACATTTTCTTTAAAATTCGCGGGAGAAAATAAAACAAAAATTTTGCAATGCAACGTTCAGAGTTTGGAAAAGCAAAAAGCTGAAATTCGGAGAGTACTAGTAGAAGGAAACTATGATATAGCTATATTATCAGAGACGTGGACGCAACCAATACTAGAAAACAGCAGTAGATATAGAATAGCTAACTACCATCTAATACCTAAATCTCGTTATGATAATTATGGAGGAGTGGCGATATTACTTCACAATGATTATAACTTCATTCCCTGACACTACCTGATACAGCCGATGGCATACAGACATGCGCTGTGAAGATACCAATATTAGATATTGTAATAGGTGCCATATATGTGAGTCCATCAACATCAAACAAAGATTTCGAAGAGGATATACAGAGGCTTCTTAATCAGCTTAGGGTACACCGAAAAGTTGTATTAGGAGGTGACATAAACGCGCACCACTACCTTTGGGGAAACGACAATTGTGACAGGAAGGGAAATATATTTGCAGACATTATGCTAGGGGTAGATCTGGTCCTCATGAACACTGGGGAGAGCACATTCAGGCCGATCCAGCTAAATAAGAAATCAAGTGCAATAGATGTAACCCTTATCAGTCCTAACCTGTACAATGACGCCGAATGGAAAGTTCTAGAATTCGGCATAGGTAGTCATCACATGGCCATAGAAGTAAACATAGTCGGCTCGCAGAGAAAGAAGAAATACATATATAACATGAACAGGATAAGCGAAACCTTGGGCGCACTAGGCAAGGAAGATGTGAAAACAATAACAGACCTGAACAAACACGTAACCAAGGCATACAGACAGAACAGGAAGAAGGACGATCGAACGCCGAAACCATGGTGGTCGGAGCAAGTAGAGGTAGCATGGAAGCAAAAATCAGAAGCCAGGAAGCAGTTCAACGGGATGTCTACACTAGAAAACCTGCTAGAATATAAAAGAAAAGCTGCATTGTTTCAACGACTTAAGCGAGATGAGATGAAAAAAACATTCGAAGAATTTTCCAACGAAATCACACCATTCATGAACTCAAGCGAATTATGGGCTAAAGTAGGACGATTAACAGGGAAAAAATTAAGCGAAAGGTAACGAATATACTGGAAGACGATAGGAAAGTAGCGGAGGATTTTCTAGATCTGCATTTTGGACCTAATGATCCCGTAGCATACACACCGTCCCTACCTTTAGCCCAGGACAACATTCTCACCATCGAAAAATGGAGCACAATCTTAGCCGATAAAGGGAAAAGAAGATCCGCGCCAGGCGAGGACCGCATAACATATGAAATGTTGAGGAAACTGGTGTTACGTTTACGTCATTTAGTATGTTCATTCATTAAAATTCGTAAAGATTTGTCAGAATATGGATCGCAAATATCGCCTCGCATGCCCGCATAACGTACCAACCGCCAATTCGAATACAAACCAGAAATGCATCCCTGCGGGAAACAAAAGCCCTTCCGTACGCTGTCGTGTCAATTTGACGTGACTGAAACACACGCACACTTCGAACGGCCACAACGTATGTCGTACACGGTAAAAATCAACACGCTCAATTTAACTGTTCCATCTATTGAATGATCAACTTTAAATCACTATTATTGAAAATGATATTCCTTTGATTTGGAAGTGGTGTCACACCTTTCACAAGTGTGTTGAATGCAGACAATTCCATAACATCAACAGTGTTGATCAAAGTGCTACTCACTGGATATTGAAATGATTAGCACTTCGATCAGCCCCAATAATGTCTCCACTAGAATTGAAAGTGCTATGCTATTGAATTCACAGGTTCAATGCTATTGATTTAAGAGTGGAGCGATATTGGTGTTGTTCTAAAAATAGATGACAGTTCTTTCATCTGTTCTGCTTATTTCAAGAGGTATTTCGAAGTGTGAGATGGAGTCATGGTAAGACGAAGGACTTTCAAGCAAAAGGTATGTTATTCAAATCTGAGCTGAGGTAATTCTATTTTTTTATTTTGTTGTTTTATAACCAAAACATTGTGCACGTCAAATGGAAGTGGTGGTCTTTAAATGCGATGACCTCAGCTATTGATATTGATTTGATTCCAAAGTAGTGCATATTCAAATGCAGAACAGTTCGCATGAACGTGTATATTTTTTACCGTGTATTGATAGCAGAAACGTACGACACTGTTTCCGGGTCGCCTCTGTGAGAAGAAGCATCGCCGTCGCCATCATCAGGCATTCATAAAAAGTTAAACTTTTGTCCACACACGAGGGACAATATATTCAGTGCCGTTAAACTGATTCGTGCTGTGCGTACAATTGTGGAGGTGTTTTAACTTCAGCGGGAGGAAGTAAAACCCGAGACGGCCTACATCGCAGGCAAACACAAAAGTAGTGGGCGAAGTTAAGGCAATTTGCATCTCTCAGATGGTCCGGATTTCCAACCGAGGAAAAAATAGCGACGAAAACTTTGTGCTGATCGAGAAAACATCGAACAAGGTCGAGCAAAGGCTAAAATTGGCCACAATTGTCCGAAGCTGATCACAGAACGGTCTCTAAAGTCGGCCAGAGTCTCAACAGTTCAAAATACCCCATCCATTGGGGTGTTTTTGAAGACTGGCGTTCTCTTGGACTACTATTTTGCCAGACCGTGAGCTTGGAGGACCGTTGTTCTTGTCAGATAACGTAAGCATCTCCACCGGACGGGTAGATAGGCCGGATCGCTTAGCAGTCTTCGTCGAGTTGCGGATCGGTTTTGCCGGGTCATCGTGGAGTACGGTGTCCGTTTTCCTCGGACTTCGGAGTTGTTCCAGCCCAATCAGATCGTTGGTACGTGAAGGAACCGAACGCGGTCGTACTGGACGGCCAGAGGGGTCTCCAGCGGAGGACGTTCGTCGTGCGAGTGGTGCGATGGCAGGGTGCATGAGGCGGATAATCCCGGCGGCAAGTGAGCCGTCAGAAAGTTGGTAGGCCAGGGTGCACCCAAGAAGAAGATTCGTGAGTACACAAACTGTTAGCCTGTAAGCAGAATGATTAGAGAAAGGAGAGAGTAGATAGCAGGAGCAGTAGAAGAAAAGGAAATGACAGTCGAATATATGTGATGAATGAACATTCGTGAGATTCTTGAACTTTATTTCATGGTTGAGCACATGTCCTCCAGTTTGTGTGAATTTTGTCCGCTTTAGCAATTACGCTCTACCGCTACCGGAGATTTCACAACACTGGCGCCCAACAAAACGAACCATTTAGTTTGTGGTTTGTAGATTTTTGAGTTTTTGGAAATTTGTGTTGAGTTTGTGGCACAATTTCTGTTTAGTAACACGTTAAGAACCTACCACTTATTTTATTAGTTGGCTAATTTTAGACCTTAAGGATCATGGATCCAGCAAGCCTGACCGAAGAGGAAATAGGTTACGAATTGGCGTTGCGCCACGTAACCAATCTTGGTTCACTTCCTCGCAGGGCCAGAGCCGTCCGTTTGCGTGCTCTTATGCAGGAAGATGAAATTAAAAACACAATTTATGACACTTCTTCCCACGTTATGGAAGCTGTCGACAATATCAGTCAATGTCAATCGGAAGTAAGCAAAATAGTTTCGGAACTCGACGGAGCCTTCAAGCGTGGTGATATTCCAGCAGTGCGGGTAATACGATCGCGTTTGATTCACTATCGCGAACGGTTAGCCATCGTGGATCCTCCGGCTAATCACAGTGAAACACATGCAGCATTGTCACTACTGGTGCAGTTTTCGTTGGAGGACACAGATGACGCATTGGGCAGAACGAAGAAACAGGTGAAAGCTAAAGTGAACAATGAAGGTGCGAAGAACACTGGTGCTATTCCCAAAGGAACGTTGCAGACTTCAACATCATCCGGAGTAAACTTTCTAGGATTTGATGAAAATGGAGATCCAAGGAATCAGTCAAGTGCAGCAGACCAATATTTCGTCATCCAAACCGAGGAAGGCAGACAACAATCCAGATCGACGCCAACGACGACCGATCCGTTAGCAGCACTTCCAGCGCGGAATAGTCCTACCGTCCAAGGCAGTCAACATGGAGCAGAATCGCTGGAAGTTCAGCGAGTCAATCGAGGAAGAGGTCACAGGGATGAAAGCCAACGTCCTACAGTCCAGAGCAGTAGATACAGCTTACAGAAAGAGTCCAGCATACGGGAGCCAACATTCAGTAGCTTCGCTCCACCGCCGTATGAGTCAAGAACGGAGGTAGTCGAATCAGACGTTAGACAGGATTTCCACCACCAAGAATACAATCAGCTCCGCAATGAGTTGCTGCGCAACCTGAATCAACGATGGCAAAACTACGCTCCGCATCGTAACCACGGCTGGCAAGATAACGCTCCGAGGCCGCTTTTCGAGGAAAGGAGGACGCAGAAAGCAATTCACAACTGGCCGTTCCGATACAAGGGAGAGAAGGATGGATCTTCGCTGAACACATTCCTGCAGCGGGTAGAAACATTCGCCGCTTCGGAGGAGATCGCAGATGATTTGCTGCTGAAAAGCGTAAAACATTTGCTGTTGGACGACGCTCTCAACTGGTACAGCAACATGTATGCCACAGCAACACCAGCGGCGGATCTCGTTGCCTTACGGTGCTTTAATAGAACCAGCTTTAGCCACTCCAAATACATCACAGCGTCAAGCAAAGCCGCAACAACCATTGCAACGTTTTGGAAGAGTCCATGCATTGGAAGCAGACAACGCGCAGAGCTACACAAGCGGTGAAGTACCGGCGGAAAGCGACTGTCCAGTGCAAGAAGAGGAGAGAATAGACCAGCGTATGGAGGCGATACTACAGCAAGTGAACGCTCTCAAACTACGATTCGACCGTCGTGAAGCAGTAGGTAGGCAAGTTTTCGACAATCGCCCTCACGCAGTAGTAGAAGTTCTCGGCAGGCAGATTACTGGGTTGCTCGATAGTGGCGCCAACTGCTCCATCCTAGGAGGCGATCACACGAAATTAGCACAGGAGTTAGGACTACAGAAGACAGCACTGGGAGGAGGTATACGAACTGCGGATGGAACTGAGCACAGGATACAATCCTACACTCGGCTACCTGTAGCCTATAACAACAAGAACGAAGTCGTCACCATGTTGCTGCTCCCAACGCTGCCAACTTGTGTGATATTCGGAATGAATTTCTGGGACACATTCGGCATCAAGCCAATTTGTTGTACCATCGACTTGCAAGCCGAGAAGGAAGAGAAGTCAAAACAAGAAGCGACGAAGGAGTTATCCACGGAAGAGCACCATCGACTCCAGGAAGCAATAAGTTTATTCCCGAAAGCAGAGCCCGGAAAGCTGGGAAGAACGGATTGCTACACCCACCGCATCGACATAGGAGACGCAAAACCACGTAAACAACGCTACTACCCGATGTCGAAGTACGTGCTGGATGAAGTAAATAAGGAGATAGACCGTATGCTGGAACTCGACGTGATAGAAGAGGCACTGTTCTCACCGTGGAACAATCCGTTAGTAGCCGTGAAGAAGAAGACTGGTCAGTATCGAGTGTGTCTAGACGCGCGTCACCTCAACTCGGTGATGGTCAACGAAGGGTATCCAATACCTCAGATATCTGCGATCATGAACAATCTCAGTGGTTGCACATACATCTCGGCGCTCGACCTCAAAGATGCCTTCTGGCAACTACCGCTGGAAGCTAGTTCTCGTCCAGTCACAGCGTTTACGGTGCCACAGAGAGGTCACTTCCAGTTTAAAGTCGTACCGTTCGGTATATGCACGGCGAGCCAGGCCCTAGCGCGTCTGATGACCCACTTGTTCGCCGATTTAGAGCCCCATGTGTTTCATTACCTCGATGACATCATCATCTGTTCCCGTACTTTCGATGAACACATTAGGATGCTAGAGAAGGTCGCTCAACGGTTGAAGGATGCGGGACTGACTATTTCCGCCGAAAAATCGAAGTTTTGTTTGGAAGAAATGAAGTACCTGGGCTACGTGCTTAATCAGAATGGATGGAACGTCGACCAGGAGAAGATTGAGTGTATAGTACGGTTCCCAGTTCCGCAGTGTAGGAAGGAGGTGCAACGGTTTTTGGGAATGTCGAACTGGTATCGCAGGTTCATAGTGAACTTCTCGAGAATAGCTATCCCTCTCACGGAGCTAACGAAGACGAAGACGAAGTTTCGGTGGACAAGCGAAGCGGATGAAGCATTTCTGAAGCTCAAATCAGCTCTTGTATCAGCACCAGTTTTAGCGATGCCTGATCATAGCAAGCCATTCGCAATCGCCTGTGATGCTAGCGACGTGGCGATAGGTGCGGTATTAACCCAAGAAACGAACGGAGAAGAACACCCCATAGCATACTTCTCGCAAAAGCTATCATCCTCTGAGAAAAAATACTCAGTAACCGAGCGGGAGTGTCTCGCCGTCATCAGAGCAATCGAGAAGTTCAGGGGATATGTGGAAGGAACGAAATTCACGGTGCACTGCGATCACTCGGCGTTGAGCTATCTCAAGTCCATGAAGAATCCGACGGCGCTCATGAGTCGCTGGATATTGAGACTCAACGCATTCGATTTCGACATCAAATACCGAAAGGGGATTATCAACACAGTTCCAGACGCACTGTCGAGAATCGTAAACGCACTAGTGTTTTCGGTAGATACTACGGCCGATCAATGGTACCAGCAGTTGGTTGAACGAGTGCAACAAGATGGTGACAAGTTTCCTGATTTCCGCGTGGTGAACCAAGAACTCTACAAGAACTGCAGTTGCAAGAATCAAGAAGGAGCAGTAGAGCACAAGTGGAAAAAGGTCGTGCCTCTCAACCAACGAGCAGAAGTCATCGCGAAGTTCCACGATTCAACTTCAGGGGCGCATTTAGGTTTCCAGAAAACATGGCAGAAGATCCAGAACCACTTTTATTGGCCCAAGATGATTGAAGACGTGGCTCGGTATGTCAGAAGCTGTGTAACTTGTAAAGCAAGCAAAGCTCCAAATAAAGCGATGATGCCAAACATGGGAGGTCTCAAGCCTGCTCGCGTGCCGTGGGAATTAGTGTCCATTGACTTCGTCGGTCCATTCACTCGCTCACGCATCGGGAACACGGTGATGCTCGTCATAGTGGACTGGGTAACAAAATACGTCATCGTTCATCCAATGAGGTCAGCAGACTCGCTAAAAATGGTGGAATTTCTGGAAGAACAAGTGTTCCTTCGATATTCGCGGCCACGGATCATCCTCTCTGATAACGGAAAGCAATTTCTTTCGGCAGCTTTCAAAGCTTTAATCTCCAAGCACAACATCATTCACATGAAGACTGCGTTCTACTGTCCGATGGTGAACAACGCCGAAAGAGTGAACCGCGTACTGATCACGTGCATACGTGCTCTCCTGGATGAAGACCACCGAGGGTGGGACGAGAACCTGCCAGCGATCGTCGCAGCTATAAACGGAGCAAAGCACGAAGCCACCGGAGTCAGTCCGCACTACGCCAACTTCGGCAGGGAGCTGATACTGCACACCGATCTTTACACTCAGCAGGAGCTAAACACACCGGATGATCCCAAGGTTGCACAAGACGTTCGTCTCTCAGCGATTCGCCGAATCCAAGAATTCATCATCCAACGCATCAAGAACAACCACGAGAAAACCAAGCAGCGTTACAACCTGAGGACACGGAACATCACGTTCAAGATCGGCGATCTCGTCTGGCGAAGAACCTTCACACAGTCATCCAAGGTGGATCACATTAATCGCAAGCTCGATTCCAAGTTCGTTCCAGCTACAGTGATCAAGATTGTCGGAAACAACCTATACATGCTGGAGGACGTTCGGAATGGCAAGCGTGGTCAGTACCACGCCAAAGACATTAAACCCGACTAGTGCAGTACTTAGCAAGCTATGTAAACAGCAAAGGCTGTCAACTACAGATTATCCACGGAGAATCGACAAAATACGCAAGGCGGTTAAGGTTCAACGGTGCAGAACGAGGAGACAACACCCAAGGGAAGCAGATGGTACGCAGTGAAACAACAAGCCGACAAGCTCCGGAAACACGGAGGACATAGACGGTGCTGCTCCACGTAGAATTCAATTCTCGTCACCGGAATCAAACTTTACCGTTCAGCGGCATCAACACGACAAACGTCCTAGCAAGGCGTCAGTCAGGTGTGATGAGCAACAACAATAGATTAAACTACCTCTCCACCTAGACACTCCTTCAGCTATGTACGCAGCAATCGCTGCCAACCACAACCTTCATCGGTAAACAACATACGCTATGCGGTCATTACATCAAACAACACCAAGGCCAATCGGCCTACCACAGGCAAGGGAGACTGGAACTCTGAAGTTTGGAGTAAGAGGCTCCAGATGCCACTGAGAAACAAGCCAAATTGCGGTCCACCGCCCATTCCCATCGCGCCAGGGGATGGACCGTTTGCCGTTCACGATACGGGAGAAATCGTACCCTCTGATTCTGGAAACGGGACTTAGGGATCTCTGCAGTGCACCAGTTAGTGTCTTGGATAGGAGGAGTGGAGACCCGGAGTTGACGACCAAAAATCGGTTCAGCGCGGAGTTGATGCTTACGGCCACTATCAGGCGCAGCGGGATATCAGCTGGCAGTACTGGGAGAATTGAAGGCTTCGTATGAAGCCTAAAGCAGGCGCGGGAGATTGGAACCCTGAAAGTTAGTAGGGAGGCCCCAAGTACCAAAAACAGAGTCGGCGCGGCCGAAAAGCAGAGTCGCTACATCCGACAGGCGGCGCGGGAAGTTGGGACCCTGAAAGCCAGTAAGGAGGCTCCAAAGGTCATTGACAATCAAGCAAGTTATGTAGACAGCGTGCAGCAAGGAGCTGTTAACGACGAGCGATACCGCCACCAAAACACGTTCCACGGAAGAGGCTAGAGGACCAACAACAAGAAACGAAACCTCGCCATCCTTGCCATAATGTAGATCATTACATCAGAGACAGCTGTGAACACGGTCACTACCACAACAACCGTAGAGAACATCGACCAGCGTTCAGTCTACTGGAGCCGGCGAACAAGCAGCATTGCCTCCACCACAACAATCGGCGAAAATGCAAATCCGCCTGAGCGACATTGACTGATTCAGGCATGGGTCTAGAACGCAGTGGTAATCTGTTACTGGGGGTCACTACGAAAAACTCTACCGAAGCAACGCGACCGGGGGGCGCGGTAAAACCTCCTATTGGGCTCGTAGTGATTTAGGATTCGGAAATGTTTCCTTTTCTCAAACGTAGCAGGCAGTATCCGCTGTACTCGTTCTCTTATTAGCCAACTTTAGTGTACATTTTCGTTACATGTAAAATCTCTAGTTTTATTGTAGCTCCTAAAACTAGTAAAGATCAGTTTTGAGTGTTTTGCCACAGGATCGGCATAGCACAGATGATGGGACAAGAAAAGCGCAGAGACTTTTGCTCATTAGTGAGCGTTCAGATCACCTCTGGCAGGACTCGCTGCCGTTATGTTTATTTTGATTATGTTTTGAGCTTATGGATCTGGCGAGCAAGGATGCTCGCGTGTGTTAGTTATGATGTATTGTCGGAAACTTAAGGTCTGCTTAAGTCGATGACGTTTTGATCTGCTCTGTCTCTCTGCGACTTCTTGAGGAAGTGAGTCTAAGAGTTTTTTGTGAGCTGCCTGCCAGCGCTCACAAAAAACTCTGCGCCTGTGGTAAGGTTGTGTTACGTTTACGTCATTTAGTATGTTCATTCATTAAAATTCGTAAAGATTTGTCAGAATATGGATCGCAAATATCGCCTCGCATGCCCGCATAACGTACCAACCGCCAATTCGAATACAAACCAGAAATGCATCCCTGCGGGAAACAAAAAGCCCTTCCGTACGCTGTCGTGTCAATTTGACGTGACTGAAACACACGCACACTTCGAACGACCACAACGTATGTCGTACACGGTAAAAAATCAACACGCTCAATTTAACTGTTCCATCTATTGAATGATCAACTTTTAAATCACTATTATTGAAAATGATATTCCTTTGATTTTGAAGTGGTGTCACAAGTGTGTTGAATGCAGACAATTCCATAACATCAACAGTGTTGATCAAAGTGCTACTCACTGGATGTTGAAATGATTAGCACTTCGATCAGCCCCAATAATGTCTCCACTAGAATTGAAAGTGCTATGCTATTGAATTCACAGGTTCAATGCTATTGATTTAAAAGTGGAGCGATATTGGTGTTGTTCTAAAAATAGATGACAGTTCTTTCATCTGTTCTGCTTATTTCAAGAGGTATTTCGAAGTGTGAGATGGAGTCATGGTAAGACGAAGGACTTTCAAGCAAAGGTATGTTATTCAAATCTGAGCTGAGGTAATTCTATTTTTTTATTTTGTTGTTTTATAATCAAAACATTGTGCACGTCAAATGGAAGTGGTGGTCTTTGAAAGCGATAAGCTCAGCTATTGATATTGATTTGATTCCAAAGTAGTGCATATTCAAATGCAGAACAGTTCGCATGAACGTGTATATTTTTTACCGTGTATTGATAGCAGAAACGTACGACACTGTTTCCGGGTCGCCTCTGTGAGAAGCATCGCCGTCGCCATCATCAGGCATTCATAAAAAGTTAAACTTTTGTCCACACACGAGGGACAATATATTCAGTGCCGTTAAACTGATTCGTGCTGTGCGTACAATTGTGGAGGTGTTTTAACTTCAGCGGGAGGAAGTAAAACCCGAGACGGCCTACATCGCAGGCAAACACAAAAGTAGTGGGCGAAGTTAAGGCAATTTGCATCTCTCAGATGGTCCGGATTTCCAACCGAGGAAAAAATAGCGACGAAAACTTTGTGCTGATCGAGAAAACATCGAACAAGGTCGAGCAAAGGCTAAAATTGGCCACAATTGTCCGAAGCTGATCACAGAACGGTCTCTAAAGTCGGCCAGAGTCTCAACAGTTCAAAATACCCCATCCATTGGGGTGTTTTTGAAGACTGGCGTTCTCTTGGACTACTATTTTGCCAGACCGTGAGCTTGGAGGACCGTTGTTCTTGTCAGATAACGTAAGCATCTCCACCGGACGGGTAGATAGGCCGGATCGCTTAGCAGTCTTCGTCGAGTTGCGGATCGGTTTTGCCGGGTCATCGTGGAGAAAGGTGTCCGTTTTCCGCGGACTTCGGAGGTGGTCCGGCCAAAGCAGATCGTTGGTACGTGAAGGAACCGAACGCGGTCGTACTGGACGGCCAGAGGGGTCTCCAGCGGAGGACGTTCGTCGTGCGAGTGGTGCGATGGCAGGGTGCATGAGGCGGATAATCCCGGCGGCAAGTGAGCCGTCAGAAAGTTGGTAGGCCAGGGTGCACCTAAGAAGAAGATTCGTGAGTACACAAACTGTTAGTCTGTAAGCAGAATGATTAGAGAAAGGAGAGAGTAGATAGCAGGACAGGAGCAGTAGAAGAAAATGAAATGACAGTCGAATATATGTGATGAATGAACATTCGTGAGATTCTTGAACTTTATTTCATGGTTGAGCACATGTCCTCCAGTTTGTGTGAATTTTGTCCGCTTTAGCAATTACGCTCTACCGCTACCGGAGATTTCGCAACACTGGATACAGAAGTGGCGAAAAACCTGATTGAAGAACTGAACGGAATGTGGAAAAGAGGACACGTAGAGGACACCTTGAAAGCCATAAAAATAGTGGCGATTCCCAAACCTGGGAAAGAACAAACGACACCTGCTGGGAAACGACCTATATCACTAGTCCCCACTTTAACAAAGGTAGTGAATACGGCGGTCTTAGAGAGGCTAAGAGAAGAGGTAGAGGAAAAACAACTATTACCTGAAACATCTTTCGGCTTCAGAAAGGGATCATCGACGACAACCTGTCTATCGTACATCACGAATGCCATCAAGAAAAACAAACGCGAAAAGATGCTAACGGCCATGATCTTCATCGATCTAAGCAATGCGTTTAACACTGTTGATTGCACAATACTAGCACAGATACTATACGACATCAGAATAACACCGGAATTGGTTGCATGGATACACAGCTTCCTAACAAATCGCAAAATAATATTCCATATGAGAAAAGAGACAATAACTCGGACGATAAATAACGGTCTACCACAAGGAGATGTGTTGTCGCCAACGTTATTCAATCTCTATTCTGCATCTTTACACGAAATACAGGAGGAAAATGTGGAGTTAGTACAATACGCCGACGATTTCGGCATACTTGTAACAGCAAGGAATTTACAAGAGCTAAATGAAAAGGCGCAAAATACAGTAGACAAATTCATTGCAATAGCAGAGAAACTGAAGCTAAAGATCAACGGAGCTAAAACAAAAGCAATACTATTCCAGAACAGCAATAAAGAAATGGACATACAAATCAACAATGAAAAATTAGAGACAGTACGTACACACCCATACCTAGGAATCACTATGGATAGATACCTCAGTTTCGGTCCACACATACGAGAACTGCAGAAGAAAGTGGTGGATAGAACGAATATGTTTAAAGTCCTAACTGGTATTAAAAAGGGCACACCCATCAACTATGATCAAAATCCACAAAGCGCTAGTAAGGAGCACAATCGAATATGGGTCCATGATACATAACAATGCCAGCGCAACGAATCGGAAAAGAATAATTACCGCGAACAATATGGCTCTGAGGAAAGCGACAGGATGCACCAGGTCTACGCCATTAAACACCTTGGCTGCAATTTCAGGAGAAGAGCCAATTGAGCTGAGGCAAGCGTACGTCACATCGAAAGAAATAGCGAGATACTTCGAGAGGAACAACGTAGTAGCTGCACAACTCACACAATTAATTCGACCAGAAGACGACGATATGAGCAAGTACTCATCCCTAGAAAAAATATATTCCCAACATCAGAACATGTTCAACAACATAATTCCAATCACCCAAATACAGACTAAAATGTCGAAATACATGCATACCTTGACGGAATGGTTGGCAGCAAAAGAACGCAAATCCAAGAAACCTTAAACAAATGGTTTTGTACTTGCTTAATGGACCCTACAAAGAAAAACAGAGAATCTACACGGACGCCTCCAAGATTGGAACGAGATGTGCTGTAGGCGTGTATGTGGAAGCACACAAGAAAAGACTGTACTTCAAACTAGAAGAAGAAACGAGTATCACGTCAGCGGAAATTTTGGCTATTCGGATAGCAATGGGATATATCGAAGAAAGGGAAATGAACAACGTCGTAGTACTCACCGATTCCAGAACTGCCTGCGAAATGCTAGAAGACGTCCAAGCACTCAGAGCCGGACCTGAGATACTAGCTGAAATACTATGCATCGCCGACCGTCGGAATACATCTCTACAATGGGTACCCAGTCACACTGACCTAAATGGTAACGAGATAGCAGACGAGCTGGCCAAACTAGGACTCACTTGCGACGATCCACCAGTTTACCGCAATAGGATTCTTCGTACCGATTCACAATTTCGACTGAAAAATATAAAACAGGAGAAAGCCGAAAACTGGTACCAACAATATTCAACTGAAAAGGGGAAAAAATACTATGAGATACAACCATCTTTTGACCTAGAACCATGGTTCACAAAAACAGACATGTCGGGACCAGACATACGGCTTACAAACAGATTAATGGCAGGACACGATTTCTCCAAATACTGGCTGGGAAAAATGAAATTAACAGAGAGCGAAAACTGCGATACTTGCCATGTTCCCGAAACCGCAGAGCACACAATTCTGCGATGTCCGGTATATGATACTATTAGAGCAAATTATAGTTGTCGGGTCGTGCCTAACTACGACCCTGATTATATGTAAGATAGATGGGGTAGGTTGGCAGCACTGAAGATGCGGCGAAAGAGTAGAGTGTTGGGCGAGCTACGAGCAAGTGTTTATTTCGTCGGGAGTGTTGGACAACTGATTCGTGGAATAAACTAAAGAAATTAGAAAAGTGTACTGGTGGTTTCTATTTAATATCCGACATATTTTGGCGACGGAGGATAAATCTAAGCGATCTCGGTTTTCTGTGGCGGAAAAAAAATTATTTGGAAGTCAGTGTGCGTGTTTTCGAAATTCAAAAGCTATTTTTTCGGGAACGATCAACTAAGAGTGTCCAAGGCTAAATATAAGCGTAAGTAGCATGAAGTGAACATATACTGGGTGACGTGCCTGGAAGAAATACACTTGGCTTGTTATTTTGCTAAAATGTTGAAAAAGCGTGATTATTCAAAAGTCTCCAGTTGAAAAGGGAAATGGCGGATATGGCGTAGCCCCAGTCAAAAAAAAAAAAACGTAACGAATTGTGAAGGTATTAGTTAACTCAGTGCTATACAAGAGTGGTACGGCAGGTCTAACGAACACATACATGGAAGCATTAATAACCAGAATATGGCTTGGTGTAGTGGTGATGGAAAAATCTGTGGATGTACATAACGATTCGTGCATGATTGACAAGGTTGTGTAACGGTTGCAAAAGAGGAAAGAATAAGCACGCTGCTATGTGCTGATGGAGTTTTGGGATCAAGTGAGGAAAAAAATACCGTTTTGCTTCGAATTGCCGGACGCTTCGAAAGCCGGACACTTCAATCGTTATTTGACTTTATTTACCATCTTAACAAGTATTTCTTGGGTTATCAATGCAGGGAACGATTCTTGGACTTGAAACCATTCTAACAAATGTAAGTAATTCGTGATTTGTGGTAAAAACTTGAAAATTAGAGGTTAAAGTTGAAAGCATGTCATAATCAACGGTGAATTTCGTTTTTCTTAGAATGCAGCTTAAGACTCAACATTAGAAAAACTAAGCTCATATTTTCTATATTCTATCATTTGCAAGGGGTATTAGTAATTTATTAACATAGTATGGCAGCACTCTTTGTCATGAGTTAGAGACATTGCTTGGGAATTCATAGCTTTTTAATTTTTATTACATTTTCTTTGTGTCCGGACTTCGAGGCAAGTATTTACAATTGCTTCGATTTCCGGACATGCTGAAATGATGTTAAATAACTGTTCATTAGTTAAGTTAATTGAAATCAAATGATTCGTAATGAGCAATCATAGTTACAATTTAGTTAGTTTTGAGTTGCTACACCACAAAAGGAACATTGCTTGCTCTCAGCTTATCGATATATACTTATAAACATATTGTAAATGGTATCACTTTATTAATTGTACACAAGTAGCAAAACTTGCCTACAGTTTCTAGTAAAGGTTGTCTTCAAATGTATTTTTTTAACCATTCACATTTTTGTAGAAAAAAAAACAAGTTCGTAAAACTAGCTTTTTTAACAGAATTGTATAAAAAGACGCGTTGTGAACGACTCCCGTCAAGTAAAAAAAAACTCAACATTTCTCGGACACGCCCGGATTTATCAATCCGCATGAATTCATTATTCCAATCGCTCCTTTCAATCCTTGATTTCCAAGAGCAAACTGAAACGGATTTCAAAAGACACATAAATACCACTAATTGCAGCTTACTAGAAAATATTTCTTTACTCACAGACACGTCAAATGTCAAAAAAGCGTTCTACCTTGGGAAGAGGGAGGAAATTGTATGAAATTATTAGATTCCCAATGTTGTATATTGCAGTTAAATGCCCCCGCTTGGTTTCAAATGCTGTTTTTGGTAGTCCTGGTCAATCTCGGAGCAGAAACTTCGGATGGTACACACTACCGGAGGATGCCAGATTTCCATAAATTTGTATAGAAACCTTACCTTACGGATTTATATGAATCGAGAAATATGAATGCTGTATCCTAGTTGTCTCTGAACGGATTGAGTTGGCTATTTAAAGATCAATATAGCCAAACTCGAAGTGTCCGGAAATTCGAAACAAAAGTGTCCGGAATTTGAATCATCCCGTATACTGTGTCCGGATTTCGAAGCACGCGATGTTCAATGTTTTCGATTATATTAGCTATGTCGTGCATACAAAATGTCATTTTCAGTACACTACAGCAAATTCGATAAGTTAATTTTGAGAGTGTGAGTTATCACTCAGTGTCAAGTACTTAATTCCATTTGTAATATTGAACTGAAAATTTAGCAGTGCTTAGGTGTCCGGACTTCGAGTCGAAACGGTATATAAAGAGGGATACAGCGTTGCGGAGTGGTTAAGTACTAAAGCAGATTCGTAAAAATTATTGAGAATCGTAAGCCTTTTTTATGGATAATAAAATGACAACAAGAATAAATAAAAATGCAATGAATAATCTATGTGCGGATAACGGTGGCAGAATCAAGAAAAGAATAATGGTTGTGTACCCATTAGTAATTAAATCTGGTTATGTACCAATTGGAGATGCTAGTGAGAATGGGTTGTGTACCCACCGTTGCGCTTGGTTATGTACCAAAATAGCAAACAGGTAATAGTGATAACTAAAATGGGTGGTGAACATGGTAACGGGTAGTGTACCATGATGATCGGGTTGTGTACCAAGGTGAAGAACGGTTGTGTACCGTGATAAGGAAGGGTCTTCTACTATAGTAGAGAAGTGTTATATTTCGTAGTATGACTAGGGTTATGTACCCATTTAAGCATGACCTTTAGTAGATTTTGATAATACGTAAAGAGTTAAAGGTACGTTCTCGAAACACGACTTATATGATTCGTAAACGATAAGGATATTGGTTACCATTTGGCATTAAAAGGTAAGTGGAGTTATTTGGTTTTATTTTTTGGAAACAATATGTTAACAACGAATGGATTTTGGGTGAAGTTATGAATGGAAATTTGAATTATTACCACAGGCACGTCAACAGAGTTATGAGAATCTTGTTTTGGATAGAGATTTGATTTAGAAAGAAAACATACATTTTTTTGTTCATTTTTCATTTTCGTTAGCATGAGTAGCTCGAGTCGAATCAAACCGTTTGACGTCACGATTGAAGCAAGTCGTTTACCGATAGAATGGGAGACGTGTAAATTTGACCTGGAATCATTTTTTGTGGCTCAAAGAATCGAAACACAATTTGAGAAACGTGCACAGAAGGCTTATCTTAGTGGACCTGAATTACAAGGATTATTGAGACATCTTCCGGGAGTCGAAAAGGTGCCACATGTTGCAATTGACCCCCCGTATTACGACGTGGCTGTCCAATGCCTTGATGACTATTTTGAGCCTTTCCGACGCAAAACTTTTGAACGCCACTTGTTCCACCAAATCAGCCAAAACTCAGGAGAACGTTTCACTGAATTTGTGATGCGTCTCCGGAAGCAGATTTCAAGATGCTGTTATGATGCTTCGTTGATCGAAGAGCTTATCGCTGACCGGATAACGCAAGGATGTAGCTCGGAGGAATTGAGAACTAAATTACTTCAGAAAGACAGGAATTTGGAGGAAATCATCGCATTGGGAACGAGTTTGGCGGAGTCTACTCAGAAATCCACAGACCTGAGCCGACATCCTACACTGAGGAAGGACCAGCAAGAGATAAACATAGTTCGTCATACCTATCGAGGGTATTCGGAGGATCAGCGCAATTTTAGGCCGGAAATGCGAGGCAAGAGAGGTTTCCAACCAAGGTTCCCGCGGAACCACTCGAATGATCGGTTCATCTGTTACAGTTGCGGCAAACGAGGACATATTCAAGGAAGTGGTGATTGTCCCGCAAAAACAACTAAATGTGCTAGTTGCGGCAGAACTGGCCATTGGGCCAAACGGTGCTACAGTCGAAGACCAGCAGCGAAGCGAGGCCAAGAACTGTTGGCAACGTCCGATGAGCCTAAACCAAAACGAATCCGTGCAGTTGTCGAAGAATCAGAGAAGGATCGTGCACAGTACATTTTTTACGCGATGGGGCGTAACGTGTTCGTATTTAAGGTAGGCGGAGTGGAAATACCGATGACCATTGACTCGGGTGCGGACGCCAATATCATCAATCAAGATACTTGGAATCAGATGAAGGAGGCAGGTGTGAACGTTGTAAACATGTCGTCGGAGACTGATAGAAATCTGATCGCGTACGCAACAGAGCAACCCATGGTTATTAAAGGAATGTTCCAGGCGGAAATTGAAGCGGGAGGAAACAAAGACTTCGCGAAGTTTTATGTTGTGGAAGACGGTCAACAATGTCTACTCGGCGATAAAACAGCGAAAAACCTGAAAGTTCTAAAGGTTGGCTTCGACGTTGGAGCAGTAACGGACAAAAAGGACGAACATTTTCCAAAGTTCCGTAATGTTATTGTTGAAATACCGATTGATGCAGATGTACAACCGGTACAACAACCCTATAGGCGTCCTCCGATTGCACTCGAAAAGCAGATAGAAGAAAAGCTACATTCGCTGCTTCAACAGGACATCATTGAGCGGGTGAAGGGACCATCTCCATGGGTCTCTCCGATGGTCCCAGTTACCAAAGACTCAGGAGAAATTCGATTATGTATCGACATGCGCCAGGCGAATAGAGCAGTTTTGAGGGAGACGCATCCTTTACCTTTGATTGATGAGTTACTGAGCTCGATGAACGGTGCAGTATGTTTCTCAAAGAT
Source organism: Armigeres subalbatus (assembly GCF_024139115.2). NCBI lineage: Eukaryota > Metazoa > Arthropoda > Insecta > Diptera > Culicidae > Armigeres > Armigeres subalbatus. The sequence continues at coordinate 289,147,340 of NC_085139.1, forward strand.
CGACATTAAGGACGCCTACCATCAGGTGGAGATCTCTGAGAAGTCAAGGCCGATCACAACTTTTATCACCAAGCAGGGCCTGTTCAGGTAGATTCGTTTTGCGATAATTTTTATATAGTTTGGTTCACTTTTAACAAAAAAAATTAAATAAATATTTCTTGACTTTTTTCTTATTATCCATTGCTCAAATCTGGAATAGGTACAAACGGTTAATGTTTGGGGTTAGTTGCGCACCAGAACTATTCCAGAAAGTGATGGAATCGGTGGTAGCAGGACTTGACGGGATAATTGTTTATCTAGATGATGCTATTGTTCACGGACGAACCCAAACAGAACACGACGAAAGGTTGAAAGCGGTTCAAGATAGGTTGACTGAGTACGGAGTTCTTTTGAATGATAAGAAATGCGTATATAATGTAAGGTCACTCGAGGTTCTGGGACACGTATTATCAACTGATGGTATTCGCCCAACGGAGAGTCGGATTGATGCAATTAAGAAGTTTAGAGAACCACAAAATGTGGCCGAGTTGAGAAGCTTCCTGGGATTGGTCTGTTATGTTGGCCGGTTTATCCCGGATCTGGCTTCAAGAACTGATTCCCTCAGGCAACTTCTTCGTACGGGAGTACGATTTGAATGGGCAGAACAGGAAAAGACGGATTTTAAGGCACTTAAGGATACCATTTCTAAAATTGAGTATCTAGGATTCTTCAATCCCAAAGACCATACAAAACTTATTACGGATGCAAGTCCAACGGGACTCGGAGCAGTGCTACTCCAGGAGGATTCTGATGGAAGAACCAGAGTGATTGCATACGCCAGCAAGGCACTCACAGATGTTGAAAAGAAATACTTTCAGACGGAAAGAGAGGCGTTGTCACTTGTTTGGGGTGTAGAGAAGTTTAAACTATACTTGCAGGGTATAAAGTTCAGTTTACTGACTGATTGCAAAGCATTGGAGTTTTTGTTCAGTCCAAGATCTCGTCCGTGTGCTCGTATAGAACGATGGGTCTTAAGATTACAGGCTTTCAACTACAATGTCGAACACATACCAGGAGCAGCGAACATCGCGGATGCTCTTTCACGACTAACAGTTCATCCCGCGGAGCAATACGATTCTGACGCTCAAGAATATGTCCGTTGCGTAGCCGAAAAAGCGGTACCAGTTGCACTAACCTTCACAGAAATAACGCAAGGAACTCTGGAAGACGCGGACATTCAAGCGGCAATCAAGGCTCTTGAGATTGGACGATTCGATGACATTCCAAAAGAATATAAACCATATGAGTCTGAATTGTGCAGCGTGGACGGAGTTTTGCTCAGAGGTAACCGGTTAGTAATTCCAAAGACTCTAAGAAATCGAGTAATAGAACTGGCTCACGAAGCGCATCCGGGTATCGCTGCGATGAAGCGCAGGCTGCGGCAAAAGGTATGGTGGCCTTTGTTGGATAAAAGTGTAGAAAACTGTGTTAAACAGTGTAAACTATGCACAATGGTCTCTTCGTTGGGTGTTCCTGAACCGCTACATAGAACTAAGATGCCAATGATGCCATGGATTGACATCGCTGTGGATTTTATGGGTCCGTTACCGTCCGGTCACAACCTCCTGGTCCTCGTGGATTATTTTAGTAGATTCACAGAAGCCATAGTGATGAAGCAGATCACCGCTAAGCGTACCATCCAAGCACTTCATGAATCTTTTTGTAGATTCGGCGTTCCAGAAACAATCAAGGCGGATAACGGCCCCCAATTTATAAGTGATGAATTAGCAGCATACTGCCGAGAATATGGCATCCAGCTCCGTAAAACTACCCCTTATTGGCCGCAGGCAAACGGAGAGGTGGAGAGAGCGAATAAGACTATTCTGAAACACTTGAAAATAAGTCAGGAATCTGGAAGCGTGGATTGGGTTTGGGATTTACGTTCGTTTTTACTAATGTATAACTCTACACCGCATGCGACAACCGGGGAAGCGCCGTCCTCTCTCATGTTCGGAAGGGTTTTACGTGACAAGCTTCCAAGTATGGACCACAGAAGGTTTCGAATGAACGCAGAGGAGATTCGGGACAGAGATTGGTCGAAAAAACTGAAAGATGCGGAATACAGTGACACTCGCCGTCATGCAAAGCTTTCCGAACTCAAAGAGGGAGATGTAGTTGTCGCAAAGCGAATGCATAAGAGCAACAAATTATCAACGACTTTTGGTCCGGAAGAGTTCGAGATCATCAAAATGAATGGTTCGGATGCAACACTGCGGTCAACTGAATCAAAACGCATCGTCCACCGCAACGTAGCTCATCTGAAGCCGCTGCTGAGTAAAACGCCACTTGAAGATCACGAGACAATGGCGAAATCTAGGGATACGAACCAACCAGGATCAACTTTAGATTCAAGGTCGGAACAGCGGCCAATGCGATCACTACGCGCCCCCACATATTTGAAGGACTATCAAACTAAAGCTGTTTATGACTATTGATTATAGGGGGGGTGTCGGGTCGTGCCTAACTACGACCCTGATTATATGTAAGATAGATGGGGTAGGTTGGCAGCACTGAAGATGCGGCGAAAGAGTAGAGTGTTGGGCGAGCTACGAGCAAGTGTTTACCGTTTTGCTTCGAATTGCCGGACGCTTCGAAAGCCGGACACTTCAATCGTTATTTGACTTTATTTACCATCTTAACAAGTATTTCTTGGGTTATCAATGCAGGGAACGATTCTTGGACTTGAAACCATTCTAACAAATGTAAGTAATTCGTGATTTGTGGTAAAAACTTGAAAATTAGAGGTTAAAGTTGAAAGCATGTCATAATCAACGGTGAATTTCGTTTTTCTTAGAATGCAGCTTAAGACTCAACATTAGAAAAACTAAGCTCATATTTTCTATATTCTATCATTTGCAAGGGGTATTAGTAATTTATTAACATAGTATGGCAGCACTCTTTGTCATGAGTTAGAGACATTGCTTGGGAATTCATAGCTTTTTAATTTTTATTACATTTTCTTTGTGTCCGGACTTCGAGGCAAGTATTTACAATTGCTTCGATTTCCGGACATGCTGAAATGATGTTAAATAACTGTTCATTAGTTAAGTTAATTGAAATCAAATGATTCGTAATGAGCAATTATAGTTACAATTTCATTAGATTTGAGTTGCTACACCCCAAAAGGAACATTGCTTGCTCTCAGCTTATCGATATATACTTATAAACATATTGTAAATGGTATCACTTTATTAATTGTACACAAGTAGCAAAACTTGCCTACAGTTTCTAGTAAAGGTTGTCTTCAAATGTATTTTTTTAACCATTCACATTTTTGTAGAAAAAAAAACAAGTTCGTAAAACTAGCTTTTTAACAGAATTGTATAAAAGACGCGTTGTGAACGACTCCCGTCAAGTAAAAAAAAACTCAACATTTCTCGGACACGCCCGGATTTATCAATCCGCATGAATTCATTATTCCAATCGCTCCTTTCAATCCTTGATTTCCAAGAGCAAACTGAAACGGATTTCAAAAGACACATAAATACCACTAATTGCAGCTTACTAGAAAATATTTCATTACTCACAGACACGTCAAATGTCAAAAAAGCGTTCTACCTTGGGAAGAGGGAGGAAATTGTATGAAATTATTAGATTCCCAATGTTGTATATTGCAGTTAAATGCTCCCGCTTGGTTTCAAATGCTGTTTTTGGTAGTCCTGGTCAATCTCGGAGCAGAAACTTCGGATGGTACACACTACCGGGGGATGCCAGATTTCCATAAATTTGTATAGAAACCTTACCTTACGGATTTATATGAATCGAGAAATATGAATGCTGTATCCTAGTTGTCTCTGAACGGATTGAGTTGGCTATTTAAAGATCAATATAGCCAAACTCGAAGTGTCCGGAAATTCGAAACAAAAGTGTCCGGAATTTGAATCATCCCGTATACTGTGTCCGGATTTCGAAGCACGCGATGTTCAATGTTTTCGATTATATTAGCTATGTCGTGCATACAAAATGTCATTTTCAGTACACTACAGCAAATTCGATAAGTTAATTTTGAGAGTGTGAGTTATCACTCAGTGTCAAGTACTTAATTCCATTTGTAATATTGAACTGAAAATTTAGCAGTGCTTAGGTGTCCGGACTTCGAGTCGAAACGGTATTCGTCGGGAGTGTTGGACAACTGATTCGTGGAATAAACTAAAGAAATTAGAAAAGTGTACTGGTGGTTTCTATTTAATATCCGACAATAGTTTTGGAACAAAATTCACTAGCTTGACAGAGCTTTATAAAACTAAACAAAAGAGCTTTACTCAGAAGTCATCAAATTCGTTCGACAAACTAATTTGAATCTATGACAAAAGTCACAAATGTCATAAATACAAAAACAGAACAAAAAAGTTAAAAAGTGCATTGCGTTATGAACGTTACGAATTGCATCTGGTCATATGGTCTTTGCTACCGGGCCAACAACAGAAGTTGACAGCTGACAACTTCGATCAAGAAAAAAGAAGAAGAAGAAGAATATACAAATTTATAGCCAAAATCCGACGATGAAAAGCGACAATCTACGAGCTACAGCAGGAAGCAGACCAAGTAAGTATATGAAATAAGTAGGCAAAAACTACTAAATCGTAATAATAATTATTTGTGATTTTATTTCAGATTTAGCAGAATTCACTTGCTAACGAATATTTTCACCGCAACTGGGCGTTTTTATAAATAATTTATATGCAGATGTGTATAAATAAATCTGTTGAATGTTGAAAAGGATGGAATTGGATTTGGAAATCGAAGTCGGTGTGATAGATATTGTAAGCAATATGAAAATGCGAAATGAGAGCGGCTCTTCATTTTTCTATTCATTTTACAACAAGGAAATGGATTCGCTTTAGTAGCGAGGTGATACAGAGAATTATAATTGGAAGACAAGAAACCAAATTCAGGTTTTTTTTTGAATATTTCTGTTCTAGGTTCAGTTTTAAACATGTTTCCACAAAATAAATAAACCTCATGATATGAAACTAAACGCATTTCTTTGTTGCTTCGTAAAGAATGTTCTTTCTTTTTGATGTTGATATCCAATCCCAACTTTTGTCCTAGAAGCGGTATGTTTGGGACGAAGTCGTGATGCCCGCAATTCTTTCGAGTATCCGGTAACAATAAATCGTTATGTGCTTCACATAAACAGCCTACGGGTGATGGTAAATTGCACAAGTAACGAAGTTGTTCTAAACTGTTTTACTGCTCTTGTTGCTTTGGAAATCAAAGAAATGTTTCTGTTGAAATCTTCAAACACAGAGAAACAGACGTCTCACTCTACACATCTTCCTTCGTTCATCTTTTTAACGGTGGATGGCGCTTCCATCGCTTTTGCTTGTGTTTGACGTTTGCTCACTACCGCCACCTGGTTGCCGCTTGTCCACCTACAGTGCATTTAGCATTGAGCGATAATGTTTTCGTGACGATGATTTTGATTGCATTTTGTTCTAAGTGAGACGTCTGTTTCTCTGTGCTTCCAACATGTGTATTTATACAGTCAAACAAAACAAATCGAATGAAAGCTCAATATGTTTAAGCGCTTGACGAACGCTTCAGTGGCGCCACCACTACATGATCCGAAACGTTCCAAATTAATAGTGCATTTGAAATCACCGTTGAGGTGTGCGATGGATGTGCTAGCGTTTGTTATGTCTGTTAGTCTGTGCCCTTAGTATTGATAAAAATTGCAGAAAATCTGTTTTTCTTTTCCAAAACAATTTCGGCGTATGTAATTAAATAGCAAGAGAAAAAGAAGTAATTTCAGTAATAAATCAGCTACAATAAGGGTCTGTCTCATTTGGAGAATTAAACTTAAAAGTGACAGAAAATTTAAAAATCACCCGGTCATAAGAATGGCTGGTGCCACCCATAAATTCCAATAAGACATCGATGAAAAAATGATTCGGTATCTGTCAAAAGTAATCTTGCTCTGCAAACAGGGTTATTTGATAATTTATTATTGAAATGTCACTTTTAAGTTAATTTCAGTTCAATTCTCCAAATGAGACAGACCCTAAGAAGCAGCGATACACACCGGCGCCCGCTAGAGCCCACAATATTCATGAATTTTCCGTGAAAGAAAATCCTACTATTTTTTGAAAGTTATTCAAGTAGGAAGTCTTCCACAAATCCCTCAGAAGCGACCACAGAAGGTTCTTTTAGTAACTGTTCAGTATGTTCTTCAAGGAGTTCCAACAGCTGGAATAAAATTCAAAGAGATTTCCGATAGAATTTTTAACCAAGTTACCAATCAGAAGAATATCTGAAGAAATTTTCAAAGTATTTTATTAAAGTATTTCCGAGGGATTTTCATTTTTTTCAAAAAAATCAAAATGGAATCGCCAAATGCATCTCATCATCAATTCCCTGAGTTGTTTTCTAAAGGTTTAGCAAAGAAATTTTCAAATTAAATCCTGGAGGAACTTCAGATGCAATTCTTAAAATCCGGCGGATTTTCCGATGGAATATGTGGAGCAATTTTCAAAGGAATACCTGGGGGAATTTCCTATGTGATTCCTGAAAGAATTTTGAAGCAATTTCTGGGTGAACTTGTGAAGGAATTACTGGAGGAATTTCTTAAGTAATTTACAACATTGTTTTGTTAAGCCACCAAAATATTCTAAAAAATAAATGTTTTTTGCAATATTTACTTTTTTAAATTGATCATTTTGCTGCTAAAATCTATAAATGGCACGTTTGTTTTTGCCTGGAAATTAATGTAAAACACCTGGAAAATCAGGGAATTTTGTTTTTACAGATGAGTAGACTAGACACCCTGAAAGAGGCCGTCTTCAATGCTTCGTACATGCTTCTATACACAAAAAATAAGGGGTTATTCGAAAGATAATTTTCCAAGAAAATTCAGTGACTACAGTTTCATTGGACGTGGAAAACTTCTGTATGAAGATATTGAGCTCGTTTAGCCCCTATGTTCCATATATCACGAGTTTTCATATTTTTTGTTATTTTATCTTAAGGAAATTGCTCTAAAATTGTGTTCATTTTCTTCACTGTGGATCCATAGAGGTGCACGAAAAATATTTTGCTGGTAGAAGTTGGAATTTAAGGGATTTTGGGGTCAATAAAGCATCAAAGTGCATTTTATGTGAATATTTCATGTATTCTGTAAAAACAATAATATTTACAGATAATTGTTGATATTATTGTCCTAAAATGTACTAATGAAGTAAATCATTTCGCAAATTTTGGATTAAAAAGCCGCGTTGGAACAGAGCTTTTCAATCCAAAAAAAAAGTTTTTATGTAGTTCAGGGAATGGTCCGTCTAGAAGATGTTGATCGGTATCGAAAATTTCTAATTAATTACTTCACTAGCTTGTGCTTCAAGATGCAATAAAAAAATAATCAAAGTTAATCGGCGTGTGATATTTTCGCGCTAGTCACTACACCCGTCTAATATAAACCCGGGATAGGGAACCCGATCAATAGATAGTAACAGATTTATATCAGACCTTGTTATTCTGTTACAGCAGTTTTTTATAACAGCGATTGTTATAAAACATGTATTGCGATTCTTTTCTAAAATTAGCATACTGGCTCACCAGTTACGCGCCGGGTCCCATGCGCCGAGTTGTGCGCCATGCAAAAAGTAAATAAACCAATGTCAAATAGATGTGAGCTTTCAGTAAGCTTTTCCACATTCGCTTGTAAGGTATGTAGCATATTGTCGTCCCTTTACGAAAAGATATTTTTAAGTGAAATTGTTCGAGGTTTAGTAGTTTTTGCTTTTCTTTCGCCTGTGTTGCGTTCGGGATATTGTTTAAGTGGATATTAGTAGTGCAATTATGTTTAATTTGTGATGTAATATTCTACACTTAAATTGAGTAAAGTACCATAATATGACACAATACCTTAGCGGCGCACAACTAAGCGAGGCAGAGGTGAATGAGCAAAATGCTATAATATCTCGAGAATCACAATACCATTAGTACACAGAGAAACAGACGTCTCACTCTACACATCTTCCTTCGTTCATCTTTTTAACGGTGGATGGCGCTTCCATCGCTTTTGCTTGTGTTTGACGTTTGCTCACTACCGCCACCTGGTTGCCGCTTGTCCACCTATAGTGCATTTAGCATTGAGCGATAATGTTTTCGTGACGATGATTTTGATTGCATTTGTTCTAAGTGAGAATTCTTTTTCTCTGTGATTAGTAGTTAAAATAACAAAAATTGTAACAAAATCTCTTCTAGTTTTAACAAAAATATTACTAAATATGTTATTTATTGAACAAAAATATAACTCGTTGTGTTACACAAAAAGTGGTAAAAATAGCTTGTACTATAACAAATTATGTTCTTGGAATGATTATGATTATCCATAATGTAGGCAATTAACTTTGTCCAGCTGGTTCAACTTTGAATGTAGGTTCATATTATACTGTAAGTAGTACCTTCGTTTTTTCCCATTCCTATCTACCAAAAATGTAGGCAATTATTTTTCGGTAGAAATAAACATAACACATTATGTTATAATCATGTTACGACGTTCATGAAATTTTCTTTCCTCCATCTTTGGCAGAGAATTTATAACAAAACTATTGTAAGTTTTGTTATTTGTAAAATATTGATATAATTGTGATAAAATTTTGTTATGACTAACTGGTCGGGAATCCGCGAATAAGAGGGCTTTTCACTTTTTCGGAACGATTCAACGTATTCCTTAAGGGTACTTGTTCACTTTTTGGGACTTAAGCATGCTTGCATGCCTGCAGGCTTTGCATCTCCCGTGAACGTAAACAAACTGTTTTTCGATAATAACTGCTTGATACATACTCACATCGTGAGGGAATCATGTTCAAATGAAAGGTAGATGCTGTGGTTTTGGAACATTTTTTTTTCACGGATACAAATTTCATCCATTTGCTTCAAAAATATACATGTTTATTTCCAAAATGGTAATATGTTTGAATCAAACATATTTATTTTAAAAACCAAATTAAATCTCTGTTTGTTTTATACATACACTAGTGAGCAGCCCCTCGCTCGCTCTTGCAAAAGTAAACAAAAACTTGAGTTCGGATCGGATCCACCCCTGGCGTCCTATACTATCACAAGGGGTTTGACAATAGCCACCATGTCCACGGACGGTAGCTCATTACCGTCCGTTGTTATTGTACCAAAATAAACATCATGTGTTTTGTTTACTATTTGTTTTGGTTAAATCTGAATATTGTTTTCGGAATAATTTGCAAGATTTACATCTTTGACCATGGAATTATGTTTTTGATGATAAAATATAATAAACTTTCGACTTGGAGTGAATCGATAGGTGAAATCAAACGCTACAAGAAATCATATTTCGTAACTTGTTCTCCTGCTCCGAATCAAACAAAAATATTATTATTGTTTATACTGTGGTGAGCATCACAGTTGAAATGGTCCGGGGATGCAAATCGAACAACATTCATTAATAAAATTGAAATGAAATAAATGGTGTGCAGAAAGATGTTTCAGGATTATATTTTCATGTCCATAATACCTGGTATTATTTTTGAACAAATTGAAAATGTGTGGCCAATAATATTTTGTATAAAATCTAGTTGCTTGTAGACGCACGATTCGGGAGAAGTACTTTTCAAAAGGTATGCTGGGCATATTCATGAAGATGTTCGCTACGCTGAGAAGCATCTCTTGCCACGGGGTTGATCGGATCCGATCGGAAGTCAACAGAGGAGCAGGAGCAAGAGTGAATCATATGTTTTCTTGCTTCTAAATTGATGATAAGGATGTTTTTCAGGTACAGAAAGGTAAGTAAATGAAATATGAATGTTTGGAATTGTGAAATCTGGTAGTCAAATGCTACCAGAATATGAAAATTGGTAGAATTGATAAGAAAATATTATGAGTGGTCGAACCAAAACAATAATATCCATGTTTGCTTCAAACATTTAGCTGGTTGAAACAACTTGAAACGCACATTTGATTCAAAAAAAGTTTTCGTTCGCTTCAAATGCAACAATATGTTTGATCCAAACATATTTATGTTTGATGCCAGAACAAACTGAATTTATGTTTGGATTTACCTAGAATATGTTTGTTTTTAACGTAGTTTTTTCTGCGTGATATACATGTTTATTTCCAAAATGGTATTGTACGTGGATTTCCCTATTGGACCCGACCGTTCGAAATAGTCGCTCCTTGAACGGTCGTTGAAATCGTCGTTTTCACCTTCACACCCGTCTTCATAGTAAAATCTGTCAAAACTGATAAGTCTGCCACGTGCTTTTTGCTGTTACACTCGGACTTCTCTTTTTTTTCGATGTTTTGACATCTGTTTTGATAGACAAGGAGCAAAAAACAAGGTAATCTACCAACCATTTATTGAGTTTGGCAAACCTTGCTGGAAAAGGGAACGTTTGAAATAGGCAAGTGAACCGACCTTCGAATCCATTGGTCAAGTAAATCCACAATAATATGTTTGAATCAAACATATTTATTTTTAAAACCAAATTAAATCCCTGTTTGTTTTATACATACACTAGTGAGCAGCCCCTCGCTCGCTCTTGCAAAAGTAAACAAAAACAAAAGTTCGGATCGAATCAGATCGGAAGTCAGCTGAGGAGCAGGAGGAAGAGTGAAATCATATGTTTTCTTGCTTCCAATTTGATGATAAGTATGTTTTTCAGGTACAGAAAGGTAAGTAAATGAAATATGGATGTTTGGAATTGTGAAGTCTGGTAGTCAAATGCTACCAGAATATGAAAATTGGTAGAATTGATAAGAAAATATTATGAGCGGTCGAAACAAAACGATAATATCCATGTTTGCTTCAAACATTTAGCTGGTTGAAACAATTTGAAACGCACATTTGATTCAACAAAACTTTTTGTTCGGTTCAAATGCAACAATATGTTTGATCCAAACACATTTATTTTTGATGCCAGAACAAACTGAATTTATGTTTGGATTTACCTAGAATATGTTTGTTTTTAACGTAGTTTTTTCTGCGTGTTTATTTCAGAGAGTTCGAAAAAAACCAACAGTGGGTAATGTCTGTGACATAACCGGAAGTGGACGTAGGACTTGGCTTGACCATGCATGTAAAAATACATATTTTGCTCAGCATTATTCATAAGCATTCATTATTACACGTTTCGTTACCAATCTGGAGAAAAAATATCAAAATGGAAAGCTATTAATCGTTTTGACCCTTCCTTCGGAAGTGTATATAATTTCGCTTTGTATGCGTTACGCAGGTGTGTTACCTATTAATCTATCAATAAATCTCTTGAATTATGAAGTAAAATGTATGGTATTTGGAACAAATTCACTTTAATATTGAAAATATAATTATGACAAATGATCAAATGATATGATATGGAAATATACATATTTTTCTGGTTTGTTTCAAAGAAACGATTGATTTTAATTGAGCAACATATAGAAGCATGTACCAAACAATCTTCTCAGAAAAGCAAAAACGTAAAAATTTAAAGGGATTTCAAAAATTTCTTCAGTGGAAGCTAGATAGCAAATGTGAGCATGTTTTGAGATGCTAATAGACCACTTATATGCATGTATGTGTGCGTATGTGTGCAAATTCTGAAATTTACTTACATAAAAATCTCACTCATTTTTAAGGTATTAAACATGATTAGTATTACAAAATTAGACATCCATAAGGCGAAATATATGTTATTATTGAACGCTATTAAGTTTCGTTCAGATCAATGACTACTTTAGTTAGTTCTGGATTAATAATTATCGAGGTCTCTGGAAATTACGAATATATGTATATGCTACCAGCGTTACGCTAGTTACTAACCATGTCACAATCGCTATTCAATCCGACGAGCGCCTAATAGATAGGCAGAATGACGTACAGAGCGTTTTCGTTCATTTTGTTGTCACTCAACCCATGAAATCCGCCTTTTGGTAGGCAATTAATTTGTCACTTTATATGTTCAATCGCCGTGGGAAGCTCAGTTGTTTTATCTCGTTTTAAATATTGGAGTCTGACAATATTTCCTTATGACTAAGGAAGGGCCAAAATCTCACTGTAGGTGGATAAATCTGGGTTTTTCATCTCTAGACCAACATTTGAAAAGGGCGTAACAGCCAAAATTTATTTCTACGGATTCCTCGTCTACACATATAGCTATATATGTATACCAGAATCAGAAGGAATAAATTTTGGCTGTTACGCCCTTTTCAAATGTTGGTCTAGATCTAATGTTGATTGATAATGTTGAAGAATAATGGTGTGAAGTCTTCGTTCTTCGCTGTCGTCATGACGATTTGATAGCACGACGAAAGCTAACGTTGTGCGCGTCATTGACGATGCGTCGAGTAGCAACGAAGTCAATAAATCTCGCGGCTACTGCGGTTTTTCTTGCTGCGACGATGACTATTAGGCTTTCAGCGATCGTGTACGTACACGCACGTTTCACTCACACTTTTACTCGGTTTGTTTGCAACCACGAGCAGCTGTCACGGCAAAATCAAATGGGATTGCTTGCAACCACGAACCTGCGTTCGTGGTGGTGGGAAAATGTCGGCGAGACCCTAATTGTCAGGCCTGTCCCTGTCGCAGGATGTTGGTTCTCTACCGACCGCTCAAGATAAAATTTGAGCAGGAACTAAACTCGCGTGAGCCATGATTTTATCATTAGGTATATCAGAACTCTAGCCGAAGCTCCGCCCTTTGATGAATAAGACCATTGACCATCGTTTGCTCACTGCTAGTCGTGGATAATTAAAATGACAAAACATTTCAAAATTATTATTTTCTAAATAATAACTAATAAATAAAAGAGTTCACTATCAAAATAATTATATATGGGACATTCGAAATATTTTCAATGCAATAATTGCCAAAAAAAGATGAACTATAGCATAGGAAATCCGCCGAAGCTCCGCATTTTCGAAGAATAATACCATTATAAATCAGCTGATGGCTACACCTTTACATTGATCAATAAAGCTAATGATTTCTTCGTCACAGCATTGCAACTTAAGCCGATGTTCCACCTCTTCGATGAATACATCGCAAAACATTTGTTGGTTCTACCTTTACGTTGACCAACCAAGCAAAAATGATTATGTGACAAATATAGTATATAGTATAGTATATTAACAATATAGTCCACTTCGTGAATCCCCATATATTAGGCAAGAGACAGCACATCCACACCTGGGTGGTGCGGATAGAATCGATTTGGTTGTCAAACTGAAGCCAAAATTTGCTATTGTGCCGGAGCCAAACATTGAAGATTGTGGTTATGTTCGTTTCTGATCTAATATTGAGAAGTATTGTTATTATTAGGTGAAAAAATAAAAATTAACTTTTTTTGAGTTTTGTATTCTTTGTAACAAATATTCTCACATTATATTTCGAGTGGAAAATTAGTAGGAATGCAACTAAAAAGCACTCGTTACGAAATTTCTTGAGATTCAGCAGCTGATTGTAGCATGAATGTATGTAAACAATCGTTAAGTCATGTAGAGTCTAGCGCATTTGTGCGCCTTCATTTAGCGTGGAAAGAGAAATTCGAAGAGCGGGAAATGTTTGACAGCCGAGTAACTGCAAAATAATTTTGTTTGTGTGAGTGATTTCAAAATATCCCTCTACTCGCTTGAGCGCAGAAAAGCGGTTCTATCCGCAGCACCCAGATTCACACCATCTTGGGTTACCAAAGGTGACTAACGCCTAAATATGATTGCCAGGGGTGCGATAATTGCAAATATTACACTAATTTTACAATTTTTGAAAATTTTAATTACATTTTTCAACATTTCATTTTTAAACTATGATTCCAAAATGGGCTCATGTGATGATTTCTAGCACATTATTTCGACATGTTATGCTGCACATTGAATTATACGTTTAAGCATCCCTCGCAATGTCTCTTCACTACATTGCTTGTCTTTTGTGATACCGCGACGCTACTGCGTTAACTCTTCAAATTAGCTAGAGTGGTAATAGAGTATACTTGCTGAAACACAAAATCACGTTAACCAAGAATATTTAAAAGCTTTATACCAACGTTTGAATGTTACACAAAATTCAATAGCTATTTACCTATTTACATCAACAAATAAATCAAATTTTAAATTGAAATATTTAGACTCAAAACAGTGACAATTTTGGAATTCTAATGGAGAAATTTCAAAAATTTTCGTTAGGATCTTAGAATAAGAAACGCATTTTCTTTTGTCGTGAGTGAGGAAGACAGAATTTTGTAACAATTCATCGCCATGAACGCGAATTAATAAAATTGTCACGCAAACGCTCTCTAATTAGTTGATTGTACTACATTTTCAAAATGATTCTATTGCGAAAAACTCTTTAGTAAGTATATTAGTGGTTCTGAAAAGATCCATCCACAATGTTAGATATAAATTTCCTCTTGAGCGGTTCAACTGGGAGTTTATGATTGTTTAAAACATTATGAATCGATGTCTGCAGGAATACCAAACGCTTAACCGCTGCTGCCATCGGCCGAGAAAACTTAATCAGTAGTGTTGTCGTCGACACTCTATCGTCACACACCGCCGTGCCGCGCTTACTTTTGGCTTCCCGACAATGCCGGGCTGAAAATGCCGATGATGCTCACCTGAGAATGCTGACGATTCTGCCCTTAAAAATGCTTAGGCTTGCGAATGCGTGGCTGAGACGATGATCCAACCGTTCAAAAATTCCGACGATGCGCTGCTGTTATTGCTTTGCCTGTTTCGGTCAGATTGAGAGGAAAAATTCGCGCTGCGCTATTTTATGCCTTCTTAGCAGACCTAGCGTGAGCTCATTCGTTGACGTCTGCACCAATCAGAACGTGGTAATGGAATGATGCAAGAATGATGCGGTACCCATATTTATAGGTTTTCGTGAATTCAATGTTTTGTTTTGAAAACAGTTTTAGGCCTATTGAAACAAGATTTCAGATATTATCAAGCATTAATATGAAAGGCATACTTGAAAGCTGTCGATTGAGGGGTTAACTGCAGAAATCTGTTCACTAGGGTAAAAGCTATTAACGTTTGAAATCTTTCAACACAGCGTAACGCGGCCGATTTAGAAATTTTGAAATGACACCCGGTATAGTAAAGAGAGACGTAAGTCCTACGTCAAAAATTCTGGAAATTTTTTCTCTGGAGTCTAGGTAGGGGGGTGGTGCTTGTTATGTTCAAACTTTCTTTACTTTCTTTACTTCACGGATACAAATTTCATCCATTTGCTTCAAAATATTCCAAAATGGTAATATGTTTGAATCAAACATAATTATTTTTAAAATCAAATTAAATTCTTGTTTGTTTTATACATACACTAGTGGATAGCCCCTCGCTCGCTCTTGCGAAAGTAAACATACACGGAGAATAATAATTGGTAGTTTCAACCAAATCTAAGTTAATTTCAAACTAATGTTTGGGTTGATATTTGCACAAACATAAAATTAGTTTACATCAAACAGGATTGTTGGTTAAAACAAACTAGAACATGATGTTGGTTGTTTCCTTGCTTTGTAGTCAAATTCAATAAAATATTGTTTGAAACAACCAAAAACGATGGTTATTTTTTGGCAGTCGATGAAATAAACAACAACGTTGGTTGTTTCAAACTGGAAAATATTAGTTTGAAATAACCAAAATTTAGTTTGGATCAAAATGCATTGGTTGTTTGATACAAATATATTATTAGCGATTTTTTTTTCTATTTTCTTTGAATAGACTAATTTATTGATAAAATTTTAGTTTATGTACATGGTTGTACATATATTCTTTTATAAAATTTATTCAAAACTATCGGCATCGACTACTCAACGGGGACGTTGAACTACTTGTTTTGTTTTTCTGCCATATGCACGCCATATTACA
The DNA here is from genome assembly GCF_024139115.2 of Armigeres subalbatus. Lineage (NCBI taxonomy): Eukaryota > Metazoa > Arthropoda > Insecta > Diptera > Culicidae > Armigeres > Armigeres subalbatus. The sequence goes on from NC_085139.1 coordinate 289,163,201, forward strand.
TGAACTCAGAAGAGCAGTGATTGTCCTGTAACAGAAAAATAACACTTTTATCATTTAAATATAATTCATTCAGTGACATGATAGAATGAATGCTTTGTATAAATTGCATTTACCATTTTTTGCCGCAAGTTCAGAACTATTCCGGTCCTCTAATCAATTTTTGCTCCATCACCGTTTGGGGGATTTTGTGCGACATAGTCATTGCCTGGTCAACGCTATGAAACAGGTTGTTTCCGGTACCGACGAACTAATTGTTTCGACCAGTCGATCTGTAACTCAACTTTTACTGCAGCTGCTCGGCAACAGCATACGTATTCTGAGCCACACTACGGCAATTCTGTTGAACATGTTGATCTTTGCAGAACCATTTCGCCTGTAATTGATAAATTTTCACTGATAATTGAGCGACCTTACTGTAAGAGAATATTTACCTTTTTCCCTGGTACATAAGCAGAGGTGATTAGACAGAGAGCAGGATTATATTTTTCTAAACAAACTAATACAACCCTATACAACCTATATTTTGTTTATATCAAACTACGATTTTGTGTAGAATCAACATATATGATATATTCAAAACAAACAAAACATCATTGATTACAACCATCATTCTTAGTTTGTTTCAAAATAAGAATACAATTCTATTGAACCTACATTATGGATTTGAAACAACAAAAATCTAGTTTGGAACAACCATAATGTTAATGTTAGCTTCAACCAACATGATGGTTGTTTCAAACTATCTGTCTTTTTCTCCGTGTAAACTCGAGTTCGGATCGGATCCGATCGGAAGTCAGCAGAGGAGCAGGAGCAAAAGTAAAAGCATATGTTTTCTTGCTTCCAAATTAATGATAAGAATGTTTTTCAGGTACAGAAAGGTAAGTAAATGAAATATGAACGTTTGAAATTGTGAAATCTGGTAGTCAAATGCTACCAGAATATGAAAATTGGTAGAATTGATAAGAAAATATTATGAGTGGTCGAACCAAAACAATAATATCTATGTTTGCTTCAAACATTTAGCTGGTTAAAACAACTTGAAACGCACATTTGATTCAATAAAAAGTTTTCGTTCGCTTCAAATGCAACAATATGTTTGTTCCAAACAGATTTATTTTTGATGCCAGAACAAAGTGAATTTATGTTTGGATTAACCTAGAATATGTTTGTTTTTAACGTAGTTTTTTCTGCGATTAGGGTATATTAGATTAACTTATTATACTTAGTATACGAGAAAGGCAAAAAGCAGAGGACCGTCTGCTGCAAATTTCCAGATTTTTTATAATGTCATGGGAAAAAATATTCTAAGCTCTTTTTAGTGGAATATATTCAACCGTCTAAGACGAGTCTAGTACTTTCCTTTTAATTCCACTACGTTTTGTTATCTTTGCAGATACCTCAACTGTGAGGCCATCTTCAGGGTCCCGTACTTGACTCGACTTTGTCGAGTAGAGCATGCAACTCACCTGTTTGACTCATCCCGGGGTCAATCTAGCTTCCCTAGCCGAGCGGAAATTTTTACGTTGGGATAAGGACTTCTCCTTTCTGACGCCTGCCGCGGCCACCGTGTCACTCTACACTTTTTCACGACCTCGACCCGTTCACGTGTTGGTTTTTAGACGAGGAGGGATTCCCACAAATCCAAATCACGAATTTTCACAACTTAACGATGTGTGCGTCTATATTGGATTGATTCTCAACACTGCCTTGTGGATCTTCAACCACGCTATCGCACTATGAACCGGTCACTTTCACGAGCGTGTGATATTTTCGCGCTAGGTACGACACTGGTCTAATATAAACCCGGGATGGAGATTCCGCGAATAAGAGGGCCTTTCACTTTTTCGGAACGATTCAACGTATTCCTTTGGGGTACTTGTTCACTTTTTGGGACTTAAGCAGGCTTTGCATCTCCCTCTCACATCGTGAGGGAATCATGTTCAAATGAAAGGTAGATGCTGTGGTTTTGGAACATTTTTTTTACTTCAGAGTCCGAAAAAAAAATTCTGAAAATTTTGTCTCTGGGGCAGTGGTGGAAATCTAGACCAACATTTGAAAAGGGCGTAACAGCCAAAATTTATTCCTTCTGATTCTTCGTCCACATACAAAGCTTTATATGTAGACGAAGAATCAGAAGGAATAAATTTTGGCTGTTACGCCCTTTTCAAATGTTGGTCTAGAAATCTGTGAACCATGCTCACAAAACGAGAAGTAGGCAATTCAAAATACTCGCGAACACTTGTTTTGCCTTTTTCTTGCCTACCTACTACTCGCAGAGAAAACAGAAAAACGAACCCAGAAAAATGTTCGTGAAGCTTCGCGAGCCATTCGGCTTAATTTGCAAAATGTCATAAAACAACCTCGGAACATGTTTATCACGGATGTTCGAGCAAGAACACATTTGTGTATTGTTATTGTGTTTGTCTCAAGTGAAATTCATCCATTGTATTCGAAGTAACCACAAATACTCGCGACCGTGATTTTAACTCCCGAACAAAATACTGCCCTGCTTTTTGTCTTTGCTCTGCCCGTACTCGCGAACAACGCAAGCGCCCGAAAAATGCAGGCAGTAGGTTCGCGCGAGTGTGGCTTTTTTGGTAGGTACTGCAACTAGCGCTCTAACTCCGTTATTAGTTGAATTCTAATAGCGAACCATTAGGCAAAGTTGTATTTACGGACTGTTCAGTTTATTGAGAGGACACTTTTACATAACGATATTATGCAGATAGATAGGTCAATTTCGATGGAGTTTGCTTTATCGTATATTATAATACACTGTTAATCAACTGTATTTTTTGAAAAGAGATAAAACAGTTTAAATCCAACAAAATGGCGCCAATTGTCAACGCTTCTCGAATTTCGCGTAAACATAAGCTTCCCTACAGAATTTTTTATAAGCAAAATTGACAGTTTGTAAGATTGTAAATCGACATGTCAACAAAATTATTAAGAAGATCGGAAAGAATCACACTGTCAATGATTTGTCTATATCTAGAAACAGTAGAGCCTGTGGCAGCCCGAAAACGGGATATAAACGGTTGAAGCTGTTGAAAATCCAACAAATTCATGTTATGATTGTTATGAATATCCCAAATTTCTGAGTTAGAATTGTTTCGTTGATGATTGGATTTCATTTCTAGAAGGCCAGACAATATATTCAACGAAGAGAAAACAGATTTCGGAAAAGATTCGACATTCGTTTGTCAATAACACTTCAGTTTCTGGAGTGTGTTATTGACAAACTACTAAATGATCGAAAGCAAATTACTGAATGATCGTTAACATCCTTGATCAAAATTATAACAACATTAGTTATGAATATTTTCACAAAATAATTGCCTACATTTTTTGTAGACATTGGAAACAAAATCGGAGGTAATCACCTTCAGTATAACTTGAACCCGCTTGAAATTAATACATAGTTGGAACAAAGTTAATTGCCTACATTATGGATGGAAATCCGTCGTGATAGCGAACCAGATTTCTATCCGTGATGTAGGCAATTACCTTGAAAGTAGATTTTTGTACAGAAAAATTATATCAACGTTTGTTATAATGTTGATATGAAGGTATCAACCTCTGTTTTAATTGTGTTATGGATAGAGGTATTTTTGATATATTTTTGTTATTTTAACAACTAATCAGCAAAATTTATAACCCATTTTGTTACAATATTTTTTGAAATAAATAACTCTCCTTGTTATAATTTTGTTCTGCATTATTGATCGGGAGAACCGGAGACCCATAGTATTATATAGCGATCGACTCAGCTTGACGAATTGAGGTGATGTCTGTGTGTGTGTGTTTTTTTTTTTTTCTTACTAAGCAATGGAAGGGGAATCTGCTCAACAGACATCCTGGGTTGTCCAGAAAGTGCGGGGTTAGGGACCTCCTCCAACAGCAAACGAGGGAGGCAGGACTACATCCCCGACCCGCTAAACCATTTCTATTGCCGCCAAGCCCATCGTCCCTTCGGTACAACCAGAAAGTAATGCTTCAAAGGGGGGCCAGCGCATTGCCGGCTTTCCAGGTGGCCTTACCACGCCCTATGTCCTCGGAAGGTGGGAAGGGTCGACTTCGCGCCTGCTTCCCTCTGCACGACTGGTATCAAGAATGATGATGCCGCGTGCACCCCAAATTGACCTCTCTGCGATAGGGTCTATTCGCCAACACACAGAGGGACTTGCCGACGCGGTGCCTACGCCTGCCCCAGCCTTGACGAGGACCCCTTTCCGTCCTCGGGCTCGGAACCCGCCCGGTTGACCGACGCCACGAAAGCGACGATACCATGTTGTTCTTCGCGCGGCCACTTGTTCGATAAAAGGATCGAGTTCGACCACAGGGCATGACCACCGGTATGATCCATGAAGCCGACTCCGATCCCTTTGACCACCTCTTATTTGCGCTTGAACTAGCCATCCTTGAGTCCATGCGCCACTTTCTGTGTAGCTCCGAGACGATTTGGACGATAGCCGATAAAGCGGCGTTCCAGCCAACTTCATCTTTACACATCCTCCGGACTAGGTTGTCCGGGGTAGTGTCCAGACCACATGTGGCAAGCATGTAGTCACGCATTGAGCGAAAACGCGGGCACACGAACAACACGTGTTCCACCGTTTCCTCTAAACCTGCGCACACCGGACACTGGGGCGAGGCCACGTACCTATCTCCGGTATCAACCTATGTGTCCATCTACCCTTAGTGGAACTGTCCCACGCACGCTGCCATTTGACCATTGAGGGCAACCTGACAGTCCTACGGATGCCTCTCGTGCCGCGCATTTCGAAGCACTCTATGTCTTCACCGATAACGATGTCAATAGGCATCATACCGGTGATGACGCAGAGTGCATCGTGCGACACGGTACGGTACGCGCTCGCAACTCTTAGGCACATGAGCCTATACGTACTTTCTAACTTCGTTCTGTAGCAGTTAATACGCAGGGCCGTGCCCCAAGCTGGCCCCCATACCTCAGTATGGACAGAGCAACGCTAGCCAGAAGCTTGCGCTTGCTGGCATAAACCGCAGAGCTATTGGACATCATCCGGGACAATGCCACTATAGCTGTGGAGGCACGCTTGCAGGCGTAATTGACGTGGCTACCAAAGGTGAGCTTATCGTCGATCATTACCCCCAAGAGTTTGATGGAGCGTTCAGAGGTGACCGCGCAGTTGCCTGCCCTTATCACCGCTTGTTGCTCCAACTTTCGGTTGTTAACAACAACCACCTCAGTCTTGTGGTGAGCCAGTTTTAACTTCCTGGAACTCATCCACTCCTCCACAATTGCGATCGAGTGGGCTGCAGTCAACTCCACCTCTCCGATCGAAGCGAAGCCGACGATTACCACGCCCACCGGGAACTTCAACCTCAAGACACCGTCGTACATGACGTTCCATAACACCGGACCCAGTATGGAACCTTGCGGGACCCCTGAGGTTATGTCATCGCACTTCCGACCCGCCTCCGTGTCGTATACCAGTACTCGATTCTGGAAGAAGCTTCCGAGAATCTTGTACAGGTACTCGGGAATTCCAAGACGCAGGAGCGCATCTGCAATAGCTGCCCAACTGGCACTATTGAAAGCATTCCTCACGTCGAGAGTCATTACTGCACAATAGCGAACTCCCTCCTCCTACGCGGGATAGCTATCTCCGCGGATTTGGTAACCGACAAGATAGCGTCTACGGTCGACTTACCCTTTCGGAAACCAAACTGGTTACTGGATAGACCATCCGCACCCTCCGTGCGTATCAACAACCTGTTGAGGATGATCTTCTCGAGCACCTTCTCCGCCGTATCAAGCAGGCATATTGGTCTATATGCCGACGGATCCCCCGGTGGTTTTCCCGCCTTTGGCAATAGGACCAAGCTCTGCCTTTTTTATGCTTCAGGGAAGACTCCCTCGTCCAGGCATCTCTGCATGACAGATCTGAACATCTCGGGAGCCTCAGCAATGGCCGCTTTGATGGCCAGGTTCGGAATACCATCCGGTCCTGGCGCCTTACCTACACTAAGGGACTGTGCAATCCCCGCAAGTTCCGCCACAGTTACTCTTCCCTCGTCGGCCACCCTGACCCCTGACAGCTCCACAAAGGGAGGCCAGGGACTTGGGTCGTGACGAGGGAAGAGCAGCGATCATCCTCTCCAGCATCTCTGGAGACCGCTCTGTAGGGGCCATCGCAACACGTGTCTTGGCCATTACGACCCTATAGGCTTAACCCATGGATTCGCGTTGGCACTTTGACACAGGCCCTCGAAGCAGGCTTTTTTGCTTGATCTAATCTCAGTCTTCAGAGCGGCTCTAGCAGCCGCGAACACCACCCGTCGTTCAACACGTTCCTCTTCTGTGCGTGCTCGCTGCATCCGCCTCCTTGTCCGTTGGCAGGCGCGGCGCAGGTTCGCAATTGCTTGAGTCCACCAGTAAGCCGGTGGCCTCCCATTCCTAGGGTGGACTTTCCTAGGCATGGTGGCATCGCATGCACGCGAGAGTACTGTTACCAGCTGCTCGCCGCTCAGACCGAGAGTATTGTGCTCGCGGCGGAGCGCTTCCTTAAACACCTCGTCGTCGAAGTATGATGTCTTCCACATACGAGGGTTAGGCCTCGCCCCTTCTTCCGTCCGCTGAATGCTGGTCGTATACTGTAGCGAACCGCCTGGTGGTCGCTGTGATTGTAGTACTCATCCACCCTCCAGTCCGAACTACTCGTTTGGCCAGGGCTCCAGAACGTAACGTCGATAATCGACTCGGCCGCGTTCCAGCTGTAGGTACTGTAGGTACCGACATTAGCCAAGTCCACATCCAACATGGCCAGTGATTCCAGCAGGATCTGCCTCTGTTGATTCGTGGATCGGCTACCCCATTCCACGGGCCAAGCGTTGAAGTCCCCCGCTATCACCACCGGCCTACGCCCCATCAAGTTAGCCGTCAAACAATCCAGCATACGACCGAACTGCTCGATCGACCATCGAGGAGGCGCATAGCAGCTGCAAAAGAAGACCCCGTTGACTTTGCCAATGACGAAGCCCTCTTGTGTCGAAAACACCAAGTCTTGGACTGGGTATTTTCCCGTTGTCCATACCGCCATTTTAGACCCACCGGTGACCCAATTACCGTTCCTGGCGGGTACCCGGTAAGGATCTGCTATGATGGCTATATCCGTCCCCCATTCAGCAACTGTCTGACACAGCAGTTGCTGGGCTGCATCACAGTGCTTTAGGGTTAGCTGCGTTACCTGCACTGTGATTTTGCAGCACGCTTAAACGCCGGTCACTTCGAACCCCCCTTAGGGTGCTTGCTGTTCGCAGCTTTGCTGGAACAAATCAAACAAAATTTGTGCAGCATTGTGCCGTATGTCCCTCCAATCCGCAGCGTCGGCAGAGCTTGCTTCTGTCAGGGCCTTTGCAGTCCAATTGCTTGTTCCCCGGTTCCAGGCACTTGAAGCAAACTTCGGGTTGTTCATATATGCCCACAGGGCACACCGACCACCCCACCTTGACGCTCCCTAGCTTGACTACCTTGGAGGCGTTCGCTGCAGATAGCCGGACCAATGCTACCTGCGTCCCTGCCGGACCTTTCCGTAGCCGAACGGCTGCGGTGGGCGTCTCCACTTCACACTGTCGCCGCAGTGCCGTTTTCACCTCCGTCGTGAGTGCCCTCACCTTGACCGTCTCGCCTAGGACTTCCTCCGCCAACTTCTTGTAGCCGGCGCCATTTTGCGAGACGCCCCGCTTCAGCTCGAGGATCATCTCGCCCGTCCGGGTACGTCTTATGTGCCGAGTTCACCGAGCTTGACGTCACTCCTCATCGCCTTCAAGACGTTCGAGTACTTGGCCTCGTCCGCCGTGTTGACTAGGGCATCGCCCCTGGAGCGATTGGCGCTTACCCTAGACTTCTTCCTACCCTCATTCGCCTGGGCCTTCTTTTCGGCTCTTGACGTCTTCGGTTTTCTCTTGTTCTTGACCAGGGTCCAGGAGGACGCACCCTGTATTTCCCTGATCTGGGGCGGTTGAGAGCTCTCAGCCTGTCGTAACCCCTTTCCACCGTCTTTCCTGGGTGGACGGACCTTTCCAGGACCTTCCCCTCCCGGTTTTGGAGGTACCTGGCCGGCGTTCAGCTTCCCAGCCCCACTACCCTTGTTCGGGGTAGTAACCCTCCGCGTTTCGGAGCGGCCCCCAGAGAGCTCATCCCCTGGAGACTGTCTTCCCCATTTTTGTGTCTGCTCCGTTGGTCTGGGGGGAGCCTTTAAACCGGGACTCTAGTTACGCCCATTTGAAAAAAGTTCCTAGAAATCATCTAAACGCTCATTAGACAGATAGTCCTCTTCGGACACAATTTCGGATACTACAGCTGGACAGTCAATAAAAAGATTTACAATTTTTTACACAAACTTTATTGACTTTTTCCCATCATTGGATGATTTCGTTAATAGTCTCTGGCTAACAATCCGATCTTGAAGAATTGAAGAACAAACGCACATTAGATGCAACTTTTCTACAACAAAAAGAAGCCTAATCTGATGTGTTTGGAGAAATGTGTTGACGTGGACAATTGTGTACAGCGTTGTATCTTTTACGTTACTTTACAATTCTTACTGTAGCGAATGTTTTGTTTAGTTTGCTAATCCTACTAATGAATCTTACCCTTCCATTCTTTTTTGATAGTGGCTAAGATTATACCGACGGCGAGTTGTAACGGACTGCTTGTGGTTCTTTTGCATGTGTTGTAGTTATCAGTAGTTGTACCTTATCGTGTTTTAATTAGTTATAATTATTAAGGGGATGAGGCTAAATGCTTAGAAGACGTTTTTCAGCTCCACATCGAAGACCAGCGTGCTGTTGGGTGGGATCACCGGCGGGCTTCCTCGGGTTCCGTACGCCAGCTGGTGCGGCACCGTCAGTCGTCGTTTACCTCCGACCTTCATGCCGGACACTCCCAAGTCCCATCCCTTGATGACTTCACCGCGACCCAGCGCAAACTTGAAACCGGGTCCCTTGTTGGTGGAATCGAAGACCTTGTTGTTTTTCTTCAATCGACCCTCGTAGAACACGGCAATCTTTTTACCGGGCTTGGCTTCTGGGCCGTTGCCGACCTTGAGATCTTCGACGACCAGCCCACCTTGCAGTGTGCGAGTTTTCGACTCCTGCTGTTGGCTTTCCTTCTTCAGTTCCTTCGACGAGGCTTTACCATTCTCAACGCCATTCTGCTTGGAGGCACTCTTTTCCACCTTGGCAACCTTAGCTTTGGGTTGTTCATCTTCGGAATCGTCCTCGTCGTCGTCATCGTCATCATCCTCATCGTCGTCATCATCATCTTCGTCGTCGCTATCCAATTCGGCTTCTAATTTGCTGTCTTCCATTTCCTCGTCCTCGTCGTCTTCGTCATCTTCATCGTCATCATCGTCGTCCGAGTCTTCCTCATCATCCTCAGCACCGGCCTTCTTTTTAGCATCCTTGGGTAGCTCGAACGTCTCGTCCATCTCGTCCTCCTCTTCATCTGCTGCCAGTTGAACTTCCTTGGCGTTCACCTTCTGAGCTACTTTCTTGGCAACACGTTCCTGTTGATGGAGAAAATACAATTTTTTTAACAGAGATTCTTTAATGTCAAATAGATTTATGCGTTCGAATCAATGCAAGCAAATGCATCTGTCAAAAATAAAATTCTGAAATCTTTCGACCGAAAAAAGAACTATACTAAAACGTGGCTCGCTACATTTACTCGATTTATTTACAATACCAAATCCGCCACGCTTTTAGTAAAAACTGCATCAACTAACCTTGCCCTTCCCCTTTGCGGGGGAAGCTTCCACCTCCTGTTCCTCATCCGCTTCCTCGTCGTCATCGTCGCCGAAGAAATCCTCCTCGCTGGGCACCAAATATCCGGTCAGATGGACCACTCCCTCGCCCTTGGTGCTGAGGCTGATCTGGTCACCTTCGTCAAAGTTCAGATCTAACGCGACCTGCGGGATCTTCTTCCCCAAAACGCACAGCAGATAAGTGCTGTCCTCGGTCGATAACATAACCTGGACATCGCCGTCACCGCATTTCGTGAGGTCCAGCACCGCCTGGCTCAGGTGGAATGCCTTCTGCACCGTCTGGGAGTATTTTTTGTTAGCTTTCAGTACGAGTCCTGCGAAGGAACAAGGAACAGATTAGAAAACTTTCCGCCGAAGGCCATTAGTTCATCAAAAATAGCCATCTTGTTTGAGACGCCGGGAGACCACATTTTTTCGAAACACGTTCGAACAAGATAGAAAACTTACCCCAGAACATTGTGATTCTAAATTTTAAACTATCCGAAAAACAAACAACGAAACTTAATAGAAACTGAAACGGGCACCGGAAGTTTGGTCACTTTAATTTAGCCGGAAAAAATGTGTTTTCTGCAAGCGATTTGCGTCGGAATTTCTTCGATCTTCACTCGGCGACCACACTTTTCGTTTTGTTTGAAGTCGTTTTCGCAGCGGTTCGTTCTTCGTTCAGTTCAGTTGCATTCAGGTTTTCTGCAAGTGTGGGTGCTATTCAAAACTTCCCGCGGTAACTCAGAGTCAGGGTGGCCAGATCATTTTTTTTTTGATTAATCAGTAGCTTGACTGCATAAAAATCGGAAGTTATCGGTAGGCCGGAACATGTCAACTCGACATACACTGATAAAAAAATACACGTTCGATTCATGTTTTTCGGAATATGGATATTTTCAATCAGCTTACACCATCAATTCTAGTGCAATCCACATCACTACGATGTTCTTGACATCCTCAGTTCAAATATCATTGTATACATCCAAATTCATTATTGATACACTACCATATGATATGCACATCCATGAATAACCATAACAAATACACGTTCGACTCGTGTGTTTCAGAATGTTGATATTTCATTCCAAATTACACCATCAAGTCTGATGTATTTCACATCACTGAGATGTTCTTCACAAACTCAGTTCAAATGACTATGTTTATAGCAAATTATATAATTCAAGACAAAATTTTCAAAACGACTTATCTGCTTTTGTAAACAAAGATTCAAACGACGATTTGACGAATCTGATAGCTCTCCCACGCAAACCAACACCATCAACAGGTAGCGGAAACCTTCAACTACCTATTGGTGACGTTGGTTTGCGTGGGAGTGCTATCAGATTTGTCAAATCGTCGTTTGAATCTTTGTTTACAAAAGCAGATAAGTCGTTTTGAAAATTTTGTCTTGAATTGATACACCACGATGTCATACACTGCCGGAAAAATAAAATTGATTTTCATAAGCTTTGCCTTATGAAACATCAAAAATTCATTTTATTTCTGTTTCATAAGTTCCTTATCGAAAACATAACAAACTTCACAAAATTCATAACTTTACCTTATGAAATTTATAACTCGTTCTTGTGTAAATTTTTCATAAAGTGTTCTTATGAAACATCATGTTTATTCCTGGAGTTCATTTTTGGAGTGACAGCTCGTGTTTCAAGCGGGATAAATAGTAAAGAAAATATTGAGTATGGAAGAATAAACTTTTAATTTATAGTAGTGGCCGGTAACTTCCTGAACTCCGGTGGTCACGTCGGAAATGCTGCCGGTGTTAAATTGTCCTCACTGCAGAATCTAACGGATATTCGGGCAAACAAATCCGGTATGAACCTGATACATCTTGTGGCACTACAAGCGGAGAAGGAAACCCCCGAACTTCTGGTCTTCCCAGGCCAGATGTGCACGCTAGAAAATCAAATATCAAATGGATACATTTATTACAGTAAGCTGAAAATTGTTGGTATATTTGACTGAATTGTTAATTCATTTTAAAATTTTACATACAGACCGCGGAATGGAACATCCTGATGAAACAACGAGCGCTGAAAGGATCGGAAACGATGCTACTTTAGTTGGCCGACCTCTTCTGTGAGGACTTTGCCACGCTCAAAATGGATGAATGTTTCAGGACGTTTAAACCGTCAAGGAGAACTATTAGCGCAGTATCCAGGAAGAACTGGCACGGGTCCGACGGAAACAAAGGGAGGAACAGCGAGCTCTCAAACAACGGCAATGTATGTTTCGCATTTTTTTCGTGTAACCCTATTTGTAACACATTGCGTGATATTTTGTATACCTTCCATAGCAAACCAACTACAGTGTCTTATTCAGTTAACAGTGGATCCCTTGCAGTATGACATGCGATACAGCCCAGCTATGTCCCGAAGGCGGATAGCATCGTTTACCAGCAATGGTCTACCTAGAAGGAGCAGCCGGGTGCTTCCTGAAGAGGATGAAGATAATCTCATGGACTCGATCCGGTCGCCTGGTCATGAAAATTGCAGCCGCGAGAGGAAGTCTGTATCCTCGTATGGCGGTAGTTTGGTGCTCAATGTGGACTTCGAAGCGGATTGGGAGCGACGGAGCTAGCCATCACCTGTTTTAGTCTTCTTCAATTTTTGAAGTAAGTGACTAATAAACAGTACGGGTGAACTATTTCGAAACTAACAAATCTAACGTCAGAATGAGATTGTGGCTATCATGCTAATGGCTCGGCTAATGGTTTGTGTTCTCGAACGCTAATCGAAAATTATTTTTCCAGTGAATGGCGACAAAAGATCGAGTCATGGCTGCAAGCAAACGAAGCCGACGAATAAACCAAAGAATTGAAGAAGAAACGGAAAATGCTCGCCGTCAACCGGTGATCGTATGAGACTGACAACGAAGAATACGCACAGAGAACAGACATGGAGGCTCGAACAAAATTTCTTTCAAAACATGTGTAAACAAACACACCGAACCTTAACGCCATCGACATAGACATTGCAACTCACAATCTCATTTTGACAACATGATGGCGCTGGTATGCTTTTGAATGCATAATGACACTAGCGCGCAGTGGCATTTTATGATGACGCTAGCGCTGATTATGCACGGGAGAACGGCGACATTCCAAAGTTTATTCAAAATGAACAGTAAAACTTTATCACAACATGGCGAGTGGAGCTTCAACGTCTGTTCTCTGTGGAATACGGTGGATCAGATGACATCGAACTTCAAACTTGTTAATCCCAACTGAAAGCCATCTAGTGCACTTAAGAAGACTGATGTCATGGGAATTATGGATGCAATTGCTGGTACGATCAGAAATTTTTATTCACTCTGTGTGGTTGAATATTTTTTTGTTACCACTCTAGGTGCACTACCGTCAGTTCAGGACCAATCGGCATGGCGGAAATCCAGTTAGAACAGCCAAGAGGATCAAGACGCCAGACGATATCGAAGGCAACGATTCAGGGAAAGTACTGGTTCAAAATCGCAGTCGATACTTAATGAGGACAAACGAAAATCTGTTTTCCAATCGCTGGGTAAACGACCTCCATCCGATTGGCTGCAAATCTACATTCGCCGAGGATCGGACAACACTTCACAACCCGAAAGCGCAGTCAGTTCACCAAAGCAAAACGAAGAAAACAAGCAATTCATCTACATAAGGCCAACGAATAGTAGCGAGCTGTAACGAGTAATCAAAAACGAAGCCCAGTCCAGTGGCGGAAAAATAATCGATCTACATACGACCGATAATACTCCGTCCAAGATTTCATCCATCATGCACATGCACTTATCATGCACCAGCACCAGCGATAATCAGTTACCGGAGACTATCCCATCAGTTGCACCCCTACCACGAAGAGGTCGTCGAACGCACCACGTCTAATATGTGCAATGCATTATGCAGACGAATAATAAGATCGAGATCGATTCCGATAACATTGAAACGCCGCTTCTATCTAGAAGAGCTTTAACTGTGAATATCAAAATGTCAGCGGAAGCAGTTCCTGTCGTAAGCTACACGGCGATAATGAACAGTCTGTCGAACTGGAACCGAAGACTATAGACTATATATAGAGTAGAGTGGGGCAAGAGTGCGCGTGGGGTAAGAGTACGTTTTCGATTTTTTGAAGTAATAAAAAAGATAAACTAGCAGCACTGCATCAGTTTGACAGGTATTCTGGCCAAATGTTATCATGTGTAATTGTAAACGATTTAAATAAACAACAAGGGAGATATGGAGTTAGATAACTTTTTGTTCATTTTGCTAAAAATAATTGGATTTCCGCAACTAGTATTTCATTACCATATATACGTTCAATCAGGCGAACATTATACCATTTCGATAACCTATTGTATAGAGTACTTTATGGTACAGAACACCAATCCGGTTGGTTTTCCAAGAAGTCAAAACCATTACTTGAATAATTTTTGGGACTGTGGGGTAAAAGTACGCAGGAACCGGTGGGGCAAGAGTACGCATATGAATCTTCAAGTTATGATGTCAAACCAGTATCTTCGGCCGAAATAAGACTTCTTCCAAAGCGTAAAGATCCACAACTAAGAAAAAAGAGATAGAATTCGAAATTATCACAAGTTTTTAGGATAAGTTGAAGTAATTCGGTGTTAGAAAGGACTTAGCGAACAAAGCACTGAAGCGAAATAATGAAATTGTATTAGGACTTGTTGTACAACAAAACATAGTACGAAAACACAATTTCATCTAAATGATAATTTCATTTAATCAAAAGAAACATTCATAAATTACGCAACGTTTAGCTGGGAGGGATTGCGAGATGTGTGAGGATCCATATAATTTTTAGAGGATTCATACAAATAGTGCAAGATAAGGGCGGAGGGGTGATGAAATAGCCAAATTTTACGTTACGTGATTGGTGGACTTTCTTTAAGGAAAATGCTTTTGTATACGCCACGCGTAACCTGATATATATTTTTACCTCTGTAGTTTTTTGTATATATAAAAAACAATGGTTTTTCGTATGAAATTGTACATTTTTAGGACCCCCTCCCCCTTTAAGAGTTACGTAATCTTTAAACATTCCCTAATATATGTTCATTAAACATCAATTCAATGTTATTAACTCTTATTTGTGTCAATATATACTTAAAGCACATGATTGGATAAATGCGTACTCTTACCCCACCCGATGCGCACTTTTACCCCACCGGTGGGGTAAGAGTGCGTTTTTCACTTGTCTTGCAATAAGGGTTCTACTAAAACGAATCTCAATAATTTCAATATTTTTTCCACTGGGTAACATAAAGGAAGAGTATATGAATCATCGACACTGATTTTATATGCAGAAGCTTGCTTCATAAGGGCCACATGATCGATTGAAAACTAAGTGCGTACTCTTGCCCCACTCTATTTACTGTTGTTAACCGCAAGTCGAGCACATCTGTATATGGGCGTCCATATACAGATGTGCTCGACTTGCGGTTAGCGGTAGTATAGTCTCGCCGAACCCGAAATACTTGGAGATGGACAATTTGATCAATTTTCATCGGCTCGTCGTACACGGCGTTTCAAAAGGCCAGTCGATCTGAGTAGTATCAACGAAACCATCTCGCCAGAATCCCTTCGGGAAAATCCACTGATGGCGGAAACTTGTCGAACTCCGGTTGTCACAGCAATACCAGAGATTGAATCAAGCGAAGAACAGAAGGAGGCTCGACTGAATGCTTGACAAGACAAATTGAAACATTCCGTAGAAGATAAGGTGAAGGCATCCGATGTAAGGTCCTTGAAAACTGGTCGTTATATGAGCAGGATTAATCAGAAAGATGTCCGCAAGGCAAATAGAAGATTTCCGAAAGGAATTCCTCCAGGAATACCTACCGGATTGTTTTCGGGAATTCGTCAAGACATTTCGTTGGGAATTCCTCCGGGATTGTTTCCATGATTTCTTTCCAGAATCCACGGAGTTATTTCCGAAGGAGTTTCTGGAGGAATTTCTGAAAGAATTTCTGGAGAAATTCCCGGAGGTATTCCTTTAGAAATTCCCGAAGGAAATACTGGAGGAATTCCTGGAGTAATTCGTTGAGTATTTCCTGAAGGAATTCCTATAGAGTAATTTCCGGAGGAATTCCTGGAAGAATTGCTGGAAAAAAAGTTAAGGAATTATTGGAGAAAATCCCGGAGGAATTTATTATATTTTGTATTAACAGTAATTAGGAAAGTTGACTGATTAATAAAGTCTTCATTCTGTTTAAAAAATAAAACGTGTTTAGTATTATATATTTTCCCGTATTTGTAAGAAAAATTTACATAATCTTTAAAAACTGAAATCAAAACTTCAATTAAGAATTTCATAACTCATACTCATAGGTTGTCTAATGAAACGCATAAGACAATTTTAAGAAAAACATAAACATCAACTATGAGTCTGGTTCATCCAAAGTTCATTCAGCATCATAAGGTAACCTTATGATTTTCAAAGTGTTTCCTTGTGGCTAATTTTCATAAGGCAAGTTAATGCAATCCGGAAGGTTTTTTACGGCAGTGTATGTTTATCTAAAACATGTTATGAATTACTTCAAACGAATTTGAGTATGCATTCAGACGATTCAGACGATCCTCCGTGTGTCATTATTTCAATAAAAACGGACATGTTCATACATGTTTCGAAAGGCCGCAACATTTTTCAATTTCAATTATCGGTAAATAGTGAACTGATTTTATATTAATTTGCACTTATTAATTTATGAATAAAAAAGAAGGGACATTTTATTGTTGAGTGACCGGGAGGGCAGAAGATGTGTGGAACATGCAACCCTGCCAAATAAATGAAAAAAGTGAAGTTCACCTGCTATCTTAAGTAAAAACAAGTATAGTATAATGTTTGATTTAACTAATTGAAAAAAAAAATTATAAACGTTTATAAATCTACGAAGAAATTCTCAAAAAAAAATTAATCCATATTTTTCGGAACTGTAATTAAACGACAGGAAATGTAGATTTTTCACTTTTAATCCATCCGGAATGCGACTTTCGTTATACGGTTGAAAACCATTATTTAAATACATAGATATTAATATTTTAAAATGATTTTTCTTGCTCTGGAAAATCTGGCTGACCTGCTGTGGCTCGTTTATGTTGAATCGCATCAGAGCATACTAATTTGGTACTTTTCCTAACTGATTGCATGTTCCCTTCCTGCTGCTGCTAAGTATCAAATAAGATGGCATTATATTCAAGACGGCGAAGACGCATCGTCAATACCGGCCTCTTCCGACTATCCTTTGCGACGTATGTACTTCGTGGCGGCTACTTGTTAGCAGGAATAAGCACCGAACCGATCATGTCTCCGGCTCTCTTTTAGATGTAGGCAACTTGAATTTTTTTTTGTGATCTGTGTGGATAATAAAAACCTTATTCACCGGTTGCAGATTTCGGAAAATAAAAGCACTTACCTGTTCGAAGACAAAATCGCCGGCCTCAGCTCGTAAAATAGTATTAGTTGGTGTTGTTCAACTTCTTTTAAAATAATAAATGCAACCACCCACTGTGGATATTACATTTTTACCAACTTAATTTTTTTCTATCTGTCCGGATATCAATTTCCGTCAGAGGTTCGAAAACCAACGAGACGTTTTTCTATACTTCCACCGTTGATTCGTCGAAGTTATAGGAAAACTATGTTTCTTGAAATGGATTTCGATATGCAATCATTATCATTATTAAAATGTGAAAGAAAACAGGAAATTCAAATGAAAATCAACACAATTATTCTTAGATATCATATATCAAACAAGCGACTATGACAAGTCAAGTAACCGAATTCGATTTGCTTTACACGTTAATACCGTGTGGTTTGTTTATAAAAAAATGCTAAGTTTTGAATGAGCTATGTCATCTGTTGTGATTTGTATTGACAACATGCGCAAATTCATGTGTAGAACACACGGTCCTCTCGTGTATTTTTTTTTATAGTGTACGGCAGACTGGGTTCGAACTAGGGATCCTATAATGAGAGATATGCAAATACTTTTCCAGACGATTTAGCAACGCTGTTGCTTTTGTTAGCAAACGCTTCCAGCACTTGCCGCAGCGCAAAATGTTGAAGCTTGTATATGACTTTGCATTTGATAACAATTTGGAATATGTTTGTCTGGCCACTAACAGTGTTTAAATAAGCATTATCACTAAAATAAAAGTGCAATACAAATAGGCGAAACACGATACATAAACTAGTTTACTTCTACTCGCGAAAGTAAAACAAATAGTTTATTCGATGAAACTTTTCTTAAAATCTATCTCAATACCTCTCAACCTCGTCTCAATCTGCAACAATAACAGTGTTCATTTGGCTCACGTTTTGACAGTTCTCAATGCTCGATTGGCTTACAATGGCCGCTTTCGCATATCTCTCATTATAGGATCCCTAGTTCGAACCATGGACGTCGAGGTCGGGAGGCCAGTATGTAGACCACACGCCCATAGACGCTTGAATATTCGGGAAGGTAACTGCGTATAAGAAGCACTGTTCGGGGTATAATCAGTCGAAGATTCATAAGGTGCCAGTTATGAATTTCGATAGTCTAGTTCGCTAAGTGTACGATTTGACAGGTATGTACCACACATGTTTCGAACAGCAGAACAAAGGGAACCGAAGCGACAATCTTTATCTACACTGCCAAAAATATCTATATAAGATATATGTGTCGTCGTTATACATTTTTGCAATAGCTCCTCCCTAATATAATCGATATAGAACCACACATAAAATAAATAATTGCTAATTCGAGACCACACATAAAGTTTATTTGGATATATATTTTATCAGTAGTTCGCGTGGAGAATGATTATATGTGCGGTGATATACATCATAAGTTAAATCTATGGATTTTTGCCAATAAATATGTGTGGATTTTTAGTAGTGTAGTAACTAAAATATCTTTTGCATTGCTCGTCACAAGAATCGTGATGTGTGAGGGCATTCAGCTTCGAGTTAACAATTGTCTTATCTCATCTCAGCCCTAATCGAAAACCGGTATGGCTACCGATAAATCGGTAGGTCTGGCATCCCTGCTCTTCTCAGAAACGGATCTCCGAGTGCGTGAGCGACCTCTCGAAACTTAACGAAGAAATCAAAACAAAAGAACACTCACGATCTGTCAAAATTTTGCAGCCGCGTAAACGACACGCCCGCTGCCAAATCACTCGTTTTTTGACAACCTCGGATGTTGTGGTCGTGTTGTACTTTTTCGTTTGGCTGTCCGTCGCTGTAAGCAAAATCGCAATTTCAACACAATTTTCCTGTAAAAATCATATTTTCCCGTCGTGAAAGTGTAAATCAGAGTATTACGATTGAGGCAGATCGATTTCGTGCGGAAAAGACTGCTGGTAGTGCGTAGAAAGCTGTTTGCTGTTTCGGACAGGGGAAAGGGAGATGTCAATTTGTGAACCAGCGCAAGGCAGCACCCCCAGTAGGATTATTTGAGGAGCTTACAACAAAGGATCGATCGAGCCAGGAGTAAAATTTGTAGGATTTCATTCTGCTGGGAAGAGTAGAAAAACTACGTCAAAATGGTTTTAGCGGATCTCGGTCGGAAAATTACGAATGCGCTGCATTCGCTCAGCAAGGCCACCATCATCAATGAAGAGGTAAGGTTGGATCCGGGTAGGGAATATGCAATGGATTGACGTCCGGATTTGTTTCAGGTGTTGGATTCCATGCTGAAGGAGATCTGCACGGCCCTGCTGGAGGCGGATGTCAACATACGTTTGGTGAAGAAGCTGCGCGAGAATGTCAAATCGGTGATCGATTTTGACGAGATGGCCGGAGGTTTGAACAAGCGGCGAATGATCCAGTCGGCCGTGTTCAAGGAATTGGTTAAGCTGGTCGATCCGGGTGTGAAGCCTTTCCAGCCTGTTAAGGGACGGCCTAATGTGATCATGTTCGTCGGACTGCAGGTTTGAGCTTGATTCAAAATACGTTGCAGAATAATATGATGATGAATTTTTAATTTGTTCGTTTTTAGGGTTCCGGAAAGACCACCACATGTACCAAGTTGGCCTATCACTACCAGAAGAAGAACTGGAAGTCATGCCTGGTTTGTGCGGATACGTTCCGTGCTGGGGCCTATGATCAGATCAAGCAGAACGCCACCAAGGCCCGAATTCCGTTCTACGGAAGCTACACAGAGGTGGATCCGGTGGTCATCGCTCAGGACGGTGTGGACATGTTCAAGAAAGAGGGATTCGAGTTCATCATCGTTGATACCAGTGGTCGTCACAAGCAGGAGGAATCTTTGTTCGAGGAAATGTTGGCGGTTGCGACAGCTGTC
The DNA here is from genome assembly GCF_024139115.2 of Armigeres subalbatus. Classification (NCBI taxonomy): domain Eukaryota; kingdom Metazoa; phylum Arthropoda; class Insecta; order Diptera; family Culicidae; genus Armigeres; species Armigeres subalbatus. Next base: position 289,183,309 of record NC_085139.1, read on the forward strand.
AAGCCGGATAACATCATTTTTGTGATGGATGCGACTATCGGACAGGCTTGTGAGGCACAAGCCAAGGCTTTTAAGGAAAAGGTTGACATCGGTTCGGTTATCATCACCAAGCTGGATGGTCACGCCAAGGGAGGTGGTGCATTGTCTGCGTAAGTGAAATAATGTTTTGCATTGGAATTGAGCCACATCAAATTTTGAAATTCTTCTGTAGGGTGGCCGCAACCAATTCGCCGATTATTTTCATCGGTACTGGTGAGCACATTGACGATTTGGAATCATTCAAGACGAAGCCATTCATCAGCAAGCTGCTCGGAATGGGTGACATCGAGGGACTCATAGACAAGGTCAACGAACTGAATCTGGACGACAACGAGGAACTGATTGACAAAATTAAACACGGGCAATTCACCATCCGGGACATGTACGAACAGTTTCAGAACATCATGAAGATGGGACCGTTTTCGCAGATTATGGTACGAGCCCTAATGAACACATTTTCGGTAAGACAAAACCTTTAATTTTCATTCATTTCGTAGGGTATGATCCCCGGCTTCTCGCAAGACTTTATGACCAAGGGCGGTGAGCAGGAATCGATGGCCCGCATCAAGCGGCTGATGACGATGATGGACTCGATGTCGGACGGCGAGCTGGACAACAAGGACGGTGCCAAGCTGTTTAGCAAACAGCCGACGCGGGTAATTCGTGTGGCGCAGGGATCCGGCGTGACGGAACGGGAGGTGCGTGATTTGATCTCGCAGTACACGAAGTTTGCGGCCGTTATCAAGAAGATGGGCGGCATCAAGGGACTTTTCAAGAGCGGCGATATGACGAAGAATGTGAACCCTACGCAGATGGCGAAGCTGAACCAACAGATGGCGAAGATGATCGATCCACGGATGTTCCAGCAGATGGGAGGCATGAGCGGGTTGCAGAATATGATGAGGCAGCTGCAGCAGGGGGCCGGCGGGCTGGGGAATCTGATGGGCGGATTCGGTAAGTCATGAAGCGGCGATGTTGGGCGTAAGACAGTTATTTGCGTCAGCTGCTTGGTTAGCATTCAGTTCATTATAACGGATTATAGTTTATGTTTGTTGTAAGAAGACGAATTCTTGATGTTTTGTATTTTATTTGAGAGCGGTAAAACGAGGAAAGGTCGTGTGTTCTCGTTGTATTTTAGGTAAATAGAAGTATCCTAATCTATCCACCACCAATGTCTTGAAAAAAATTTCGTTTATAATTGAAATCTAGTTTCGAAGAAGCCTGGGAAAGTGGTGGGGATTTCATTTTACAAATCATCTTACTCGCAACGCACCACGGCTTCTTGAACCCGTCGAATCGGGTTAATTAACGCATAATTGTGATCCATCCCATCCGTAACAACACCATTCTTGTGGGCGTCCCACCAACGTAGAGGAAGAAATTGTTGAATGCGGGCGTCCCACCACGCAGAGTTGTGATCCATCTGATTCGCAATAACACCATTCTTGTGGGCGTCCCACTAGTGTAGAGAAGGGAACTATTGAATGCGGGCGTCTCACGACGCAGAATTTTGATTCATTTGATTCACATTAACACCATTCTTGCGGGAGTCCCATCAGCGTAGAGGAAGAAACTGTTGAATGCGTACGTCCCACTACGCAGAATTGTGATCCATCTGATTCACAATAACACCATTCTTGCGGGCGTCCCACCAACGTTGAGTAAAGAACTCTTGAATGCGGGTGTCCAACGACGCAGAAATGTGATCAACCAGATTCACAATAACACCATTCTTGCGGGCGTCCCACCAATGTAAAGGAAGAAACAGTTGAATGCGGGCGTCCCACCACGTATAATTGTGATCCACCTGATTCACAATAACACCATTCTTGTGGGCGTCCCACCAACGTAGAGAAAGAAACTCTTGAATGCGGGCGTCTCACAATGCAGAATAATTGTGATACATCTGATCCACAATAACAAAATTTTTGCGAGCGTTCCATCAACGTAGAGGAAGAAACTGTTGAATGCGGGCGTCCCACCACACATAATTGTGATCCATATGATTCACAATAACACCATTCTTGTGGCCGTCCCACTAGCGTAGAGAAAGGAACCCTTGAATACGGGCGTCCCACGACGCAGAATTTTGATTCATTTGATTTACATTAACACCATTCTTGTGGGCGTCCCACCAGCGTAGAGAAAGAATCTCTTGAATGCGGGCGTCCCACCATGCAGAATAATTGTGATCCATCTAATCCACAATAACAAAAATTTTGCGAAACAGTTGAATGCGGGCGTCTCTCCACGTAGAATTGTGATGCATCTGATTCACATTAACACCATTCTTGCGGGCGTCCCACCAATGTAGAGAGATACAGTTGAATGCGGGCGTCTAACCACGCAGAAATGTGATCCATCTGATTTTCATTAACACCATTCTTGGGGGTGTACCACTAGCGTAAAGGAAGGAACTCTTGAATGCGGGCGTCCAACGACGCAGAATTTTGATTCATTTGATTCACAATAACACCATTCTTGCGGGCGTCCCACCAACGTAGAGGAAGAAACTCTTGAATGCGGGCGTCCCACCACGCAGAATTGTGATCCATCTGATTCACATTAACACCATTCTTGCGGGCGTCCCACCGACGTAGAGGAAAAAACGGTTGAATGCGGGCGTCTCACAATGCAGAATAATTGTGGTACATTCATTCATTTATTTAGTTAACATCTAAACAGATAACACTGAATCAACAATTTGACGCCACAATGCACGGTTCGAGGCCCCATCTCTCCATCCTCGGATACGTACCACGCTCGCCAAGTCGTTTTGCACCTGGTCTGCCCATCTCGCTCGCTGCGCTCCACGCCGTCTCGTACCTTCCGGATCGGAAGTGAACACCATCTTTCCAGGGCTGCTGTCCGGCATTCTTGCAACACGCCCTGCCGATCGTAGCCTTCCAGCTTTAGCTACCTTCTGGATACTGGGTTCGCCGTAGAGTTGGGCGTGCTCGTGGATCATTCAATTGTGGTACATCTGATCCACAATAACAAAATAATTGCGAGCGTTCCATCAACGTAGAGGAAGAAACTCTTGAATGCAGGCGTCCCACCACACAGAACTGTGATCCATCTCATCCGCCACAACACAATTTATGCGGGCGGCCCACCAACGTAGAGGAAGAAACTGTTGAATGCGGGCGTCCCACCACGTAAAATTGTGATCCATCTGATTCACAATAACACCATTCTTGTGGGCGTCCCACTAGCGTAGAGAAGGGAACTCTTGAATGCGGGCGTCCAACGACGCAGAATTTTGATTCATTTGATTCACATTAACACCATTCTTGCGGGCGTCCCACTAGCGTAGATGAAGAAACTGTTGTATGCGGGCGTCCCGCTACGCAGAAATGTGATCCATCTGATTTTCGTGAACACTATTCTTGTGGGCGTCCCACCAACGTAGAAGAAGAAACTGTTGAATGCGGGCGTCCCACCACGCAGAATTGTGATCCATCTGATTCACATTAACACCATTCTTGCGGGCGTCCCACCAACGTAGAGGAAGAAACTGTTGAATGCGGGCGTCCCACCACGCAGAATTGTGATCCATCTGATTCACAATAACACCATTCTTGTGGGCGTCCCACCAACGTAGAGGAAGAAACTCTTGAATGCGGGCGTCCCACCACGCAGAATTGTGATCCATCTGATTCACAATAACACCATTCTTGCGGGCGTCCCACCAACGTAGAGGAAGAAACTGTTGAATGCGGGCGTCCCACCACGCAGAATTGTGATCCATCTGATTTTCATTAACACCATTCTTGTGGGCGTCCCACCAACGTAGAGGAAGAAACGTTGAATACGGGCGTCCCACCACGCAGAATTGTGATCCATCTGATTCACAATAACACCATTCTTGCGGGCGTCCCACCAACGTAAAAGAAGAAACAGTTGAATGCGGGCGTCCAACCACGCAGAATTGTGATCCATCTGATTCTCATTAAAACAATTCTTGCGGGCGTCTCACCAGCGTAGAGGAAGAAACTGTTGAATGCAGGCGTCCCACAACGCAGAAATGTGATCCATCTGATTTTCATTAACACCATTCTTGTGGGCGTCCCACTAGCGTAAATGAAGGAACTCTTGAATACGGGCGTCTCACGACGCAGAATTTTGATTCATTTGATTCACATTAACACCATTCTTGCGGGCGTCCAAACAACGTAGAGGACGAAACTGTTGAATGCGCGCGTCCCATCAACGTAGGGAAAGGAACTCTTGAATACGGGCGTCCAACGACGTAGAATTGTGATCCATCTGATTCACGAATTTGGATTCATTTGATTCATAATAACACCATTCTTGTGGGCGTCCCACCAACGTAGAGGAAGAAACTCTTGATTGCGAGCGTCTCACATTGCAGAATAATTGTGATCCATATGATCCACAACAACACAATTTTTGCGAGCGTTCCATCAACGTAGAGGAAGAAACTGCTGAATGCGGGCGTCCCACCACGCAGAATTGTGATCCATCTGATTCACAATAACACCATTCTTGCGGGCGTCCCACCAACGTGGAGGATGAAACAGTTGAATGCGTGCGTCCCACTACGTAGAATTGTGATCCATCTGATCCACAATAACACCATTCTTATGAGCGTCCCACCAACGTAGAGGAAGGAATTCTTGAATGCGGGCGTCCAAGGACGCAGAATTGTGGATCATCTGATTCACAAGAACGCCATTCTTGCGGGCGTTTGCATTGAATTTTAAATCATCCTTATACTACATTTACATTATTTTATCTTGACCCTGATAATACTTTGCTAGTAATGGGCTAGAACCAGTCATGCATGCGTAATCAGAATACATTTTCAACAAGCAATCCGCCAGACTAAAATTTTCGTCTATTATTGAACATACGTGCATTTCGTATGGATGTTCAACAATAGACTTTCAACAATTGGCGATTTCCCCATGTAGAAATATGAAATTAAATCAATTCCGTCAAGCAATCGGATCTGCCACCGAACATGCAGCAACTCATGAAATTGGCAAGATCACAGTTGTGCCCCAGTCAATTTTTACTTCTATCAAGTAAAGATAATTTAAGGTTTTTGCATTTACAAATTAAATACAGTATCATATTTACTTGGTAAATATGGCCAGTGAGCTATTTCTCATCTATATCTCTTATTTTGCTTCATCACAGTAATGTTATTGGGCTTAGGGCGATTCATATATGATGTCCACTACTTTTTGAGATTTCCAGAACCCTCCCCTCTGTCACGCTTTTTTGTATACCTAATATATGTAGTGTCATAGAATTCTAGACCCCTTCTCCCCTAAAATCTGTGACATCATTGTTGAATGACCAATACTTATCGAATCGCCTGTTACCAGAAGAACACATTTTGATGAAATCCAAAATCTCTGCTAACCTCGAACATAAATTAATATTTTGAATTGGTTGGTGAATTGGTGTTGATTAATAATTAACTACTAGGTGGAAAAATTTATTTTTCGTTGAAAAAATCAATTTTTTTGCTAGCTTATCGCATGCATCTTCACCTATTTGGTATAGGTATCGTACTGTTCACAATCAAAGGGAATCATGGATGACCTTCACCAAGCAGCACTTCTTGATGCTATTAAAACTTCTATCATTATCGACCTGAGCCTCTGTGAAAGTAATTGATCTGTTCGCAGTCGGCAAAATTAGTCTCTTATATCGTTCAACTGCATAGTATAAAAGTATACTCATCACGGTGTCTGCGGTAGAAGGACCTCGCTTCACAAAAAACAGTTGCTCTGAAACACCCATTACACGAAAATAGAGTAGAGTGGGGCAAAAGTATGCGTGGGGTAAGAGTACGTTTTCGATTTTTTGAAGTTATAAAAAAGCATAAACTAGCAGCACTGCATCAGTTTGATAGGTGTTCTGACCAACTATTATCATGTGTAAACGATTTGAATAAACAACAAGGGAGATATAAAGATAGTTTATTTTGCTAAAAATAATTGTGTTTTCGCAAGCTGGGTGCTGCGGATAGAGCCGCTTTTCTGCTCTCAAGCTAGTAGAGGGATATTTTGAAATCAATCCCATAAGCAAAATTATTTTGCAGTTACTTGGCTGTCAAACACTTCCCGCTCTTCAAATTTCTCTTTCCATGCTGCATGAAGGCGCACAAATGCGCGAGACTCTACATGACTTTACGATGGTTTACATACATTCCTGCTCCAATCAGCTGTTGAATCTCGTGAAATTTCGTAACGAGTGCTTTTTAATTGCATATCTATTAATTTTCAACTCGAAATATAATGTGAAAATATTTGTTACAAAGAATACAAAACTTAATCTAAGTTTATTTTTATTTTTTTCCCAAATAATAACAATACTTCTCAATATAGGATCTGAAACGAACATAACCACAATCTTCAATGTTTGGCTCCGGCACAATAGAAAAGTTTGAACAGAAACAACAGAAAACAGAAACATCTAAATCATTTATTTATCAATTGTATATATCTATTTCTCGGATGTTATCGATGTGCGGACATTCAGAGGTCCGAACATTGACTCTGATCACTACCTCGTTGTCAGTAAAATTCGATCACGGTTGTCAACTGTATCGAACGAAAGATCACAGCGAACGATGCGTTACAATATCCAGCGATTGTCGGCGGAAGGAGTATCGGCTGAGTACCGCCAGAAGCTCGACGAACGGATAAGTGCAATCAACGTTAGCGACAACATCAACGATCTATGGAGCGGTGAGCACAACAGCACGAGAAGTGGTAGGCACTGCACAGAGGCGACCCAGGACGGGATGGTTCGATGTGGAGTGCCAGAGAGTGACAGACGAGAAGAACGTTGCCAGAAGCCGGATGTTGGTGTCAGGTACCCGATCGAATAGAGATCGGTACAAGGAAGCAAGAGCAGCCGAAATACGAACCCACCGCTGGAAGAAAAAAGAGTACAAAGAACAAGTGATTAGTGAGGCGCAGGAAAAAATGGAGCAGAAAGATATGCGGAGGTTTTATGAGTCTGTCAATGGCGTGCGGAGAAAGACAGCGCCATCTCCCGTCATGTGCAACGACCAACAAGGGAATTTGCTGACAGATAAAACTGAAGTGGCTGCCAGGTGGAAGCAACACTTCGAGACTTTGTTGAATGGAGGAAGTGACGGTGCATCGGTGAACAGAATAAATATTAGCGACGATGGACAAGCTGTGGAGTCACCTACACTAGATGAGGTTAAAAAAGCTGTCAAAGAGCTGAAAACAATAAGGCTGCGGGGAAGGATCAGCTCCCGGCTGAACTTCTCAAACATGGCAGTGAGCAGCTTTATGAAGTTCTGCACCATATTATGTCGAAAATATGGGAAGACGAGGAAATGCCTGCTAGCTGGTTGGACGGCCTCATTTGCCCTCTGTTTAAGAAAGGGCACAGACTGGAGTGCGCCAATTACCGAGGAATAACCCTCCTTAATTCGGCGTACAAAATTATGTCCCGTATTCTGTTCAACAGATTGAGACCGCTTGAAGAGTCCTTCGTCAGGGCCGATCAACGACGGATCAAATGTTTACCCTGAGACAAATCCTTGATAAATTCCGGGAGTACAACTTGCAGACACATCATCTGTTTATTGATTTCAAGGCGGCGTACGATTCAGTGAAACGGAATGAATTATGGCAAATTATGCTTGAACATGGTTTTCCGGCGAAACTGATACGGCTGATTCGTATAACGATGGACGGATCGAAATCAAGTGTAAGGGTTGCGGATGAAATATCGACGTCATTTGTTACCTTAGATGGATTAAAGCAGGGTGATGCACTCTCGAACCTACTGTTCAATATAGCGCTCGAGGGAGCGATTAGGAGAGCTGGTGTGCAAAGAAGCGGTACCATTATCACAAAATCGCATATGCTCCTGGGATTTGCGGACGATATCGATATTATCGGAATTGATCGCCGCGCCGTGGAAGAGGCTTTTGCGCCTTTAAGAGGGAGACAGCGAGGATTGGACTCACGATCAATACCAGCAAAACGAAGTACATGGTCGCTGGCAATCAACGTGGGTTCATTAGTGGTGGTGGTAGCGAAATGGTGCTGGATGGTGAAAAATTTGAAGTGGTAGAAGAATTTGTGTATCTTGGAACATTAGTGACGTGCGATAATGATGTTACCCGCGAGGTGGAAAGGCGTATTGCAGCTGCAAATAGGGCTTATTACGGACTTCGTAACCAGCTTAAGTCCCGTAGTCTGCAAACGAAAACAAAACTCGCGCTGTATACTACTCTGATTCTTCCGGTGGCTTTATACGGCCATGAGACATGGACGTTAAAGGAGGCTGATCGGAGAGCTCTCGGAGTGTTTGAGCGTAAGGTGCTGCGGACAATACTCGGCGGTAAACAGGAGAACGGTATCTGGCGGCGTCGCATGAATCACGAATTGTACCAGGTGTATAAAGGGCTGGATATTATTAAGCTTATGCAACACGGCAGACTACGGTGGGCTGGTCACGTTGTTCGTATGCCGGAAGAATGACAAGCGAAGATAATATTTAGTAGAGAACCCGGAAGAGGCCGCAGGCTTCGTGGAAGGCCGCGTACACGATGGCTTTTTGCAGTTGAAGAGGGCCTGAGGGCGCTCAATGTTCAGGGCGACTGGAAGCGATTGGCCCAGGATCGAGTCCAGTGGAGAAGGATACTCCATTCGGCGTAGGTTCATCGAAGAGCTGTAGCCCATCAAGTATCAAGTAAGTATATATTTATATAATTTATAATTCTTCATGTAGGAATTAAGCATTAGGAAAGTACAATTTGGCCACCGGATGAGAACGCAAAAGAAATTAAACGACATTTTGGAAACAAGATGTGGTATTTAGGATGATTTTGTGAATATGCACAAGATGCGGGAAGGACGAGGGCAAGCATATAACAGTGTACACACACTTGGCAGCCTAATTTTTGCATTTGTTGAGCTGGAGCTGCAACAAAGCTGGGACATGTCCATCCATATTACTCCGATGGTTATCTGCAAGGTGGAGGCACTGACTTCCTCTGTTCCTTAGGGTCGGCAATTTGCACGACCCTCTCCCGGCGTGATACAGTTTCCTTCCTTGGTGGAGGAACTGGTTTCGATTTAGCTTCATTCAGGTCGGCCTGCACGACCTTACTTAGCTTCGGAGTTGCTCCGCTAACGGCCATGCGTTTTTGAAGTTCTGCGGTATGGCTCTCGGCCAACCGCTTCTCATCAGTGAGGCGACGAATCTTTGATTCAGCCTCCTCACTGACCTTCGCCGCCTGGCTTATCGCCAACTCCTTTTCCTCAGTAAGAAGGCGAATCTTCCGTTCTGCCTCCTTACTGGCCTCTAGTAGGGACCTCCACTCCGACTTTGCCTCTACCACCACCGAGCAGAGGGTTAGTACGGCCTGTTTGAAGTCCCTACTATATCTGCAACGGTTGTCCAGAAAAGACATAATCACTTCCGTAATGTCCGTGATCGCCTCCATCTTTGGCCGCCGCCTTCCTCGTGGCTGGTCATCAACGACTTGATGACCCGGGTTAGAGTAGGGCCGTCCATTTCTACCCCACCCGGCACATCCTCCACCCCACCACGCGCCTCCCCGCCGCCTTCCCCCGGCGATCTTTGGGGTGACCACTTCGTCTTTTCGCCAGACCCGCCATCAACATCCTCAACGGTATTTTTGTAGGAATTTTACGGGATGGATGACAGCCTGGCCATTAGCCCATTCGCCGTTTCAGGTCAGTGTCACCCGGACTTACTAAGAGAATAGAATGTCCTGACTACCAGCCCTCGCTTCACACTATTACAATATCCAAAGTCAAAGCCAGTAGACATGCAGCCAGTATGCCATAATCAGGATATCACTGGCGTTAATCCTGATGTGCCCATTCATTGGCACTCCTGGGCTATTGCGTGCTTTGAGCGGCACACGGTCGCTTTGATAGGGCTTGCTTACGGACTCATGCAGCTTTTTATAGAGATTTGGCAGAGCCCACTGCCAAACCCCACTGTCGTATACGCACCTGACTCAGCCGAAGAGTCATGACAGTCGCGCGAACACGAATTAAAAAACCACAACCATTCGAATATAACATTGTCAATAGACTGAATCTCTCATGCACACTTCTGCTTTCTCAAGCTTCCGTCCGTCCGGCACAGATCGTCACATTCACATTCTATCTCTTTCATACCTCCATTCTACTTAACTCTTCATTCCTTCAGACACGAGTCGCATCCCTCAAGCAAGATTTTTTTATGTACAGGTTATCCGACTTGTCAATATCCCCAACTCAGCCATCTTGGATTTTTGTATGGAATTTATGCTCGATAGTTTACGTTTTGCACTGAAAAAGTATGTTCCCCCCACCCCCCCGCGCTGGCTATTCCCATCTACTGACGAAGTCGGATAACCTGTACATAAAAATCTTGCCCTCAGGATTCAATAACGTTTGTCGCATTCGTCAATCTGCTCATGAACGTGCGCTTTCATTCAAAGCTTTTTATAATTGAAAGTTTTGCAGCAGTGGACTTTGTAGACATGAGATGTTGTCATCCTAACACTCAGATAAATATACATACATGATTTAAACATATTTTAAATTATCAGATGGATCGTATTCACTACACCCACCACTACCCGGCAGGCCCCTGACTCACAGATACCTAGGGAGGGGTCGTTAGGCTCTTGGACATAGTCCCTGTTGCCCCAATACCATTAATGTGTACTAAATTAATGATTTTGTGTGTGTTACTACTACGTGAAGTTAAACGATTTACAATGATTTGGAAATGCTAATATCACAGATCTGTGCTAATATCATCTTCCAAACTTGGACGCACATGTTCATGATAGAATTAGAGGCGAAAGTATAGACGAATCCAAGTAAAAATAAGAAGAAGACACACGACGGTGTTAACTTTGACAGATCCTACAGCACAGCATAGGAAGATCATTTTAAAATGCTTATAATAAATTCTAGACAAAATATAATTAAAATCTGATTGATGTATGATACGGAAAAGTTCCGAACTGTGTGATAGATACATTTTTGAAAATATTCAAAAATTGAGATTAGCTTCGAATATGTAATTCAGAACTTTTTCCGTATCGTACATCAATCAGATTTTAATTACATTTTGTCTAGAATTTATTATAAGCATTTTAAAATGATCTTCCTATGCTGTGCTGTAGGATCTGCACACTTAAATCGAGAACTTCAGCTCAGGGCCCTCCTTAGCCGTGCGGTAAGACGCGCGGCTACAAAGCAAGACCATGCTGAGGGTGGCTGGGTTCGATTCCGGTGCCGGTCTAGGCAATTTTCGGTTTGAAATTGTCTCGACTTCCCTGGGCATAAAAGTATCATCGTGCTAGCCTCATGATATACGAATGCAAAAATGGTAACTTGGCTTAGAAACCTCGCAGTTCATAACTGTGGAAGTGCTTAATGAACACTAAGTTGCAAAGTATCCCAGTGGGGATGTAATGCCAATGAAGAAGAAGAATGCTGTGCTGTAGGATCTGTCAAAGTTAACACCGTCGTGTGTCTTCTTCTTATTTTTACTTGGATTCGTCTATAGAATTGATAGTTCCGTTAGGATACGGCAGGCATGAAGGCATCCTATGTTTTTATAGAAGTCGATTTGAAAGCGAGCGGAGGGCAATATTTGTGATGGCACATATCACACGACCTTCCTTCTGCCTTCTGCCTGCCTAAATCCTATTCGACTAAATGCTGATGTCATATTAGAAATTTGGAGACAGTACTCGTCGATAGCAAATCCTTCCGCACGCGATGGCATATGAGCAAATTAAACCACCTTCCTTTTGCCATCAGCTTCCACACTGATATTCTTCCCTCCCCTTCATACGGGAGCTTGGCAGAAGGAAGGTCGTGTGATATGTGCCATCACAAATTCGACATTGTTGTTTCAAAAGGGCGAAAGTCGCAAACGTAAACATTGACTTCTCCGGCTGATTTCAGGAAGATTAGAGACTTCTGGCGGTATTTTTCACTTCCGTTCGATAGAAGGCGCCGAGCGCCACAAGTTCCAAGTGGTTGTTAGCTGGGAGCGGTCCTAGTTGTTGAGGAATTTGCAGGAAAAGGCATTGTTTACGTTTGCGACATTGGCCCTTATGAAACAACTGTGTCGAAATATTGCCCTCCGCTCGCTTTCAAATCGACTTCTATAAAAACATTCTTCATGCCTGCCGTATCCTAACGGAACTATCAATTCTATACTTTCGCCTTTAATTCTATCATGATGTGCGTCTAAATTTGGAAGATGATATTAGCATTTCCATATCATTAATGTGTAGATTATTTTGAGTGTACCATTTCGATAACCTATTGTATAGAGTATTCTATGGTGCAGAACATTAATTCGGTTGGTTTTCCAAGAGGTCAAAACCATAAACTGAATAAATTTTGGGGCTGTGGGGTAAAAGTACGCAGGAACGGGTGGGGCAAGAGTACGCATGTGAACCTTTAAGTTCTGTTGTCAAACCCGTATCTCCGATCGAAGTAAGAGCTGAGCAGAATGGATACGTTTGCGTGCGTTTTGACTGTTTTACCAGGGGACAACTGTCAAACCGCACGCAAACGTATCCATTCTGCTCCGCTCTTAAGACTACACACTTAAATCGAGAACTTCAGCTCGGTAATATTTTTTACCGAGTTTTCCCGGTAAACATGAATTTGAACCGAGAGGTCAGTAAAATTTGAAAAATATACTGAGTTTTGTAATAAATTATACCGACTTCTCGGCAATGGTACAAAATTTTCAGGGCATCGGTAAAATAGATATCGTAGCTGCTCTGGTCAGCAAATGGGATTGAAGTTGTCAGAAAAATACCGGGAACTCAGTGAAAAATACATTTTGCTGAGCCAACAGTAATACTTTTACCGAGTTCAGTTCAGACTAATTTTACATGACGCTCGATGTGCCGCCATATTGCGTATACATTTTCCTTTGGTAGTTCTGAAGTAGGGTAGCTTGTGCTCGTGTTTTATTGTCGTCGCAATAAAATAATATGTTTGAAATTAATATTTTCGGTAAGTAGAATCGGTTTACTTGGCAGCTATGGCCTGCAGGAAGAATAAAAAAAAATAATTAAATTTCAGACATTTGGATGTATCCGTCAGGGGAAACCAATATTCTTCTAGGTTCAAAGCTGCACGTCGCCGACCACGCAGTGTACGGATGGTCCAAAAATCATCTTCCGAAGAATGGATCCACCTCTATCCTTGTGCACCCCAGTCCGTCAGATTTCAATTACGGTAGCTTCACTCCTGGGGATTCAAAAGAGCTGCCCCATGAAATATATACGGGGATCAAAATACTACGGAAAACTTTCGCAGGGTGTGAGGCTGCCTTCAAGAACAATCTCCACCGGGTCGTTTTTGAAATTAATAAACTTAATATCAACAAAAATTTGTTTCTCTTATTTTCCTTATCAATAAACAAAACGAATACCAAATTACAGTTTTGCTCAGCAATATTCATTACCGAAGTCCGTATTTTTTTACAAATTCACCAATATTTTTTTACCGAGGCTCAGTAGCTGTTACAGATCAGCTCAGTATTTTTTAACATTTCATCATTGAGGCTGTGCACCGAGAACTCGGTAAATGATTGAGCTTTTCAATGAGCAGACTGCCGAGAGCTCAGCTGTTGAGAAATCGGTAATTCGTTTACCGAGCCCGTTAAATTAAATTAAGTGTGTACTTCCAAAGCGTAAAGATACACAACAAAGAAAAAAGGGACAGAAATCGAAAATTATCACAAGTTCTCCTTTTTAAGATAAGTAATTTATTGTTAGAAAGGACTTATCGAACAAAGCACTGAATCGAAATAATAGAATTGTATTTGATATTGTTTCCCCCCCTAAGATAGTCTAAAAACACAATTTCATCTAAATGATAATCATTTAATCAAAAGAAACATCCGTAAACTTCGCAACGCTGAGCTGGGAAGGGTTGCAAGATGTATGACGATTTATAAAATTTTTAGAGGATTCATACAAAAAGTGTAAGATAGAGGGGAGGGGTGATGAAATTGTCAAATTTTCAGTTACGTAATTAGTAATTTTTCTTTGAAGAAAATTTTTTATCTCTGTAGTTTTTTGTATATAATAAACAACAATGTTTTTCGTGTGAAAGTAGATATTTCTAGGACCCTCCCTCTTTCAGAGTTACTTAATCTTTGACCATTCTTTTATATACTTTCAATTAACATCATTTAAATCCATCAAAGTTAATTTCCTATTTCCGGGGATTAAACCACCCGACTTGGACGTTAATTTAAAATGTTATGAAAACTCATATGTGAATATGTAGGTTATTTGGAAGATATTGATTTGGAAAATGTATTGGAGGTAACCACTTTCCCTTCGATGGGACTGGAACCCATGACCCTACAGTAGGGTCCCCGGAAATAGGCAATTAACTTTGATTGAACTGAACCTGAGTTGCGTGCTCTTGCCTACGCAATGCGGTCGGGTCTGAGCTTGACGATCGACTGGCAAATAGCTTACACAACCTCACTTGATCAGTACAGTTGCTGATGAAGAATGTGTATAGCCGCCAGACATTCTAAATACTCACGCTCCTCTAATGTGGACGTGTACTATACACATGTGGAAGTATTGGCTTGAGAAATGGATTGCGAGTAATTCGACTATGCGTCCAATTTGGGAATCTCGAGCTAGTTCAGTAGCCTCTAGGTTGAGAAGGCCGACGGAGGTCCTTCGTAGCTTAGGTGGTTAAAGCACCAGTCTAGCGTTACTGTAGGGTCATGGGTTCGAGTCCCATCGAAGGGAAAGTGGTTACCTCCAATACATTTTTCAAATCAATATCTTCCACATAACGTACATATTCACATATGAGTTTTCATAACATTGTAAATTAACGTCCAAGTCGGGTGGTTTAATCCCCGGAAATAGGCAATTACCTTTGATTGAACTGTCAAATCTTGCCGTTTCCATCAGCCCCCTGAAACGGCTGTCATCTGCATACAATATGATTGAAGCCAAAAACTTGGTGCTAAACTTGGTGCTAGCTGTCAAGCTGTTGCTTTAAGCACGGAACACAGTGACGCATGCGACAATATCGCTCGAGAAGAGATTTAATTTGAATGAAAAATAAAGAAACAGTTTTTTTTAAGCGCACCATCTAAAATATGTTTCATAAATGTATTGCAATTAGGGACACGGCAGGTATTTCCGTCCATCGTCATAGGGGCTAAAAACAAACGAAAGCAACGTACATTTGCTAGAACTCCACTATAGCAGAACGTTTCTCCTGAGCTTACGATTTGGTACGTATGAGTTTTACAAAAAAGCTTCTCTTTTATTGGTTTTCGAGACTATGACGAACAGACGAAAATACCTGCCGTGTCCCTATCTCAATAGCTGATTCGTTAATTTCAGATACACATGTTTCGTTATAGCGCAAAAGTTATCAGTACTGTATTTGTCACAATAACAAATATCAAATTATTAATAATAACAAATTTGTCAAGTCTTTCTGATACCCATGTCGATATCTTAACGGTTTGATAGATGTCTGAAGGAATTTGACAAATATTTGGCATTTTGATAAAGAGTGGGCCTTTAATTTCTAATGCGTCGTTCTGTTAAAAAAAACATATTTTTGCAAGTAGAAAAAATAAGCCTGCAAACCAACTGATTGATCAGCAGTGATTTATTTTTCCTCCAAATTTAAGAACACTATTCTCGTTGGAATCTGAAGCAAAATTAAAAAACGCTGGTATCTCTAGCAGTTTTCTGTTCATATTTGAATTTTGTTTAAATTATTTATGAAAAGGAATTTGGGCATCGGATGTTTATAAATCGCTGAGATTTTTAACTATCTGAAATGAAAATATTTTTTGTTTTGGAAAGTGCATCATATTTTGGACCCCCAAATGCACACATTTTGGACACCCCCCTTTTAGTCTCTACAAAAATGAATTTTCAATTTGCACAGGTCATTTGAGCTAAAGCAAAGTCTTATCTTTCGATTAACATGCATCAATGAGAAGATTGCATCGATTCAAATTTGCAATTTCAACAAGAACTGATTGTGTTCGTTCTGAAATATTCATTGATGTATACTTTGAAGCGTAACGCATTGTAACGCTTGCCTTCTTGAAAAAAATGATTTCATTAACATTTTATCCAAATGTCGTTATTTTCGCACAGGAAACTAGTCAAACACATTCGCAGCAATCTTATTTGCATAAACACCATGCGGGATTCAGCAGCGGCATTGAATTTAGTTCAGATATCAATAAAATGTCAACAGGATATGTAGGGGTCTAAATAGGGGTCCAAATCAAGTTGGTTACCCTAATTTTTCGGTAAATGAGACGGACCTTAATGTTTGTTTTCATTCGGATTCTGACAAACTTAGTCCTCGAAGGACCTTAGCCGGCCCTGTAAACATACTGTGAAACAATATTAAATTTCCGGTTCTGGCATCCCTAAATTGTCAAAATCGGATGATAATTGACAGAGTTATAATATATTTGAAATTAATCTCAAAATTTGCTTAACCCAGTTTATGTGGTCATGTACAGCATGTTACGAGCGCTATAATGGCCGCTTATTTTAAACTCTTTTAGTGGAATGTCTAGAAGTAATTTGATTTAAAACGGAAAGTAGTACGGGGTTGGACTTTTTTCATACTGTGTATCAAGTGTGATATCACAAAATAAAATTTGAAATCGAAAAATTGCGTTTATTATGCAGTAGAAGGAAGGTCCAGCCCCGTACTGCTAACCGTTTTTAATTAAATTGCTCCTAAAATGTTTGGAAAGAGTTTTAAAAACTTCCCGTATGTTTCCTCGTGCATTTTTTTCAAATATTATCCTTAGACTTCTTCTTCATGCAACCTTTATTCGCCAATAATGATAAATTCACGAAGATGATGATGATCGCTGCGATGACAAACTACACAAGACAAACGTCAAATAGATTGCACCTTACCAGAACATGTTAAATTGTGGCGGCTATCGAAATTTATTTATTGGGTTTTTCGGTGATAAATTCTGCTGATTTTGATGATAATTATATTGTGGCAGCTATTACCGCAAGTAAAATGCTGAATTAATGACGAAAACAGAACAATATAACTTAAGTTATTGAAATTTAAATTTTCACAATCGAAAATCATTTTGCGATACATAATTAAATACCCGCGCGACATGTACGGTACAATATGAACGGAGCTTTAAACTTCAAGAACAGCACTAGCGCCACACCAACAAACGGTGGCTTCAAGAACTAGTGCTTGTTTCACGGGGTTGGCTTCCATCGCCGTTCCGCTGCATTGCGTAGGAGGCTTAAGAAAGGCATATCTGTTAGGTTACAAAAGAACGAGTTTTGTTAAACAGTGAAAAATAATCATCTGGATTAAGGACATTCTACAAAAAAATATTTGATCAACTGTTTTGTGCCATACTTGAATAATATCCAATTTCTATTGTGGAAAGGTTTTAAAAAGAATTGTCGTTGGAACTCTCATTGGCTGGATTTAGGAGCATACAAGTATGGGAACCAATAATATATATAGAAAGTTACGATTATGTTTTTTTTTAATTCTGGTCGAATAATGTTTCAACTTCGTTTAAATCTAATGCAACGTACACACCAGTCAAGCAGTTTGACGAACATTGACTCCACCCCCAAAAAACACTTCGGTTGCTGCTTTGTTGGAACGTGTGTGAAGTTGTTCGAACAACCATTTGACAGTTGGCAGCTCGGTTGGAAAAAATTAAAACGTTTTGATTTTGGTTTGAGTTGTCGGGGGTGGAGTCAAGGTTCGCCGAACATGTTTGAACATTTGTATTGAAGTTGCACAAACCCCCATATATTTTTTGATGGTTGGTACTCAAGTTGGCACTTCGGCCGTTCCTGTGTGATATTGTTTGTCGAATAAATTTATTGTTCGTGCCGCTGTTGGTAAAACTAGATGGATGTTGGAATAAACGAGAAGTGGAGTCAATGTTGGTCAAACTGCTTGACCGTGTGTACGTTCCATAACAGTTGAATGACGGAACAGGAATGTATATCTTTTTAAACAATCTTATTTTTTTTTACTTGGTATAATCAATAAACCCTTTGCAAACGCTCAATTAATGAATGACAATGGAAGCAATTGGCAATAAAAATCTGAAAAATCTATATTACTTGGACTTCACATTTTGCAACGACAAATTTGATACTTTGCCGAAAAATTTATCAAAGAAAACATACGATGCAATGCGGAATGAGGAAAAAAAATTGTGGCACATAAAAATTTAGGGGAAAAGACGGCTTTGGCAGGTTTTGTTCTGTTTTGGCAGGGGGTTTTGTCGACTGAATTTCATGAAATTTGGCCACAATATTCTTTGAAATGCAAAGAATGTTTAGGCCAAATTTGAGCATAAACAGTCCTAAAAACTCCCTGACAATAATAGAATAAAACATGCTAAAGCCGTCATTCCCCTACTATTTTGGGGTTCGATTTTTAAATTTTCTGGAGGGGGGCACAAGTGGGTCTGGGGAGGGTCAGGCTAGCCTTATTTATGCCAATAATGGTTAGCTGTAGGTTCATTTTAAATCAATAAAGGGTCTTGATTTCGGATATCTGACTGATTTAACACTTCAAAAATTTAATCTTTTCAAAAGTTTATTGATATATTTCAATCATAGATCATGTTTTATTCATATATATAATATATAAGTAACTATGCTTTTAAGTTAAGAGTTAAGTTTGAATCGTAGTTTCCGTAACTTATCCGACATTGATAGTGAATGTGTGTTTTTTTTTCTTGGCTGCAAAACTGTTCACAAACGTCCGCCCATCATCGTCATTCAGAGGAATTAGCAAGGACCGGCACCGAATCGTGCCGTGGATGTTTGTAACAATGTTCCTAATAATAAGTTATTATGATTTATTCTGTCCTCGTGTCATCGCACGTCACGATCTTCCATTCCTTTTCTTTTCGTTTGAATTGGAGAATTTTACCGAATTATGTAGTGCAGAACTAAGATAAGACGAGTTGGCTTTGATCGCTGCGTTTTTTTTTACATTAGGTCAAACTGAATGAGCAATAAACGTCTTTCCGGTGCTTGGCGCACGCACTTTTTCTTCGATGGCACTTGAAGGTTAAAGTTTTTTTTTATCTAAGGTTAGGTTTCTTCGTATTGTGAACGTATGAAAAGTACACATCCTTGACTTGCGTTGTTCGGTTTTATTTAAGTTATGAACGTAAAATTAGGTTCTTTTCATCTTTGGAATTCCCATAAATTTGTTTCTTCTTTATTAAGTTAATAGAAAAAAAGTCGTTCTCTTTGCTATGAATTGCACTCGAAAAAAATTGTTTTCCCTTTTCTCATACGGGTGTGGTTTCGATCCCGAACACAACCCGGATACGGGCTCCCGCGGTCATCGTCTTTCGCAACTTTGGTTATCTGCTGTATATTGTTTCGGTTTAAGTCTTTTCACACGCGAATCAATTATTGACAATAGTAAATAATAAAATTAAATAATAAAAAGCCTAAAAATTGGTTTTAAGTACTCTGTATGTACAACTACTATGGGGGAGATCCCCCGCGTCATAGGTGGGGACAGGACAAACAAACGTTGCTAGAGAATCGCTGCACGAATAAGGCTCAGAGCCTCTTAGAGGGAGGGAAATGTTCTTAATTGCTATCATTTATTTTAAGTAGATTAGAAGAATGATTAAAAATCCGTTTTCTACAAGAGGCACATCCGTTTCTTCCACGTGTCGGTAAATTATAACGCTAGTATGCACGCACACACTTTGTGTATTTTTGTTTAAAAGTATATTCTTATAATGATATGAGCAATGGGAAACCTAAAAAGTTTTTTAATGAAGCAGTTGATCTGTTCGTAAAAAATAATCATGACTACGTCCTAAACTAAATATTAAGCATATTTGCAATAAAAAGAGGAATGTAAAAAAGAATAAAACAGTCTTAAAAACGCTGACTTATGCAATCTGATTGAGGTAAAACATAAAACAACTAAAACAAACTCTAAGAGAGAACACTTAACTAAAATAATGAAACAAGCTTGGTGTTTTCGTTCAGTGCAACAAACGGCCTAGTCCTATCAATAAAACAATATGTCTGAACGACGGCTACTATTTTCCTTCCCTAAATTCATAAATTATCTCTAAACAACAAATTTTGATTCTCTCTGTACTGCTCCAGTGTTGCCGCAAAAGAACGGCGATGAGCGATTTAAGTACAATTTTAGCTACTCGTCACTATTGTTTATAAGCCACTTCGGTTCATGCGTAAAAAGGCTGCTTCCTAAATATAAATTACAACGCCCTGTTGTAGGACTCTCTCTCTGCATCTCTTACCACTTATTGTTGAAATAAATACCTACCACACTACACAACCCTTACTCGCTAGTTGAATTTTTGATTTTCGATGTCTGTTAAGGCATATTATATTTTTGTTATGAATTAGAATTGATATTTTGTGGAATTTGGCGATCCAACTCCTACCAGCGACCAAGCTGACGCATTATTCGAGGTCCTAATACCCTTCAAAGAACCGCCCCTAAGGAGAGCATTCCATATAGAAATCTATTTACACGCAAGATCACTCGTTTCAATGTGTTTGTTTTTAGAAATCATGTAACAAAAAAAAATCGAAAATGACTAGAATTTCACGGCTTCTATGCTTCCCTCCATCGCCCGCCACGCCCCTCCCGGACTTACTTATCGACGCCGAGCAATTTGGCCGCTTCCGAAGCGGACCCGAGCAGCATCCGGTTCAGGATGCCCTGATCGTTGATGCCGAGCAGGTTGCCAATCAGGTCCGAATTGCTCAGCAGTGACTTGGACCGGGCCATGGCCGTTAGCGTGACCGGATGGTCCGGTTCGTCGTCGCTCAGGTCGGAACTGTTGCCACCGGCAGCGGCGGCCGCTGCCTTCGACAGACTTCCGTTCAGGCGGCCGCACTTGTGTTTCCGCTGGTGCCGCAGCATACTGTGCTTCAGGGTGAATCGGCGTTTGCACACTTCGCACTGGAACGGCCGCTCGCCGGAGTGCGTACGCATGTGGCGCCTCAGATCTTCCGTCGACCAGAAGCGACGCAGACAAAAGGCGCAGATTACCTGTAGGGGAAACACGAAAGGAAAAAGCATCGAATAAGTATTGCTACGATCGTCCGTGAAGGCACTTGTCGGCGTCGTTGTTTAAAACTGACCTGCGACCTACCTTCCGATTGGCGTAGTCGGGGTACTTTCCACCCCGGCCACCTTCGCCATTGTTGCCGCTCTCGTCGTCGTCGGGCGAGGCCGAGGGGGCTTCACTGTCCGCTTCCAGCGTCACTTTGTTCATTAGCAGCGCAAAGTCATGCGCGTGCACCAGCTTGATGTGATCCAGGCAGGAGACTCGATCGGTGAAGGAACTGTCGCACAGGTGGCACTTGAACGGGAGATCGGAGTTGATCGGAGGGATGCTGGGGTCATCCAGTGAAATGTGAGGCTCTTCATCGGCGGAGGGTTCTTGCTTGATTTTCGGCGGGTCGTGTGACGCGATTGCTTCAGCTTCATCCGGTTCCGCTTCGGGGGTGATTTGCTTGTGTTCTTCTGTGGGTTGAGCAGGTTGGGGCTTTGGGCTGACTGGGCGGGAAGTTGGTGGAGTGGCTTTGGATTTGGCAATGGCTTCGGCGACGGCAACCGGAACGGGCTCCGGTTTCGGGTCCAGCAGGTCATCGATCGGCACCGGAATCGACATGGCCGATTCAACGTCACCGTGCTTTCGCAGCAGGTGCCGATCGCAGTTGGATTTTGTAGTGAAGAGCAGCGTACATTGAGAGCATTTGAACGGCTTCTGGCCGGTGTGCGTGAGAATGTGACGCCGGAGAGAGCTGGACCACGGGAACATCCGCTGACAGTACGGACAGCTGACGCGGTTGGGCGCCAAACTGTACGCGGATTTCTTTTTCTGCTGGAGAGACGATGGATTGGGATCGTCTGTGCCGGAGTTGTTACTCTCCGAAGCCGATCCGGATGCCACCAAGCCCTCCTCATCACTCTGGTCCTGTGACAGTGGAACATCAGGTCTGCTGTAAGAGAAACCTTTCATTAATAATATTCCAAAGATCTTAGATGCTAACTACGAAAAAGAAGTCGAAATTTACCTAAAATAGTTTTCGAACGCCACGTTCGTTGCGTTGTCCACCAGTTTGGAAACCGAAACCAAATCACTCTCGTCCTTTCCGCTGTCCGCATCCTTGGCTGCCTCCTTCTCCTTTTCTCTGTCCAGCTGCTTGTGCTGGCGCATCGCCTGCTCCAGAATATTCTCTGCTACGGCCTTAGCTGCTTGCTGTCTCTGCTCCTTGCTCTCTTCCAGTTTCTGCTTCAAAATCTGATGCTGAAACACCGGACTTTCCTTCTTTGTGGGTCTTTCATCTTCCGATTCCGTGCCCTTGCTCAAATCCTCCGGGTGAAATTCTTCGTCAATCACCAACTCGCGCTCATCTTCTTCCTCCTCAAGGTCCTCCCCGTGGCCGTTGTTATTGCTCATTCCGCTGAGACTGATGTTCGATCGGCCCAGTTGTTGTTGCTGCTGCTGAACCTTCTGCTGCATCTCCAGCTGCATTCGCTGCTGGTGCTCCTGCTGCAGAGCCTGATACGGATTCTGTCCTTGAGCAATGATATTGTGAAGCATGCTGCTCATCGCACTGCCCTCGCCTGTGCGACCGCCTGCCTTTCCTGACTGCTGTGCCAAGATGGCGTACTTGACCTGCTCGGAGATGCTGCCAAATGGCGACGCAGCCGCCGTCGCCGCCACCGTGGTGGCCGACATTGCCGATGGCGGGTGATGATGGCCGCCCGACATGCCCGCATGGTGGCTTGCTCCGCGACCTCGCATCATGTGGTGGCCCCCGCGCTGCCGCTGGGACCAGTACTGGGGATGCTGCTGTTTGATGTGCCGCTCCATGTTCGAACGAAGTGTGAACCGGGCCGAACAGTGCTCGCAGGCGAAGGGCCGCTCCGTACGGTAGCGGCGTTGTTTTTGCTTTGGCATCAGGACTCCATTCTTGATGACCATTTTGACGGGGCCGTTCCCGATGGGAATGGTTGGCATCGCGGGGGGTGGCGGCGGTGGAGGTGTGTGCGACGATACCGGAGACGGGAGGTTGTGATTCACGGACTGGGGAATTGAGGGGTGGGGGATGTATTTGGGCTTTG
Source organism: Armigeres subalbatus (assembly GCF_024139115.2). NCBI lineage: Eukaryota > Metazoa > Arthropoda > Insecta > Diptera > Culicidae > Armigeres > Armigeres subalbatus. The sequence goes on from NC_085139.1 coordinate 289,206,561, forward strand.
ACGACGATTCCGGTGACGGGAGTTTCACGGATAGGGGCATTGAGGGTATCGGGTTGGGCGATTCCGACGACGGGAGGAATGGTTTCCCGACGAGGCTTCCGCCGGACATTTGCGGCAACATGGCGGGAAACTCTTTGGGGAAGAAGTTTTTCATATCGCCGAGGGCTCCCGGAGCGCACAGAAGAGGGTTATTCAGGAACAGTGGAAGCGGGAATGGCATTGCCGGGAAGCCGCAGCGGCTGTACAGTTGACTGAGCTGGAAGTAGCGGTTGGGGTCCGTGAGGGCTTCACTGAATAGTTTTTGATGCACCAGCTGCAGCTGCTGCTTCTCAAACATGAGATCCAGTTTCGGCATTTTGGCTGGTTGTTGCTGATCTTCTTCGTCCTCATCTTCAGCGTCATCGTCTCGGCGGCCGTCATCTTCGTCGTCTTCATCCTCGTCGTTTTCATCATCGTCATCCTCCGAAACACAGCAATCGGAATCGTCCTCTTTGCGGGTGATCGGTTTCGGTTTATTGCTCAAGTCGAGGATGCCGTAGGGTTCCTCTTGCGGAGGTGTCAGCTGGTTCAACTTCTCCAAACTCTTGACCTGGATCTTGGCAGGAGTGGTAGGCATCGGGTTGCTGTCGATTTTGGTGACTAGGTTCAGCGGTTTGGCTATGACGCGCATATCATTGTGGCTCAGGACGGGCGTGCTGCGATCTTTGGGGTGCTCCACGTCGACGTCCCGTTCGAGGTCGGTGGGTGGGGTGTTGAACATTTGCATCTTCTTGAGCGGATCTTCGCAGGACGAGTCCTCCGAGGGATGGTAGATGATGGCGCGCTTGACTTCGTCCCGGCTAGTGCGGCCGTGTCGATTGCGTAGATGGCGCTCGCAGTTGGCTTTCGTCGTGAAGGCGTAATTGCAGAGGGCGCACTCGTACGGTCGGTCTCCGTTGTGAGTTCGCATGTGCCGGATGAGGGTCGCTTTGTCGTTTATCATGTAGGTGCACATGTTGCAGCGGTAAGGGCCAGGGCCAGCGGCCGACACGTGGATGCGGTTGTGCCCCTTCAGAGCGCGCAGATTTGGAAAGACGGCGGTGCAAAGACGACACGGGAACTCGCCGCGGAGTTTCATCTTGCGGAATTCCGCCGTGAAGGCATCTTGAGCTTCCTCTTCGTCCTTGAGGGGCGGGTACGGGTCTTTGTCCAACTGACGGAAGAAACTGCCCGATGAGGTTACGTTGATGATGGACTGTATGTCGGCAAGATCTTTGGTGTCCTGCTGGGTGGGGAAGTTGGCACCGCTATGTTGGTAGTAGGTCGTCGATTCCTGTTTGATTTCTCGCGAAACGACGGGCGAGGAGAAGGACTTGTCCAGCGAAGAAGGCGTCGTCGGGGCCTCGGACACGTTCGAGGACATGTTGGTGGACATGGATTTGTTTTGAAGGTCCAGATTGGCGAAGAAATCGTCCCGCTTGACGTCCTCTTCCGACGAGCCTTCGCTGGTTTTCCATTTGCGTTTGCTGGCGGGGCTGCTGAAGCTGTTGTCCAGTACGCCGCAGTCCTTCATGTGCATGTCGAGTGTTTTCGAGCACGGGAAGGCCCGATAGCACTTGTCGCATTCGAACTTCTGACTGGTGACAGGAGTTCGGATGCTCTGCTCGCAGACACTCTTCGCGATGAGGGGGAACTTTTCGCTGGAGAAGTCGACGAACGTCAAATCTTTGAATCCAGGCATAATGTTTTGGTAGTTGTTGTTGCCGCAACGGTGCGCGTTTAGCGCTTTGTAGCTCTTGAAAACCACTTCGCAGTGTCTGCATTTGGCCGGAATTTGCGGATGTTCCCGGTCCATGTGGTTTTCCAAGCTGACCATGCTGGAGAAATCGTTTCGGATGCAAACTGGGCAGCAGAACTTTTGCACACCCTCTGTCACGCTGCCGTCCAGGATGTTGTTGTTGATGGTCCGGATCTTGCGCTTGTAGTGCACGTTTTCATCCGAGTTCTTTCGCTTTCCCTCGCCGTCGTAGTTGCTGTTGTAGGAATTGTTGTTGTTGTTGGCCAAGCCACTGCTGCCACCGCTGCTCCCTCCGCTGTCCGTCGATCCGTCGCTTTCGTAGCTCTCCCGTTCCGATTGCTTATGGGTTCGCATGTGCCTGTGCATGTTCCCATTGGTTGTGAAGGTGAGGTTGCAGTACTTGCAGTTGAATGGCCGCTCCCCCGTGTGTACCAGCACGTGCCGATCGAGCGAGGACGCCGACGAGAGCACCTTGGAGCAGACCTTGCACACAAACTGACCCTCACCGTTGTCCCCGGTGGTGCCAGTTTTGTTGTTATTGTGCTTCGACCGGATGTGCTCCGTTAGGTCATGCTTGCTCAGGGAGATGACGCCGCAGATGGGGCAGCTGGGGCAGACGCTGTTGTTGTTTTCCATGTAGGCTTTGGCCACCTTTTCGGCGGCATCCACCTCCAGGCCGTACTCAAGGCGGGCTTTGCGGCGCAGCACGTTCTGCAGGACCTCGCGCTGCTGCTCTTTTGTCAGTGCTGATAGAGAGTATGGCTGTCGCTGATGTTCATCCGAGTCCGCATTGTCGGAATGGTCGTCAGTGCTGGTGTGCTGCTGACTGCGACTGTGCTGGTGGTTGCTGAGGGCTTTGCTGAGGAGCTGGTGGTGGTTATTGTTGTTGTTGTTTAGGGAGGAGCTGTTGGCGTCGCTGACATTGCTGCTGCTGCTGGTGCTGCTACTGCTGCTGATGTTGGCCGTTCGGTTTGCGGAGCTCATGTCCATCGGTTCCTGCGAGGAGTCCGAGTGGGACGACAACCGGCGCAGATCCATGGCTGGTTGCGATCTGTGAACGAGGATACAAAGAAGGGATGTGGTTAGAAGGAGTGCTAAATTGCTTTTCGCGGAAGCCGAGACCGATAAGAGGTTTACGAGGGCAGTAAAGTTTTGAGCGCGACCTGGCTCAATCTTGCGTGGAATTCGATGATAAGCCAGGTGATGTGTGTTTAATTACAAATTTTACAACAGTAAACGCTAAAATATCTATTCTGGGAATACAATTTCTTACAACAAACGGAAAGAAATCGGTAGCCCAGTAGTTCAAAAAAGGTGGAGACATTTGGAAAATAAATGATTGTTCAAATTTGTTTTCAAATTCAAAACCTTTGCCCCGAGATAAAATCGTCGTTTGTGAGAAGTGCTTCTATACCAGACCCAGTGATTCAATCAGTCAATAAACACCTCTCAAACGAGCGACATCCGTCATCCTCCATTCTATGAAATGAAGAAACCATTATCTTTTTCCGAATGTGATTAGCGTCATCATCATCATCATCCGCATATCGCACCCCCGACTAAAGGGACGAGAGGAAACCGGTCTGGAGAAGACCGATGGTGGATGTCGTGCCCGCGCAAGTCTTCCATCTTCTCCCGCGTGTGATCAATCACTTATCAACTTATCAGCGCTCATGTGAGCTTAGGACACCTTTCCTCGGCGCGGTCTGATAAGAGCGTCAGGTAGGCCACCACATCCACTCGATTCGAGGCGGACTTGGGACTGGGTCATCTTTGTTCCTCCAAGTGAACCGACTCATCATCATGCACCAGTCCGGAAGAGAGAAGTTTCGCAATCTCCTCCAGTCGCGGCGCGACTGGAACGACACCGAACGGTTCAGGTGCGGAGATCAACATCAAAGGCCCGTGAAGCCGCCCGGGCGGCCACGTCAGCGTCCCGGAAAGGAACAAGCCGTAAAACGCGAAAATTTAGATCACCTTCAATCACCTGCCGTCGTCGTCGTCGTCGCCGTTCATTTGGATGGAGGAAAGCGCATCTACGCCTTTATTTGAAGAACGCTGGCAGATAAGGAAGCCCGCGGAGATAGACGGCAACGGACTGATTCATCATCTGTCAACTAACAGGCGCTGATGGGCACACGTCAATCACGCAACGACCGATGGAGTCAACATTCAATCTGTCACCGTTGGAAACCCCGCTTTTTCTTGCGAAACTGGACGATAACGCAAATGCGAGGTCAAAGTCTATCCGAAGAAGCCTTGAGGGGAGGCTTCTTGATTGATCGGTTCGAAAGGGGGAGACCAACATCCGGCGCAGTTCAAGGAACAGAAAAAGAACGTCGTCGTAAAATTCAAATTATCACCAACGCTTCACGCATGCTTATCAAGATCGTAAGACGTTTTCTTATTCACACACAAGAATAAGAGTCTTCTCGGAAGAGAGATCCAAAACGTCGTCGCAGCAGCACCGCACATCACGCGCATGTGTAATTTATGGCCCCGGTCCCCCACATCATCATCATCAACATCACCATCACCCATCTCGCGCGTCATGTAGAAGGCGTTAATTTTAATCGGCTGCATCGCAGCTTGAATTCCTAATCAGCTTCTCCTCAAGGCGCGACACCGGAAGCTGCGAGCCGTCCTGGCGCGGTGCGCGTTTGCGGTTCGGGCGTTTTTGCTTAATGCTCGCTCGTTCAGTTCTGTTGAAGGCGAAATTGCATAATCGCGTCATCGGATCGCAGTAGTCCGAGGCCTATGAGAAGCAGTGAGGGGCGCGTTGTTTATTAGTTTATTAGTGTTGACAGGTCGACAGTCTAATTAAATGATTATCGTTCAAATGGAATCAAAGCAATCCATAATATTATTTTGAACATGTTTTATTCGTTGTCTTTTATTTTTCTTGTCCTAGTAAAACAAACGCCAGTGATATAAAAAGTCAGTGCATTTTTATCCCAACTAACTAATGACTAACGTTTGATTGGAAGTGTATGAATCACAAGGACCGCTTCGAAGGTACGTGATTTTACGTTTAACTCATTTATATATTAAATCATAAAATAGCTGCACGGGTTTAGATCCCTTGATTCGAAATCCGTCCACGGAAAGTTATTATATCTATTTTTACTTAACTGTTCATGGTTATCAATTCGTTAAAGTACAATACTTCGGAAACAGAAACGGGATAAGGACAAAGAATGTAAGTTCCATGTTCGAACTGTGCTTACCAAGAGATAATTGAGCATTTTGATGCGGTTAGTTGTACGGATTTCGGTGTCCCACTTAAGGTGTTGATGCAAAAAAAAGTCGGTATTGCCGTCATCCAGAATTAAATATCATCTGGAGCTGCTTGACTGTGATTCAAACTGAAGGTTGGTTCAGGATTCGGAATTGGTGGAGTAGGAGCTGATATGTAATACAAAACTTCCCATCAGTATTTCTGAAGCTTATTCATGGAACAGGATGTGACTACTGCTTGACATCGCTGTAACTTGGGGCGTAACTGATTTGCAATACCATCCAGAAGACAGAGGAATATTGTAGTTCAGGATTCCAACGGCTTCAATAACCGCTCCAAGCTGTTATTTCCAGTTTGCTGCATTGTTGTTACCCTCTACTTTACCCTGTAGACAAGTGCTGAACCAGCTGTTAAAATGGATACGAAAGACTGTTTGTTGATGAAGGTTTTGCAGATCGAATCAAGTCGAGAGTAGTCTTCATCTGGCGACCAAACATCACATCTGGGGAAGGAAAGCTATTTGTCCGCATAGCACTTATAGCCAAAAGTTATGAAGTCGAATTCAATTTTGTTGAATTGAACGTTTGGTCGAAACTGGTTCACCTAATAAGATGTTTGGCTGAAGAAGTTTTTTGGCCAAAAGGGACATACGACCAAACAGGCCATTTCACCAAAAAAGTCGTTTGGCCAGAACTGCCGTTCAGTCGAAATGATTGTTTGAAAGTAGAGACAATTTATCCGAAAATGCCATTTGGTCGAACAATAGAGAATGTGAAAAGTGAGATGAGAAATGAGGAGTGGGAAGGGAAGTTTCATTTTTCATTTCCCTCTTTTAAAAGAAAGAATTAAGAAGTAAGAAATGAAAAGAGGGATGTCTCACTTCTCTTTTCTTAATTCTCACTTCTCGATTATCACTATTGTTCGGCCAAATAGCATTTCAGCCAAACGACTTTTTCGGCCAAATGACTTTTTAGATCAATGCTATTTCGGCTTTACTCCGTTTGCGACTTTACGCAGTGATCGTTTGAAGGTCACTCCTGTCAGAATCCAAGTTTCAAAGTGCTCGCGTTTTCGGGGGCACACCACTCGATACGGAAGCAACGCACAACTGTCATTTTTATTTTTTCACGCATGCTGCGACGCAGCAAAGCTGAATCAACAAAAATGACAGTTGTTCGCCGCCTCCGTATCGAGTGGTGTGCCCCCGAAAACGCGAGCACTTTGAAACTTGGATTCTGTCAGGAGTGACTTGAAGGTCCTGAAATGTGATTCTGTCCGAATCCCGAATGGGATTCTGTCCGAATCCCGAATGGGATTCTGTCCGAATCCCGAATGGGATTCTGTCCGAATCCCGAATGGGATTCTGTCCGAATCCCGAATGGGATTCTGTCCGAATCCCGAATGGGATTCTGTCCGAATCCCGAATGGGATTCTGTCCGAATCCCGAATGGGATTCTGTTCGAATCCCGAATGGGATTCTGTTCGAATCCCGAATGGGATTCTGTTCGAATCCCGAATGGGATTCTGTTCGAATCCCGAATGGGACTCTGTTCGAATACCGAATGGGATTCTGTCCGAATCCCGACTGGGATTCAGTTCGAATCCCAACTGGGGTTCAGTTCGAATCTCGTCTGGAATTAAGTTCGAATCCCGACTGGGATTCTTTTCGAATCCCGGCTGGGATTCTAATCGAATCCAGACTGGGATTTTTTTCGAATCCCGACTGCGATTCTGTTCGAATCCCGACTGGGATTCAGTTCGAATCCGACTGGGATTCTGTTCAAATCCTGACTGGGATTCTGTTCAAATCCTGACTGGGATTCTGTTCGAATCCTGACTAGGATTCTGTTCGAATCCCGACTGGGATTCTGTTCGAATCCCGACTGGGATTCTGTTCGAATCCCGACTGGGATTCTGTTCGAATCCCGACTGGGATTCTGTTCGAATCCTGACTGGGATTCTGTTCGAATCCCGACTGGGATTCTGTTCGAATCCCGACTGGGATTCTGTTCGAATCCCGACTGGGATTCTGTTCGAATCCCGACTGGGATTCTGTTCGAATCCCGACTGGGATTCTGTTCGAATCCCGACTGGGATTCTGTTCGAATCCCGACTGGGATTCTGTTCGAATCCCGACTGGGATTCTGTTCGAATCCCGACTGGGATTCTGTTCGAATCCCGATTGGGATTCTGTTCGAATCCTGATTGGGATTCTGTTCGAATCCCGACTGGGATTCTGTTCGAATCCCGACTGGGATTCTGTTCGAATCCCGACTGGGATTCTACTCGAATTGTGACTGTGATTCTACTCGAATTGTGACTGGGATTCTACTCGAATCCCGACTGGGATTCTACTCGAATCCGACTGGGATTCTACTCGAATCCGACTGGGATTCTACTCGAATCCGACTGGGATTCTACTCGAATCCCGACTGGGATTCTACTCGAATCCGACTGGGATTCTACTCGAATCCGACTGGGATTCTACTCGAATCCCGACTGGGATTCTACTCGAATCCTGACTGGGATTCTGTCCGAATCCCGAAGGGGATTCTGTTAGAGTCCCTACTGGGATTCCGTTCGAATCCCGACTGGGATTCTGTTCAAATCCTGACTGGGATTCTGTTCAAATCCTGACTGGGATTCTGTTCGAATCCTGACTAGGATTCCGTTCGAATCCCTACTGGGATTCCGTTCGAATCCCGACTGGGATTGATTTTGAATCCCGACTGGGATTCTGTTCGATCCCGACTGGGATTCTGTTCGAATCCTGACTGGGATTCTGCTCGAATCCTGACTGGAATTCTGCTTGAATGCCGACTAGGATTCTGTTCGAATGCCGACTAGGATTCTGTTCGAATCCCGACTGGGATTCTGTTCAAACCCCGACCGGGATTCTGTTCGAATCCCGACTGGGATTCTCTTAGAATCCCAACTAGGATTCTCTTCGAATCCCGACTGGGATTCTGTTCAAATCCCGAATGGAATTCTGTTCGAATCCCGACTGGGATTGATTTTGAATCCCGACTGGGATTCTGTTCGATCCCGACTGGGATTCTGTTCGAATCCTGACTGGGATTCTGCTCGAATCCTGACTGGAATTCTGCTTGAATGCCGACTAGGATTCTGTTCGAATGCCGACTAGGATTCAGTACGAATCCCGACTGGAATTCAGTTCGAATGACTGGGATTCAGTTTGAATCCCGAATGGAATTCTGTCCGAATCCCGAATGGGATTCTGTCCAAATCGAATAGGATTCTGTCCGATCCCGAATGGGATTCTGTCTGAATCCCGAATGGGATTCTGTTCGAATCCCGAATGGGATTCTGTTCGAATCCCGACTGGGATTCTGTCGAAATCCAGAATGGGTTTCTGTCCGAATCCCGAATGGGATTCTGTCCGAATCCCGAATGGGATTCTGTCCGAATTCCGAATGGGATTCTGTCCGAATCCCTAATGGGATTCTGTGATTCTGTCCGAATCCCAAAGTGTGATTCTGTCCGAATCCCAAAGTGGGATTCTGTCCAAATCCCAAAGTGGGATTCTGTCCGAATCCCAAAGTGGGATTCTATCCGAATCCCAAAGTGGGATTCTATCCGAATCCCAAAGTGGGATTCTATCCGAATCCCAAAGTGGGATTCTATCCGAATCCCAAAGTGGGATTCTATCCGAATCCCAAAGTGGGATTCTATCCGAATCCCAAAGTGGGATTCTATCCGATTCCCAAAGTGGGATTCTATCCGAATCCCAAAGTGGGATTCTGTCCGAATCCCAAAGTGGGATTCTGTCCGAATCCCAAAGTGGGATTCTGTCCGAATCCCAAAGTGGGATTCTGTCCGAATCCCAAAGTGGGATTCTGTCCGAATCCCAAAGTGGGATTCTGTCCGAATCCCAAAGTGGGATTCTGTCCGAATCCCAAAGAGGGATTCTGTCCGAATCTCAAAGAGGGATTCTGTACGAATCCCAAAGTGGAATTCTGTCCGAATACCAAAGTGGAATTCTGTCCGAATGCCAAAGTGCGATTCTGTGCGAATCCCAAAGTGGGATTCTGTCCGAATCCCAAAGTGGGGTTCTGTCCGAATCCCAAAATGGGATTCTATCCGAATCTCAAAGTGGGATTCTATCCCAATCCTAAAGTGGGATTCTATCCGAATCCCAAAGTGGGATTCTATCCGATTCCCAAAGTGGGATTCTGTCCGAATCCCAAAGTGAAATTTTGTCCGAATCCCAAAGTGGGATTCTGTCCGAATTCCAAAAATGTGATTCTGGCCGAATCCCAAAGTGAGATTCTGTCTGAAATCCGAAAGGGGATTCTGTCCGAATCCCAAGGTGGGATTCTGTCCAAATCCCAAGTGGGAGTCTGTCCGAATCCCAAAGTGAAATTTTGTCCGAATCCCAAAGTGGGATTCTGTCCGTATCCCGAAATGGGATTCCGAATTCCTAATTAGATTCTGTGTGAAATCCAAAACAATTTCTGATGGGATGCATTGTAACCGAAATGAAAAAAATCGAATATCATTTTCTGGGAGCCGGTTTGACATCCTTTTTTCACTTCTTCACTTCAACTCATGGAAAGATAAAGATGTGGAAAAGAAAATCCTCGGAAAGCTGTTTGAAGGGACCAGGACAGTAACCCAGAACATATTTTTTGATACGGCATAATTTGCTCATGGAAAGTCGATTTCGAATCATAAAACATCGACTCGTGTAATGTAATGACTGTAATCTACAAAAAAAAGGCTAAGTTTGACGCAGCCTGTCAGAGTAATTATTTGATTGCATTCTTGCTTGTAGAATTTCTGTAATGCAAATCTCAGAATAAATTTGAAGTATCTCAGAAAAAGAAATCCATTTATGGCACAGGTTTCGTATGAATATCGACATTGATGGAAATGTGCTTCTGTACTCATTCTTAGCCTTTGTTCAGCATAATAGCTTCAAAAGACAACCAGCAACGTAATTCCAAAGCATTCAACACATGAGAAGCTTGATGTGAAATGAAAAAGATCAATACTTCACACTGATTAAAGTTAGCTTCTGTGACAGCCTTGTCCTAGCTTATTGTTCTTTTATCGAGCAGGAAAAGATGTTGACGATGGCAATCAGCACAGATATCTCAGAACATGGAGTTCAATGATGGGAAAGAAGAAATCTTACGGTTGATGAGAATTTGCTCTTGCCACGTCACATTTTGAACATTCTTTATCTTTCAGAAAATTTTATTTTTTTTTGTTCAAGAAAGCACTGTGCAACATAACTTGGAAGCAGTCTTGAAATTAAGCCAATTCTAATTAAAAATTGATGTGAATTGTGATTTTCTCAACTAATGAAGTGCTTGAAAGGAAATTGGTTGAATAAAAATATCAAAAACGTTTTCTTCTGTCCACCAGACTGAGATTTTCACGGAGGTATCTTTAAAGCATATTCAAAAACAGATTATTCAGAATATAAATGATGAACCTTTAGCAACGATATTGTTAGTTTGGTTTCTTCCAAAAACATCGATTGATCGTCTCCACACTAATTCTATTTTGATCCTGTCTTGTTTTTGGCCAAGAAAAGGGAAAAAAAACCCTGGTTCTCCCAACACACAATTCGGCACCAACATTTCAAAAGGGCGAAACTGCTTTTGTAAACAAGAGCTTCTCACGTCTCTGGTGGGCTTATTTGTGCTCGCCCACGCAATCCAGCACCATTAAATGAAAGAAGAGGATCCGATGCTTCCATCAGTGGTGTTGGATTGCGTGGGTGGGCTCAAATTAACCCACCAGCGACGTGAGAAGCTTTTGTTTACAAAAGCAGTTACGCCCTTTTGAAATGTTGGTGCCGAATTCACAAACCTTTAGCACTCATTCCCAAAAACGTTTCACAAACTTTAACAGTTACAGATATCCACATTATCAAAAAAGATCGATTCAAATCAAATCTTCCAGCACGCCGTACCGCTACAAACAAACGAACACGCCAGGCAAACGACGCTGCGCGACACAACTTAACTTCGATCACGGCATGCGCGCTACGGTGGGAAAACCCTTTGTTCATCGCCACCAAAGAAGCGGCGGCAGGCGGCAGCCAGCAGCACTCGAAATCACCGCCACGAAAGTGAAGTTCAAGGTTGAAAACGCCCCAAACTGCGGACGGCGACGGGGACAATGGCCGCGCGATCGAACGTCTTCTTCGGACGAGATATTCATTCTGCCCGTTTGGCGGAGCAACGCTGAGGCTGCGAGTCATTGTTCGAATTCAAACTCAGGGGGCGAAGAGGGCGGCAGTCTCAGACTCACTTCACTGTTGGGGCGGTCGAACCCTCCTCGGTATAGATTTGCTGAGCTATCTTCCAGCACCGCCGTATAGAGAGGAAAGCACCGAAACGGGAGAAACAACATAAATGGAAAATGATTGAAGTGGCATAGAAAATTAATAGCAGTCACGCAATCCGAATTTTCGTTCTATCGTCGCGGTAGAAGTCCACGTGAGGTGGACGGTTGCCGGTGGAAGACGGCAAGCAAATTAAACTAATCAGAAAACTCTGCTCGCGGGGCAGGAGATGATATCTGTTGTTTGATTTTTCCTTAATTTCACGTTTTCCAACTAAGGTGCTCGGCTTACCTCGAAGAAGAGCTGGATCGGAGTCGGCTTTGTTTGTCTGCTGTTGCTATGGCAGTGCCACCCTTTGGGCGACCCGCAGATGTACTGCGCCTACTAGATCTTCTCGACATTGCTGGCGGTGGTGGACGGGCAGATCCAGATAACGCGCAGAATGTCATCCAATAAAAAATAAAACAGAACACGGCCCCACACTGCCACCTTGTTTTTCACCCCACTGGCACTGTGGCACTTCACTTGCTGGCTATTCCTTGCTTCTTACACAACACACTCGAGATATATGTTTCCAACGGACGAATGAACGAACTAACGCACGACCGAGCTAACCGACGAGAAACACGTTTGATCCTGGCAGAGAGATCTCTGCGACTGACCTCATCTCTCGCTTCGAACTCGATGCGAACCCTCGCTGCCGCTGTGCTGGATGCCGTGAAAGAGAGGAACCAACCATCAGCCTTCCTTCCTCTCGAGGTGCCTCCTCGTCGCTGTATGGGTGAGGCTCCAATCGCACACAGCCGCAAACCGTCGTCGGATCAGCAAGGCAGCACTACACCGAAAGGAAGCAGAGAACTGGGAAAAAGATACACCTGCTGCCGTCACCTCGGTCGCTGCCACCGCGCGCACCGTCAACCACCTACCTAGAACCGTTTCCTGAACCGAACCGAGCTGAGACTACGGAGACTATAACAACTGGTGCTGCTGCTGGCTGGCTTCAGGTTCAGCTTGTTTCCATTCAGAAAGGGGAGAGGTAACGCGCGCTCAACGGCTACATAGCGCTGAAACACCTTTCCGCTGGTGCTGCCTGTGCTCCCAGCTGGTCCCCTTTCCTGCACATGACCTCGGATGTATCTCCCTTCGTCCCACCGCACTCGCACTCGCCCCCGCCCCTTATCCCACATCATTCTAAACTCACAGGAAGAAGACAGCGGAAAGAGAAAACGACGTCCCCTCTGCTGCTGCTGATGATGATGATGGTGACTCGCCATCAGTCGCCCAAGTGCGAGGGAGTTCTCCCTCTCGGTTGCGGGAGCCTGCTGCCTGGCTATAGGACCAGGGAGCCACGCACACAGCACTGTTCTGCACCGTGCGCGCCAGACAGTCGCTTGCGATCAGGAACCCTTCGCCGACGAGAGCATATAGCAGAGGGGCCCTCGATGTCAGAGGCGTAATAAATCTCTCCCCCCGCAAACACACACACCGGTACCGATCGGTGGTCATGACTCGTCGAATTCCGTACAGTGAGCTGTGTGTATTTTTTTTTTTCGCCAGAGCAAGGACACCGGGAAGGAAAAGCGGAAAGCATTTCGTGGAAATCTATTGATCCGTTGTCATGGCGATCGCCCGGGTCACCACACATAAAATCGCCGGAGCTGAGTAGGCGGCTGTGGCTGCTGCTGCTGCTGCCTTTGCGACCGGGCCCAACTGCCTGCGGCTCGGACAGGTAGATTTTCCTTTGCTCTGCACAACAAAAGGGGGAAAATTGGCCAACTGGGAAAAGCGAGTCCTGCGAATGGTCTACAGGCAGTCATCCGTGAAGAGGATGTGAACTCGCTGGGACCTGGATGGTGGTGGGGGCGGGTGGTGACACGCAGAGAAAACGAGGAAGTTGGGTAACAGCCAGCAAACTTCCACCGCCGTAGCAGTAATCGGATTAGATGCACGAGAGGGGCGAGTGCCGGGGTGGATCACGTGAAGCGGAGGGCATAATAATAGACGCTGATGGGTTTTGTTTGTGTACTTTTTTTTTAGGAGCGGGACAGCGGTGGAAATCATTTCTGCGCGTTTTTCTAGATCACAGCCAGTGTGTGATTCCAATTTACTTTCGGAAGTTCCATCTGAAGTTAATTTGTGTTTTAGCAGAATCGCGTCTTGAGAAAACCTGAGTAAGATCGCTAAAGAATGGGCGCTTGATGTGAATTCTCTTAATGAGTTTGGCATTGCTTTATACGAAGCGATGTTGTGTTCAATTCTAATACATTCGGGTTTGGATTGAAATTGAATTTGATTTGGAATTTTATTTGAATTGCTTTCAATATCAATACGGTTTGGATTTTGATTCAATTTAGTTTGGATGTTGACTGGATATCGATTGGGTTTGGGGATAAATTGAAATTCTTTTTGTATGGAACTTGCTTTGTGTTAATTTTAATTGGATTTTGATTGAATTTGGACTCGATCTGGTTTGAATTTGGGTGGGATTTGGACTCGATTTTAAGTGGCTTTGGATTTGGATTGAATTCGGATGGCATTTGCATTCGATTTAGATTGAATAAAATCGGATTTGAATTCGATTTGGATTTGAGTTGACTTGGATTTGAATTGTATTTGAATTGGATTGGGTTTGGATTTGATTTAGAATGGATTTGGATTGGATTTTGATTTGGTTCGGATTGGATTTGAATTGGATTTGGATTGGAATCGGATTGGATTTGGATTGGATTGGATTTGGGTTTGATTTAAATTGGATTTGGATTGGATTGGATAAGATTTGGATTGGATTTGAATTGGATTTGGATTGAATTTGGATTGGATTTGGATTGGATTTGAATTGGATTCGAATTGGATTCGGATTGGATTTGGATTGGATTTGGATTGGATTTGGATTTGGATTGGATTGGATTTGGATTGGATTTGGATTGGATTTGGATTGGATTTGGATTGGATTTGGATTTGGATTGGATAAGATTTGGATTGGATTTTTCATAAAATTGGAATGGATTTGGATTGAATTGAATTTGGAATGGATTTGGACTGGATTTGGATATGGATTGGATTTGGATTTGATTTGGATTTGGATTGTATTTGGATTTGGATTGGATTTGGATTTGATTCGTATTGGATTTGGATTAGATTTGGATTAGATTTGAATTGGATTTGGATTGAATTTGGATTGGTTTTGGATATGGATTGGATTTGAATTGGATTCGGATTGGATTTGGATTTGGATTAGGTTTGGAGCGGATTTGGATTGGGAATGGAGCGGATTTGGTTTGAATTTGGATTGGATTTGGATTAGGTTTGAAGCGGATTTGGATTGGATTTTATTTGGATTGATTTTCAGTCCAAATCTAATCCAAATCTAATCAAATGCAATCAACCAACCCAAATCTAATCTAAATCAAATCCAAATCCAATCCAAATGATATCAGATTCCAATCAAATCTAATTCAATCCAAATCTAAATCAATCCAAATCAATCTAAATTCAATCAAATCCATCTAATCAAATCCAAATTCAATTCAAATCCAATTTAAATCTAATCCAAATCCAATTCAAATTCATCCAAATCAAATCAAATTCAATCCGAATTCATCCGAATCCAAATCCAATTGGATTTAGATTGGATTTAGATTTGATTTGGATTGGATTTGGATTAGATTTGGATTGGAATCTGATATCATTTGGATTGGATTTGGATTTGGATTGGATTCGATTTAGACTTGATTTGGATTTGGATTGGATTTGGATTGGATTTGGATTGGATTTGGATTGGATTTGGATTGGATTTGGATTGGATTTGGATTGGATTTGGATTGGATTTGGATTGGATTTGGATTAGATTTGGATTGGATTTGGATTTGGATTGGATTTGGATAGCATTTTGATAGGATTCAGATTGGATTTGGATTAAATTTAAATTGGATTTGGATTGGATTTCGATTTGGACTTGATTTGGATTGGATTTGGATTTGGATTTGATTTGGATTGGATTCTGATTGCATTTGGATTGGATTTGGATTAGATTTAGATTAGATTTGGATTGGATTCGGATTGGATTTGGATTGGATTTGGATTAGGTTTGGACTGGATTTAGATTGGAAAAGGAGCGAATTTGGTTTGAATTTGGATTTGGATTAGATTTGAAGCGGATTTGGATTGGATTTGATTTGGATTAGAATTGGAAAGGGTTTGGATTGCATTTTAATTGGATTTGGATTTGGATTTGATTTGGATTTGGATTTGGATTTGGATTGGATTCGGATCGGATTTGGATTTGATTTGGATTAGATTTGGACTGGATTTGGATTGGAAAAGGAGCGGATTTGGTTTGAATTTGGATTGGATTTGGATTAGGTTTGAAGCGGATTGAATTTGGATTTGAATTTGGATTGGATTTGGATTTGTTTTGGATTGGATTTTGATTGGATTTTGATTGGATTTGAATTGGATTTGGATTGGATTTGGATTTGATTTGGATTTTATTTGGGTTGGATTTGAATTGGTATTGGATTGTATTTGGATTAGATTTGGATTAGATTTAAATTGGATTTGGATTGGATTTGGATTTGGATTGGGTTTAGAGTTGATTTGGATTGGATTTGGATTTGATTTGGATTAGATTTGGTTTGGATTTGGATTGGATTCTGATAGCATTTGGATTGGATTTGGATTTGAATTGGATTTGGATTGGATTTAAATTGGATTTGGATTGGATTTGGATTGGATTTGGATTGGATTTGGATTGGATTTGGATTGGATTCGGATTGGATTCGGATTGGATTTGGATTGGATTTGGATTGGATTTGGATTGGATTTGGATTGGATTTGGATTGGAAAAGGAGCGGATTTGGTTTGAATTTGGATTTGGATTAGATTTGGAGCGGATTTGGATTGGATTGGATTTGGATTGGAATTGGAAAGGATTTGGATTGCATTTGGATTGGATTTTTATGAAATTGGATTGGATTTGAATTGGATTAGGATTGGATTTGGAATGGATTTGGATTGGTTTGAATTTGAAATAAATTTGGGTTTGATTTTAATTGGATTCGAACTGAATTTTGATTGGGATTTGGATTGGATTCGATTTTGATTTGTATTGGATGTGGACAGGAATTGGATTGGATTTGGATTAAAATTGGATTGGATTCTGATTGCATTTGGATTTGATTTGAATCGGATTTGGATTGGTTTGGATGGAATTTGGATTGGATTCTGATTGGATTTGGATTGGAAAATAGTGGATTTGGTTTAAATTTGGATTGGATTTGGATTAGGTTTGGAGCGGATTTTGTTTGAGTCCAAATCAAATTCAAAACCAATCCAAATCCAATTCAAATCCAATCCATGTCCAATCCAAATCCAATTCGAATCAAATCCATATTCAATCAATGAGCAATCCTAGTCCAATTCAAATTCAATCCAAATGCAATCCAAATCCAATCCAAATCCAACCCAAATTCAATCCAAATCCAAGCCCAATTCAATCCAAGTTAAAATACAGTCGGGATAAAATACAAACTCTTTTCAAACCTTGTTGATTTGTTGCAAATAGAATTGAAAATGAAATGGACTTTCATTTGTTGCTTGAATTAATAATTTTTGGTTTTGGACTTGGTTAGGATTTGCCTTAGATTGAATTCGATTTGAATTGGGTTATATTTCTATTTTATTTTGTTCCAAATAGGGTATGGAATTGGATTTGATTTGGTATTCTATTTAATTAGTTGGTTTGATTCATTTGCTCTACAGCGGTTCTGAACCGAAATGTCTTTAGATGGCTTCGCATCCCCAAAACCGTCGCTTGCATCCAAATATCAAAACAGAAGACGCAGCTCTCAAACCTCACGAGAGACGAGTCTCGCTTTCCCGGGGTTATCGATTTTTTCCAACATGATTCACCACAAACAGACTGTACTGTGCTGCTGCTGATGCTCGTCGTTGGAGCACAACTTTTCCGAGCCAGCCAGCCAGCCAGCCAGGTTGCGAATGGGAAAATACGTTCTCGGAATGTTTTCTTCATCCCCCATGCCACAGTGTTGTTTTCCTGTGCCCCCATACGACGACGTGGGTTCCTCTTTTCGTTTTTTTTTTCTCTCGAGGATTTTCCCGCATCGCAGCAAGCCTATGCTGGTATGGCTTCTTCGACTCCTACGCCCTCGCTGATAAACGTGGGTGGAAATTCCTGAACCCAAGGGAGGCTTTCGCTTCGCATACTTATTTATTTATTTGCCGTCAATCAAATGTAGACCAATTATACTTTGTACAATAAATACTTATTATCTAGTCTATGTGTACTTCAGTCATTACCTAACTTGTCTAGAGAAAAACACTTCTTTTAGATTAGTTTTACTCATCGTTACATCAATTGTTTCACAATGTGCATTATAACATGTCATCATTCTATTTATTGGGCCATTTCTGCCATAGTTTGTTCTTTGATTATTGATATAAAATAGACTTCTATTTCTAAGTGGACGGATAGGGGCGTAAAAATTAATATTTGCCAAAATTTCACTACTATCCACTCTTTGTGCGATAATATCGTTCATGAAAGCTATCATTGAGAATTCCCTGCGTTTTTGAGTTCTTCTAGGTTAATTAATAAACACCGTGATTCATAAGGAGGCAATGGTAGAGACGTCCACCCTAGTTTTCGGAGCGCAAAAAGTAAAAATTGTTTCTGAACTGATTCTATGCGGTTTACATGTGTTTCATGATACGGAGCCCAAACTACACTGCAGTATTCTAAATGAGGCCTAACATGTGCAACGTACAAAGTTTTGATTGTGTAAGGATCATTGAAATTATAACTGAATCTTTTGATAAAACTAAGCATGTTGCTTGCTTTATAGATAATATTATTATAGTGATCTACATCTAGGTCCGGAGAACACGTGACAGGCGGAAAGAAATACCGCCCTCTCGATTTCACTGTGTGGGGACCGCACAATGAGCCCGCGGTGTGACGCAGGGTGAGGTTGATTTATTTTCCGAAAAAAAAATATTTTCCTTAAATGAGAACTGCCGTTCTGGTGGCGCGGAGGACAACCAAAGTCAAGCAGCGAATCGGGGGATGCGAAAATTTCCACCGAGTTGCTGCTGCTGTGTAGGTTTTTCCAAGAAGAGAAAAAAAAACCCCAACGAAAGCATAAATTGCGGGCAGTTTGAACGACGGGCGGAGGAAAATGCTGCGCCGTGGTTGACAGTTGCG
This sequence comes from Armigeres subalbatus, assembly GCF_024139115.2. Classification (NCBI taxonomy): domain Eukaryota; kingdom Metazoa; phylum Arthropoda; class Insecta; order Diptera; family Culicidae; genus Armigeres; species Armigeres subalbatus. The sequence goes on from NC_085139.1 coordinate 289,225,117, forward strand.
AAGGATGGGAGGGCCGCGGAACGGGAATAAGCTATGAGGTTGCGCTTTTTCTCCGGAAAGCAATCTGCCCGGTCCGTCGAGAAGTGTACCAGGCTGGAGTAGGTGCAGGTGGAGGAACGAGATGAAAAATTCAGGTCGTAAAAGTTGAGCACAGCTTTCCGCATAGCACATGTGAAGGGTGCGCTCTGTGAGCTGGCGTGCTGGTCCTTGGTTGGTCGTTCGGTCGGTCGGTCGCTGTGTCGAGCTCGAGTCGGTTGGCGACATGACACATGTGAAATCTGTATGTGAGGCAAGCGCCACAACGACGACGAAGAAGACGGCATACAGCAGCAAAAGTGTGTATGCGGATTGGATGGATGGAGCACGACGACGACGACGGCGGACGGTAATCGGTACAGCGCGCAGGGTTGGGTTGCGTGTGTTGGTAGGGCTGCTGCCGTTTGGTGCCCATCAGTTGAGGAGGAGTAAATACGAGAAAAACATGTTTCAGAAGGCGATGCGGAGGGAGAACAAAAACTGAATCGTAGTAGTCGTCGCCGTCGTTGAAGTCGTTGCCTCGCTACGGCATGTAGAACCGCGCGCTGGCACTGACTGTGCTGTGAGCCAGAGTTTTCGAATTGGGTGAACGAGCGAATAGCATGGCAGGCGGAGGTAGGTGTGAGCGCGCGGTGGCAGGGGCAGTAAGAGGATTAGGGAGCGAGATTCTAACCAGCAGCAGCAGCACCAGCAGCGAGAGTGCTTCTTATTTATGACTACATGGACGGGAGAAGGCACACTGACTGGCGACTGGCACTGTGCTTTGTATGTATTCCACTCTACAGCAACGTACAAAGCAGATACAGCCAATCAAGGCCAATGATGATGACGGCCAGAGCTGCTGCGGGCGGTGTCGTAAGCGAGAATGAGAGGACGAAAACAAAATGGAGATTCCTTCTGTGCCGTATCGGGTTCCTCCGGTGCGAGATAAATGACTTTCCCTATGTACACATTCCTTCTTGTGGCTGTGTATTCCCCAGTCCGGAATTAGGTTGGATTATACGAGCCAAAAAGGGCAAGTCAAGAAGGAACATTTCCAAAGGACGAAGAATGATGACAGCTTACCGTCCGTTCTACGAATGGGGGGAAAACGATCCATTTTTCACTCCCGGAAAACAGGCCGCAAGAAATTTGGCTCGAGTGACAGCCCCACGGAGGGAGTAGAGTCTGCGGCAGGGACAGCGGGGAGAACTCGCAGCAGTTGAAGGATTTCTCCCCCGTTCATTTCCGGCAGCGGTCCCAGAAGTTATCTAAGCATCGCAATCGATGCCGTCCGCCACACCGCCGCCAGCACAAAGAACGTTCTTCGTTTCTTTATTTTTGAGCTTCGAAGCGTCTTTCTATGTAAATTTTTGCCCTCGCAACGCAAGCCGTCCACCCGGTGCGCGTCATCGTCGTAGCAATCAGCGAAATTGAAATGGCCAAAATAATGGAGACGAAAGAGAAGAGGCTAAACAACCCAGTCATCGCGCCACAGGGGGGAAGCATCGGCTCCCTGATCAGATAGCCGATTAGAGCAACTTTTGTCTGCGGCGCGGTCCGTGGAGGGCCCGCAGGCGGGGAAAACCTTCAGATAATGGAAAATGATAATATTGATCAAATTTTTCCCTGCTACCGTAAGCTCCAGCTACTGTCTGAAGCTACTGCGGAATGAAAAGAAACGACGGTCGTTCTACAAATAGACTAATCCACGGAGACGGACGCCTGGCTCTGGCCGCACAGCGCAAGCCATAAAAACCCCGTTAGGCGTCACTAATTAGCATTCGGGGTGAGTGAGATGTCTTCCAATTTTCCATCAGTGATCTCCGTCCGTCCGTACATTCAGGTAGACGGTAGACGAAACCCGCCCACCATCGAGAACAACAAATCATGGGAAAATATTGATTTTGACTTATTGTGGCGTTTGCGATCGGATGATGAGAAGCGGAGGCGGAGGTGGACACGGTGCTGTTTGCTGAAAACGCGCGCACATGGGACCGAAAGGGTCCAGCTGCAAAACAAACGCCATAAAGTCGTAAAAATTAATACGTTTATGGGCGGGCGGCGACTCGGAAGATTGGACCGACAGGCAAATATGAAAGAGGATTAGAATACGGCCCAACTGGCGCACTGGAAGATTGGATTCTGCCTGTTGGTCGGGTTCCATTCATAGAAACGGTTGATTCATGTACGTACGTACGTACGTACCTGTCGCCAATAATTAAAGCCATTGGGCCATTGTTTTCAGTGTTTTCATTCATGGTTTTTGTTTGCCTACAGAGCTGATCAAAGCAAATTGTGATCGGACATTAAACAGGCATTGTTAACAGCAGGTATCTTTTAGATTTTTTGACTTCATTCATATTAGTGTAGCCATTTTCTGATTAAAATATCGATTTGGCTCCTAAGTCTATTTCATGTCAGATCTGTTTTTTTTTTCAAAAGCTTTCATCAGCCAAAATAATAGTTTTGTACTTGTCTGCATCAAATTAGAAAAATGCACAAAAACCATACCGGTGGAGCTCTCAATGATGCTAAATAGAGAAAAAAGCACCGTTAGATTCTCACGATTTTGGTAGCTTTTATAATAATTTGTAGATTTCTAAGAAATTATCTTTATTTCATTTTTTGCGTTCCGACAAGAATTTTCTGAATTTGAATCTATAACTCATACAAAATTAGACGAACGTGCCTGATCTTGTCCGGGCTGTTTTTTTTTCGATCTGTTAGTTGATTGCAACGTCGCCCTCTTGATCGGTTTCAATTCGAGCTTGTTGGTTTTATCATGAAAACGTAATTTTTTTTACACTTGTTCAACTTTCCCAGCGAAATGTTCTATCTTTACTTTAATCGATTAGTGAAAAAATCTTGCAAATCGGTTCATCCATTCATGAGTAAGGGAAGATGCATTAATTACGTAACGCAATGTCAAGCTATGTCACGCTTTTTGTATGAATCATCTAAAATTGTTGTATGGATTGTCACACTTCGGTCCACCCCCCTCTAAGCGTTACGTAATTTATGGATGCTCCCTTATGTTGTATCAAAAGAAATTTAAACTCATTTGGATATACAGAGATATCCATTTAGTGGTTTATTTTATTGACAATTTATCAATAATCCATCATAAGCAGCCTTGTGGTTTCTATTCGATTTACAGAAATTTCTCTGACATAATTTCTCAGAAAAAAATCAGTCTTCCAAATAAAAAGGAGGGGAGCGTTCCATTTTCCATCTCACATCTCACTGTCACAATTTCGTCTCATCTCTAAAAACTATATTAAAGTAGCGTTTCTTTTTGATTTACTGTACATTTTTCCCTAATGGTGAGATCAGAAACCGTAGCAGTCTTATTTTAATTTTACCTAATTATTAGATAATCTCTTCAAAAATTTATCAGCATCATCATCAGCTTTTGACTGTTTTCCATGCTCCAATAGGTTTCATAAGAATCTGATTAGAACTAACTCTCAGTAACTACTACAAAAGATCTTCAGTATTCAAGGGCTCGTATGCCTATTGCAGCTGTATCTCCTTATAATTCCTCAAAAAGTTTTCATATGTCTATCTATTTTTGCATAATTGGATCTGCAACAACTAATTTTAACCTTGTTGTATTCAGAAAGTTATAAAATTTCTCTTCCAAAGATTGTAATAAAAAGAATAATTCCATCTTGAAGGGACCATCAAGTCAAAAAATATCGAGACGAGGACCATATATTTCTTGGAAAGTTGCTATAAGGGACTAGAAGTTGCAGAAGGGAGCAGAGAACTATAAGATCTTTCATAGGTATTCTGGGAGGTCTTGAAACTGCTAGTGTGCTTACAATATAATCAATTCTAAAAATAATCATATTGAAAAGTTCTTGCGGTTCTCACACAATTTTCGGTAGACAACAGAAACCTTCTTCAATTTTTTGGGACAAATATTGTTCTTCCAAGATTGTTTAATGGTTTTCAAGAAGCATGACATACAGCTTGGAATTCTTATGTTTAGCGAATATTTTTACAAGGCTCCAAGAGAGGCCACGATTCACAGATAATCGAATAAATGTTCAATGGTTTCAATTAAATATTGCTAACTGCTAAGATTTCATATGTATTAACTTTCAGAAATGGTTATGGATCAAGTGACTCAAAGCAAACTACCAAAAAATTGTATGATTGTCAAAGAAACCTTTTAGGAGCTCAAAATCCGTTACGGACCAGGTTTAGAGCGAGCCTTGGGACGGTCCTGGTGTCGCAGATTTCAATCAATCTTTTGAAATTTGAAAGCTTTTTTTCGTTTCAAACGTTCCAAATTTTTTTATTTACCGGATTTTCAGATTTTAACAACTACTAATTTACCTCTGAAAAAACTTTACAGCCTAAGAAGAAAAGTTGAGCCATCTTTGAGGGCTTTCGGGATTATAAAGTGCTTGTGGTTCTAAAGAACCATCAGAAGTCTATTGCTTTAGGATCCCAGAAACCTCGATGATTATTTTTAGACTCTGATTAACTTTAAAATAACATTTTTCCAACATACAAATTCTTGCTAATCAATGCGATTTCGTATCAGGGTGACCACTCTTCATATGTTACCATAAACATGGGTAGAGCAATGATTTGACTGTCCCACCTACAAAAAAATCATGCGTAGGACATGTCCGGCGCCACTGATGCAGTTGGTTATTCATTTTGGAATTCACATACAAATAACTCTACGGATGCTGCCGATGTTACAAAAAATAGTAGACCATATTATTTGCTTGTTCTTGTTCTGAACATTTTTTTTTTCAAAAAAAAAATTGTTCTGAAAATTTTTCCTGGGGGGGGGAGGTTTATGTCCAAAACCACCCCCGTGGCTACGCCCCTGTTATACTGCGTTAAGTTTCAGTATCGCCGAATATAACTGGTCCACGCATCAGTATCTCAGCTCATCCATCACTGAGGCTTGCTTGTCTAAACAAAGTAGTCCCGGTCTTGTCCCGGTTGCAGTCCTAGGAAAGGTCTTCAAAAAATTCCCATACCGGGAAGTACTGTGCATGGGAGAAACTGTATTTGCGTCACGATGCCCAATCAATTTCCACCGTCAATTCTGAAACCGGTGGCGATACCTCCATTACCGAAATGTCATAAGGCCGTAATACTAAAATCGATACCTGGCTCTTGGCTGTCACGGGCTGTTACCAAGATGTATAGTTACGCTCACCGAAACCTAGTTGAACGATCGTTTCAACTTCATTCTACAGTCCGATGTATGACATATACAGATGTGATCGCAACTCTAACAGGTTAAAACGCTCTGGATGTGGAGTACTGATTGCACTCGGAAAATGCTTTTGTTCTGCACATTGGGACCTAAATATTCGTTTATTGAAGTAGATATGGATTAAAGCCAAGCAAATAGATATAGGCATCACTCTTTATATGCTCGTTTTATCTCGCCCCAATAAAACAAATGAAAGGCAACTTATTGAAACACATTTGCAGTTTATTTGTACAATTGACCTTTGCACGTCTTATGATGACGAAATTCTGATTTTTGGTGATCACAACCTTCATGGTATGCAATCAGTCACAAATAAGGCCAGGTGCTGTTGGATTCATCACAGTTTTCTCTGAGGAATGCATGCCATTCAATCATCAAATCAATCCACAATTTACATCAATTGAATACAGTTTTGAACCAAAGTGGACGAAACCCTAGATCTTGTATTTTCTCTGATGTTCACTGGGTCTGCACAGCAATTGAGGAATTATTCGCAGCTGATTCGATTCACCCACAATGAATCACGGCAGAAGAGTGTATATTGAATGTTAACAAGATAAATGTTAACTCTCTGAACACTTTCCTTGCCATCGGGTACTGAACTTTTGCGGCGCAATGTGACCCCGTCGGTTCCGCCTCTCAACAATTTATGACCGGTTGGTTAGCAAACATGTGCCTGAACGCTTGTAGAACACAAAACCCGTCTGCGCAGAATTTGTCAATCTTTCTGGAATTTTGTGAACAGCAAACTTAAGGACAGCTGGCTGTCTATAACTTTGTTTGAAGCTCGCAATCAATATTTCGAACAAGGAAAAGTTAGATGAAAAATTAAATGCTATTGTGCACTAATATATGGGTTCAAATATTTCGATTGCGCGTAATTTTAAGAATGTTTAACAGTAACTGTTGCTAATGTTGTTCCTACTGATGATGGCATCGATGTCACTAAGACGATGATATTCGAACGATTTATGTTCAATCCCTCTCTAAAACGGATTTGTTTTCGGAAGATCTGGAAGCACTGAATCATGTCGCCAATCCTAAAAAAAACAGTTTGGCGTGATATTAATAATAACCAATTGCCATTCTTTGAGGATGTCGAGTTTTCTACGCCGATGGCTTAAAACTGTTTCAAGTCGTACGAACTCTGAGCGACTGCCTTAAGCTTCAAACAATGCTAAACGAGTCCTATAACTGGTGCACACGGAACAACATGACGGTGAGTGTAGCAAAATGCTACGTGATTTCATTTTACAGGAAGGCAACTCCAATTAAGGAGAAATCTGGACAGTCAGCGTTGGTTCAGGGTTTGAATCCAAAGGAGAATGAGAAAATCTCTCACTTATCATGTCTGTATACACTCTCGATAGGTAGCATACCGTGAGAGACGTTTTCGGTAGCTGTTACGATAATGAACTGATTCGGGGGGCTACAACCCATGATAAATTTCTTTTAATAAGCCCCAATTGCGGGGCACCGGTTCTGATGATGCATTTCAACTTGTTTTACACAGCTGTGCGAAAAAAATATGGTCCCCAACATGAAATGGACGTTTTATCAAACCCCATCGAATCAGTTTTTTCCAACTTGTATACAAATGCGATAGTTTTGTTTTCGTGGTTTGTTATGATTCGAAAAGGTTTTTGCCTCTCTTTTATCAGTAGAAGCATAAGTACTAGAACGCTAGTGGCGCTGTAGTCAATTAAAATATTTTGCCAAATTATGCTTCAACAAGCTTCAATTGGCCATAATTCATGCATCATGTTGTAGTGCATGTTTTGTTTCATCACCAACATCGGTTTGACACTTGTAGTACCGGTACTTTGACTGCCAGGTCGAAGTAACCTACATGTTAGTCACGCGAACAGTAACAACATTAGCAATCTTATACTTTTGAATCAACTCTTTTATCGTTGTTCGTTATCTATTGAGAGCGATTTCTGCAATCCCTGATCATGCTCAAATCTCACTCACCAAAGCCTCATAGGCGAGCTGCATGGAGAGCATCGTGCATGAGTTTTTCACGCAGAATCGCATCGTTCCGCTCATTCGCCGAAAAATGATTTCGCTCCAAAAAGTGTCAAAACTCAACCGAAGCGTATTTTATGTTTACGTATGGATTTATTATCTATTGTTTTAAGGTGACACGGAAACACGAACAATCATCAAATCGTTATCATTTTCATTATTGAATGCTTAAATTTTTCCTAAAACAAATATGATTTTAAAAAAGTATCACCGGCGCGTGCTTACTCGCAATCTACATGCTGAACCGTTGAAAACAATACTATTTTTAATTTTATTCTATGGTTTTGTAGAAATATTCAAGAATCTAAACCTTGGTTGAAAAATCGGAACATGGAAGGTAAATATTTTTTTTCAAATAGATTGTACTCGAAAAAAAAGCAACACATTCTTTTGAGCAGAATTTTTTATTGCGTGGGTAATTTTTAGATAAAACTAGTTCAGAGTGGAATGTTTGCATGTGAAAGATTTTGTCACAATCTGTCAAGTAATTATTAAGAAGGCTTCCGTTTAGGCCAGAAGAGCTTCGACAAATTATTATGGGTGCGTTTGTGGCCAGTCGTGAAACAGTTGGGAATCGACAATTGGATTGTGTGCCAGCAGGGAAGTTATTCAAAGAGACCCAGACGGCCTAGCGGCGGGCTGGTAGTGGAAGAGAAGCGAAGATGACCGACCCTGTGAACGCAAAGAGGAAAGTGAGGAATTACTTCAAGCGCAATCTGAATTATTAGACTCGGGACGTGGCCAAGAAGGTCAATTCTTCCGTCTGGTTCGTCCAGCTGACAATTAAGCGGACCGTACTTCATGTCTCCAAGGTAAGGAAAATGATCAACCGAGTTGATAACCAGACAATGGTTGCCTAATCCTACGCCAGGAAGCCGTACCGCGAGTGGTTGGTGCAGCCAAAATACATCGTAATGGACGACCAGCCTGGAGTTTTTCGTCGGCAAGTCCCGCTTGAATGTTCCGGAAAAGTTTTGGAAGAAGAAGGTCGACAAATTTGCCAAAAATTGCTCGGTGTGGCAGGAGATCTGCCACAATCAAAGGCCAACTATATAAAGAAGAACGCCTTGGGTCTCAAGAAGGTAACACCGAAGTTATGTCAAAGGAGGCAGATCCACCAAACTACCCAGAACTTTGCCAAATAGAAAAATTCTGGGCGATTATGAAGGGCAAGTCAAAGGCAAGGTCAAGAATTTTTAAAAATAGTGAAAGAAAGTTTTGTAAGAAAGAAGAAAGATGGCTAAAGTGTTGCACAGAACTTGATGGTTGAGGCTAAGTTCAAAGTGCGAGCATTTAGCCTAGGAGAGAAGGTTGAATAAGCACACTTTCCAAAAACATAGCTAATATGTGTTTATTTTTTGTCTGAGAGTTTCAAAAATATCTGCCATAATTTTAAGTGATCATATTTGTCTGTTGAATGTTTTATCCAGTAAATATTTATTGAGTTCGTGCTCTTATAAATACTTGTTGCAAGGTACACAGGTCAGCAATAAGCACAGTGGATGATATGGTGAAGATGGTCTTTTTCGGACTCAAATATACACGCAATCCTTACGACTACTCCTACTACAGTGTATGGCATTCGAGCAAAAGCAAGGGCCTCATACGCCTGTCACTGGCGAACAAAGCTCGTGTACTCTGCATCGAAGCTTAGAACCGGTGTTAGGGCGCAATCGTTAATGTGAACATTTTTATATTCTAAATAAATTCTTTTTCGAGTCCCTATAATCAAGCAAGTATCTCAAGCATACCACATCGTTATATTGCTGCATGATTGAGTGTTAATTTTGATAAAATATCGAAAACAAAAGTGTGCATAAAAACTGCCTCGCCATAACAAAAAGGTGGTAGAGTATTAACACTGTTGTTTACAGTTTAGAACCAAATCCAGATGTCGCACATGTTGGGGTAGGGATTCAGTGCTCCGCCTTCTCCCCCTCAGCAAAAGGCCCTTCGGAATTTTGTCATACGGTGTAAAACGAATGTAGCCCTAGAGAGAATCCACTGGGAAAAGCTCATTTATTTCAAATCAACATGTTTGAGAGTAAGTAAGTTGTTGGAATTTTGAAAAATTGCTTAAAAAGTGACTTATGCAACACTTAAAATCGCCCCCAGAGAACCTTTCCCATAGCGACATTTGACATCTCACCAGTCTCTAGAACTTCTGTTACCATTGATCCCACACCAAATCGCTTGTAATTCGATTGAAATCTGACAGGGAACCAGCCATTGGAAGTTGTCAAGATTCGTCACGGCGGGATAAGGATTACGGAAGCCAAAGGTATGCTAATCTTTATATTTTGTGTAGTAAAAAAAAAGTTAAATGATGAAAAGCTTATTCTCAGCTTCCTTGTTGATACCCCGTTTGACGTAAGTACGAAAAAAGAAAGTTCTTTTTCTGTTGAATGTTGTCGTCCCTTGTGGCATGATACAAGTTGTCGCGCCTGCTAAAAGACCAATGTTTTCATGAAGGACAATAATAATAACCAAGCGAATTATGATCTGGGCTTTTTTCCTATCCACATCTCTGCAGACAGATATGAATACATAAAATAGATCGAGCAGCGTCGACAATTTTGACAATGCCTTTCCACACAGATCTGCGGTAGAAGCCAGAACCAATGTTTGAAATAGGATTCGCTTGATTAGCATTATAATTGAACAATTCACACAAATTAGTAGGTGGTACAAGCCTGGACTATTGTATGAAAGTTGCATACATCGTCCATTACCACAGATATTGATTTGGGACTAATCATTACCTCTTAGATGGAAGCAATGCACTCTCCAGTCCAGATCTGTCCTGACCACGCCCTTGCGAATGCTGAGGCAGGGGAAGGATGGTTGGTTGGACACCTACTTAGGAAAGATGCAGGAAACTCTACGACCTCTCATAGGAATTGTTAGTGTGGAAAGTTTTAACAGTAGGGAACGTTTTGGTAGAACAGGAAGCACAGAAAGAACTAAGATAGAAATACGTAGTAGAAAGTAGAAATTTTGTCAGCCCGAAAATTAAACAGAGATTGAGAATCAATTGTAATTTGATTTTTAATAGTTAGTTTTGAACCAAGAAATTGACACTTGACAAATTGACACTGACTAAATACTTACGTATTTAGTGATTTATTTATTGTGGATTTACTTGACCAATGGATTCGAAGGTCGGTTCACTTGCCTATTTCAAACAATCCCTTTTGCAGCAAGGTTTGCCAGACTCAATAAATGTTTGGTAGATTACCTTGTTTTTTGCTCCTTGACTATCAAAACAGATGTCAAAACATCGAAAAAGAAAGAGAAGTCCGAGGGAAACAGCAAAAGGCACGTGGCAGACTTGTCAATTTTGGCAGATTTTATTATGAAAACCGGCGTGAAGGTGAAAACGGCGATTCCAACGACTATTCAAGGAGCGACTATTTCGAACGGTCGGGTCCTATAGGGAAATTCACGTACAATAGTTTTGACCTTCACAGTTGTCTGGTTTGGGCCAAGATGCATTAAGCATTACTCGTACGATTATATTAATTGAAACTAAAAATAACCGCCAGATAGTCGCCCACAAAAACAAACCTCCAGAGAAAAGACTGCTTTGATTATTTTTGAAAACTTTGCCGTTGTTCTTTTTATTGCACGATTAACGATTGCACAAATTTTATGGATATTCCCGTGACATCTCAGCTGTGGGTTTGTCAAATTTTGTTTGAAGACTATTAGGTACTATCTATTTTAAATATGAAAAATCAAACAAAAAGAAGCTTCTAACTGGAATACTGTTACGGCATCATTTCCCATATTCCTCCCACCAAAAACGCCGCATTTTCACCTCCCATTCCGCTCCAGCTTTCGGTGACGACAGGCTTTCCAGCAAGCTACCTAACAGCAATGACACACGATGACTGTGCAACTGCTGCTGCTGCTGGCTGCGGCAGTGAGACGAGTTATGCTGACTAAACACAAAACGTGCCTCATACCCAGTCAGTAGTGGGTAGGACGTCGATGTTAGAAAAGAACTCTCTTCTCGCCACACACGTACGTCACATATTTACGATGCCATATTGGGGAGCAAAAAAAACAGCAGCAGCGACAGCACAGGTGAAAATGCCCAGCCGGCGGATCACCCTCTGGGGACTATGAAGCCTATGAAGCAATGTCATCGGGAGGGTTCCTGCATTATTATATAATCGTTCAATTGTACGAGTTGAGAAATAGATTTTTTTTCGAAATGGGGAGAATGGGGGCAAATTGATTGAACCTCAAGAATCTTGTATAAAAAGATGGATTCATAATCTTCATGTATTACATTTCATTTTGCCCAGTTATCACCAGCAGCACCCACCGCATGAAAAAAAAAAAACGCTGCGTTCCACATTGTAGAGGGCTGCTGCTGCCACCAAACAGATAGGCCTTCTGTGCCTGTGCAGAACCAAGTCCCACAACAACCCCCTTCCGTGACGTGCGAGCTCTTCTGGGAGGGGGTGGTGGCTTAAGAACACAGCACAGACGCTCACCCGCACCAGCAGCGGAGCCTACCAACTCGATTGTCGCTGGGGTGACACATTAGTTCGAACAAAGAAGCAAAGGAACCTGGCGGAAGGGAGACCCCTACTCCTGTGATGCGAGCGAAGCTGTACATGTGCCACCTCGAACTCGAAACAACCGACCGACCGGTACCGGAATCGACACCACCCGGAGGAAACAGATACACGGACGGGAATGATGAAATGATTTTTTTGTTCTGTTTCCTGTGTCTGCCGCCAACGCCAACCCGGGCGAGGGAGACCAATTTTTCTACGCCAACGCCCGCCGAGGACGGCGAGGATCGCTCTGAAAACGTGAGGGAAAAAAAATTCAGCCATTCGGAAATGGCCTGAATATGCGAGAAACGAATGTTGTGTGCATGCATTAGTTATATGTGGCCCCGGTGTGTTATCATCATCGTACACATAAGTTCACTATAGTGGATGGAGCAGGAGGAGGACGCGCGCCGGAGGGAGGGGGTTTGGGTTTTTTCCAGAACAAAGAAGAAACGACAGCTCTCTAAAATAGATAACAGATAGCGCCCATATTTTTTTTTTGCTCTGCTCCCCGATGAACTTTAGCCAAGAGCGCACACGGGGCAATCAGAACGGCGAGGAAAAATCTGCTTTCGCGTGATTTCACCTCACCTGCTGATGCCGGCAGTGATGCCGAATCGTAGGAATTGTCATACTCAGTGGGGAAAAAAATACGGAAATAAGCTCTTGATAGTATAATACTCCCGATAGCTCCTATACAAGGTACATTGCACCCCATGCTTTCTAAAGAAATTGTAGTTTCCAGGACAATTTGAGGTTTTCGAAAGATATTTTCATACCTATGGTTTTCATAATGATTTCTTTGGCCGTAGTTCATTCCGGAAAATATTTGGTGGGTGTTGGTCCAATCGTTGATGAATTACCTGAAAAGAAAAGAATTGGTAAAACTATATAAACATTTCACGCTTAATTATCGTTCGTTTAGAAAAGATACATGTACGTGAGGACTACTGTATTTGCTTGGTTTGCTCCAAATTTGTGTTCATGGAAATATAATTTTTATGTCCATAAACCCTTACTTTGCAGACCTTTCATAGTTTCGACAGATCTCCAGAATTCTTTACAGGATCCCATATGTACAGACATAAAAAAAATACTTGCGGATTTCATTGAATATTTCAAGCTCTATCTGGAATAAGGGCAAATGTCGCAAGAGAGGATTCTCTTCGTCGACTTCCCCTCTTTTATATAAAAGTGACAAGCAACGGATTTCTTTGTGGTTTATCACCTCAGAACGATAGCAAACAATGCGAATTTGCATTCTGAGGTGATAAACTGCAAAGAAATTTCCTTCTTGTCACTTTTATTCAAAAGAGGGGAAGTCGACGAAGAGAATTCTCTCTTGCGACATTCGCCCTTTTACCAGATAGAGCTTGATTTATGAATTTTAAAAGTACAATCATTCAGGAATCAGGAATATTTAAAATTCTCGCAGGCTGTCGAACATCTAAGTACGGATGTTAGATTTTTTTTCCCCAACTCTTTATAAGCCCAATCATGCCCAGTTCTTATACAGGTTTTGGTAGGTTTCTACACAGAATTGCAGAAAAATCTAACAAACGCTGGTTGGGTCATGAACCGTATTACGATGGCCACTGATTGATATGTCAAACATTATTGGTTCCCATGAATGATATCACCGTTCTCAATCAGCTTCGAGCCGACCAACGAGCACGTTTATTGCAGTAGAAATGTGACTCAAAAATACGGTCACCAATTTATCGATCCTTCTGTGTGCATTGTCTTGATGATTTTCGACTTGAAATCAATAACGCTGCTGATTTCATCATTCCAAATAGGAATGATTCACGTTCAACAAACGGAATTCCTGAACATATTCCAGTGCAATTGAAATTGTAATTTTCAATTTGTTGTATTTGTTCTGTTTTTTAGTTACTAATTTAAATTTTCGAACTTTGAAAATTTTGCCAGCGAAAATGAATGTCTTTTTTGTTTGAATTTTTTATTTCGATTTATTTTATTTTTTTGGACTTGAGGTGCATTTTCTAAATGTTTTGAATTTCTATTAAATTTTTAGTTTTTCGGCATTTCTTTTTAAATTTTTAAAATAATTTTGAATTTTTCAAAACTTTTGAAGTGTTTAGAACAAATTTTAAAAAATTGCCATTTTTGCCGAAAATTGCTCATAAAAAACTGAATTTCATATAAAAATGCCTCCGCTTAATTTTACTCGCCTAAGAAAAACATACCTCCGAGAAAAAAATTACTTCAATACACGATCAAAATAAAAAAAAAACAGTTTTTTCACTTTCGGCGAGATTTTTTAAATTTTTATTCAATTTTTAAGTTCTCAAAGATTTTTTCTTCAAATTTTCTAAAAAAAATAAATTCCCAAATAAAAAAAAAATGCCGGCGAAAATTAATTGAAAAATTTGACAAATTTGTTTCTAATAGAATTAAAAAAAATTTGATCAATTTAAAAATTTAAAATTATTTTAACAAAATTAAAAAATGTTGAGATGTTTTTCCTAGATATGTATTTATCTAAACTTCAGTTTAATTTTTTATTTCCCGGGAATTTTTCTTTTAAAATTTTTAATTTTTAGTTATTGAAGCTTTTTATTTTTTATCTGTTACAAAAAAAATACAGAAAAAAAATTCTTAGTTTTTTAATTTCTTGCGTTTTTTTTTAATTTCATAAAATTTCTACAAAATTTTATTATTTAAATTTTTGTAGCTTTTGCAACGAAACTTTGAAAATTTTTCCAGCGAAATGGAATGTCTTTTTAATCTGAATTTTTTATTTCGATTTATTTTATAGATTTTTGATCAAAATAATTAGTTTATTTTTTGGACTTGAGGTAAACTTTCTAAATGTTTTGAATTTTTATTAAATTTTTAGTTTTTCGGCAATTTTTTAATTTTGAGTTTTAAATAATTTTGAATTTTTCAAAACTTTTGAAGTGTTTTGAGAGCATACATAAATTACGCAACGCTCGAAGGAGTGAGGCTGGCCTCTCCGAAATGTGACAAGGGTTAGTCTTGCAGCATGGTCTTGCTTTGTAGCCGCGCGTCTTACCGCACGGCTAAGGAGGGCCCCTTCCTTCGTTCTTCTTCCCTTAGAACAAATAAAAAAATCATTTTTTTTGGTGCCGCTCATAAAAAAACCTAAATCTCATAAAAAATGCCTTCGTTTGATTTTATTCGCAACGAAAAGCGCCAGATAGTCGCCTAAGAAAAACATACCTCCAAGAAAAAAAGTTACTTCAATACACGATCAAAATAAAAAAAAAACAGTTTTTTTTTTCACTTTTGGCGAGATTTTTAAAAATTAAATTCAATTTTTAAGTTCTCAACATTTTTTTTCAAACTTTCTAAAAAAATTGAATTTTTCAAAAAAAAAATTGTCAGCCAAAATTAATTGATAAATTTGACAAATTTAATATAACCTGGATAAAGTTTTTAAAAATATTGGAACTTTTTTTCATCATATTTCGGAAAAAAAAATATTCAGATATTTTTTTCAATTTTTATTTGTTCTTAGATTCCCGAAGAAATTATAAAATTTCCCGATCAAACATTCAACGAAGTTCTTAATCATGCCAGCGAATATTTTGAAACTGCTAGATATATATTTTTTTAAATTTTGTTTCTTTTTTTAAATTTTTGATTAATTTAAAAATTTCAAAAAAAAGTTCTACAAAATAAAAACAAGTTGTAATGATATTTTTTCAATTTTAAAATTTAGTTTTTGAATATTTTTATTTTCTGTTACAAAAAAAAAAACAGAACCAAATTCTGAGTTTTTAAATTTCTTGCGTTTTTTTAAATTTCATAAAATTTCTACAAAATTTTATTAATTAAATTTTTGTAGCTTTTGCAACGAAACTTTGAAAATTTTGCCAACGGAAATTAATGTCTTTTGTATCTGAATTTTTTATTTTGAGTTATTTTAAAATAATAAATAATTATTTTATTGAGGTAAATTTTCTAAAGGTTTTGATTTTTTACTAAATTTTTAGTTTTTCGGCAATTTTTTAATTTGAAAATTTTAAAATAATTTTTTGAATTTTTCAAAACTTTTGAAGTGTTTAGAACCAAATTTAAAAAAAGCCATTTTTTATTGTACCGCTCATAAGAAAATCTAAATCTCATAAAAGATGCCTCCGTTTAATTTTATTCGCAACGAAAAGCGCCAGATAGTCGCCTAAAAAAACATACCTCCAAGAAAAAAATTACTTTAATACACGATAAAAAAAAAACAGTTTTTCCCTTCCGGCGAGATTTAAAAAAAATAAACATCAATTTTAAAGTTCTCAACGGTTTTTTTTTAAATTTTCTAAAACAAGTTTGAATTTCTCAAAAAAAATTAAATAAATATGCCAGCGAAAATTTATAGAAAATTTTGACAAATTTAATGAAACCTGGATAGAATTGAAAGAAATCTTGGACGTTTCTTCAATATATTTCGGAAGTATTATTATTTTTTTCTCAATTTTCAAATATTTTTTTCAAATTTGTCATCCTTTGTTTTTAGATTCCCGAAGAAATCATAAAATTTCCCGATCAAATATTCAACGAAATTCTTAAACATCCCTGCGAATATTTTGAAATTTTTAGAATTTTTTTTAAAATTTTGTTTCTTTTTTTTAAATTTTCATCAATTTATAAAATTCAAAAAATTTCAACAAAATAAAAAAAATATTATGATTTTTTTAGATATTTATCAAAATTACAGTTTATTTTTTTATTTCCTGGGGATTTTTTCTATTTTCCTCTAATGTTTGATTTTTTATTTTTAATGCTTTCATCTCCTGTTAAAAAAAATCGGAACAAAATTCTTAGTTTTTAAATTTCTTGCGTTTTTTTAAATTTCATAAAATTTCTACAAATTAAAAAAAAGTTTTTATGATTGTTTTTAGATAGGGGGAAAGACGGCTTTGGCAGGTTTTGTTCTATTATTGGCAGGGGGTTTTTGTCGACCAAATTTTATGAAATTTGGCCACAATATATTTTTTTTATATGCAAAGAATGTTTAGGCCAAATTTGAGCATAGTCAGACATAAAAAACCCCCCTGCCAATAATAGAACAAA
Organism: Armigeres subalbatus; assembly: GCF_024139115.2. NCBI lineage: Eukaryota > Metazoa > Arthropoda > Insecta > Diptera > Culicidae > Armigeres > Armigeres subalbatus. The sequence continues at coordinate 289,242,037 of NC_085139.1, forward strand.
ACCTGCCAAAGCCGTCATTCTATTTTTAGAAATTTCAGTTTCATTTTTTATTTCCCGGCGGTTTTTTCAATTTTCCTTTAATTTTTAATTTTTATTTTCAGGGCTTTTTCATTTTCTATTAAAAAAAAACATCAGAACAAACTTCTGAGTCCTTGCATTTTTAATTTTTGAGTGTTTTAAAACTTTAAACTTATTTGGACATTTTTTTAAGTGTTCCAAAATTTCTTTGAGGTGATTATAAAATAGGACCCGTGGTGAATTTCAAATCTACCACATGTTATTCTCTCATTTCCGAAAATCCAAATCTGGCGTAATAATTGTCGCCGTCGACGTCGTATGTCCAAATGAGAGACTTTTTTTCATTACGCTCTCTTTCACAAATATCCACGCTATTTTTGAATTAATTTCAATTATTACGTCTGCACGCTAGTCATATTTTCTTCAGATCTCTGGTGAAAATCCGATGTAAATGTCGGTGCCTCTGCTTCCTTCTCTCTTCTCTCATATTCCTTCTTCTTTCTTCCTTCTTCTTTATTTCTTTTTCCTTCTTCATTTTTTCTTCTTTCTTCTTCTTTTTTCCTTCTTTCTTCTTCGCTCTTCCTTCTACCTTCTTTCTTCCTCCTTCTTTTTTACTGTTTCTTTTTTCTTCCGTTTTCTTCCTTCTTTCTTCTTCTTTCTTCCTTCTCTCTTCTTCCGTTTTCCTTCTTCCTTCTTTCGTTTTTTTTTTCTTATTTTTTTCTCCCTTCTTTCTTCTTCCTTCTTCCTTATTTCTTCTTCCTTCTTCCTTCTTCCATCTTCCTTCTTCCTTCTTCCTTCTTCCTTCTTCTTTCTTCCTTCTTCCTTATTTCTTCTTCCTTATTCATTTTTTCTTCTTTCTACTTCTTTTTTCCTTTTTCCTTCTTTTTTCTTCCTTTTTATTCTTCCGTCTTCCTTCTTCCTTCTTCATTCTTCCTTCTTCCTTCTTGATTCTTCCTTCTTCCTTTTTCCTTCTTCCTTTTTCCTTCTTCCTTCTTCATTCTTCCTTCTTCCTTCTTGCTTCTTGATTCTTCCGTCTTGCTTCTTCCTTCTTGATTCTTCCTTCTTCTTTCTTCCTTCTCCCTTCTTAATTCTTCCTCCTTTTTCCTTCTTCCTTTCTGCTTCTTCCTCATTGCGCACTACTCACTTCTCAATCCCCAGTTCTCATTCGGCCTAATGACCGTTCTGCCTAATGGCCTTCGGCCTAATGACCCAGCATCGTAAATGTCAATATGGCTTTGTAATAAGCGAAAGCGGAAGTAAACAAAGAGAGTCTCTCTTATTAGCATTCGACGTTTTCAAAAATACGGCGAGAAATGTTCCACCCCGATGCGTGTTATGGTTCACCCAAATCGTGATCTTCAAAAATCACTGAAAAAAAGCACCTTGTTTCCATGATTGCAGATTTGCGGGCTTGACAACGTTTTCGAAAAGAATTTTTAAGATTTTCGAGCGGGTTTTTAATAAATTTTAGAAAAGATAAAAAAAAACAAAATTGTTTTGATTGAAAGTTTTGAACTTTTGACAAACTTTTTTTTTCTAAATTTTCAATAATTAAAAAAAAATCTTTTGTCTTGGTTTATTGTAGAAATTTATTTTATTTGTAAAATACTTTCTTTTATTTTTGAACAATTCATCGAATTTAGGAAATTTTGAATATTTTGTAATTTTTAAATCATTTGGTCTTTTCTTGTATGAAGAAATTTTTGTTAAGAATGTTTGTTTCTTTTAATGAAATTTGTAGTTGAAACAGTGACCCATTCTCACCCTCCTTTGACCCATTGTCACCCACGACGACGGTAATATTTTTTGAAAAATCAACTTTTTTGGTTATTTTATTAAATTTGCTGAACGTTTTTAGATGCTAATTACATAAACTTGTTGGTCGATTTTTTGATTATTTCAGAAATTGTCAGATAAATTTTTGTTCTTTTTAAAAGATTTTTTTTTGTATTTATTTTATTTTTATAGAACCTTCAGAATTAAAAAAAAAATTTTTTAAACATTTTGATGATATTTTGCATTCATTTTCTCATGTAAGGATTAAAATTCTTGGCATTTGCCATAATGTGTCTATTTTTTGTCGATGGGTGTGCGCTGCGAGACACGAAGTTTTGAACGCTTAGTCTTTATGAAGTATAACTTTCGAACATTATCGTGAAAAGCGGGGAAGTGCCGTTTGGCGGAATACCGTTCAGCCGAATGCTATTTGACCGAAGGCCACTAGACCTAAAGTTGTTTGGCCGAAAATACCATTTGGCCAAACAGTCCATTAGGCTGAAAGCCATTTGGCCGAATAGAACATTTGGCCAAACAGGACGTTTAGCCGAATAGGACATTTGGCCGAATAGGACATTTGGCCGGATAGGACGCTTGGCCGAATAGGGCATTTGGCCGTATAGGTCATATTCGGCCAAACGTCCAATTCGGTTAAATGTCCTATTCAGCCAAACGTTCTATTCGGCAAAATGTCCTAATCGGTCAAATGTCCTATTCGACCAAACATCCTATTCGGCCAAACGTCCTATTCGGCCAAATGACCTATTCGGCCAAACGTCCCATTCGGCCAAATGTCCTATTCGGCCAAACGTTCTATTCGGCCAAACGTCCTATTCGACCAACCCAATGTCCTATTCGGTCAAATGACCTATTCAGCCAAACGTCCTATTCGTCCATATGTCCTATCCGGCCAAACTTCATATTCGGCCAAATGTCTTATTCGGCCAAACGTTCTATTCGGCTAAATGTCCTATTCGACCAAACGTCTTATTCGGCCAAACGTCCTATTCGGCCAAATGTCCTATTCGGTCCAATGTCCTATTCGGCCAAACGTCCTATTCGGCCAAATGACTTTCGGCCTAATGGTTTGTTCGGCCTAGTGCCATTCGGCCAAATGGCTTTCGGCCAAACGACTTTTCCCCATGATATGGAAACCCAAAAAAAAAATCTAAATTCAAATAAGTCTCCTTGAACTGCTTTCTCGCCTGAAAATGGAACTGACAGACTGGGAGCGAAAAAAATCTGATTGAAGGCGTGTTTATCGAATCGTAGATGTGCCTCGTATCGTACTCTAATTTAATCTCTAAATTGATTGAATTGTGGGAGAATTTCATTCATATTTTAGCTTCAAGAATTGGATTAGGTTTAAGAAGTATCTACAGAAAAAAAGACCTTTCAAACCTTCTCATACATTCTTTTGATCTTCCTTATACATGAATGCCAGCTGTTTCTAAGACTAAGACTTCAGAATTTTTTCTCAAGCTTTCAACAAGAATTTTTTGGATCTTCATATCGAACTTTTTTATGGAATTTCTAAAATTTGTTTTGATTTTGGGCATGCTTTTTGCACTTTTTGCACTATTCAGATGCGAGTTGCATTTTTAATACTCATTCAAAGCATCGGTTGTCAAATATAAGACTAAAACGCTCATTTGTGAAGAATCACAAAACGCTATGAATCAGAAGACGCCATCGGATCATTCTGATCATAGCCCCTGAAATATGGCACCACTGCCTCCCGCAGTCCACCCACCAGGCTTGCAAGCAATCGAGGTTTTCGGAATCCTATTATCGGAAACAGGGTTGGTGCGAGAGTAAGGGCCAAGAACCGGAGGGAAGGGATGAAGAGACAGACGAAAACAACGGCAACGGTCGTCGCCATCATTGCCATCACCTGGAACTGAAAGCAGAAAAAAAGCCTCTCACATACGGCTACGGCGATGACGACGACGACGACGACGACAACGACGGCGGCCGGGGGCTGTTCACCGTCCTCGTGCTGTCGTCGTCGTCGTCGTGATATCATGATATGTCGATATATCTTCCGTTGACAAGCACCTCTCGGTGCACGTTCCCATTTTGTTTATTTATTTTCGGATTCCATTCAAAACGGAGTAGGGGGAAGCCCCAGTTTCTCTCGGGAACGAGATCGAAAAGCTCCCCCCCCCAACCGTATCTGTCCTCGGACCAGGTGGACTCCGGTTCCGGTCCTAAACTCTTCTCCCGTTCAGCAATGGGGACTAATTGAATTAAGAGATTACCAACGGCGCGGCTCGGCAACCTGAGACCATCCGAACCGGGTGCAGATCTGAAGCTCCACCTGGGCGGTATTGATTTTTCTCTCCTCCCCCTGTGCTGGAAGCAGGAAAATCACTCGCTTCTATTCTGCCGCATCTACATTTTGTGACGAACGACGACTAGGACGGTGATGACGCCCCACAAGTTTCCCGGAACGAGCCAACCATCAGCACACACGTGAGCGCTTTTCACCGGAATCTCCTCCAGTGATGCATGCGGGGGAAAAGACGATTAGTTGGTTCGAGAGAGAGAGAGAGTGGGAGTGGGAGAGAGAGCGATGGATGGTTTTTCCGGGAGGAGGGCGGTGAAGATGGAGTCACGGAAGGGGCCTCGAACGTCAATCACTTTCTGGTGAAATTGAGAAGACTTCCAGTTGGGGACGACCCGGATGGGATTATCGATCGTCATAAGCCGTGGAAAATTCTTGGACAAATCGGTGTTCTGTTCCGTTTTTGAGTAGAATTCATTAGTGTTTCAAGCCTATGATTGAACTGATTTAGATGTAGATGACAATAAGAACACAACTCAACTTACGCAAATTGATCTTTCGTCTATGGACTACAATTCGAATCAAAACACGGCCCAGCACGCACTATTTGATGCCAATAAATGTAGTTGACTGCGAGGTAGACATTCGAAGCTCACGCCGCTTTCAAAAGAACTGCCGTCGAATGCAGAGCACGGCCCAATACGTAAATTAATTCTTTGTAGTAAGCAGTACATAGTCGAAAACAGATCTAACTCGCGCCTTCATTAGTTCAGTAGAACATTTCAATTTGTGTAATCCTAAAATTTAGATATTCAGAAAACAGTTTTTCTCAACACTAAACCTCTCCAGTAATGAAAGAAATCTTACAAAGAAATTCCATCGAAAACTTCCATCCAAAGTCACAACTTTTGCTTGCTCCCATTTCCCTTTCTCTTAGTAAGAAGAGTCCTTCCTGGGCAGAAGTCGAATCGGAAAAAGTTTTCCCCATGCCTTCACCTTCCAACCCCGGAAGGAAAATTTATGTGTATGCAGACAAAAGTTTTTCGAATTTTTCATTTCGCCTTTCCGTCTCCAGCATTTTATCCGCCTAAAGTACAGTGAGTGGCCGCCTCATGGTGGTGCGTCGTCGTTACGGTTCGGAATTTCGCAACGACGACGACGACGACGACGGAATGGGGGGTGAAAAACTGGATGGAAAGAAAGCGCCCCCTCCTTCTTCGGTTTTCATCACCAAGCGCCCCCATCCCGGTAGGAGGGGGCCTTGGTAGTAAAATAAAGCCCGTTTGAGGGTGAGCGACAGCCCTGCGGACGCGGAGGAGTTTTTCCGGGAAAAATATTTATAATTCTGCGGAGGTTGTCACTGTGGCACTTGTACTCGGTACCAAAACGGAACGACCGCGACGCGACAAGGGGCGAATTCTTTATTGTTATGGCAACCGGCAACAACGGGGGGAAGGGGTTTGTTGTTTTTCTGGGTGCTTGTTTACAGGAGGGGGATTTCCAGCGGCCACAATGCGTCATCCTGCGATGGGAGACGCCTGGAAGGACGGGCATCACAGTTCCGAATTTAGAACGCTCCGATTCGATTCGATTCAACTGGAACGCAGAAAGAGGGCTTTTTTCGGAACAGCCAGCTGTCCAAGTTTCTTAAAGTAATGAATCAGAACCGTTCTAGAATACTCATACAGAAACGATTGGAATCCGATCAAAGATTTTTAGGGCTGTGAAATCATAGTAGGCCGTTGGGTCTATTGATCTTCCTCTCTTCAAGCAGCGCCTACTCCTTTACAAAAGAAATGTCGACCACTCAAAACGTCAAGTAATATTTGACGGCTTTTGAAACATAACTTAATCAAAAATAAGATAATTTGAAGTCATTTATTTACAGTGATGCTCGCAGCCCCGGCAGGTCGTTAACCCTCCAAAACGACCATGATTCATCAGAATCCGCCATCCAGAATCATCAAGATACGCGCGGGTAGCGTGCCAACTCGAACTTCATCACTTTTCTTGAAGCAGAACCACTCCTGGATCCGAATGATATCGCACTGCCGTCGACGAACGAACAACAACAACGCCCGCCCGCCCGCTGGTCTTATTCGCATTTGCCGTTCGTTGGGGCAGGCAGTCAAGCGGGAAGATTCATTTCCTCTGCGCCAGGTGATCACCACGATCACCACGATTAGCCTTCAGGCGCAAGAGATGGAAAGTCGCTGAACCATTTGCTTTGCTCGACCGTGACTCAACGATCTCAAGAGTCAGCGGCGGCAGCAGCAGCAGCAGCAGCAGCAGCACAAGAAGTATATCTTTCCGCTTTCGTGCACTCTCTGTGTGCAATCTTCTACCTCGGGCCGAACGGCCGAAGGTCTGCATAAATACGCACACGTATGGCGTGGAGAAGATTCCAAGACATCCCAAGGTCCGCCAGTGCACACGGGCTATAAAACCGGAGCGATCAGCAAGCCACTCCAATTAGCGACTGCGTCCGGATGACCATCCGCGGGGGGACGAGGAGCGGCCAGGAAGGTTTTACCATTTTGAATTTAATCTCCCGCCGTCAGCGAACCGTGTCGCGACGATGATGTAGTGATGCGACCGACCAGGCTGGGTCTTATCGAACGTCGCAGAACTTTTTTTTTTCTTCCTCTGCCATCGGAGAGCAAAACAGGGGATCTGTACGAGTTCGTTAGGGACCGGGCGCAGTGCGCAGCAAACCCAGTCAAGCGATGACCCGACACGGGCGTTTTCCTGATGGCTGTACGGCGCGCGGAGAGTGTTCTTTCCGGTCTACCAAGCTTCATCATCGTCAGCGTCATCAGTCGGCGCAGCAACGGCAACAAAAGGAGAGGCGTCATGTAGTCAAAAATTGGGAACCGGCTCCGGTCTTTGTCCGCCCGTCCGTTGGAGATAAAAGCGTCCGGGCACAGTACCACCATCATTCACCAACAACTGCGCGCGATCGTTCGCCCACAGAAGATCACCTCTTGCGGGGAGACACAGCGGACACGGCGGAGACAGGAAGAAAATAAATTTCCTTCATTTATTATTATTCCTTCGCTTCACGCATCAGAGAGGATCAGGCGTCTTGTTCTTGCATGTTGACTCTCGCCGTGCCAATGGAGTTCCTTTGTGCTGCCAACGACTTCATTTTTGGGGTCTTTGTCTCTTCACCCGCAGATTCTTCGCATCTCCATGCTCGACGAATCCTGCTTCGTCTTTCCCTGTGTGGTTGGGAAGTCTTCATCTTCGCACATACTCCGAAATAAATAAAATGGGAAGGGAAACGAAACAGAAAACAGCGAATTCGTGACTCTGCAGATCATAAATCTGCCTCCAAAAAATCCGAAACAAAGCGCCCAATGGCAAGTAATGGCCGCCAATGATATCAAACCTCTGGAATCTCCGTCCGTGGATTTGCTTGCGGTGCGAGTCGTTGTCCTTTCCGTTCGGACAATAAACGACCGAATACGAATCAACGAATCCACGGAGAAACCGGACTGAATTATGTTCATTTTGCGCGTCGCCCTCCGTTCCTCTGCCGATGCGATCCAGACGTGATTTCATTTTGAAATTTATTCCACTTTTTACCGCCGATCCCATTACTACTGGACGATGCTCGGACGACGACGGCGAGAGCAAATCACGATCGAACAGTGGTGGCGCGCGGAGGAGTAGTCATCTTCTCCTCTCCCGTTGGACCGAATCGCTGTTGTGTGTGATCGCCTGATCACGACGACGGCGCGGCGGCATGACCCGTCGAGCCCGCGTGTTGTCATCCCGTTACCCTCGCCGCGCCGCTGCCATGGAAAACGATGAGCGAGAATGGCGTGGCGAGCATCACAGCCGCGCTTGTTTCCCCCCTTCATGGGCCCAGCAACGCAAACGTTCGTAAATTGCCCATTGGATATTGAATCGTGATCCAGGCGGGCAGCATGGTCGAAGCGACCAGGGTTGGTTGCGGCCAGTGAAATGTGTGAACGTTATTTCTGATGGTGAATATGGAAATAGATGGCAGCGATTGTACGACAAATCCTCAAATATAATTTCCTCGAATAACAAATCCCCGAATGTTTTGCACGATGCATGCCAAAAAAGTCGGCGTCGTTTGACTAGAAGTCATCTGGCATAATTGACGTTTGACATAATTTTGAGCTGCAACAATTATTTTTCAAAATTTTATCAGAATTGTATTGCAGTTCGCATTGAAACATGGATTATCGATGCACTTTGATAATTACACTTTTATTGTGTCTATGCGCACACATTGCCGATTTTTTTTCGAATACCTAAATGACAATATTGCAAGTTTTGCGCCATGTTCGACTCCCAGAGCCGTAGCGTAGCGTCCCGGCCCCCTAGGCGAAACCTTTATTGGGCGCCCCTCAAAAAGCGCGATAAAAGCAGGTAGATTTGAAATCAATTATTTGCATGGTGCACCTAATTATTTTTTTTAATTCCTTAAGGCTCTATAACCTTTATTTGATTCAATATAAAGGTAAGAAGTAAGGTTTACTAAAAGAGTAGAAGCCATAAAATTCCTACAAATCCATTGAGTGTTTCATGAATTTTTGAATTCAATAAACCTATGCAAATATCTACTTGACTGCGCGGGTTCTCGACAAAAAACTCCGAACTTACTTGTTGTGAATTCACGCACTAGTGGACCAAGTAATGCCAATAAAATGTGTGCTGTTTAATGCTTGGGGCGCTATCGGACCTAGACGAACAAAAAACCCTACTTTCGAGTTGATTGAGTGACCTTCAGAATCGCAATATTGATTAAGAAAACCCCAACTGTAGAGTGGCTAGGTCGGTGGTTTGAAAGAACAGGATTTTTAATAAAATTCAACTCTGGTAGATGGTCGGATTAATGAAGACCTAGTCGTATCAAGAAAAACCCAAGTCTGTAGTGGGTAGATAAATGGCCAGAATAATCTTAGGTCTGCCTGTTGTTAGTGGTACTGTTGGAATTGCTTGGATCAATAAAATTCAACTTTGAAGTAAGTCAGTCGCCATCATTATTGAAATCTCTAGATGCAGATTCTTGTATTCAGTATGCTGTTTGATGAGTGACGTCATTTCAAATACTCATCCTCGTTTAAGGCTCAAGACTCCATCACAATGTTTTGATATATAATGACTGTATCACTTGTTTGTAATAGTGATGGAATTGGTACGGAAAAGTGAAGCAGCGATAAATAAATTTTGTTTACAACTGGGGTGGGTGGAAATCGGGTGTTAAAAATATGCCAGCTGATGCATAATGTTGCCAGACTTGACGAATTGTTTATTTTTTATCATAACACATGTTCACGGTGTATCAAATATATGGGAATTTATCGGTTTAAGTTTTTATATACACCACTGAGAATGTAATAGAAGCGTACATAACATGTTTAAAAGTTTATTTTTGGTTTATTTGTTCAACCCGACAAACAGCAATGATTTTTTCCAATAAATAAATCTGGCAACGGTGAAGAGATGATTATTTTCTTGTGTATGCACACCTTTGTTTGCTTGTTGGCGTGGACGTGGCTGGCGTATACGTTGTATTGTTCGGATTGAATGAAGTTGCATCGCGTAGAATTTGTTCTCACCATTTTACTTATTGCGCTAGTGAATTTGAGTCTTCCGCATTTTATTGCATTTACAATACGGTCGTCAAATTTGTCTCTCACTTCGATTTTTGGAAAGCAGTTTTCGACAGTTTTTGGACGTGAAGTGAACTGATCGGTAGTCAAGATTGAATAAAAAGGTGAAACTCAGTTAGTGAATATGTTTTAGGAGTGATTAAATCAAGGAAACAGTGGGAAAAGATCAAATGAAAAATCAAGTGCGTGTGTATGTGTTTGCTCCGAACGTTCGGAGTTAGTATGCGTTCGATAAAAATGCGAATGTCGGTCTAGGAAAAAAGCAGTTTTCAGCGTTTTTCCAGCAATTCTTCAGTAATTGTTAGTTTGGATAAGTGAAAAATAAATATGAAAATGTAATGAATATGCAATTATTGAGGTAAGTCGGAAAATAGCCCCAAAATATTGAATTTAGTTCAAAACTTTATTAGTATTAGTGCGGATTCGAATAAAATCATCGTCATCATCGGATTGATTACGGTTTATAGAGCCTTAAAGCTTAAGCAGTTTATTTAGACCCAAGAAAAAACTCATGTTATCAATGCTAATCATCTTCGCTTCGTCTTTTCACCATTGACCTCATGCTAGTTTCTGGTTTAAGGTTTGAAAACGATCTCATTCGATTCAGTGACATTTCCGATTCCAAATGTCACTGAATCGAATGCGATCGTTTTCAATCAGTAAATAGTTTTCTGCGTACAATGAGTAATTTTATCTCAAATTCACACAAAATCCCTGGAACTACTTCCGTGTGTACGTTTTTTAATAGTCTACTCTGTGTTTTGCCTTTACATATTGAAAAGTCCCTTCTAGGGCTTCCTCCCCAGAAGCCTGTTTCTTTTTACTTCCTATTCTGTCAAATAAATGCAGTAAAAGACAGTGAAAGCGATGGGCTTAAATCTCCTAAATTGAGGGAAACGTGCCCCCTGAGTCGACCTTCTGATACGTGTATCAGTTATTAACAGAAAAAGGCTCTCTGGATACTAGTCAAACAGTTTACGGGATCGTTGCTTATGAAGGAAATAGTCTTGTCCTGGTCGCTTGAATCTGAATCATTTTGAACCAATGAATTTGAGAATCATTTTTAATCATTTCCTGTAGCGACATTCTTGATTTTGGCGCCCCCCTGAGGCCTGGCGCCCTTGGCGGGGGCCAACCTGGCCAACCACACGCTACGGCGCTGTCGACTGCCATGCAAAATTATTGTCCCACCAAAATACGTTCCCACCAGTTTCTCCATATATAGATGACGTCTCCACTGCAAGAAAGAGTTATTTGAGGTGTGAAAAAGGTGCAAGAATGATGTTTTGGATTTTGCCTACGCTAATTTCTATACAATAAAACGTGTAAGCATTTGTTTTGGAACCTCGACAAATTTGCACGGTAGTCTATTCTTTAGTAAGAAAAGCAATAACAACTGGCAACCTTGTCCATCATTTAGAAAGAGAAAATATGAGAAGCTGCAAAATGCAAAAGTGAATTTTTGATTTAATTCTGTTTTTCACTTACTTTTCAGAATTGGATTTCAAATCCAGAAACATTTGTTTTAAATTTTAAATCCGCGATCGCTTTCACGTCCAGTGAAAGGGGCTCTTATACATAGTCGAAATTCGCTCTCAAACCTTCTTCTGATTCGCTTTCAAAATCTGTTGTTGAATTCGTTTCCAAATTCGGTTTCAGGTCCTTGGACGGAATGTCGTTTGACCGAGCACCATTTGGCCAAGTGCCATTATTGTCGAATAGTTGAGAAAATAGTCGAATGCCGTTTTGCCGAATAGTTGGGAAAATATCCGCTGACTGCGAGTAGTGAAAACTGAGAAATGTGACGTGAGTAGTGAGTGACGAAGAGTGAAGTGATAAGTGGGGAATAATGTATTTTTCACTTCACATAAGAAATAAAAAGTGAGAAGTCGCTCAGACCGCATCGTGCTTTCGTGCTGTGCGGTTCTTTCTCTTTGCGGAAGGAAGTTTTTAATACTACCCGAAGCTATTTTAATTTCAACGGTGCTTCTTAGCGCTATTTCTACCCACTGATCCCGTTACGATCTTTGCAAGGACCCGTGCCTTCGTTTTACGTTGGACCCGTTTGCGGAAGTAAAATTCCGACAAGCGGTGGTAATCCTGCAGGGACACCGTTCTGGGAAAAAACCTCTAAGAAGGTCACGTCTCCACGCTCAGCAATGAGTATTAATAAAAACAAGAGGAAGGGGGAGTCTCTGAATTCTCCACTTCCTTCAAAGAAACAAGGTTTCAAGACCGTCCTGCCCAAGCGCGGAAAAAATAGAAGGAAGCTGGAGACTTCAGATATTCCTTCTAAATCTAACGTTGACATTATTTCTTCTCCCATCGAACTGAGCAATCAGTTCGATTTGATTAATAACGAATTTGAGGAAATCGAATCTACCTCTAGCCCAGGTGATTCGATTCATGCGAAGAAACAACGGATTCCGCCAATTGTGGTATCTGTTGCCGAGTTTTCTGGCTTTCGGAATGAAATCTTGAGTAACCTTCAGGAGATTAAGGTTTCATTTCAGATAGCTAGGAAGGGTGACTGCCGCGTTTTGCCGGGATCCTTTGACGATCGCAAACGTCTTCTCCAGTATTTAACTGAGAAGCGCCATAAATTCTTCACATACGACGACAAAACTGAGCGATTGTTCAAAGTCGTCTTGAAAGGTCTGCCCAGTGATGACAAATCACTGGATGAGATTAAAATTGAAATTTCTGAATTACTTGGATTTTCACCAGTCCAAGTAATTAAGATGAAAAAGAAATCACTCTGGTACTTCCCAAGGGCATTTCTCAAGAATTTTATTTAGTTCATTTTAACAAAAGTGAAATAAATAAGATGGAAAGATTGGGAAAGGCTTGTATTATGTCCCAAGTACCTGTTACATGGGAACATTTCCGCAGGCCTGGGGAAATTTCCAAAATCCCACTCAGTGCCGTAAGTGCCAAAAGTGGGGTCACGGAACCAAACATTGCCACATGGATGCTAAATGCATGATTTGTGGTGGAGCCTCTCACGCCAAGGACGCTTGTCCTGTGAGAGAAGATTCCAATAAATTTAAGTGTGCAAATTGTGGGGTAATCATAAATCCAATTTCTGGGAATGCCCTTCACGCAAAAAGTTTTGAATTCCCGTGCAAAATTGATGACGGAAATTCCAATCGGATCCCAGATTCGACGGGTAGAAATTTTCAAACGCTCAAATTTCGAAACCAGTTACCGGTCGAGCAATTCATACCCACCACAATTCACAAACAAATTTTGCCGCTCGTCAACGGGTAGCAAGCACTTCAGTAAATTCCAATTTTCGAATGTACCTACGTATGCAAACATCGCTGCTGGTAGACAAAATTTCTCTTCTCAAAATGAGGTTTATACCCATGTCCCAACGGGAAATAATGGTCATGTTGCCGATTCAGGTAGCATGACTGCTTCCGATTTGATTTTTTAACTGAACAATTGCATCACATGATTGATGCAATGTTCAAAGCAAATACCATTCCAGAAGCTGTTCAGGTAGGTATAAAGTACACACAAAAATTGTTATCGGACTCCGTTTCAATGGATCCAAATAATTGTGTGAAAGTTCTAAATTGGAATGCCCGCTCTCTAAAGGGTAAGGAAGATGAATTATTCAACTTCCTAACAGTTCATAATGTGCATATTGCCATTATAACAGAAACCTATTTAAAACCTGGACTCTCCATTAAAAGAGATCCAAATTATTTTATCTACAGAAATGATCGTCTTGACAGCGCCTGTGGTGGGGTCGCCATTGTCATCAATAGACGTATCAAACATAAATTATTTTCTTCATTCAAAACCAAAGTTTTTGAAACCTTGGGAGTTTCTGTTGAAACAAATTTTGGAAAATTTTCCTTCATTGCAGCTTACTTGCCTTTTCAATGCAATGGGCAGCAAAAGAATTTGTTGAAAGCTGATCTTCAAATTCTGACTCGCAACAAATCTAAATTCTTCGTAATTGGTGACTTCAATGCCAAACACCGTTCATGGAATAATGCTCAAAGCAATTCCAATGGTAAAATTTTATTTGAAGATTGTTCTGCGGGATATTATACTATTCAATATCCCAATGGACCAACTTGTTTTTCTTCCAGTCGAAATCCTTCTACAATTGATTTAGTTTTAACGGATTCAAGTCAGCTGTGTGGCCAATTGGTAACTCATGCTGACTTTGACTCTGATCACCTTCCTGTGACATTTGAAATCTCACAAGAAGCCATTTATAATCCAATCAGCTCTACTTTTAATTATCATAGAGCTGATTGGGATTTATATAAAACGTATATCGATAGGAATTTTGATGTTGATATTCCTCTCGATACCAAAAGTGATATTGATAATGCTCTCGTATCTTTGACAAATTTAATTGTCGAAGCCAGAGGCATTGCAATTCCTAAATGTGAAATTAAATTCAACTCCATTATTATTGACGACGATCTTCAGCTACTGATCCGTCTTAAAAATGTGAGGCGAAGGCAATACCAAAGAACTCGCGATCCTACTTTAAAAGTTATTTGGCGAGATTTGCAAAATGAAATTTAAAAACGTTTCGCTATTCTGAGAAATACCAACTTTGAGAATAATGTCTCGAAGTTGGATCCCAGTTCGAAACCCTTTTGGAAATTAACGAAAATTTTTAAAAACCTCAAAAGCCAATTCCAGCGCTTAAAGAGGGAAATAAAATTTTATTAACAAATGGCGAAAAGGCTCAAAAACTTGCTCAGCAGTTCGAGAGTGCCCATAATTTTAGTCTAGGTCTCACTAGTCCAATTGAGGATCAGGTTACACGGAGCTTCGAAGACATTCTCAACCAAGATAATGTTTTTGACCCTTCGTTGGGAACTAATTTGGATGAAGTGAGATCTATTACTAGAAAATTTAAAAATATGAAAGCCCCGGGTGATGATGGTATTTTCTACATACTTATCAAAAAACTTCCTGAGAGCTCTTTATCCTTTTTATTAATTTATTTAACAAATGTTTTCATTTGGCATACTTCCCAGATAAATGGAAAAACGCCAAAGTTGTTCCAATTTTGAAGCCGGACAAAAATCCAGCTGAGGCTTCTAGTTATCGCTCAATCAGTTTGCTTTCTTCAATAAGCAAACTGTTTGAAAAGATTATTTTAAATAGAATGATGGTTCATATTAATGACAATTCTATTTTTGCTGATGAGCAATTTGGTTTTCGCCATGGGCATTCAACCACTCATCAGTTATTAAGAGTTACGAACTTAATTCGGCTCAACAAATCTGAAGGATATTCGACTGGAGTTGCTCTTCTTGATATAGAGAAAGCATTTGATAGTGTTTGGCATGAAGGTTTGATTGTAAAATTGATGAATTTTAATTTTCCTCTGTACATTATTAAACTGATCCAAAATTATTTATCAGATCGCTCACTGCAGGTAAACTATCAGAATTCTAAATCTGATAGATTACCTGTTAGAGCTAGTGTTCCCCAAGGCAGCATACTGGGGCCCATATTGTATAACATTTTACTTCTGACTTACTTGATTTACCACCAGGGTGTCAAATATCTTTGTTTGCAGATGACACGGGCATCTTAGCCAAAGGGCGAAGCCTTCGTGTCATTTGTAGTAGATTACAAAAAGTTTGGATATTTTCTCCACTTACTTGCAAAAATGGAAAATTTCCTGAATGCTTCCAAAACTCAGCTTATAATTTTCCCACATAAGCCGAGAGCTTCTTATTTGAAACCTTCTAGCAGACATATTGTCACTATGAATGGGGTTCCAATTAATTGGTCTAGCGAAGCTAAATATTTAGGACTTCTGCTAGATCAAAATTAACTTTTAAAAATCACATTGAAGGCCTTCAAGCCAAATGTAACAAATATATTAAGTGTCTATATCCACTTATAAACAGAAAATCAAAACTTTGTCTTAAGAACAAACTTTTGATTTACAAACAAATTTTAGACCAGCCATGTTGTATGCTGTGCCAATATGGACTAGTTGCTGCAATACCAGAAAGAAGGCACTTCAGAGGATTCAAAATAAAATTTTGAAAATGATTCTGAAGTTACCTCCGTGGTATAGTACCAATGAACTTCATAGAATTTCTAATAATGAGACATTGCAACAAATGTCCAACAAAATAATTTCCAATTTTAGACAAAAATCGATGCAATCTTCTATTGCAACGATTAGCTGTACCCTTAGTATAAATTAGGTTAAGTTTAGTTTAAGTTGAAAACATTGTAATTCCTACATGGTTTAATTTAACTTGAGGATAAATCATAACTGCCTTAGGCAATTGAAATGTATTAATAATATCTAAAAAGCGTAACATAGCAAATAAGGATGATAGTGTTAAGAAAACACGGAACACCTAGTCTAAGAGATAAATGCATGTATTAGATAATTAGCAAATAAAATTAGTTAAAAAAAAAAAAAAAAAAAAAAAAAAAAAAAAGTGAGAAGTCGCATTCAAAGCTAATTTTTAATTTGAAAGTTATTTTTTTTCGATCCCCAAGGATGAATTAAAAGTTCTGCCTTTCAATTTTAAAAATATTAAACTGTCAAAACACTAAGCAATCTATCTGTTTTCTCCTCTCAGTGTATGACAATAACAATGAAAAAAAAGGAACAACAGCGATTTACGAATTGCAACTGTTTTGTGTAGTGGATCATATTTATTTTGGAATCAAGAGATAAGCTACATTTTATTTATTCGAAACGAGGCAGTACCGGGTACCGGTATTCTAATTCTTATTACAAAAAAAACGGTACTCAATTTCGGCGCTTCAACAGCGTGAATGGAGTTGGGCGCTGATTTTAATTTTGGGTACATCATGGTTAAGATGACGATTCTAGTACAAGACTTGCTATCATTTTTTACAGAACGGTTCGACATTTTTGACTGGCAGAAAAACTATGGCGTGTTTAAAAATGCATCTCCACGAGTGACAGGGACGGCTGGATTATTTTGAAGCCTTGGCGGTGGGCGGTGGTTTTGGCAAATGCTACAGCTGCCAGCCGGATTGAGCGACGAATCACAAGAGATTTTGAAGACATCCTATTGCATGTGCGCTTTTGATCTAACCCAGAACAATAAATATAAAATGTAAAATAAATTTAAAATGAAATAATATTGTAAAATGGATTCAATTAAATTTTGTAGTGAAGAATGTAACATTTTTGGGGAAGCTAAAACTTCATTTCAAATAGAAAATATTAAACTTTTTTCTTACAGTGTATACTTTTTTGATACAACAGTTCCACAATATTATTTTGGAAGTGTTGTACTTTTATTTTAGAGACGTACGTTAGTTTTGAAACATGGGTGTACCGAATGTGTTCGTACTTAAACAGGCCGAACTCTGCGAAATTCGATGAATGATTTGTCTTTCTGTGTAAATACTCTCCATAATTTCATTCCAAAATCCTTCAGCATATGAATTGACCTTTCCATTCCAGTCAAAATTCCCAAAAACCCATATTTTTTCATGCCTCTAAGTATTTTCAAAATTTACAACAAAAATTCGAAAAAGTGCTGATTTTCAAGATTGGCCCAACATTTGCCCTATTTTGATCGAACATTGGATGAATTTTTCAGACCGGCTCACACGGGCACCACTTTTTCGGGATTTGTTTTGAATTGACTGAGACAGTAAAACGAGATACAATTTTTGACAGGAAAGGTCAATTCAAATTCTGCTTCAATTTGGATAGACATTCAGTTAAGCCTCAGTTTCAAATCCTGTGAGGATTCGCTTTCCAATCCTGTCATAATTTGCTCCATAATTTTGTCCAGATTTACATTCAAGTCCTGTTATGATTTGTTTTAAAAGCCTTTCGAATTTGCTTCAAACCCAAGTCAGAATGCACGTTGAACCGTGTAATGTTGCTATTCAATCCTGTTTGGATTGGCCTCCAAAATCAGAAATCGAAAAAAATCACATGAACGAAATTACCTTCTTTAGCACAGCATTCTTACTGTTGGCATACTCCAGCATAGTGTAAGTGATCGGTACATGTTGGAAAGATCGTGGAAAAAGACGTTGACATCTTTTGCGATGTGTACCGTACCGCGATGACGCCTTTTTTTTATCGGGCTTCTGGTGGTTACTGATCTGGACGTCAGCGTAGCCGAAATCTTCAGTTGAGACGTATTCGGTATGGAAGTCATACTCGAAAAAAGCCCATCGCCTGAGACGATTTGCAGAATAGACAGGAGTACCATTTTTGGAGCTCGAAATTCTCAGCAGAGGTTGATGATCTGTTTGCATTGTGAAATAACGACTTAATAACATCCGATGATTTTTAGTGATGGCATAAACAAACGCCAGCACTAACGAATGCGCAAAAGCTTTGATTGCAAACTTTTTCAAAATCTCTAGCGTACAGCTATGTACAAGATTATCGTTGAGAAACAGTTCAACGCTGCGTAGACCGAATATACTGGAAAGGGCCCGGTGCCGACTTGATTCCTGGAGCCAATCGGATGAACCTCGAAATAAGCCTCAGTGGGTGTTTAGTGTTAAAAACTTTCTGGATTCGTCGTTGATTTCCACCTGAAGGTAAGCATCCGACGGATCGTTGATGCTAAAGATTTTACTTCCGGATATATTGCTGAACTGTTGATTGGAAAAAAGTTGTTGGTTTCGAAAACCGCAGTGGAATAATTCGTCAGGAAGTGTTTACAAGAAGAGAGCAAAATGCATTGGTTCGATATCCCCTATTCAAACTTTCGACTGATGCCATTGAAGCTTTCACCTTTATTGGTGAAAAAGACTCGGTTTTTCTTCAAATGTTGCGGCTTATGACGGTGCTGGAGGTGACTTATCATCTGCCGATGACTCCATCTGGTTGTTCGACTGCCATGTTTGCACTGTTGAAGGTCTCACCAACGCTGTGTCGTGCTACAGATTTGACAGTCGTTGGCATTCGGTGTTTCGCCTTTCCAAGTTCCTAGTAATATCAGTTCGATCTAATACGATCGCTTCGCCAGGAGTCGTGACCTAACGTCGCGTCGGCGGATGAAACGAGTTCGTCGGCACCATTTTTCCCAATGCTTGAGACAGTTGTATCGCTTGCTGACCAGGAATTTTTGTTGACCGAACATTTACTTTAGCTTGTCCATAGCGTTGTGGAAATCGTAATCGCATGCGTTCGCATACCTTTTAAACGGCCATTTAAACGGCATTTAAACGGCCATTTTGATTTTATTCGTGTAATTTTCTCTACAGAAGCTTGAATTCGTTTGTAATCTTGATCCTCAGTGCGGAAAACCAATGAAAGTTTTAGTTTAGGGCGCTAAAACGCCAGTCAGTGTTCGGAATATGAGTCACAAATGAGGCATGAGGCACAAATCTCCCAAATTGAGGTGAACGTGCCCCTGGAGCCGACGTTCTGATGGTACGTCGTTTGTTAATCCTGCTCGAGTTTACTTGCAAATCCAACCCGTATCAAATTCAAGTCTGATCCAGATTTGCTTACAAATTCTTTCCGAGCTTGCTGTCAAATACTGTACGGTCTAGCCTTCAAGTCCTGTCGCTGTCAGAATTCGTATTAAAGTCCTGTTTTTTCCAATCAGGTCTGCTTCCAAATCCAGTCCGAGCTTTTTGTTAACTGAATGCACTTCCAAGCTCTATCAGAACATTCGATTTCGAACCCAATCCGGAGTCGCTGCCATAATATCTAGCATTTGATTTCAAATCAATTTATTTTCAAATCCAGCGATTCGCTTACGATTACTGTCATAGTTCGTTTTTATATCCAGTCCGGATGCACATCCAAATCCTGACAGAATTTTCTTTGAATTACTGACTGGATTAGCATTGCAATACTTTCGGAATTCACTTTCAAATCTTAAAAGAATTCGCTTCTAAAACCTGTCAAAACTCGCATCCAAATTCTGTTCGGATTGGCATTAAGATTCAATAAAAATACTTTTCAAAATCCTGTCCAGTTTTGCTTTCACCCAGTCTGAATCTGTCTGCAAATCCAGCTCGGATGTGTTTCCAATTCCAGCCTCAATTCCAATTCCTATCCAGATTCGCTTCCCAATTTTGTCTGGAGTTGGATATTGATTGTTGCCAAATTCAGCCCGGATTCGATTTTATATCCTGTCCAAATTCGCTTTCTATTTCTGTCAGGATTTAACATCCAGTACGGTATTCTTTCCAGATTTAGCTCGGACTCACTGCCCTTCAAATTCGTGTCCGGACTCGATATCCAATTCTGTCAGGAACCGAAATTCGGTTCTAAATTCAAACAGGATTTGTCTTCAATTCCAGTTTGGATTTGGTTTCAAATCCAGCTCGGATAGGTATCCAAATCCGGCACGAATTCATTTTAAAATCTTATCCGAATTTTCTTTCCAAATCTGTCAAGCTTTGATGTCAAACCATGCCTGGATTTGTTGCCAAATTCAGCTCGGTTTCAGTTCCAAATCTGTCCGAATTTCAGTGTCCGGAAATTTAGAGTGGATTTGATTTCAAATTATCCCGGATTTTATACCAAATCCAGCCTGCATTTGTTTCCAAAACTCAGCCTTTATTCGTTCCCAAATTCATCCTGATCTGTCTTTAAATCCAGCTCAGAATCACTTCCTAATTCGGTCCGAATTCGCTTTCCATTTCTGTCAGGATTTGATATCAATATGGTTGCCAAATTCAGTTCGGATTTGTTTCCAAACCCAGCCTGGATTTGACTTCAAAACCAGCTCAGTTTTGGTTAAAATCTCGCTTACATTCGCTTCAACTTTTTGTCCAGATTCGCTTTCCAGTTTAGTCAGGATTTGATATCAAACCATGGCCGGTGTTGTTGTCAAATTCGGTCCTGATTTTGTTCCAAATTCTGCCCGGATTCGCTTCGAAATTCAGCGTGGATTTGATATCAATCATACAACTCTTTTTCCCAGCCCGGATCTGTCTTCAAATCTAGCTCGGATTCACTTCAAATTCCTGTCCGGACTCGAAATCAAACTTTGTTAGGATTTGATATCAAACCATCAAATCATCAAATCCAGCTCGGATAGGTATCCAAATCCAGCACGAACTCGTTTTCAAATCTTATCTGGATTTTCTTTCCAAATCCGTCAAGCTTTGATGTCAAACCATGCCTGGACTTGTAGCCAAAATCAACTCGGATTCAGCTCCAAAACTGTCCGGAAATTTAGTGCGGATTTGATTTCAAATTGATCCGGATTTGCTACCAAATCCAGTCTGCATTTGCTTCCAAAATTCAGCTTGATGTGTCTTCAAATCCAGCTCGGATTTGTTTCCAAATCCAGCTCAGAATCACTTCCTAATTCGGTCCGGATTCGCTTTCCAATTCTGTCAGGATTTGATATCAATATTGTTGCCAAATTCAGCCCGGATTCGGTTCCAAATACTGCCCGGATTCGCTTTCAAATTATGTCCAAATTGGCTCCACAATTCAGCGTAAATTTGCTTTAATTCCTACCTAAATTTGTTTCCAAATCCAGCTTGGATTTATTTCCAAATTCAGTCAGGCTTTGTTTCAAATCTAGCTCGGAAAATTTTCAAACTCTGTCCGCATTCGCTTTCCAATTTAGTCAGGGTTTGATATTAAACCATGACCAAATTGTTGTCAAATTCAGCCCTGATTTTGATCCAAATTCTGCCCGAATTTGCTTCCAAATCAACTAGGATTAACTTTCCAATTCGTTCAGGATTTCATATCAAACTATGCATGGATTTTTTGTTGTCAAACTCAGCCCTGATTTTGTTTCAAATAGGCCTCGGATTCAGTTCCGAACATGTCCGGATTCGCTTTCATTTTTCCCGTGTTCACTTTCAAATTCAATGTGGATTTGATTACAATCCTACCAGGATTTGTTTCCAAATCCATCCCGGATTCGTCGTCATGTACAGCTCGCATGTGTTTCGAATTCCAACCTCAATTTCTATCCAGATTCGCTTTCCAATTCTGTCAGGATTTGATTTCGTATCATGCCCGGATTTGTTGCCAAATTCAGCTCGGATTGGAATCCAAATCCTGTCTAGATTCGATTTCATATCCTGTCCGAATTCGCTTTTTATTTCTTTCAGAATTTCAAATCAAGTCCGGATTCACTTTCCAATTCTGTTAGGATTTGGTAGCAAACTATGCCCGGCTTTGTTGCCAAATTCCGTCTCAATTTTGTTTTAAATTCTGTCTGGATTCGGTTTTAAATTTTGTCTGGATTGGCTGCCAAAATCCAGCGTGGAATTGATTTCAATTTTACTTTGGTTCTCTTCACAATCATACTTGGATTTGTTCCTAAATCCATCCCGCATTTGTCTGCAAATAAAGCTCGGATTTGCTTGCTTTTCGGATTCGCTTCCCAATTTTGTCAGAATTCGAATCCTACCTGGTTTTTTTTTCAAATACCGCTCGAATTTGTTTTCACATTTAGCTCGGATTGACTTCCAAAACCTGTCCAGATTCACTTTCCAATTC
This sequence comes from Armigeres subalbatus, assembly GCF_024139115.2. Taxonomy (NCBI): domain Eukaryota; kingdom Metazoa; phylum Arthropoda; class Insecta; order Diptera; family Culicidae; genus Armigeres; species Armigeres subalbatus. The sequence continues at coordinate 289,264,214 of NC_085139.1, forward strand.
ACTAGGGATTTCATATCAAACCATGCATGGAATTGTTGCCAAGTTCAGCCCGAATTGTTGTCCAAATTATGTCCAGATTCGTTTTAAAATTTCATTCGGATTCGCTTCCAAATTAAGCGTGGATTTAATTCAATCCTACTTGGTTTCGCTTCCAAATCCCGCTCGAATTTACTTCCAAATCCAGACCGAAATTGTTTCCAAATTCAGTTCAAACTCATTTCGAAATCCATTTTTTAGTATTTAGAATCGAATAATGCCTGGATTTGTTGTCAAATTCAGCCCTGGTTCGGATCCAAACCCTATTCTAATTCGTATTCAAATTCTTTCCAGATTTGCTTCTAAATTCAACGTCGATGTGATTTCAATCATACTTGGATTTGTTTCCAAATCCATCCCGCATTTGTCTTCAAATAAAGCTCGGATTTGTTTCCTATCCGGATTCACTTCCCAATTCTGTCAGAATTCGAATCCTACCTGAATTGGTTTTCAAATACCGCCCGAATTTGTTTTCAAATTCAGCTCGGATTCACTTCCAAATCCTGTCCAATTCTTTAGGGATTTGATATCAAACCATGCATGGAATTGTTGCCAAATTCAGCCCGGATTCGGTTCCAAATTCTGTCCAGATTCGTTTTCAAATCTTGTCCGGATTCGCTTCCAAATTAAGCGTGGATATGATTTCAATCCTACTTGGATTCGCTTCTAAATCCCGCTCGAATATACTTCCAAATGCAGCGCGGATTTGTATCCAAATCCAGCTCAAAATCACTTCGAAATCCAATTATTTCATCATTCAGTATCGAACCATACATGGATTTGTTATGAAATTCAGCCCGGGTTCGGATCCAAATCCTGTTCTAATTCGCATTCAAATTCTTTCCAGATTTGCAAATAAATTCAACGTGGATGTGATTTCAATCATATCTGAATTTGTTTCCAAATCCATCCCGCATTTTTGTCTTCAAAGCCAGCTTGGATTTATTTCCAATTTGAGCTTGAATTACTATCCGGATTCGCTTCCCAATTTTGTCAGGATGTGAATCTTACCTGGATTTGTATCTAAATACCGCCCAGATTTATTCCCTGATCCTGTCCGGATTTACTTTCCCATTCTGTTACGATTTGATGGCCAACTATGCCTGAAATTGTTGCCAAATTCAGCCCTAATTTTGTTTCAAATTCTGCTCGTATTAGGTTTCAAATTCTGTCTGGATTGGCTTCCAAAATTTGGATTTGATTTCAATCCTACTTGGCTTCCAAATCCCACTCCAATTTATTTCCAAATCTAGCCCGGATTTGTTTCCAATTCACTTCGAAATTTCAAATTTCAGCTCGAATTCTTTTCACAATCCAGTTCTCTCAGTGCGTATAAGGTATCGAACCATGCCTGAATTTGTTGTCAATTTCAGCCCGGATTAGGATTCTAGGATTCTTAATTCGCATCCAAATTCTTTCCAGATTTTCTTCTAAATTCACGGTAGATTTGATTTCAATCATACCTCGATTTGTTTTCAAGTCCATCCCGCATTAGTCTTAAAATCCAGCTCGGATTTGTTTCCAATTCTGTCAGGATAAATACCACCCGGAATCGTTTTTAAATTCACCTCGGATTCACTTTCCAATTCCAATTCCAAGCATTTGATATCAAACCATGCATGGAATATGATGGATTTGATTCCAAATTGTGTCCAGATTCGTTTTTAAATCTTCTCCGGATTCGCTTCCACATTGGGCGTGGATATGATTTCAATCATACCTGGATATGATTCCAAATCCTCAGAGAATTCGTTTCGAAAGAGTCGCTAATTTTGTCCAGTTTTTCTTCTGAAGCCCTTTCGAATTCGCTTGTCAGCATTATTATCCGAATCCAGTCAAAGCTTGCTTCCAAATCTTGTCAAAGTTCTCTTTCAGATCTTGTTTAGATTCACCTCCACATTCTGTCAGAATTCGCTTTCGAATCCTGTACTCAATGAATGAGTTTTGAAAACCCTGATCGGATCCACTTCAAAGCCCTGAATGAGCCCGCCTTCAAATCGTGGTAGGACCCACTTGAAAATGCTGTCAAAATTGGTTTTCAAATCCTGTCCAGATTCGCATCCAAATCCTTCTCGAATCATGTCAATGTTTGATTTAATTTTTCTCGGATTGCTCTTTCGATTGATTCAAATCCTGTCAGTTTTCTTTCAAATCTTGTTAGGATTTTCTTCCAAATCATTCGCAAAATAGGCAGACAAATAGTTTGGTAAAGTTGTTGCATGCTTTCAAATTTGATGTTTATAACATCAGTCATGATTTAACGAGCCTTTAATAAATAAGAAAATATAGCCCAGCAACAATTGTTCTTATTCACAATTTATTTTATTTTCATGATTTCAGCGAGTATTGAAAACATTCAAAGAAATCAAACCTCGTTGAAAAAAATTATCAAGTCACGCAACCAGCCCTGCGATGACCGACCGCACCGCGCTGCTGCATCGTGATCGTGATGACGGTGATCATGCGCGCGCGGAGATTCTTCTTATTCATTGTTCGTTTCGTACCCACATCTCTGTCTCTTCAACTTGATTCGTCGATCGGTTGTCGGTCCGCGGTCGTGATTTCGTTCGATTTTTATTGGTCGATTCAATCTCGTAAAAATGAATCTTCATATTGCTCTTTTTTCTTTCGTTGGTTTCGCCTTCGATTCATACTCCTTGACGGAAGGGGGTGGCCATGAGTTGGACCCATAAATGTTTTGAAATAACATTTTTTTCGGTTGCCAACGTGATTTATGAATGTTATTGATGAGCGCAGCACCAACGACTACTGCGTTCTGCGACGTCCGGGTCGAGAGGGGCGCGTTCATCTGTTTCATTTTTTCCTCATCATCGTCATCTTATCTTCGCGTGCCGCACCACCTCCGCCGTCCCACTCGTTTTGCGTTGCACGCTATCGCAATCTTGAGAAATGAGCCCGCGTTCACTCTTCTTATCAATTTGGGGTATTTAACGTTCGCCTTACCCTCGCGACACTCCTCCGCCCTAAACCGCATCGACGGGCGGCGGCGGCGGCGGCTGAATCGGTCGATTCGACTACGGTGGTCAAATTCCTTCGAAATTCATCGTGTCTGTCTAAAAATAGCCGCCACGACCGCCACCATCACCCTTCTGAAGTTGATTCGAATCAAATCAAACCCGAATGATGATGGCCGATGCGATGCGGTGATGATGATAATAATAATAATAATTGAGCAGGCCATGTCTGCTTTTCGACAGCTTCGCCATTCCATCTGACAGCACCAATCACAGCAACCACAGCCAGGGCGCACTCACACGCACGCACGCCTACACGCGGAAACGGTAGCGCGCTATCGCATGACAGACATTGATTTTCGAGCTTCTAATCTGGTACTGCCGGAGGGCGTTTCTTCCCAGGTGCGAAGACTTTTGGGCTTCATTTAATTTGACTTTCTTGTAAATCACTTCAAACAACATCAACCGACTGCTGGAATCAATACGCTATTGCCTTTGTTGGATATCATTGATTAGAAAGGAAATTAAAATTTACCACAACAAAGCATTTGAGAAACTAATTTCTAGCATCGTTAATATCAAATGAAAAACGACTCATACTCGCATCCAAAAGATAGGTTTTGAAAGTTCATCCCACAAAAACTTTGCCTCAAATTCTTTTTCACAGAATCATCGCCATTGTATGTATCCTCCATCACCACCCGTCCCCATGATACGTACCACGTCCCACTCCCAAACGGCCATCAAAGTGGAAACAAAGGCACTATCCTCGGGCGAACATCGCGTGACGTTCACCCCAAACCAACCAAGCACATAGGTACCGAAGTCTGTTCCTTCTCGTACACGGGAAAATCCATTATTCCCAGAAGAATCCCCTCCCGCGTCTTCTTACTTTCTGCAGTCTCCCCCCAGCCAGCAGCATGGGGCCTTCTTCCTGGGACGACTGTCCCTTTCTCCCTAGTGCGCACATTCCACGTCCCGGATTGGATGTGCGATGAAAATCCGTCTCTGTACCGCATCTCATTCCACACCGATTGCCATGATGACCATGACGATGACGATGATGATGATGGCGGTGGTGCTGCGGCAACGTATAATGAGATAAAAACTCTGCCGCCGAGGGATGTTGCGCGCGCGCATCGGAAAACTGGGATTTCGCACGGACCAAGATGGCGGCGTGCTTCAGCGGGATACATCTTCTGGTGCTGCTTGCTGCCAAACAAGGGCGGTGGACGAGGACGACGAGATTCTCGGAAACCGCGCACCGCCACTTCGCCTCCCCGACGACATTCGCCGCGCGGTTGTGCACGAAAAGACTATTACAGCAGAAGAGGAGCAAACTTTTGGCCTCGTTGTTAAGGTGATGAAGGCAGCGCACATATCAGTCAGAAGGTACATAACCAGGCTCGCTGGCAGGGGGGACGATGCGCGCGATGATGATTACTAATGATGATGAATGGATTTTCAGTCTGATTAATGGCCCCCGCCGCTGCTGCCTCCTGCTGCCGAAATGTGTACTGTCACGTACGCGCATTGTGTTGTGCGGTGGTGGGCCATGCTGGCCTGATGACAGAGTGGCAGGCAGCCAACCGCCATCATCGTTTTTCTGTTTCTATTTTCGGGTGCTCCCTCTGCAGGGTCGCGCGCTCACCTCACGAGCGGAGATCAAAAGTGCTGATTCGGGTCCCCCCATCTCGCATCGGAGGTGTAGTCAGGGACGAATGGAGGATGGTGAAAAAATGTAGAACGTCAAACTAAATTAGGTGAAATTGAAATCTGAATTCAGAGCAACTTCCCTATCGAATTCGGAGCAATTTCCTCATTGAGTTCGAAGCATTTTCAGGATTGAATTCGGAGCAATTTTGAGAACGTAACTTTTCCTATTGTATTCCGAGCAATTTCCCGATTGAATTCTGATGAAATTCTTGATTGAATTTGGAGCAATTTCAAATTGAATTGAAATGAAATTAAATTCAAAGCAATTTCCGATCCGAAAAGAACCGATAGAGTTTTTCCAAGAAAATCGGAGAAATTTTCCGAAAAAAATCAGGAGAACTTCCGAAAAAAATCGGAAAAGTTTTCCCAAAAAATCGGTGGAATTTTTTTAATAAGATTTTTTTTCGAAAAAACGGAGGATTTTAAAAAATCAAAAAATAATTTGGAAGTCGGAAGAATTCTGAAAAGAAAGTCAGGGAGATTTTACGAAAAAAACCGGAGGAATTTTCTGAATAAATTTGGAGGAATTAAAAAAAACGGATGCATTTTTGGTGAAAAAATCAAAGAAAAAAAAATGCACTGGAAATTAGAGGAATTTCCGAAAAAAAAAAATCATTTTTTTAAATTAAAAATGAGGATTACATTAAGAGAAGCGGAGGAATACTCCAAAGAAAATAAGAAAAAAAAATAGTAGAAAATCGGAAGATTTCTGAGAAGAAAATCAGGGAGATTTTACGAAAAACATCGAAGGATTTTTTCGAAGAAATTTGGAGGAATTCTCGAAAAAACATGGAGACATTTTGGTAAAAAAACAGAAGTATCGGAAGAATTTTCCGGAAAAAAATGTAGATAAAATGAGGATTATAAGAAAAGGAGCGGAGGATTTTTCCGAAGAAAATTGGAAGAAATTTTCACAAAAAAATTGGAGAAAGTTTCCGAGCAAAATTGGAGAAAAGTTTCGAACAAAATGGGTGAACTTTTTGAAGGGAATTGGAGAAACTTTTCGACAAAAATCGAAGGAGTTGGATTTCGTGAAAAAAAATGGAAGAATGAAAAACAAATGGAGGAATTTCCCAAAGATAATCGAAGAAATTTTTCCGAGAAAATCGGAGGGTTTTTGAAAAGAAAATTAGAGGAATTGTACGACAAAAAATCGAAGAAATTTGTTTAAGAAATTTGGAGGAATTGTTAAAAAGCGCAAAAAAGTTTGCCAAAAAATAAAAAAAAAAAATTTCTAAGAAAAAACGAAGAAATTTTCCTAAAAAATCGGAGAAATCTTCCGAAAAGAAATCGGAGGAATATTTCAAATAAAATGGCCAAACAATTCAGGAAAAAGGAGGATTTTAAGAAAAGAAGTGGAGGATTTTTCCGAAGAAAATCGGATGACCTATCCGAAAAAAATCGCCGTAACTTTCTTAAGAAAATAGTATGCACTTTTTGAAGAAAATCGGAGGAATGTTCCGAAATATAATTGAAGGAATTTTGAGAAGATAATTCGGAAGAATTTTCCGAAAAAAATACCGAAGAATTTTCCGAAGAACATCGGAGAACATTTTTCGAACAAAATCGGATGAAATTTTCAAAAGTATGGGAGAAATTTTTCAAAAAAAAATACGATTTTGACAAGAAAATCGGAAGAATTTGTCAAAAAACATCACTGGATTTTTTCAAAGAAAATCGGAGGATTTTTTCCGAAAAAAAAGTGGAGGATTTTTGAGAAAAATCGAAAGAATTTTCCAAAAAATCGGAGGAATTTTCCGTAAAATATTGAAGAAATTTTCCGAATAAAACCGAAATAAAATGATTTTTGAGCAAAAATCGGAAGAATTTTCAAAGAAATTCCGAATGGGATTCTGTCCGAATGGGATTCTGTCCGACATCCCGAATGGCATTCTGTCCGAAATTCCGGATGGGATTCTGTCCGAATCCCGAATGGGATTCTGTCCGAATCCCAGATGGGATTCTGTCCGAATTCGAATGGGATTCTGTCCGAATCCAGAATGGGATTCTGTCCGAATTCAGATGGGGTTCTGTCCGAATCCCGAATGGGATTCTGTCCGGATTCCGAATAGAATTCTGTCCGAATCTCGAATGGGATTCTGTTCGAATTCAGATGGGATTCTGTTCGAATTCAGATGGGATTCTGTTCGAATCCCGAATGGGATTCTGTTCGAATCCAGAATGGGTTCTGTTCGAATCCTGAATGGGATTCTGTTCGAATCCCGAATGGGATTCTGTTCGAATCCAGAATGGGATTCTGTTCGAATCCAGATGGGATTCTGTTCGAATCCAGATGGGATTCTGTTCGAATCCAGAATGGGATTCTGTTCGAATCGAATGGGATTCTGTTCGAATCCAGATGGGATTCTGTTCGAATCCAGAATGAGTTCTGTTCGAATCCAGAATGGGTTCTGTTCGAATCGAATGGGATTCTGTTCGAATCCAGATGGGATTCTGTTCGAATCCAGATGGGATTCTGTTCGAATCCAGAATGGGATTCTGTTCGAATCCAGATGGGATTCTGTTCGAATCCAGATGGGATTCTGTTCGAATCCCGAATGGGATGGGATTCTGTTCGAATCCCGAATGGGATGGGATTCTGTTCGAATCCAGATGGGATTCTGTTCGAATCCAGATGGGATTCTGTTCGAATCCCGAATGGGATTCTGTTCGAATCGAATGGGTTCTGTTCGAATCCAGATGGGATTCTGTTCGAATCCAGAATGGGATTCTGTTCGAATCCAGATGGGATTCTGTTCGAATCCAGATGAGTTCTGTTCGAATCCAGATGGGTTCTGTTCGAATCCAGATGGGATTCTGTTCGAATCCAGAATGGGATTCTGTTCGAATCCAGAATGGGATTCTGTTCGAATCCAGATGGGTTCTGTTCGAATCCAGATGGGATTCTGTTCGAATCCAGATGGGATTCTGTTCGAATCCAGAATGGGATTCTGTTCGAATCCAGAATGAGTTCTGTTCGAATCCAGATGGGATTCTGTTTCGAATCCCAGATGGGATTCTGTTCGAATCCAGATGGGATTCTGTTCGAATCCAGATGGGTTCTGTTCGAATCCAGAATGGGATTCTGTTCGAATCCAGATGGGATTCTGTTCGAATCCAGATGGGATTCTGTTCGAATCCAGATGGGATTCTGTTCGAATCCAGATGGGATTCTGTTCGAATCCAGAATGAGTTCTGTTCGAATCAGAATGGGATTCTGTTCGAATCCAGATGGGATTCTGTTCGAATCCAGATGGGATTCTGTCCGAATCCAGATGGGATTCTGTCCGAATCCAGAATGGGATTCTGTCCGAATCCAGATGGGATTCTGTCCGAATCCAGATGGGATTCTGTCCGAATCCAGATGGGTTCTGTCCGAATCAGATGGGATTCTGTCCGAATCCAGAATGGGTTCTGTCCGAATCCAGATGGGATTCTGTCCGAATCAGATGGGATTCTGTCCGAATCCAGATGGGATTCTGTCCGAATCCAGATGGGATTCTGTCCGAATCCAGATGGGATTCTGTCCGAATCCAGATGGGATTCTGTCCGAATCCAGATGGGATTCTGTCCGAATCCAGATGGGATTCTGTCCGAATCCAGATGGGATTCTGTCCGAATCCAGATGGGATTCTGTCCGAATCAGATGGGTTCTGTCCGAATCCAGATGGGATTCTGTCCGAATCCAGATGGGATTCTGTCCGAATCCAGATGGGATTCTGTCCGAATCCAGATGGGTTCTGTCCGAATCCAGATGGGTTCTGTCCGAATCCAGATGGGATTCTGTCCGAATCCAGATGGGATTCTGTCCGAATCCAGAATGATTCTGTCCGAATCCAGAATGGGATTCTGTCCGAATCCAGATGGGATTCTGTCCGAATCCAGATGGGTTCTGTCCGAATCCAGAATGGGATTCTGTCCGAATCCAGATGAGTTCTGTCCGAATCCAGATGGGATTCTGTCCGAATCCAGAATGGGATTCTGTCCGAATCCAGATGGGTTCTGTCCGAATCCAGATGGGATTCTGTCCGAATCCAGAATGGGATTCTGTCCGAATCCAGATGGGATTCTGTCCGAATCCAGATGGGATTCTGTCCGAATCCAGATGGGATTCTGTCCGAATCCAGATGGGATTCTGTCCGAATCCAGATGGGATTCTGTCCGAATCCAGATGGGATTCTGTCCGAATCCAGATGGGATTCTGTCCGAATCCAGAATGGGATTCTGTCCGAATCCAGATGGGATTCTGTCCGAATCCAGATGGGATTCTGTCCGAATCCAGATGGGTTCTGTCCGAATCCAGATGGGATTCTGTCCGAATCCAGATGGGATTCTGTCCGAATCCAGAATGGGATTCTGTCCGAATCCAGATGGGATTCTGTCCGAATCCAGATGGGTTCTGTCCGAATCCAGATGGGATTCTGTCCGAATCCAGATGGGATTCTGTCCGAATCAGAATGGGATTCTGTCCGAATCCAGATGGGATTCTGTCCGAATCCAGATGGGATTCTGTCCGAATCAGATGGGATTCTGTCCGAATCCAGAATGGGATTCTGTCCGAATCCAGATGGGATTCTGTCCGAATCCAGAATGGGATTCTGTCCGAATCCAGATGGGATTCTGTCCGAATCCAGAATGGGATTCTGTCCGAATCCAGATGGGATTCTGTCCGAATCCAGATGGGATTCTGTCCGAATCCAGATGGGATTCTGTCCGAATCCAGATGGGATTCTGTCCGAATCCAGATGGGATTCTGTCCGAATCAGAATGGGATTCTGTCCGAATCCAGATGGGATTCTGTCCGAATCCAGATGGGTTCTGTCCGAATCGAATGGGATTCTGTCCGAATCAGATGGGATTCTGTCCGAATCCAGATGGGTTCTGTCCGAATCCAGATGGGATTCTGTCCGAATCCAGATGGGATTCTGTCCGAATCCAGATGGGATTCTGTCCGAATCCAGATGGGATTCTGTCCGAATCCCGAATGGGATTCTGTCCGAATCCAGATGGGATTCTGTCCGAATCCAGAATGGATTCTGTCCGAATCCAGATGGGATTCTGTCCGAATCCAGATGGGATTCTGTCCGAATCCAGATGGGATTCTGTCCGAATCCAGAATGGGATTCTGTCCGAATCCAGATGGGATTCTGTCCGAATCCAGATGGGATTCTGTCCGAATCCTGAATGGGATTCTGTCCGAATCCCGAATGGGATTCTGTCCGAATCCAGATGGGATTCTGTCCGAATCCCGAATGGGATTCTGTCCAGATCCAGAATGGGATTCTGTCCGAATCCAGATGGGATTCTGTCCGAATCCAGATGGGTTCTGTCCGAATCCAGATGGGATTCTGTCCGAATCCAGATGGGATTCTGTCCGAATCCAGATGGGTTCTGTCCGAATCGAATGGGTTCTGTCCGAATCCAGAATGGGATTCTGTCCGAATCCAGAATGGGATTCTGTCCGAATCCAGATGGGATTCTGTCCGAATCCAGATGGGATTCTGTCCGAATCCAGATGGGATTCTGTCCGAATCAGAATGGGATTCTGTCCGAATCCAGATGGGATTCTGTCCGAATCCAGATGGGATTCTGTCCGAATCCAGAATGGGTTCTGTCCGAATCCAGATGGGATTCTGTCCGAATCCAGATGGGTTCTGTCCGAATCCAGAATGGGTTCTGTCCGAATCAGAATGGGATTCTGTCCGAATCCAGAATGGGATTCTGTCCGAATCCAGATGGGATTCTGTCCGAATCCAGAATGGGATTCTGTCCGAATCCAGAATGGGATTCTGTCCGAATCCAGAATGGGATTCTGTCCGAATCCAGAATGGGATTCTGTCCGAATCCAGAATGGGATTCTGTCCGAATCCCAGATGGGATTCTGTCCAAATCACAAATGGGATTCTATCCGAAATTCGAATGGGATTCTTACCGATTCTCGAATAGGATTCTGTCCGAATCCAGAATGGGATTCTGTCCGAATCACGAATGGAATTCTGTTCGAATCTCGAATGGGATTCTTTTCGAATCCCAGAATGGGATTCTGTTCGAATCCAGATGGGATTCTGTTCGAATCACGAATGGAATTCTGTTCGAATCCAGAATGGGATTCTGTCCGAAACTCGAATGGGATTTTTTTCGAATTCAGAATGGGATTCTGTCCTAAACTCGAAAGGGATTCTGTTCGAATCTGAGATGGGATTCTGTTCGAATGAATGGGATTCTGTTCGAATCCTGAATGGGATTTTTTTCGAATTCAGAATGGGATTCTGTTCAAATCGAATGGGATTCTGTTCGAATCCAGAATGGGTTCTGTTCGAATCCCGAATGGGATTCTGTTCGAATGAACGGGATTCTGTTCGAATCCAGAATGGGATTCTGTTCGAATCCCGAATGGGATTCTGTTCGAATCCAGAATGAGTTCTGTTCGAATCGAATGGGATTCTGTCCGAATCCAGAATTGGATTCTGTCCGAAGCCCGAATGGGATTCTGTCTTAATCCCGAATGGGATTCTGTCGGAATCCAGAATTAGATTTTGTCCGAATCCCGAATGTGATTCTGTCCGAATCCCGAATGGGATTCTGTCCGAAAATCGAATAGAATTTCGTACTTTTCACGAATGCGACTTAGTCGGATAATTTCTGCCCAAATCCCGTGAATTCGAAGGGAAAAATAGTAAAAGGTTTTTATAACGTCATGCAAAAACGGCACTAAAAATCGTTAAAAGCTCTACAAACTACATCTCATTGCGAGGGCGCCCAGCCCCTGACTACGCCATCACATTCCGCCATGCATCGACATAATAAATATATTCAAAATTATTACCCATCCCATTGAGAGCAAAACCGGAGGAGGTGACAATGTGCTTATTTTCAAGCGCGCATCGTTTAGCTCCAGCAGCCGCCCCAAACCAGTCGCCTGTGTGCGCCCTCCCTCCGTGTTTCCATAAATTGATAATTGCTATTGTTATAACACATTAGAGCTCCGCGATCCGCACAAGTTCATCTGATGGCACATCAGCAGCGGGCGCCCATTAAATCACATCTGCCCGCGCACCGTCAGCGCCCGACCCGTCCCGCCCCCTGAAACTCCAAATCGGTGTAACTTCAATTGCTTTTCATCGCTTAAAAATTAGTACTATGCCGCCATCTCACGCGCCTCGAGATCCAAAACAATGTGCCATCACCGTCTTGCCTGCTTGTGAGCATGATTAGAAACGATCTTCGCCGCCGATGACGCTGCTGTCGCCTTTGCGACGGATTGACATCCAGAAGCAATAAATATATCTGTTCGAGTGGAGGAAAACCAGTCCGTCAGGCATCGAAAAGTGCACCACGCTCTCCGATGTCTTCTTCGTAGATCGGAGCACGCAGTCACCCGCCGCCTGCTCGGATTCGATTGTTTTTGCTCAGCCGCCCTCGTGGATCCCCACTTTCTGTCCCACCGTACCATCATAGAAAACAGCGCGAATAGGGGGCGACTTAACACGCCTTGAAGCCGAACGCGATTATGTTATTGTTTCAGATAAACCACCAGACGGCGATGGGAGCAGCAGCGCTGCTAAGCCGATGATCGTCGGCGGTGGCGGCGAGGGATGATGAAGAAGGGCGGCGCCGAAAGGTGTCGGTTTTATCTGCTTTTGTTTAGGCAAATTGATCGCTGAACAACACGCGAGACGCGTCGTCACACGTTTGGCCGCCACCAACGCGACGAGCGGGCGGCTGTAAAACGGTTGCCACTTTGCGACGACATTGGTGTTGCGACACGACGAAATGACTTCATTTTCCATAAATGGGGTTTGATGGATCGTTGCATTTTTTTCGAAAGGGAAAACTTGTCTGTTTGATTTTGAGATATCCAGTGCGAAATAAAAATGTCTGAGTCAATCGGAATTCGAACCTTGGATCAAGCGAAACTACGACCAAACGTGAATTTTACTTAGCAGAACTTGCCATTTCCAATAGAATTGTTGTCTGGATGGCGTCTGATTAGAGACGAATGGCTCGGACGTTCGGCTTGCGATGGTTGTCACCGAAACGATTGAATTCCGATTGTTTCGATGTCAAACGCGATTGACAGGGGACATATTCCAGTCAACCAAGGGCCATCTTATCAGAAAATTGAACCAGATTATGACAGCTGCCGTAATCCCAGGTGTTTGCCTTACAGCGCGGAAGACAATGCCTACTTAGCTCGATAGTTTGTTTTTTTTTTTCAACTGACGTGATTCATGACATTTTGTATAAATCTTCTTCATCTACGGGAATTAGATCACCGTTGAAAGAAGGTGTCGCAATGCCAATAAGTCTCCTTCCGTTTCAGTGAAAAGTGACTATCATCATGAGGGAAAAAATGTGCTGCGACGAAATCGATACATCACACGGCGCACATAGTGCGGGACATTATCACACGGCCAAACTAAAACCCAAACCAACTGATAAAAGACATCCATCGCATCATTGACGACCATCGACGAAGACGGCGGTGGTCGGACGATGCGATGGACGAACGACAGATCACCGCAAACGGCCGTCATCCGCCGCGGTTTCTCGCGTCACATTTTTTTTTTCATTTCTTCTCTGCTTTATCTAAAGCAAACATCACCGCGCATTGGGATCGCGCATCGGAAAGCTCTTATCTCGGGAGGAAAACACAAAAATCCCCTTCCCGTCCGGGGAAAAAAGGGAGGTAATTGGTTTAAAATGCTCTCCGATGGGATTGTGACATGAACAAAAACATGCAAAATTTTATCATATCTGCAGCCAATTGAAGCCTTCCCCATCACGGACTAGAGCGATTGATATCGAGAAACGATTTCGAAATCTGTAAAAGTAAGCACCCGTCATCCGCCTCTGTTCCAAGAATGGGACAATTTAGGGTCTTACCTCATCGTCACCTGCGACTCACTCGCCGTCGTCGCCATCAGTCACCGCCTATTTCGGTGCAAGGGGATTGATTCGTGCTGCTTTGATGTGTGTTTTCGATCCGAGCAAATATATTTCTGCTGCCTGATGATGATAAGGAGACGAGATCGAAGTTGCGGCTTTGTTTGCTCCCGGCGACGTTAACGACGACAACGCGAGATAACGCGCGAGGCTTACCGTGATGCGATTGACTGGCTGGCATGGTGGTGCGATGCGGTGGGATGTTTACCGTGTGGCTTAAAGAGCAAAGGAGACCTCTTGATTCGATCCCGGGGGATGGTGAGGATTGGGGCGGTATGGGAGCGAGTGATTTCATCAGCTTCTCACTTGGATGCCTGCGATGGAATATGCGCAGAAATGGGTGGGATTTTTTTTCTTCTTGTGTGCTCAGCCAATACCGTTTCATCACCGCCCCGTTCTTGGAAGAGCAGGGCTGCCAGATGAAATCAATCGATCAATTGTTCTGTTTTAACAATCGATGACTTGCGAACAATTTTGATTGCTTGAAAAGGCGAGACTTGCGGTAAAGGGTAGTTCGCGACTAGTCGATGACTAACAAGCTGTTTAGGGACGATTCTTTTTTTTATTTTTAAAGCTCCACATTCTCACTAAAATAATTTTTGGATTGTTTTCCCTTGAAGAGAAGAAAAGTAACTAAGGATATACTTCAACTACTTCTGCTTCGGAATTCGGATAAAATCCGCTTCGAGATTTACATAAAACTCGGCTTCGAGATTCGGACAATTTTTGCTTCGTAGATTCGTACAGAATCTACTTCGGAATCCGGACACAATGCGCTCGGAATTCGGACAGAATGCGCCTCGGGATCAGAACAGTCTCCGCTTCAAGATTCAGACAGCATCGGATTCGGAATTTGGACAGAATTCGCTTCTGGATTCAGACAGAATTCTATTCCTGATTCGGAACGAACCCACTTCGAGATTCGGACAGCTGCTTCCAATTCGAGATTCGGACAGAACCTGCTTCAGAATTCCGACAGAATCCGCTCCGGAATCCTAACAAATCTTCTTCGCGATTCCAACAGAATTTGCTTCGATATTTGTACACAATCCGCTTCGTGATTCGGACAGAATCCGCATTGAGATACAGACTGAATCCGCGTTGGGATTCGGACACAATCCGCTTCGGGATTAGGACCGAATCCGCTTTGAGATTTAGACAGAATCCGATTCAGGATTCAGACAGAATCCCATTCCTCATTAGGACAGATTTCATTTCGGAATACGGACAGAATCTGCTTCGAAATTCGGACAAAATGCTCTTAGGGATTTGGACAGGATCCGCTTCGAGATTCGAACAGAATCCGCTTCAGGATTCAAACAGAAGCTGCTATGAAATTCGGACAAAATCCCTTTCAAGATTTCGGACAGAATCCACTTCGAGATTCGGACAGATTTCGCTTCAAGAATTGGACAGAATCTGCTACGGCATCCGCTTCTGGATTAGGACAGAATCCACTTCATGATTTAGCTTCGGGATTTGGACAGAATCCATTTTGAGATTCGGACAGAATTCGCTTTGAGATTAGGACAGAATTCGCTTCGGGATTTGGACAGAATCCATTTTGAGATTCGGACAGAATCCGCTTCAAGATTCGTACAGAATCTGCTTCGGAATTCGGACAAAATCCGCTTAGGGATTTGGACAGAAACTGCTACGGAATTCGGGCAGAATCCGCTGCGGGATTTGGACAGAATCCGCTTCATGATTTGTGCAGAATTCGGACATAAACCACAGCAAGATTAGGACAGAATCCGCTTCAAGATTCGTACAGAATCTGCTTCGGAATTTGAACAAAATCCACTTTGTGATTCGGACAGAATCCGCTTCGGAATTCGGGCAGAATCCGCTTTGGGATTAGGACAGAATCCGTTTTGAGATTCGCACAGAATCCGCTTCAAGATTCGTACAGAATCTGTTTCGAAATTCGAAAAAAAAAATCCGCTTCGGGATTTAGTCAAAATCCGGTTCATGATTCGGACAGGATCCGCTTCGGAATTTGAACAGAACCCGCTTCAAGATTCTCACAGAATCTGCTTCGGAGTTCTCAAAAAATCCGCTGCGGGATTCGGACAGAATCCGCTTCAAGATTTGAGCAGAATTCGGACATAAACCGCAGCAAGATTAGGACAAACTGCGCTTCAAACTTCTTCGGAATTCGAACGAAATCCGCTTTGTGACTCGGAAAGAATTCGCTTCGGAATTCAGGCAGAATCCGCTTCAGGATTAGGACAGATTCTGTTTTGAGATTCGCAATGAATCCGCTTCATGATTCATACAGAATCTGTTTCGAAATTCGGACAAAATCCGCTTCGGGATTTGGTCAAAATCCGGTTCGTGATTCGGACATGATCTGCTTTGGAATTCGGATAAAATCCGCTTCATGATTTGTACAGAGTCTGCTTTAGAATACGGGCAGAATCCGCTTTGAGATTCGGACAGAATTCGCTTCGGAATTCGAGCAGAATCCGCTTCGGGATTTAGACATAATCCGTTTTGAGGTTCGGACAGAATCCACTTCAAGAGTCGTACCGAATCTGCTTCGGAATTCGGACAAAATCCGCTTCGGGATTTGGTCAAAATCCACTTCAAGATTCGTATACAGTCTGCTTCGAAATTTGGGCAGAATCCACTTCGGGATTGGACAGAATTCATTTTGATATTCGGACAGAATCTGCTTCAAGATTCGTACAGAATCTACGTCGGAATTGGAACAAAATCCACTTCAGGGTTCGGTCAAAATGCGCTTCGGGATTCGGACAGAATACGCTTCGTGATTCGGACAAAATCCCATTCGGGATTCGGACAGAATCCCATTCGGGATTCGGACAGAATCCCATTCGGGATTCGGACAGAATCCCATTTGGGATTCAAGCAGAATCCCATTCGGGATTCGGACAGAATCCCATTCAGGATTCGGACAGAATCCCATTCGGGATTCGGACAGAATCCCATTCGGGATTCGAGCAGAATCTCATTCGGGATTCGAGCAAAATCCCATTTGGAATTTATGCAGAATCCCATTTGGAATTCGAGCAAAATCCCATTCGGGATTCGAGCAGAATCCCATTCGATATTCGAGCACAATCCCATTCGGGATTCATTCAGAATCCCATTCGGGATTCGAGCAAAATCCAATTCGGGATTCGAGCAGAATTCCATTCGGGAATCGAGCAGAATCTCATTCGGGATTCGAGCAAAATCCCATTCGGGATTCGAGCAGAATCTCATTCGGGATTCGAGCAGAATCCCATTCGGGATTCGAGCAGAATTCCATTCGGGATTCGAGCAGAATCCCATTCGGGATTCGAGCAGAATCCCATGCGGGATTCGAGCAGAATCCCATGCGGGATTCGAGCAGATTCCCATTCGGAATTCGAGCAGAATCCCATTCGAGATTCGAGCAGATTGCCATTCAAGATT
Source organism: Armigeres subalbatus (assembly GCF_024139115.2). NCBI lineage: Eukaryota > Metazoa > Arthropoda > Insecta > Diptera > Culicidae > Armigeres > Armigeres subalbatus. Next base: position 289,281,310 of record NC_085139.1, read on the forward strand.
TGAACAAAATCCCATTTAGGATTCCAGCAGAATCCCATTCGGGATTGGAGCAAAATCCCATTTGGGATTCGAGCGGAATCCCATTCGGGATTGGAGCAGAATCCCATTCGGAATTGGAGCAGAATCCCATTCGGGATTGGAGCAGAATCCTATTCGGAATTCGATCAGAATCCCATTCGGGATTCGAACAGAATCACATTCGGGATTCAAACAGAATCCCTTTCGGGATTCGAACAGAAGCCCATTCGGGATTCGAACAGAAACCCATTCGGAATTCGAATAGGGATTTTTTATAAAGTTATTCCATTTGGGATTCGAACAGAATCGCATTCGGGATGTCTTAAAACAACTAACGTTCGTTTTTGTCATAGTCAGTCCAAAGCCCCATTTTAAAAAAATCGTCTCATAGCAACTTTTGGTTGAAGTTTTTTTTTTTGAAAAAAGTAACTGCTGTAGTGGACTTTATGTGTCAATAGTTCATAGCACGATCATCCACAAATAAAAATGAATTTTGACATTTTGAAAAATCTGTTTCACGGGTTACTATGATCGATCTTTAGGACCACTGAATTGGTCCACATCGCACATCGATTCATGAAAGGTCGAGTGAAGAATTATTCACTGTGAAATCCTATAAGGATATCAATTCGAAGAAAAAAAACCGTTTGAATGAGTCATCAGGATCGTCAGAATTAGCAAAATCATAGTCAGAATCAGGGTGGATTTTCTGAAGAAGTTCCAATGGTGCGGAAATCTCAACGAGTCGAAATTTTCAACAACATCCTGCACCAAGTTTCTAACAAATTTTGTTACAGAAATTTAGTATAACGTAATAACATATGTTGATTTAATTTTATATGATTTTCTACTCGAGTAACGATTTTTAAAAAAAAAGCTACAATTAACCTTTTCATTCATCATTTATTGGTCCAATAGATTTATCAAATTACTTCCCAGAAAACCTATTTTTCCTACAAACCTCTAATAAAAAATAATAAAAAAAACTGACATTCGCCTGACTGTTCACCCATTTTTCACTACATCCCCCCTCCAGTACTTTTCATTTTTAAAAAATCATCTGAGCCAATAAAAACCAAAGTAAATTTGACAGCTGCTCAAATATGGAAGAAATGTCATTTTTTTGCTATAGAATAATGGTAAGGTTTATTTTTCCGGCGTTATCATCGTTACGATTGCTCTACTGTTCAGTTTTGAGCAGTTGAAATTTTATTATTGAAGGAGTGATTCCATAGTTGTCATTTGTTCAATCTATTTGCGAAGTACTTTAGATCTCTGTACCACCCATAAGCGATAAGCTTTGTATGCAGATCATAAGTTTTATTGCTGCTTAAGTACGGACGCAGTGTAACGAATCTCGCTATAATGGTCACTTAATATTTGGCTAAATGTGTACAGTTTGACCGTTCCCTCTCTCTTACTTGTTCTATTTATTTGAACACTAGTCGACCCGGCAGACGTTGTCCTGCATAGTAGGCGAAAATGCGCGTTGTGAACTGCCCATGCGAAATATCCATATGAATCCTAATTTTAGTTTTTCACGATTTAATCAATCTTACCCTTGACTTTCGCATGAGGAAATATCATATAAACCCGTCGAAAACTATAACGAATGTTTCTGCTGAAGAAATGAAAAAAATCCATCCAGCCGTTTTCGAGTTATGCGGATACGAACCCAGACCATTTCATTTTTATATATAAGATTACTTTTGATTTGGAAGGATCCTTCAATTACCTAACGCAAAGATTGGCTTCTCTTCTTTTCTTACTAAATTTATATAATAGGTGAGATTTTGATGTAAACATCATAATAAACATTGGCTCCGTTAAGTGTTACAAACGCTTGAGCCTACCAAATAAACGAATTAATGAAAAAAAAAACACTTCCTTCTCCCTCTAAGCGTTACATTATTTTGAGCGTGCCTTTTTCCGCACTATGGATCTTTCCAAATTGAAGAAACGCTCGAGAAAAAACTAATTTAAAAGGCGCCGCATTGAGGAATATTTCCAAAACAAATTATTTCGGTTGCATTCTCCACCTGCTAATCGGCGCAAGTCAACCCTATGTCAACCCTACCCTTTTCGTGAGAGGATTCTTCATGTGAATCATTTCCCTGTTGGATGATTTGAAGAAAATTATTGGAACGACCTCACCAAATTTTCAATCGAAATTGATCTGTTTTTTTGTCTCATCAAACTATCGAATTGCCAAACCAGATGAGCATTATTTGGCATTCGTCAATTGTCAAACACGGAATCTTAGAATCCGAATTAAAATCAAAACTGTGACTTGCTATCAGTCAATTGACTCGCTTTTAAAACAGATTTTCGAGTCCCAGGTTCCCCCATTTGGCATCCCTACCCAGAACACGGGGAGCGGATTCGTCGAACGCTTGTTAGATAAGAGATATATCTCGTCCTTCGGACGCAACCGAAAGAGCGGCGGCGGTCGACGATGATGGTAGCGGCGGACGTGAAAAATCGATAGCCTCTGGCTGTGGGGGCTTCAGGGTGTGGCGATCCGATTGGAACGATTCGGACGACGTTCGAATTCTTCTTCGCAGCTACCAGTCACTTTTCTGATTCGGAAAACACGTATCGGAATGCCTTCTAATGAGGATGACCCTGAGGAGTTTCTCTTCCTCGGTGCGGCGGTGTTTTTATGCGGGCCCCGCAAATGTGATGTGGTTTAATATAAGCAATATGCACTTACCTTGAGTGCTTCGAGAGCGGATGTTTCCTCGGCTGCTCCACACAACGGCCCAAACACGGTCGTCTCGGTGGAAGTGATTCTCTGCGTGGCAGCTCCTTCAAAACGGTGATACAGTTCTTAAGCTTCTTCACCCCGTTCGTTGATAAATCTTTAATTGCACTTTATTTGTGTACTTGGTTTTGCTCTTCCCAAAGGCACTATCTTCTTCCACCATCCAATTTGCTTAAGGTCACATAATCCGTCAAATCATTTCATCACTTCAGACTCTGTTTTGCAAAACAAGGCACTTCAAATTGGTTCGCTTCATCCGATTGCTTCAGTTGTGTCACACTTCTACAATTGCTACATGGCTTGCTTCGCTTGAGCTCCCACGTTCTTCGATTTTTCTTAACAAGTTTTGGTTGAACTGTTTGCACAAAATTTCGTTGTATTTTTTCCACTAAAAATAGACTTCTTCCAAATATCAGCTTTGAGTCCATTCAGGCTCAAAAATCATCCCACATAAAAAATCTTCCAACACTTAAAATCCAATCAAGTCTTCGATCTTGAACACACGCGCCCGCGCACAACATACAAAGTGTGTAAAAATCCTCCTCTGATACACGGCACGTCTCTCCAACGCTGTGAGGAAACTCCAGGCAAAAAAGCTAGGCTTGCTGCGTGATCGTCGGGCGTACGGCGGACCACGAACGACCGAAGAAGAGATGTTTCTTCCACGACAGTCTTGGCAGATATGACTATGAGAAATTGAGAAAGAAGTTTCTCATGCTGTTGCTGCTGCTGCTGCTGCTGATGCGCGCGTTCCGCTATCGTCGTCGTTTCGCCGTCTTCCGTTCCCTAACCAATCCACACCTCGGCGGGTAGGTAACCTATACGGCGCGCACTTCACCCATCATGTACTTGTTTCGCTGATCGAGCTGCTGCTTCGATATCTTTCCGCACTCACACGCACGCAACTCTGTTTTGCTCTGAGCGCGAGACGAGAGGGCTTTCGCTTTTTCCCGCCGCCGTCTCCGTCCGCACAGTCAGGACCCTTACCGTGCCCTCACAGAACAGTTGGTATAGGCAAGCAGGCAGGAGGTTCGCATTCAACGTGATGTGATAATGATGAATCCGAACGCAAACCCCGCAGCCGACTGAAGTGCGCGATGCTCTTTTTGTGTGTTTTTCTCTCTCGCAAGTCGGAAAATTCTCTCGCAGATGGCGAAACACCCCATTCCGGTGAGGTGAATTCGTTTTGGGGTGGTGTGGTGAATTCTCTCCTTTTTTGTGTTGCGTTGCAAAGCTCTCTTCTTCCGCTAATGGATTGCGGAGCGATTGTCGCCGTCGTCGGTGGATGTTTGCGGACTTCGGCTTTTGTCTGTCTGTTTATGGGCTGATGAGCAAACTTCTTCCTCCCCTTTTGATGATGGGTCGTCGTCGTCGCGTCGACGGTTGGGTTTGGGTGTTTGAAGATGGAAACTTTTCTACATCCGAGTCGGAGGAATCCGCGCGCGCTCGTTAGTTCTTTCCGTGAGGATTTTCAGTAAGTTAATGTTCGACCAAAAGGCGTTAGTGTTGGTCGTTGATGTTGTTTACCTTTTTCCGCCTGCCTGACTTGAATGTATGGCGCGCGCGGTCCACCTATGTGCTGACTTGATGGGTAAAGTCGTTGGTCGCGATGCTTATGCTTTACGACTCTGGCTATGACTCTTGTCTTTTGCTTATGCGGGTCTTCCTTCTCCATGGTGTGTTTGTCGATCGAAGAAAAATGTGATAATTGCAAAGACATTACGCCAAAAACGAAAACGGTGCTGATGATGGTTGTTCTGTTTTCGTAATTCGCTTCGCTTGGGTTTTTGAGCAGGTACCTGCCGTAATTTAGGTTCAATTGCTTCTTATTCAGGCCTGCTATTGTCTGATTATGTTCCAATAAAATGAATACTAATAATAATACACTATAGATATGTGACTAAAAGGCTTACTTGTACAATATTTTGAACACACAAATGACTTGGAATTTATTTTTATTGGCGCACGTCCCGATGTGCAGATGAGTTAGATGACCTAACTGATCAAATTTGATTTCAGATTATGCTGTACAGTAGGAAATAGATTAGTCCAACTAGCGGTTATGATGTCTTCATTTTGCATTATAAAGTGTAATAAGAAAAGTATATTTCTCGGGCATTTATTCAAAAGGACGTATGTGATTTTGTAAACAAAGATTGAAACGTCGATTTATCCGATCTGATGGCACTCTCACGCAAACCAACACCACCCACAGATAGCCGAAGGCTTCCCCTACCTGTCTGTGGTGATATTTTGCGTGGGAGGGCTATCAGATTGGACAATTCGACGTTTGAATCTTTGTTTACAAAATCACATACGTCCTTTTGAATAAGTACCCGAGATTTAACCTCTACGGTGAGCGCCACTGCGCTTGTGGCATATCATCACTACTGACATTTTTTCTTCTTTGTGATTTGTAATTTGTAATTTATTTATTGTCTTAACGGAAGCCTATAGGTTACCCCATATTTTAGGTCAAGGAAGATTTGAAAGAAACGGTCGGAATATAAGACAGAGTAGGAGTGCTAATACATTGCCGCTATTTAAAATCTGTCACACTGCTGATCTACAGTATTCTACACCGATACTACATATTTTGTAAGGGGTAATATTATTCAATACCAAGTAGGGAAACCGCTCCTGGAATTCATCTCTTGGCTCCGATATTCATCAAAAAGGAATGGAAAGCAATTCGATTTGTTTCTTATTTTCCACATTTGTTGACAAAAAAAGAAGCGACAAAATTGATGCTGTATCCCTATGTACCACGTACCAGGTATTATATGGCTCGCGTCGATTAATTCTTGGACTTGCACTGTTGCAAATAGTATAAAATATTTATTAAATATATGATACCTATTTCGTCAAGTGGTCAAATGTCACCCGACCAAAAACAAAAAATCTATCGATTGAGGAGCTCAGTCATAATGATTAGATGTAAGGATCGGCTGAATTTGACAATATAGGAGGACTTTTTCCGCCTCATAATCGGTAGGGAGAGCCTTCACTCCGCTACCAATGGCAACGGCCTACGGCTAGTAAATTTCCCTGCTGCCAGAGGAATGGCCATCAGTAGCACCAACTTTGCACGAAAGAACATCCGAAAGCCCACCTGGAGACACCCGGATGGTGAAACTTGCAACCAGATAGACCATGTTCTGGTGGATGGGCGCCATTTCTTGGAAGTTATCGATGTGCGGACATTCAAAGGTCCGAACATTGACTCTGATCACTATACCTCGTTGTCAGTAAAATTCGATCACGGTTGTCAACTGCATCGAAGATCACAGCGAACGATGCGTTACAATATACAGCGATTGTCAGCGGAAGGAGTGTCGGCTGAGTACCGCCAGAAGCTAGACGAACGGATAAGTTCAATCAACGTTAGCGACAACATCAACGATCTATGGGAGTTGATCCATGGAGCGGTGAGCACTGATAGGCACTGCACGGGTTGGTTCTATGTGGAGTGTCAGAGAGTGACAGACGAGAAGAACGTTGAAAGAAGCCGGATGTTGGTGTCGGGTACTTCGGGCTCGAATAGAGATCGGTACAAGGAAGCAAGAGCAGCCGAAAAACGAACCCAGCGCAGGAAGAAAAAGAAAATGAAGAACAAGTGATTAGCGAGATGCAGGAAAAAATGGAGCGCAATCTCTCGTCATGTGCAACGACCAAGAAGAGAATTTGCTGACAGATAAAACCGGTTGCTAATTGACTGCCAGGTGGAAGCAACACTTCGAGACTTTGTTGAATAGTGGAAGTTACAACCCCAGTAACATTTTGGTTTTATAATGGTTTTAAGGCACACTTGTAGAGTGGAAAATGGTCTTCAAGAGCGTTATAAAACTAAAAATGTTACTTGGGAATGCATCGGTAAACAGAATAAATATTGTCGATGATGGACAAACTGTGTAGTCGCCTACACTAGATGAGGTTAAAAAGGCTTTTTAAGAGCTGAAAAACAATAAGGCTGCGGGGTAGGACCAGCTCCCGGCTGTACTTCTCACACATGGCAGTGAGCAGCTTTATGAAGTTCTGCATCATATTATGTCGAAAATATGGGAAGACGAGGAATTGCTTGCAAGCTGGTTGGACGCCCTCATTTGCCCTCTCTTTAAGAAAGACCACAAACTGGAGTGCGCCAATTACCGAGGAATAACCCTCCTTAGTTCTGCGTATAAAATTATGTCCCTTATTCTGTTTAACAGATTGAGGCCGCTTGAAGAGTCCTTCGTCGGCGAACACCAGGCAGGTTTTCGTGAGGGCCGATCCGGGAGTACAACTTGCAGACACATCATCTGTTTATTGATTTCAAGGCGGTGTACGATTCATTGAAGGCACGGCAAATGCTGGGTAAAGCGTACCATTGGTACTTCGCGTACCTGAAGGAATAAAATAGACCCCATCTCGCGGTCCTTAGCCTCTTACCCAGCAACTCCTATCCGGTGCTGGCCGGGATACGAGCAACCTTAGGGAAGATCGGGTAACCAACCCCGGTGGGAACTATGGTCGTATGCTGACAGGGAAGGGGGGGTTTGCTCCTCTCCGGAGGTGCAAATCTTATTGAGCGTCTGTTCTCCATGTCAGGATCGGCTCACAACAGCGTCTGTTCTCCATGTTAGGGGCGGCTGATCATCGACCGAGTGCCAGCGAGGGACTCTAAGTGAAACTGTGCACCATGGTCCACCGGAAATAAGGAGGAATGGTCCTCCGAAAATTGAGGTGTTTTGGTGTCAGACCTTGCAAGCCAGCCTTAAAAAAAACTCACGCAACGAACATTCACAAGAGAGTACGGACCGGAACCATCGGCGAAGACCACTGCGACGAAAAGGGACTAGCGATTGGAAACTCGGTTCGTGGAACTGCAAATCTCTCAACTTCATCGGGAGCACACGCATACTCGCCGATGTGCTCAAGGACCGTGGATTCGGCATCGTAGCGCTGCAGGAGGTTTGTTGGAAGGGATCAATGGTGCGAACGTTTAGAGGTAATCATACCATCTACCAGAGCTGCGGCAACACACACGAGCTGGGAACAGCTTTCATAGTGATGGGCGATATGCAAAGGCGCGTGATCGGGTGGTGGCAGATCAATGAAAGAATGTGCAGGTTGAGGATCAAAGGCCGGTTCTTCAACTTCAGCATAATCAACGTCCATAGCTCACACTCCGGAAGCACTGATGATGATAAGGACGCATTCTACGCGCAGCTGGAACGTGGGTACGACAGCTGCTCAAGCCACGACGTCAAAATCATCATAGGAGATTTGAACGCTCAGGTTGGCCAAGAGGAGGAGTTTAGACCGACTATTGGAAAGTTCAGCGCTTACCGGCTGACGAACGAAAACGGCCTACGACTAATTGATTTCGCCGCCTCCAAGAATATGGCCATTCGCAGCACTTACTTCCAACACAGCCTTCCATATCGGTACACCTGAAGATCACCACCGCAGACAGAATCACAAATCGACCACGTTCTGATTGATGGACGGCACATCTCCGACATAATCGACGTCAGGACATATCTGCTCTGACCACTATCTGGTGATGGTTAAATTGTGCCCAAAACTATCCGTCATCAACAATGTTCGGTACCGACGACCGCCGCGGTACGACCTAGAGCGACTGAAGCAACCTGATGTCGCCACTGCATACGCGCAGCATCTCGAGGCAGCGTTGCCGGAAGAGGGTGAGCTCGATGGGGCCCCTCTTGAGGACTGCTGGAATACAGTCAAAACAGCCATTAACGACGCAGCGGAGAACAACGTCGGGTATATGGGTCGAAGTCGACGGAAGGATTGGTTCGACGAAGAGTGCAGACAGATTCTGGAGGAGAAGGACGCAGCGCGGGCGGTCGCGCTGCAGCAAGGTACCCGGCAGAACGTGGAACGTTATAGACGGAAGCGGAGACAGCAGACCCGCCTTTTTCGGGAGAAGAAACGCCGTCTGGAAGAAGCGGAGTGCGGGGAGATGGAACAGCTGTGCCGTTCTCAAGAAACACGCAAGTTCTACCAGAAGCTCAACGCATCCCGCAAAGGCTTCGTGCCGCGAGCCGAAATGTGCCGGGATAAGGATGGGAGCATCTTGACGGACGAACGTGTGGTGATCGAAAGGTGGAAGCAGCACTACGAGGAACATCTGAATGGCGCTGAGAGTACAGGCAGTGAAAGTCAAGGCAGCGGAGGAGATGACTACGTCAGTTCAGCGGACGATGGAAGCCAACCAGCCCCCACCTTGAGGGAAGTTAAGGATGCCATTCAACAGCTAAAGACCAACAAAGCCGCTGGTAAGGATGGTATCGGAGCTGAGCTCATCAAGATGGGCCCGGAAAAGCTGGCCACTTGCCTGCACAAACTGATAGTCAGAATCTGGGAAACCGAACAGCTACCGGAGGAGTGGAAGGAAGGGGTTATATGCCCCATCTACAAGAAAGGCGACAAACTGGAGTGTGAGAACTTTCGAGAGATCACCATCCTTAATGCCGCCTACAAAGTGATATCCCAGATCATCTTCCGTCGTCTGTCACCATTAGTGAACGAGTTTGTGGGAAGTTATCAAGCCGGCTTCGTTGACGGCCGCTCGACAACGGACCAGATCTTTACTGTACGGCAAATCCTTCAAAAATGCCGTGAATACCAGGTCCCAACGCACCATCTGTTCGTTGATTTCAAGGCGGCATACGACAGTATAGACCGCGTAGAGCTATGGAAAAATTATGGACGAGAACAGCTTCCCTGGGAAGCTTACCAGACTGATCAAAGCAACGGTGGATGGTGTGCAAAACTGTGTGAAGATTTCGGGCGAACACTCCAGTTCGTTCGAATCGCGCCGGGGACTAAGACAAGGTGATGGACTTTCGTGCCTGTTGTTCAACATTGCGCTAGAAGGTGTTATGCGGAGAGCCGGGTGTAACAGCCGGGGTACGATTTTCAACAGATCCAGTCAATTTATTTGCTTCGCGGATGACATGGACATTGTCGGCCGAACATTTGCAAAGGTGGCAGAACTGTACACCCGCCTGAAACGTGAAGCAACAAAAGTTGGACTGGTGGTGAATGCGTCAAAGACAAAGTACATGCTTGTGGGCGGAACCGAGGGCGACAGGGCCCGCCTGGGAAGCAGTGTTACGATAGACGGGGATACCTTCGAGGTGGTCGAGGAATTCGTCTACCTCGGATCCTTGCTAACGGCTGACAACAACGTTAGTCGTGAAATACGCATCATCTGGCGCATCATCTGTGGTAGTCGGGCCTACTACGGGCTCCAGAAGAAACTGCGGTCGAAAAGATTCGCCACCGCACCAAATGTGTCATGTACAAGACGCTTATAAGACCGGTTGTCCTCTACGGACATGAAACATGGACAATGCTCGAGGAGGACTTGCAAGCACTCGGAGTATTCGAGAGACGGGTGCTTAGGACCATCTTTGGCGGTGTACAAGAAGACGGTGTGTGGCGGCGAAGAATGAACCATGAGCTCGCCCAACTCTACGGCGAACCCAGTATCCAGAAGGTAGCTAAAGTCGGAAGGGTACGATGGGCATGACATGTTCCAAAAATGCTGGACAGCAACCCTGCAAAGATGCTGTTCGCTTCCGATCCGGCAGGTACGAGACGGCGTGGAGAACCAGTCACTGTGAATTATATGCAACCAAATCCAATCACATTGGAGTTTCCGCAACAAAATCGATCAGAATTGTGCTACTAGGGTATGACCAAGGGCTTGACGACCCCTCCCCAGCTGTCTGCGAGTCAGAGAGAGCTGCCTAGGACGTGGTGGGATTTAGCTAAACTAATTACGATGCTAATGTTCACATAGTTGACATTCTTGGCGATGTTTCATATATGTAACGGGACAAACATTTTTTTGGGAGACAACAATGAGAGGAAGACATACGAAAGGAATTAACGACAGACATTGAAATGGACAACAAGAGGAAGACATTCGATATGGGGTACGACAAAGAAGGGGGTGTGGAGACTAAGATCACAATCTTACATCAGCAACTTTCACAAATTGATGGACGAGGGATATGTATTCGAGATCAAGGCCCGCCAACGTTTCTCTAATAGGCTTTGGTTGTTTTCCTCGGACCCGGAGATGGGGTCCACGATTCACCTCGCACGCCCACACGACATGATCAATGTCCTGATAATCTTCGCCGCAAACACAGAGATTGCTTTCCGAGAGCCCCACTCTGAAAAAATGTGCGTTTTAAGTGTAGTGATTGGACATTAGACGACACATGGTTCGAATGAAGTCTCGTCCAAAATTCAATTTTTTGAACCATGGCCACCTCGGCCGGCGAATTGAATACAGCCATCTACTCATCTTCTCATTTTTCCATTTTTGTTGCCAGCTGATCAAGGTTTCCTGACGAACTAATTAGAAAAATTCATCGAAGGTTATTTATCGATCATAAATATCACCTTCCGCTATGGTCCCACCTTAGCCAAAGAGTCCGCCTTCTCATTGTCCGGAATCGATCAATGAGAAGGGACCCAGGCCATGGTGATTGTGTAAGACCGTTTTGATAAAGCGCTCAAAGCTTTCCGTATCCAATTCAGGAGATACGCTGAGTGCCTAACCGGTTTCATTGACCGAACAGCCTCCAAGGTATGTAGGTACTTAGATTTTCGGTGAAGACGAAAAAGTGATCAGGAGGTAGGGATGCGATTTGCACGAGTGAATAGTGTATAGCTGCTAGCTCAACAGTATACAAGAAACTAGGCTTAAAATAGGTGCTATGGAAACGTTAAAAAACACCGAAACCAGTGGAGTCATTCGATTTTGACCCATCTGTTAAAAAGCTTCTCTTCTGGCTGGCGTGCCCGTATTTGCTTGCAAATAATGGAGGTATTACCTCCGCACAAGGGATGTTTGGTATTCCATGAACCTCCTGTTTCATGGACAGATCAAATGATACAGAGGAACTGTAAGAGTCTAAGAAGTTAGCACGATTGGTGTCAACCGAAGATGGGCTTACCTTCAGCGTCATATTACATGCGTACTCTTGCCCCACCCGTTGCTGTGTACTTTAACCGCATAGCTCCAACATTTATTCAGTTAATGGTCTTGACCTCTTGGATGACCAACCGGATTGGTATTCTGCACCATTAAGTAGTTAATCTTTTTTTATAGCTTCTAAAAAACGAAAACGTACTCTTGCCCCACGTGAACTCTTGCCCCACTCTATTCTATATTTCTTAAGAAGGTATATACAGGACAGGAGTTTGATTTCGAAGATATAAAAAATATTTACCAAAAATCTTTCAATCGGAATTGCCGTTTGAGATTCTACTATTTTAAACAATACAGCCGTTGTTCGACTATTTTAGAACAAAAATTACTTTGGAAAACACTGTACTCTGATATTTTTATAATTCAACAACACAACTTGGAGGATCAAGAACATCTAAAACTACCAAACGATATTCAGCCGATAATCTCCTATAATATACTCTTCAACGTATCTTTAAATGCTGCTTTTCCGGACGCATCCGGTCGATTGCGAATATGTGTTTGCAAGTCCAAATAGCACACGCAACATCATCCAAAAAGCACCTTGTTTCCATTCATTCTTAAAGGCATTGAAAAAACATCAAAGCACGAAGAAGTTCGAATTAACATTGCAATGCAGTATTCGTTTGGAATTTTCGAAATAAACAACCAAAGAATACTGCACTGCATGTTGCATACACGAAACAAAATTTTTCATCATGTAACTTCAATGCATCCTTCAAAATTGAATTATTCGTTTAAATTAAGTTACAGATAAGTTAAGTGTTCGCCTATAAAACCCGCCTGGTACTGCCCCACGAACTGCCCCACTCCTGCGGCAAAACTACCTCCTCCCAAATCTTGGTACACGCAAAAAAAAGCGTTCATGAATTCGTGACTATCGAGTTCACGGTGTATTTTTTCGTGAACAAAAATCACGGATTCGGGAATACAGTCACGTTTTCTGGTACGTTCTGGAAAACGTGACTGGTGTTCCCAAATCCGCGATTGTGGTTCACGAAAAGACACCGTGAACTCGTTAGTTCACGAATTCAAGAACACTTTTTTGCGTGTAATGACCCAGTGCAGCGCTCTAGCCGGTGCCTCACCACCGTGTTTAAATAGCTCTCCTGGTAGTTGGTCAACCCCAGGGGCTTTGTTGTACTTCAACCGGCCAATCTCCTCCTGGATTTCATGGAGATCCGGAGCCGGTAAAATTATGTCCTGCGCACGTTCTCCCAGGTCCATCACCATACCGCTAGAGGTGTGCGCCGGTCCAATATTCATCGGCGGCGGCGTTTGTCAGAATTTTGGTCGGCGGCGGCGGCGTTTTCGGCGTCACGCCGATAGCCATTTTAGCCGGCGGTGGCGGCGGCGTGAATCGGCGTGGCGATTTTTTTTTATCACGTCCCTTAAAAAAAATTTGCCTTTCTCCTAAATATTCATTTGGAAATAATTTTGGACAAATCAAGCATCCGAAAGATATTCAATTTGCAAAAAAGAGCTAACCGCGGTGGAGGTTGGTACTCGGATTCTGATGACTTTTCCGCGAACGTGACCTTTTAATGGTCTTGTTGTGTAGGGGTTATCACGTCTATCTTGAGAGTAGGAGGTTGAGGGTTCGAGTCCCTCCAAGACATGTGGGTTCTTTTTCGCAAATTTCATATCAATTTCTCCATTTCGAAACATGTGCTGTGCATACACACAGCCAAGATATTTAACAAAAAAATGGTTTTCGAGTTGCCGAATAATATGCAATTCATTGTAATTATTTTCGGATTTTCCTCTGGAACTACTCTGAAGCTTAGACAAATCTATGGAATTACCTTCGTGGCCGTGCGGTTGGCGACGCCAATCGTCTAGACGCATGTGCTATGGAGTGTGGGTTCGATTCCGGCCCCGGTAAAGAGGAAACTTTCCGTGATCGAAAAATTCTCCACTGGTCCACTGGGTGTTATGTGTCCGTTGTCTAATGCTAGATGTTAAGTGTTCAGTCTGTACGACCTCTGGTCGAAGAAGGTGTTCCTGTGTTTTCACAAGCTTTCAGCAGAAAATTCGTCATGAGAAACTTGTCTTTCACGAGAAATTGTTCTAAATTCCTACAGGAAAATCCTCGGAAAATACACGGAAAGTTCTTGTCGAGTTTCTGTTGAGTATTCTTCGAAATTTACTTCATAATTGTAGGAAAGTGCGACTGAAAGAATGGGTGTTTTAACGTTGGCTTTCTCACACAGATAGAAAAATCCACTGAAATTTACGCTAAAAATCATGCACATAAATGGAACGCCATTATTAGCGTAATTTCCTACGGGATATAGCCTAAATGTATACAATATTTGACGTGAATCGTCAATGTTGCATACAAGTTGTAAGCAATTTTTTGATGGATCAGGAAATTATACAGGAATTCTATTGAATGTTCAGAATTTCCACTTTCACTTCCAAAATTCTGCGGACATCTTCAAATTTGTATCGGCGTGGAAAATTATAGATAAGCGGCGTGACAATTTTTAAACGGCGGCGCGCCGATGCAAAAATATCGGCGGCGGCGGCGTGCCAAAAACTGTCGGCGGCGGCGGCGTGGCGCGGCGGCGCACACCTCTACATACCGCCATCTTCGTCTGCCACATCGCCATTCAGGTGTTCTTCGTAGTGTTGCCGCCACCTTCTGATCACCTCACACTCGTTCGTAAGAAGATTTCCGTTCATGTCCTTACACATATCAGGCTGCGGTACAGTTGCTCCGTCTCTTCACGGTCTCGATCTTCATGCTGGCGCTTTTCCTCCGGAAAATCGAGTTTTGTCTGTTCCGCGCCCGTTTATATCGTGCCTCGTCCCGAGCAGAACACATGTTGTAACTCAGTTTATATAACTCATATACGGCAAAATTGAGTCATATATGAGTTATTGCAACCAAATCGGTCTGAATTGTGCTGCTAGGGGTTCGCCCTCGTGCGGTGTTGCAGCAATCTCATCCATGCTGCATTCTTCTCTTCCACTAACTGCTCACATTCGCCGTCATATCAGTCGTTTCTCTGATCCGGGGCACCGTACCAAGTGCAGTGGTTGCGGTGCTAGCAATGGCGGATCGAATATCTCTCCAGCCATCTTCAAGAGACGCTGCGCCTAGCTGCTCTTCCGTTGGGAGTGCCACTTCCAGCTGCTGCGCGTATCCTTGGGCTAGTCTACCGTCTTGTGGGCGTCCAATGTTAAGCCGCGGCGTCCGACCTCGACGCGTGTTGTACACCGTCAAGAGTTTTGAGCGCAGACATACTGCAACGAGGTAGTGGTCGGATTCAATATTCGCACTGCGGTAAGTGCGGACGTTCGTGATGTCGGAGAAGAATTTACCGTCGATTAGAACGTGGTCGATTTGGTTAGGTGATCTCCATGTGGCCTTATGGATATTTTTGAGGGGAAGGAGCTGCTTCGGACTACCATTCCGCGGGAGTCTGCGAAGTTTATGCATCGTTGGCCATTATCATTCGATATGGTGTGCAGACTATCCGGTCCGATGACCGATCTATACATTTCCTCCCTTCCTACCTGTGCGTTCATGTCACCGATGACGATTTTGACGTCCCGCAGTGGGCATCCATCGTATGTCTGCTCCAGTTGTGCGTAGAACGCTTCTTTCTCGTCGTCGGGTCTCCCTTCGTGTAGGCAGTGCACGTTGATGATGCTATAGTTGAAGAAATTGCGTTTAATCCTCGGCTTGCACATCCTTGCGTTGATTAGCTGCCACCCAATCACACGTTGGCGCATCTTACCCTGCACTATGAAGCCGGTTCCCAGCTCGTTGGTGGTGCCACTGCTTTAGTAGAAGGTAGCCGCATGATGCCCGCTTTTCCACACTTTCTGTCCTGTCCAGCAAATCTCCTGCAGCGCCACGACGTCGAAGTTGCGGGGATGTAATTCATCGTAGATCATCCTGCTGCAACCTGCGAAACCTAGCGACTTGAGTTCCATGTTCCTAGCTTCCAATCGTGATCCTTTATTCGTCGCCTAGGTCGTTGCCGATTATATTGAGTCGCATTATCTCTTATATTGTTCGTAATTATTGGTTTTCAGGTGGCTTATTGGACCTGCACAAACCTCCAGTCTCGTTGGAGGGCCGTCATGTCCAGGCTGTTTAGCGTCCCACCTAACATCAGGACTTGGGCTTGTGCGCGGTCGCTTTGGTGGGGCCTACTTGCGGATACAAGCAGCTTTTTATAGGAATTTAACACTGTCAAACCCTCTCACATCCTAGGCAAGCCCCACAACTCACAGATGGCCTGGGCAGGGATCGTCAAGCCCTAGGACATAGTCCCTGCTGCCGGCAACTCACCTTATGCTACTGGTATATAACTAAACTCGGTTTCATTCAAGTTACTGCAACCAAATCGGACTGAACTGTGCTTCAAGGTTAGTGTTATATTATCATTTATATTATCATTTCCACAGTTATTGAAGGCTTTACCGTGCCTCCAGTTACATGAATGTCTTGTGTAGCAAATACAATGGATACACTGTGCACAAGGAGTCGAGAATGCTGCCCACCCTGAAGCATCCTAAGCAAAACTGCAATCATACGCTATTGCATTGCTTTGTGCCGCACTTAAAAAGATGGGAGAAGCATTCGGGGAATTGTTATTCGGGAAAATTGCATTCGAAGAATTGTTCTTCGGGGAATTTGCATTCGGGAAAAGTGCATTTAGGGAAATAGCTTTCGGGGAATTGTCGTACAATCTTCTTCTTTCTTCTTCTTATTGGCATTACATCCCCACACTGGGACAGAGCCGCCTCGCAGCTTAGTGTTCATTAAGCACTTCCACAGTTATTAACTGCGAGGTTTCTAAGCCAGGTTACCATTTTGCATTCGTATATCATGAGGCTAGCACGATGATACTTTTATGCCCAGGGAAGTCGAGACAATTTCCAATCCGAAAATTGCCTAGACCGGCACCGGGAATCGAACCCAGCCACCCTCAGCATGGTCTTGCTTTGTAGAAAGAAACAATCTCTATCGACAAATACTCAAGTCACGCTCCTTTGGCACAGATTACATAAGTTATTATTATTTATAACTCTTGTGGAATTAAAATTCCTTGGACATAATTAAGCCTTGAAAAATTATTCTAACCAGCCACCGCGAATGCACAAGAAGGAAAAAATCGTTGGCTTCGATAGTAGAATTTTAAAGCCCTTTATAGAACTTATATCGACGATATCTGATGGAAGCGATTCAAAGTCGGCTTTCTTGAAACAAATTAGTGTGTAAGTTAGGGGATGACGAGTTCTGCTTTAATCAGAGCATCTTAAAATATGTAGTTTCGGATGTTTGGGATGTCGCCCGGTGAGTTTCTTGCGTAACCCATTTCCATCTACTGCTAGCTCCTCATACGCAACCGTGAATTGGTTGCCGTTTGACTGTCTGTGAAAATACAAATATTTGCAAATCTATATTTTTAAATCTCTATATATTAAAAATCTCCGCTTGGAATACCGTTGGATAGTTTTCCATTGCAACTGAGATAGCTGTCCCATGACCGAAGATTCCTGCTTCTGTTTTCAAGCCATCTGTATAGAATTTTATGGAACCGTCCCGAACATTGGGACCTACGACATCCCAAACCATACGTGATGGTTCACATATGTTCCAAGTTCGTTTATTTGGTAGGCTCAGGCGTGTATAACACTTTACGGAGCCATGATTCTTTGTGATGTATACAATCAGTATCATTTTATTGTAAGTTAGTAAGAGAGGGATAGAAGTCAGCGTACTCGTGGTGACCGGAGTTTAGTTTACAATGTTTAAGGATGGATGGGGTTTAGAATTTAGGATCAGGAAATTTCAGCTTCTCATCCGGGCATTTGACGTCAGGGACGATATGGCGTGTCGTCATGCTCGAGGAATAGTTCGACTTGGAGCATCTTTCGGATGGCAAGAGCTTTGGAGCTCTACGGAACAGAAAGGCAGAGACTAAACAAAAGAAAACTTTGAAAAAAGAAACAAACAAAATATTAGATTTTGATGTCAGAAGTACAAAGACAAAGACATATAGACAACATCACGATCTCTCAAAACACCACGAACTTCCCTGAAGGGTTGTTTACCTCGGGCCATAAGGGTATCCAATAATTGCTATCTGGAGGTGTCATTTTCCGTTCAGAACCAAACAACGTGATCGATGTCATCATAACCGGCTCCGCACCTACATAAGTTGCTATCGACAAGGTTTATTCTGTACGTATGTGCGTTTAGAGGAACATAGGAACATCGCACAAGACCGACGATTATGGAGATCTACAATACGCCAGGCATAGGTGTATCGACGCTGTAGGCAACCAGGTATCCAGGTAGGTATGTGCGACATCACGCGAATGAAGCCTCGACTTAAGTCCTCACCTCTGAACCACGCTCGCCCAGACACTTTTGGAACTATGAAAAATAGCCACCGTACAAGTTCGTTGTGTGTCCAATTTCTTTGCCAACTTTGAAGAGTACTCTGACGGACTAATGGGAAAAACTCGTGGCTCGAGAATTGTCTATCATAAACCCCACCTGCTTGTGCGCCCATCTTTGCCAGCGTGTCTGCCTTCTCATTGTCGTAGATTGAGCAGTGAGATGAGACCCAAACAAAGGTAATCTTGAGTGATATTTCGACCAAAACACGCATCTGCTCTCTTATGTTTGTAAGAAAGTAAAATGCGTGCTGAACATCAACCGGAGCAGGGTTGTTAATCGATAAATTATCATCGTTAAGTTAACGCCAACTTCGATAACGATAATGCTTCGTTGGCGATAAAGTGAGCGTTGAATTAACGTTATCGTTATCGAGTATTCGTTGATTTATCGATAATTATCGAGTTAACTGTAACATGTACTATAGTTCAAAGTACAAATATTCACAAGTTGGATTTGCAATATCTATTTAAAAAATATTGTATCGCCTTACAATATTCATAAACGCCTTTAAATCCTGGAATTAAATTGGGATTCAAGGAGGTCACCGAATTGACCAAATCATTTTTATTCAATCATTAAAGTTCTTACAAAGCCGCAGTTGTTCATAGTAGAGAATCTGAGAGCATTTTGAATGTCTACCCATACTTGTTTAATCTAGCATGTTTAACAAAACTTCTGTTTAGAAGAACTGGAGCACCCAGTTATATGAATATTTTATGACTCAAAGACTAAACTGCTTAGTCCAACTAAATCATATTGAATAGGTGACGAGGCTAGTCCACCAAACTGTTGAGAGAATGTTTACTGGTCCGTACTGGTGCTGCCTGGAATGCACCACAACAGATCGCTGCATCAAATAAATGTCTAGTACCATCAACTGGGGAAGATGATCATTGAGGTGAAGATGATCATTTGATGTGTCAGTCAAAAGTGCCAATTTTTTTTATGAAACGGTAGTCAACAATATTCTCCGTTCAAGTAATGTTACCGCTAGGTAGAAATCCGAGTTTTTCGATTATAATCATGAACATTTATTTTGTGGAAGAAAGAGAGAGATAGTCATAAATGACGCTATTTTCGTTTCAAATATTGACTTCGTAGACTTCTTTACGTAGTAAATTCAACATTCATACAAATAACCTAGTGTATTTTGACTATTAGGTCATAATGATTTTAGTAGAGCTGTCTTGATCAACTTCACCCCAAACCAGATTACTCAAAAACTGTGTGATAATTTAATTTATTTTAATAAATGCGAACGCATTTCAGAAAACTAAAGTTGTTGATTATTGCAACGTATAGCAGTACATGTTTTGAAAATATTTGTTTAGATTTAAAATGTAAACACACATTGTTATTGCATGTTTTGTCTTAAAATGATCATCTTCCCCCATGACGGTACTAGGATATATTGCCGATAGGTTCCGATTCCAGGTGTATATTCTTGCTTATACGATAAGGATTTGTTCATGCTCTTTCATTAAAAGCGTATTTATATTTAAGTGTCACTGTCTCAGAGAATTAAGTCCGCCTGGGTACTGCAAATTTTTGCGATCTTCTTATTGGAACATATATGCTGCATAGTGAAAAAAAACTCCAAACCACCAACAGAGCACCTCACTTCTCATCGTTTCGTAGAGTAGCAGGCATTAAGCAATATATTTAGAGTGCCTCGCTTCAATCAAAATTAACTCTCATCAACCAGCTGTAAAAAAATATTTCATTCTCGGCTTCTGTCAAAATTTTACACCAACTTCATTCGCGTAATCTAGTAACCCCATTATCGCAAAATTATCGAGTTAACTTACGTTAATTTATCGAACTCCGATAATAATTCAGTTGATTCATCGTTATCGTAGCAACCGATAACGTTGATCACAATCAACTTTATCGGCGATAACGATAAATTAACGATTAACAACCCTGAACCGGACTGCCTCGATAGAATCAAGACTATTCGAGAAGATGAAATAATGGTCTACGGGCTGATTGGAAATTATTCCCAAAGCGAAATTAATTGCTGCCAGCTCAGCAGTATAAACCGAACATGGTTGATTTTTATTTATCATCAGACTAAGGCCGGAGTGGCCTGTGCTGCACATAAAAGACTTCTCCATTCAGCTCGGTTCATGGCTGCACTTCGCCAACCACGCAGTCTGCGGAGGGTCCGCAAGTCGTCCTCCACCTGATCGATCCACCTTGCCCGCTGTGCACCTCGCCTTCTTGTTCCCGTCGGATCGTTGTCGAGAACCATTTTCACCGGATTACTGTCCGACATTCTGGCTACGTGCCCGGCCCACCGCAGTCTTCCGATTTTCGCGGTGTGAACGATGGATGGTTCTCCTAACAGCTGATGCAACTCGTGGTTCATTCGCCTCCTCCACGTACCGTCCGCCATCTGCAACCCACCATAGATGGTACGCAACACTTTCCTTTCGAAAACTCCCAGTGCGCGTTGGTCCTCCACGAGCATCGTCCAGGTCTCGTGTCCGTAGAGGACTACCGTACACGAATTCTTCAACCACTCGTGGTGGGTGGCTCACATTGACCTTGGTTGGTAACATGCCCGAGCAGCACAAGTCAGATAAAAATGGTTGCAGCAACTTTATTGTGACCAAATCTGGTCACATATGAGTTGCAGTAACCTGTGGATCATGCGTGCTGCTAGGGTGGTTGATGTTACATTGAAAACACCGAAGCCAGTGGATCCGTTGATGAGAGAACCATCAGTGAAATGTCTGTTGTTGCAATTGACATGTTCATATTTTTCAGAAAAAGTGAGGGAATAGATATTTGTCGAAGATGATCTGGTATTCCTTGAATAGCATGTTTCATGGACAGGTCGTATACAATTGAGGAACTGTCTTTGGTGAAGTGAACTCGAGAACTCGGGATATTATAACACGGAAGTCAAAGATCTGATGATATGTAGTTGAGATAAACTCTCAGGAATCTTGAACGACAAGTTAGTTCAAGCATATTATCGAAGTTATCTAGGACAAGTGTGTTACTTGTTCCACATATGATGAGTATTCTAAGTGAGAGCTCCCTGTATCGGTGCTTTAAAGGAGTGACTCCAGCAAGCACCTCCAGGCTCATGTTATGCGTTGAATGAATACAGCCAAGGGCAATACGCAGCGATACTGAATTCGTTCCAATTTGATAAGGTGGCAATCAGCTGCTGAGAGGAAGCAGAAACAGCCATACTCTAAAACAGAGAGAATAGTCGTTCTATAGAGTTTGATATGAGGTCTTCCGGGTGAGCACCCCACCATGTTCCGGAGATAGAACGTAGGAAATTTACCCTTTCCGGCATTTTTGTATCAAATATTCAAAATGTAGTTTCCAGTTTTAAAATCAAACACGACCCCAAGGTATTTAGAAGATAAAGATTGGTTGATGTCATCTTTCAACAGCTTCAGTTTCTCTTGAGCAGGATACCGCTTATTAGTAAACACAACCAACTGAGTTTTTTGCGGTGAAAACTCGATCCCCAAATGTCTGGCCCAAACAGTCAGATTATCCAGGGTACTTTGCAATGGTCCTTGAAAAACAGCTGCACATGGACCTCTTAGAGAGACCACGGCATCATCTGCAAGTTGACTGAGCGTGCATTGTCCTTCCAAACAATTGTCAATAACTTTGACATAGAAATTATTGATTGTACCCCGTTTGGCATAAAGTCATTTGGCATAATGCCGTTTGGCATAATGTCGTTTGGCATAAAGTCATTTGGCATAATGGCCGTTTGGCATAAGGTCATTTGGCATAATTGTTATTTGAGCTGTGTAATGGATAAGTAAGATTTGTTGAGCCATTCAGTTACGTGGTTTCCTTAATTTGGTCAATAATTGGGAACGGAGTTGTACGGCGTGACAAATTGAGAATAAAGAAGCTTCCTGTCAAAACGGGAATTTGAAATGACGCACTTACCGGCAAGATAGATCAGCATTAAATTAAATTGACATTGGATTTTTTTCTGTAAGAGCTTGCTTTTTCTGTAAGCCAGAGTACTTGAGCAAACGGTTTCTAAAAAAAGATCATATCTCCCCTTGCATTGAACCGAGTGTACCAAATTCTTGAATTGAAAGAAGGAGTCATATTATCTTTGGCTTCTGCGGGGCAAATGCCTCCTTTAAAATAAGGGATGATTATTTCCTTTTCCTTAAGTCGAGCAAATATCTGAATTGAAGGAAGAAATCATATCGTCTCTTGCCGTCTGCCAGGAAAATGCACCCTTTGAAAGATAGGAAATATCTTCCCGTGTCTTAAACCAAGCAAATTCCATTCCTGAATTGAAATAAGGAACCATTTCGACTCTATGACATATATCCGTTGCCCATAATGCAATTACCCCAATGGTTACTACCGCGAACGCCATTATCCGAATGAATGTCATCACCCATCACTCCGAGTGGGACACTATCCCGAATGACCCAGTACCCCCAGTAGTCCTGATTTCAAGTTAATAGTTTATTTCAGTGAAAAACATTTTAATCAATGAAAACTTATTTATAATTCATGTGAATGATTATTATTTGTTTTACGACTTAATCAATAGCAGGGCGACTCCACAATTTTTACGAGAATTTTTTAAGTGGAACCTTACTTATTTTTCAATCCCTTTACAAGTTTCACCGTTTTGGATTCACGATTCGTTTCATCAAACTCGAACTGTTTGAAAACAGTATAGAACGATTAGTTCTTGGTCCAAAAACTCCCATTACATATCATGTGCTACCTTTGAAGATTGTTTAAGCTGAGGTGAGAATTTCGAGAAAATTTCAGCTCACGTCGACTGGGCTTGAGACGGCTCGCGAACATGTATTTAAACATAATAAAGGAGTATGCCGGGGATAAACCTTACTGTGGCAAGAAGGGCATGACGACAAGACCATAGAATGAGAAAGTCTCTTCTGTTCTTCAAATATGCTTGTTCCTCTCATGGCATGGCAGGAATAATTTCTTTATACCTCGCAAACGCAATCATTTAAAGGAGGTGTCATCTGTTTTCGCCTTATATAGGGTAAATGCATTCATCTAAACAAGGCATTATAATCTCTGTACATATTAAACCAACAAATGAGTTTATTCAAAGAAAGTATTACCAACTCTGTTCGCCTTATATCCGACAAATGTGTTCATCTAAAGAAGGCATTATCAACTCTGTCTGCCTTAAACCGGGCAAACGCATTTATTTGAAGAAGGTGTTATCTTCTATGTTCGCCATATACCGGGCAAATGCGTTCATTAAAAGCAGACATTATCAACTCTGTTCGCCTTATATTGGGCAAATGTGTTTATCTACAGAAGGCATTATCACCTGTGTTCGCCTTAAACCATTATCCTCTGTTTGCCTTATATTGGACAAATGCGTTCATTAAAAGAAGGCATTATCATCTCCGTTCGCTTTAAACCGGGCAAATGCGTTCATTTTAAAAAGACATTACCTCCTCTGTTTGCCTTATATTGAACAAATGCATTCATCCAAACAAAGCATTGCCTCCTGTGTTTGCCATAAACCTTTACCGTTCATTTAAAGAAAGTATTATTTCCAATGTACACCTCCTCACTTACACCATTTCGTAGGATAGAACTTTTCCAGATAATAATGGCGTAGAATGATAATTTAACTCAAAAATGTTTATTAAACATAAGCTTTATTGCGTTTATCTAAGTAACTCTGAGTAGTATATACTTTTATTCTGAACAAATTCTTTTCAAAGATTGTCATTTTACGATTCATCGGTGCTTGTGGGTGTTAAAAATAGTAATAGTAGAAAACTACAGATTCGAAATGTATTCGGGCTAATGGACTTTCGGGGTAATGGATCTCGGGGTACTGTCCCATCCGGGGTAATGGCATTCGGGGTACAGGGGTGGAGCCACCATTTCCTCTCTGGACTTCTGCCGGGCGAATGCATTTTCTGAATGAAGGGATCATATATTCCTTTCCTTAAACCGAGCAAACGCCTTGAATAAAGGAACTATGTCGTCTTTTACCTTTTGCCGAGCAAAAGGTAAAAGGCTGATTGCCTGCAAATGCTGATTTGGAAGAAGGAAGTATATCGTATTTCGCCAACTGCCGGGCAAATGTATCCTTTGAAAAATTGAGCCAGGTCTTCTCAGATGTAACTGTCGGAAAGAATGGATCATTTCGCTTTTTGCCTTAAACCGAGCAAATGCCTTAATTGAACAAATGAATAAAATCTCCCTTTGCATTCGCCAAGAAAATGCATCCTTTGAAAGAAGGAGCTATAGCTTCCCTTTCCTAGAACTGAATATTGCATACATTGAGAATAGGAACCATACATATTCTCCCTTGTGATATGCCTAAAAATGCATTACTTGAAAAAAAAAGAAGCATATACTTTTTAGACTTATGAACGACAAAGTATGCTTTTAAAGAAATGAATATATGTCATGCAGAAATAACTTCATTTGCTTTTCATTGCACTTACAATTTTGCTATTTGAACTTCCGTATATTGTAGTTTGTTTTAGTAAACGATCTTGCTGCTATCCCAGAGCTATAAAGATTTTAAGTGAATTAGGCAGATAATAAAAAGTCTAATTGAAGTACCTTCAAGCAGTGATTTGATAGAATATGAACTTTAGCATATGAACAAAGTGACAATCATTATAAATAATTGAATATATTATGCATAAGTTTCGAAATTGATGATAACACAACTATTATGCCAAATGACCATTATGCCAAACGACATTATGCCAAACGACATTATGCCAAACGACCTGTATAACGGCCTTATGGCAAACGGCGTTATCGGCGTTATGCCAAATGACCTACCACCATTATAAAGCAAGGAACTTAAACATGATCCTTGGGGAAGGCCCATGTAACTATTTCTGGAAGTTGTCAGAGTGCCGAGTGTGAAGTTCATTTGTTTTTCTGACAACAAATTGTACAAGAAATTATTTAAAATAACGGGTAATCCACTACTGTTAAGATTGTTGGACAGTACTTCTATGGAAACTGAATCAAAAGCGCCCTAAATATCCAAGAACACTGAAGCCAATTGCTCCTTGTGCGCAAAGGCCAGCTGAATATCTGAAGAGAGCAACGCTAGACAATCGTTTGTTCCTTTCCCTTTTCGAAATCCAAACTGAGTATTTGAGAGTAATGCATTTTGTTCGACCCAATAGTCGACTTTTGAATGGATAATTTTCTCCAATAATTTTCTCAAGTTCACGTATGTTATAAGGAATGTCATAGTTCTCCACAGGTTTCATCCAGTCTCCATTCATATTCATCACTGGCCAAGATGGAATATTTTGTGAAATACTTAAGTGGCAAACTAAGTCTTTTCATTTTTCATTTATTTAGTTAACATCTAAACAGATAGCACTGAATCAACAATTTGACGCCACAATGCACGGTTCGAGGCTGTCCATCCTCGGATACGCCCCACGCTCGCCAAGTCGTTCTGCACCTGGTCTGCCCATCTCGCTCGCTGCGCTCCACGCCGTCTCGTACCTGCTGGATCGGAAGCGAACACCATCTTTGCAGGGTTGCTGTCCGTCATTCTTGCAACATGTCCTGCCCATCGTACCCTTCCGGCTTTAGCTACCTTCTGGATACTGGGTTCGCCGTAGAGTTGGGCGAGCTCATGGTTCATTCTTCGCCGCCACACACCGTCTTCTTGCACACCGCCAAAGATGGTCCTAAGCACCCGTCTCTCGAATACTCCGAGTGCTTGCAAGTCCTCCTCGAGCATTGTCCATGTTTCATGTCCGTAGAGGACAACCGGTCTTATTAACGTCTTGTACATGACACATTTGGTGCGGTGGCGAATCTTTTTCGACCGCAGTTTCTTCTGGAGCCCGTAGTAGGCCCGACTTCCACAGATGATGCGCCTTCTTATTTCACGACTGACATTGTTATCAGCCGTTAGCAAGGATCCGAGGTAGACGAATTCCTCGACCACCTCGAAAGTATCCCCGTCTATCGTAACACTGCTTCCCAGGCGGGCCTTGTCGCGCTCGGCTCCGCCCACAAACATGTACTCTGTCTTTGACGCATTCACCACCAGTCCAACTTTTGTTGCTTCACGTTTCAGGCGGGTGTACAGTTCTGCCACCTTTGCAAATGTTCGGCCGCCGAAGAAACTTCCGGAGGAATTCTCGAAGGAATTTCCGGAGGAATTTCCGGAGGAATTCCCGGAGGAATTCCCGGAGGAATTCCCGGAGGAACTTCCGGAGGAATTCCCGAAGGAACTTCCGGAGGATTTCCTGAAGAAGCTTCCGGAGGATTTTCTGAAGGAACTTCCGAAGGAATTCCCGAAGGAACTTCCGGAGGATTTCCTGAAGAAACTTCCGGAGGAATTCCCGAAGGAACTTTCGGAGGAATTCCTGGAGGAACTTCCGGAGAAATTCCAAGGAACTTCCGGAGGAATTCTGAAGGAACTTCGGAGGAATTCCCGAAGGAACTTCGGAGGAATTCCGAAGGAACTTCCGGAGGAATTTGAAGGAACTTCCGGAGGAATTTGAAGGAACTTCGGAGGAATTCGAAGGAACTTCCGGAGGAATTCCCGAAGGAACTTCCGGAGGAATTCCCGAAGGAACTTCCGGAGGAATTCCCGAAGGAACCTCCGGAGGAATTCCCGAAGGAACCTCCGGAGGAATTCCCGAAGGAACTTCCGGAGGAATTTCCGAAGGAATTTCCGGAGGAATTTCCGAAGGAATTTCCGGAGGAATTTCCGAAGGAATTTCCGGAGGAATTTCCGAAGGAATTTCCGGAGGAATTACCGAAGGAACTTCCGGAGGAATTTCCGAAGGAACTTCCGGAAGAATTACCGAAGGAAATTCCGGAGGAATTCGAAGGAACTTCCGGAGGAATTGAAGGAACTTCGGAGGAATTCTGAAGGAACTTCGGAGGAATTTCGAAGGAACTTCCGGAGGAATTCGAAGGAACTTCCGGAGGAATTCCCGAAGGAACTTCCGGAGGAATTCCCGAAGGAACTTCCGGAGGAATTCCCGAAGGAACTTCCGGAGGAATTCGAAGGAACTTCCGGAGGAATTCTGAAGGAACTTCCGGAGGAATTCCGAAGGAACTTCCGGAGGAATTCTGAAGGAACTTCCGGAGGAATTCGAAGGAACTTCCGGAGGAATTTCGAAGGAACTTCCGGAGGAATTCGAAGGAACTTCCGGAGGAATTCCCGAAGGAACTTCCGGAGGAATTCGAAGGAACTTCGGAGGAATTCGAAGGAACTTCCGGAGGAATTTCGAAGGAACTTCCGGAGGAATTGAAGGAACTTCCGGAGGAATTCGAAGGAACTTCGGAGGAATTCCGAAGGAACTTCCGGAGGAATTCGAAGGAACTTCCGGAGGAATTCGAAGGAACTTCCGGAGGAATTCGAAGGAACTTCCGGAGGAATTCGAAGGAACTTCCGGAGGAATTCGAAGGAACTTCGGAGGAATTCCCGAAGGAACTTCCGGAGGAATTCCCGAAGGAACTTCCGGAGGAATTCCTGAAGGAACTTCCGGAGGAATTTCGAAGGAACTTCGGAGGAATTTCGAAGAAACTTCCGGAGAAATTCCTGGATGAACTTCCGGAGGAATTCGTGGAGGAACTTCCAGAGGAATATCCGAAGGAACTTCCAGAGGAATATCCGAAGGAACTTCCAGAGGAATATCCGAAGGAACTTCCAGAGGAATATCCGAAGGAACTTCCG
This sequence comes from Armigeres subalbatus, assembly GCF_024139115.2. Classification (NCBI taxonomy): domain Eukaryota; kingdom Metazoa; phylum Arthropoda; class Insecta; order Diptera; family Culicidae; genus Armigeres; species Armigeres subalbatus. The sequence continues at coordinate 289,309,235 of NC_085139.1, forward strand.
GAGGAATTCCCGAAGGTACTTCCGAAGGAATTCCCGAAGGTACTTCCATAGACATTCCCGAAGGCACTTCCGGAGGAATTCGAAGGAACTTCCGGAGGAATTCGAAGGAACTTCCGGAGGAATTCGAAGGAACTTCCGGAGGAATTCGAAGGAACTTCCGGAGGAATTCGAAGGAACTTCCGGAGGAATTCGAAGGAACTTCGGAGGAATTCGAAGGAACTTCCGGAGGAATTCGAAGGAACTTCCGGAGGAATTCGAAGGAACTTCCGGAGGAATTCGAAGGAACTTCCGGAGGAACTTCCGGAGGAATTACGAAGGAACTTCCGGAGGAATTCGAAGGAACTTCCGGAGGAATTCTGAAGGAACCTCCGGAGGAATTCAAAGCAACTTCGGAGGAATTCGAAGGAACTTCCGGAGGAATTCGAAGGAACTTCCGGAGAAATTGAAGGAACTTCCGGAGGAATTTGAAGGAACTTCCGGAGGAATTTGAAGGAACTTCCGAAGGAATTCCCGAAGGATCTTCCGGAGGAATGCCCGAAGGAACTTCCGGAGGAACTTCCGGAGGAAAATTTGAAGGATGTTCCGGAGGAATTCGAAGGAACTTCCGGAGAAACCCGAAGGAACTTCCGGAGAAAACCCCGAAGGTACTTCGGAGGAATTCCCGAAGGAACTTCCGGAGGAATTTCCGGAGGAATTTCCGAAGGAACTTCCGGAGGAATTTCCGAAGGAACTTCCGGAGGAATTCCCGGAGGAACTTCCGGAGGAATCTGAAGGAACTTCGGAAGAATTGAAGGAACTTCCGAAGGAATTCGAAGGAACTTCCGAAGGAATTCGAAGGAATTTCCGGAGGAATTTCGAAGGAACTTCCGGAGGAATTGAAGGAACTTCCGGAGGAATTCGAAGGAACTTCCGGAGGAATTCGAAGGAACTTCCGGAGGAATTCCCGAAGGAACTTCCGGAGGAATTCGAAGGAACTTCGGAGGAATTCGAAGGAATTTCGGAGGAATTCGAAAGAACTTCGGAGGAATTCGAAGGAATTTCCGGAAGAATTCCTGAAGGAACTTCCAGAGGAATTCCCGAAGGAACTTCCGGAGGAATTCCCGAAGGAACTTCTGGAGGAATTCCCGATGGAACTTTCGGAGGAGTTCCCCACAGAAACTTTCGAAGGAATGCCTGGAGGAACTTCTGAAGGAATTCCCGAAGGAACTTCCGGATGAATTCCCGAAGGAAGTTCCAGAGGAATTCCCGAAGGAACTTCCGGAGGAATTCCCGAAGGAACTTCTGGAGGAATTCCCGAAGGAACTTTCGGAGGAGTTCCCGACAGAAACTTCCGAAGGAATTCCTGGAGGAACTTCTGAAGGAATTCCTGGAGGAACTTCTGAAGGAATTCCTGGAGGAACTTCCGAAGGAATTCCTGGAGGAACTTCCGAAGGAATTCCTGGAGGAACTTCCGAAGGAATTCCTGGAGAAACTTCCAAAGAAATTCCTGGAAGAACTTGTGAAGGAATTCCTGGAGAAACTTCCGAAGGAATTCCTGGAGGAACTTCCGAAGGAATTCCTGGAGGAACTTCCGAAGGAATTCCTGGAGGAACTTTCGAAGGAATTCCTGGAAGAACTTCCGAATGAATTCCTGGAGGAACTTCCGGAGGAATTCCTGAAAGAACATTCCGAATGAATTCCTGGAGGATTTCCGAAGGAATTCCTGGAGGAACTTCCGAAGGAATTCCTGGAGGAACTTCCGAAGGAATTCTTGGAGGAACTTCCGAAGGAATTCCTGGAGGAACTTTCGCAGGAATTCCTGAAGGAACTTTCGGAGGAATTCCTGAAGGAACTTTCGGAGGAATTCCTGAAGGAACTTCCAAAGAAATTTCTGGAAGAAATTCCTAAGGAATTCCTGGAAAAGCTTCCGAAAGAATTCCTGAAGAAACTTCCGAAGAAATTCCTGGAGGAACTTCCGGAGGAATTCCTGGAGGAACTTCCGGAGGAATTCCTGGAAGAACTTCCGGAGGAATTCCTGGAGAAACTTCCGAAGGAATTCCTGGAAGAACTTCCGAAGGAATTCCAGGAGGAACTTCCGAAGGAATTCCTGGAAGAACTTCCAAAGAAATTTCTGGAAGAACTTGTGAAGGAATTTCTGGAGAAGCTTGCAAAGGAACTCCTAGAGGAACTTTCGAAGGAATTTCTGCAGGAACTTCCGAAGGAATTCCTGGAGGAACTTCCTTAGGAATTCATGGAAAAACTTCTTCAGGAATTTCTGGAGGAACTTCCTTAGGTATTCCAGGAGGGACTTTCGAAGGAATTACTGGAGGAACTTCCGAAGGATTTTGTCTTATTTGTCTCATTTGTCCTATTTGTCTTTTTTCCTCATGTGCTTTTTTTTTGTCTTATTTGTCTTATTTGCTTTTTTGTCTTATTTGTCTTATTTGTTCAATTTGGCTTATTTGTTTGATTTGTCTTATTTATTTTCATTTGTTTATCTCATCTCATTCCTATATTTGATTTAAATTTAAAATTTTTGGTATCCTCGTGTTCACAAATAGGATTACGTTTTTTTCTAGTGTCACGCTAGATACAAAGTTGACGGACTTTCTATCGCTCTCATCGCTCCTTTGCTGCCGTGCGTCACAAGAAAATATGCTGTTGGCTGCTCTCCCGAAATGGTAACTTTTGTATGGAATTTAAAAAACTTGGTTGAAGTAAAACAAGCTTCCTGCAAAATGTATCGCGGTGACATATACTTTTTATTACACCAAAATGATCGTTGGAAAAATTCAAAACTTTTGTCAGTTGGGTTTTGCGAAATTCGGTTCCTTTGCGCCTCAAATCATCGGAGAGAGGTACTGAGAAGCGAAAATTTCAGTTCTACAATAGTTCAGTATTTAGAGCTTAATTCAAATTTGGGAAATAGTAGGTCCATGAAATTTTGTAGGAACATTCCTTGATAAATTTCAAAGAGATTGTCAGTTGGGATAAGCGAAATTCGTTCCCAGTTCCGAGTTATAAACATTTTAGTATGAAAATAGCGCTCTACCGCGAGAGAGCTTCCCTCAGACCTTAAGGCCACTCCTGACAGAATGCAAGTTTCAAAGTGCTCGCGTTTTCGGGGGCACACCTTTCGATACGGAAGCAACGCACAACTGTCATTTTTATTTTTTCACGCATGTTGCGACGCAACAAAGCTAAATCAACAAAAATGACAGCTGTGCGCCGCCTCTATATCGAGTGGTGTGCCCCCGAAAATGCGAGCACTTTGAAACCTGGATTCCGTCAGAGTGACCTTAACAATATCTATATCTAATATAAATATAAAACCCAATCTATGTATGTATGTTCGCTAACTACTTCTGAACCACTTGGCCGATTTCAACCAAATTTGGTACAGACATTCTCTATCCTCAGAGGAAGTTAACAAAGGGGTGGGATGGTCATGTAGAAAAGGGGAGGGTGGTGGGAGGGTTTTGTTCAGAAAACGAACAATTCTGTGTAACTTTCAACTCCCAGGACCGATTTCAACCAAATTTTGTACACATATTCACTACGAGGAGGTAATCATATGGGAGGGATTTGGGAAAGGGGAGGGTCTGGAGGAGGGGTTTTGTTTAGAAAACGGGCAATTCAAAGTAAATCATGAACCCCTGTACCGATTTCAACCAAATTTGGTACACACATTCTACATCATAAGGAAAAGATAACAAAGGGGATGGGATGGTCATTGGAAAAAAGGGGAGGGTATAGGGGAGGTGTTGTCTTTGGAAAACGAGCAACTCAGTGTAACTCCCAACCCCAGGACCGATTTCAATCAAATTTTGTACACATATTCACTATGAGGAGCCGATCGTACGGGAGGGAAATTTGGATAAGGGGTAGGGGTCTGAAGGGAGGGTATTGTTCAGAAAACGGGCAATTTAGTGTAACTTCTGAACCCCTGTACCGATTTCAACCAAATTTGGTACACACATTTTCTATCCCTAGGAGAAGATAACAAAGGGGTGAAATGGCCGTTGAGAAAAGAGGAAGGGTAAAGGAAAGCGGTTGTCTTTAGAAAACGGGCAATTCAGTGTAACTCCTGACCCCCAGGACCAATTCTAAGCAGATTAAATGATTAAATCATTCAACTCTATGATTAAAGATTATGATTAATGAATTATAATTTTTGAAAATGATGACTGATAATGATTAATGATTAAATTCATTTTGACAATAATTAACGATTATGAATAATGAAAAAACCGTTGGATTATGATTAACGATTACCGATCGTGATTAAATGTTGACACACTATGTGTATGGTTAATGATTAACGATCGATATGATTAATGATTGATGATTATGAATGATCAAATTGCATAGTGATCCATAATCGAGTAACCTTTATTCCAAATTTTAAAAGGTATGATAATTATATGATAATGATTCAAGATTAATAAATAAAAGCAAGGTATGCAATGATCCAATGTTCCAGCATAACTTCTGTACCCTTGCCCGATTTCAACCAAATTTGGAACAAACATTCTTTTTCTTAAGAAGGCGAAGATGACAGGGATCGATCAACTCAACACTTCATCGAAATCATGGTTTGCCCAGAGAAAAGCAATGATTAAAGTGTTTCCTTCTGGACGGTAAATGTGATCATTTCTTTAAAAATAGACGTTTTTCCGGAATAAAGCATCGGTGAATGTTTTTCCTTCTTTAGAAATAGACGTTTGCCCCGAATAAGGCGGCCAAGGTTTGATCCTATTTTCAAAATCGGTCAATGTTTCCTAAAGCCTTCTTTTAATCAAATGATGAAGTATCAATAGGTAAACACAATTATCCTTTTGACCTATTCCAATTCCGATGGTGAAAAAACTGCGAATTAAACTGGCAACTCCGAGCAAGGCCGGGTACATACAGCTAGTATCTAATATTTCTAGGATTACTGGAAAGGCTTTAAGCGCAATTGGGGATTGTAAAGTAGGGACTTAAATTTACGAGGTAACAAGGTAGAGTAGAATGAATTTAGGACAAAATGAGCTTTACATATGTTTGTTCTTGCCTTCATTGGTAAGGTGATTGGAAAGCGAATCAAATTTGCAGTAATTTTGATCAATACTAGCAACATAGAATGCTCGCACGACAGCACAGCAATATGCTTCCAAGGAATACAATCATTGAACTACCATGCACACTTCCATTTCTTCAAAAGACATCATATCTAGACTTTCCAATAATCCATTCGTACTCTTGAATTGAATCCATTGGTGGTTGCTTCAGGTGACCGTCAGCGTAGTAAAAGAGGCATTCCTTGAAAATGACATGTGATTATGCTTGGGACGGCAGTGTACCACCTAATAAATACATTAGTACAAATAACAAATGGGAGTAACAAGCCAGAGTAAGAATAGTGAAGTCTTTTCAATGTTTATGGCTGGTTATAGCTGTAAAAATACTGTGAACAGAAATACAAATAACTTGGTACGAGAAAACTAATTCATTTGATTTCTTAATAGCTTCACTGATGTTTCTATTTGCAGCTTCCTAGAAAATATACTGTTATAGCACGATTCATGCATTTTAATTTATCAAAGATAAGTATGTTGCATTCTGTAAGCCAAGTTTCAAAACCATTACTGTAGCGCCAGTGTTGTTTTAAACATAAGCGCTGTATTACAAATAACAAAATTGATCTGCTGTCCCAGAATTTAAATTTTTGACGTTGTTTTTGTTTAGAGAATCTTATGTCGTTTTCGTTTTTGGGGTGTAGCAACACCGTTTAGTGCAGCATTTTGCACGGCAAAAACGAATGTTTTGAGTGCAGTTTGGTTTGTTTGTTATGGATACCTGATGAATACCATAAACAGAAAACAATAACAACGGGCCAAACTTGACACCAAACTACATTATACGGCACACTCTGATTTTTTCTGGCACTACACTACTTGCTTCAGTGCAAGAAAACTGCTACACCGGTGTCGCACGAAAATCAAAACGAACATTTTCGGTGCAAAAGTGTAGCACGAGTGTAGCTACACCGCAAAAACGAAAACGACATTAGTGAGTGCCAATATTTTAATATATCGAGGCCTACATTGATTAAAATAGGTAAATATTTTCTACCTCTTGAATGTCAAAAGTGTACTTTAGTACTCACTTGGCCGCCATTATCGAGCGCAAAATACTGGATAAGTTTAAAAATCCTATACTCCAGAGAATGAATAACCTAAAATGAAACAATTATTAAAGTACAAAGCAATGAAAGGGAATTTGGTTGGTTTCTTATTTTTGTGATTTTTTTTATCAGTGAGCACGCTTGTTAGCAAAAAGACAAGATTGGTGCTGTATTTCTTTGTTTTGCGATGAGATGAATATATGTTCAGTGAGATGGAAAACGGAATAGTTCCCCTACATGAAAAAAATTAAGATTTTTTGATCCGAGTGAGGTACTGGTGTTATGAAAATTTTATTATCGATTTGATCCGGTTTACGATTTACGATACTTGTTTTGTTTAAATATTAAATATTTACTTTATGTCTCAAATTACGATCACACGCAGTACAGCAAGAAAGATCCAGAAGCAAAAACAACCGGTTGATCTTTTTCTAAACCACACCTCTGTTACATGTTTCGCAAAACAGACCCGTTCTGTCTGCAGATTACACCCGTCTCGGGAAGTCGTCCCAATTCTGGTCTGACCCGAAGAGGCGCATCGCCTCACAATCATAAAGTCAACCGAAGGAAAGTTATTGCATCCGGAAATGACATGAGACTTCCCAAGTCAGTCGGTTCAGGTGTGTCTGACTGCCATCTTCTTCTTCACGTCACTCACAAAAGTTGACTTTGGGGTACACTTCTTCCATTCTCCTTGGGTCTAACTCGTCTCGTCTCCCGAGTCGGGTGGTGGTAATCGTCTCCATTTGTCGTGACTCGCCAACGCCGCCAACCAGAGTAGTGGTCGTCTGTTTGCCTGAGCTTCATTTTTAAAATCGTCGTCCTCTATCTCTTAGGCAGGGCTTTCGAAGCGGGCTGTTTTGCTATTAAAGTTCAATGAGGTCGAAATCTGCATACATTTATACGATCGGCTGAGGTGTGCTCACAGTCAGCACGTTAAACTCAGCCAGCGAGGTCTTCGGATTGATTCTTCTTGCCCCATCGAAGTTGTCGCCTTAAGTCGCCACCTCTGCTGCCTGGCTGACCGTTCGTTTCCTAAGTACCATGTGGTGCGGCGACGGCTGAACCGGACCGGCAACCAGACCGCTGCCGTATGATTGGAAATTGAAATATCATTAACCTTTGCGCATGCTGACGTCCGATCGAGTCTAATGAGAAAGGCCGTGTTTTCACTTTGGTCAAACCGGCTTTGCAGCAAACGGCCAAGGTGACGAGATATGAATGTAATGACCATCATCTGAATATTCCAGGTCGCGGAGAAATCTTTAGAAAATGCACCCAAAATCGGGCCCCGTGCATTGGCATTTAATAGTGAAGTATCGTCAGTTTTTGGAATTGCTTCATAGCCCTCCACGAAATATTAATTAGCTGCTACTGGGGTTACTCTGATGCGGCATTTTTGTGGAAGAGTTGTCAAAGTAGGCGTCGTTGGAAGGAGGAAACCAAATGAGATTAGGTTTAAGACGAAGTAGGTATAGGCTGCGTGAGGCGGCGGGTGCGGCGCTCTGCGTTAGGGTTGAACACAGGTAGTTATGACAACAATAGGAGAGACATAGTAGTTTGTCGCCAAGGTAATTTCATATTCATAGCCTGAACCCATGAATGAAAAACAAATATCCGAGCGAGAGTTGCTGACCACTGAATTGTCGTCACATTAAGCAGGAGATATGACCGAAAATATGCAGCAGGTGAGCAGGCGGGAATGCCAGAAACATTATTTGGACATATTTTTCAATTTGATTTCAATGATTTTAATGATTTTCATTATTTATACCTGATTTATGGTTCAGGATGAGGTTATTAATCGGAGTTTTCATGAAATAACTTTCTATCCAACTTTAAAATCGATTTTTCAACGCAGCAAATTTCACTAATCCTAAAATTTGAAAATATTTTAATCCTTTACTGCTTGATTTGGTCTAATTTTAGTGGGAACCAAGATTTCCAGCTTTTTGAAAAAAAAGCTTTTCTGCCTCAGCATATGGTATAAAGTATTGAAACTGAAGAATGTGAAGAGATTCAGGATCTTTTTGGTGAATATGTTGAGGGACAGTCTAACTCCCATAAGCTGTAGAAAAGAAGTTTCTGGAAAGATGGAGTGAACCTTTCCAGCTTCTAGGGAGAAGCTTTCCAGCTTCTGGGGAGACGCATTCTAGCTTCTGGGGAGAAGCATTCCAGCTTCCGGGGAGAGGCTTTCCAGCTTCTGGGGAGAAGCTTTCCAACTTCTGGAGAGAAGCTTTCAAGCTTCTGGAGAGAAGCTTTCCAGTTTCTAGAGAGGAGCTTTCCAGCTTCTGGGGAGAAGCTTTCCAGCTTCTGGGAAGAAGCTTTCCAGCTTCTGGAGAGAAGCTTTCCAGCTTCTGGAGAGAAGCTTTCCAGCTTCTGGAGAGAAGCTTTCCAGCTTCTGGAGAGAAGCTTTCCAGCTTCTGGAGAGAAGCTTTCCAGCTTCTGGAGAGAAGCTTTCCAGCTTCTGGAGAGAAGCTTTCCAGCTTCTGGAGAGAAGCTTCTCAGCTTCTGGAGAGAAGCTTTCCAGCTTCTGGAGAGAAGCTTCTCAGCTTCTGAAGAGAGGCTTCTCAGCTTCTGGAGAGAAGCTTCTCAGCTGGAGAAGCTTCCAGCTTCTGGAGAAGCTTTCCAGCTTCTGGAGAGAAGCTTCCAGCTTCTGGAGAGAAGCTCCAGCTTCTGGAGAGAAGCTTCCAGCTTCTGGAGAGAAGCACCAGCTTCTGGAGAGAAGCTTTCCAGCTTCTGGAGAAGCTTCCAGCTTCTGGAGAGAGGCTTTCCAGCTTCTGGAGAAGCTTTCCAGCTTCTGGAGAGAAGTCAGCTTCTGGAGAGAAGCTTTCCAGCTTCTGGGAAGAAGCTTTCCAGCTTCTGGAGAGAAGCTTTCCAGCTTCTGGAGAGAAGCTTTCCAGATCTGGGGAGAAACGTTCCATCTTCCGGGGAGAAGCTTCCAGTTTCTGGGGAGAAGCTTTCCAGCTTCTGAGGAGAAGCTTTCCAGCTTCTGGAGAGAAGCTTTCCAGCTTCTGGAGAGAAGCTTTCCAGCTTCTGGAGAGAAGCTTTCCAGCTTCTGGAGAGAAGCTTTCCAGCTTCTGGAGAGAAGCTTTCCAGCTTCTGGAGAGAAGCTTTCCAGCTTCTGGAGAGAAGCTTTCCAGCTTCTGGAGAGAAGCTTTCCAGCTTCTGGAGAGAAGCTTTCCAGCTTCTGGAGAAGCTTTCCAGCTTCAGGATAGGAGCTTTCCAGCTTCTGGAGAGAAGCTCCAGCTTCTGGAGAGAAGCCAGCTTCTGGAGAGAAGCTTCCAGCTTCTGGAGAGAAGCTTTCCAGCTTCTGGAGAAGCTCCAGCTTCTGGGGAGAGGCTTTCCGGCTTCTGGAGAGAAGCCTAGCTTCTGGAGAGAAGCTTTCCAGATTCTGAAGAGAAGCTTTCCAGATTCTAGAGAGAAGCTTTCCAGCTTCTGGGGAGAAGCTTTCCAACTTCTGGAGAGAAGCTTCCCAGTTTCTAGAGAAGAGCTTCTCAGCTTCTGGGGAGAAGCTTTCCAGATTCGGGGGAGAAACGTTCCATCTTCCGGGAAGAAGCTTTCCAGTTTCTGAGGAAAAGCTTTCCAGCTTCTGAGGAACAGCTTTCCAGATTCTGAAGAGAAGCTTTCCAGATTCTGAAGAGAAGCTTTCCAGATTCTAGAGAGAAGCTTTCCAGCTTCTGGAGAGAAGCTTTCCAGCTTCTGAAGATAAGCTTTCCAGCTTCTGGAGAGAAGCTTTCCAGCTTCTGGAGAGAAGCTTTCCAGCTTCTGGAGAGAAGCTTTCCAGCTTCTGGAGAGAAGCTTTCCAGCTTCTGGAGAGAAGCTTAGCTTCTGGAGAGAAGCTTCCAGCTTCTGGAGAGAAGCTTCCAGCTTCTGGAGAGAAGCTTCCAGCTTCTGGAGAGAAGCTTCCAGCTTCTGGAGAGAAGCTTCCAGCTTCTGGCGAGAAGCTTTCCAGCTTCTGGAGAGAGAAGCTCCAGCTTCTGGAGAGAAGCTTCCAGCTTCTGGAGAGAAGCTTCCAGCTTCTGGAGAAGCTTCCAGCTTCTGGAGAAGCTTCCAGCTTCTGGAGAGAAGCTTTCCAGCTTCTGGAGAGAAGCTTCCAGCTTCTGGAGAGAAGCTTCCAGCTTCTGGAGAGAAGCTTCCAGCTTCTGGAGAGAGCTTCCAGCTTCTGGAGAGAAGCCCAGCTTCTGGAGAGAAGCCCAGCTTCTGGAGAGAAGCTTCCAGCTTCCTGGAGAGAAGCTTCCAGCTTCTGGAGAGAAGCTTCCAGCTTCTGGAGAGAAGCCCAGCTTCTGGAGAGAAGCTCCAGCTCTGGAGAGAAGCCCAGCTTCTGGAGAGAAGCTTTCCAGCTTCTGGGGAAAAGCTCTCCAGCTGCTGGGGAAAAGCTTTCCAGCTTCTGGAGAGAAGCTCTTCAGCTTCTGGGGGGAAGCTTTCCAGCTTCTGGGGAGAAGCTTTCCAGCTTCTGGGGAGAAGTTTCCAGCTTCTGGGGAGAAGCACCAGCTTCTGGAGAGAAGCCTAGCTTCTGGAGAGAAGCCTAGCTTCTGGAGAGAAGCCCAGTTTCTGGAGAGAAGCTTCCAGCTTCTGGAGAGAAGCTTTCCAGCTTCTGGAGAGAGCTTTCCAGCTTCTGGAGAGAAGCTTCCAGCTTCTGGAGAGAAGCTTCCAGCTTCTGGAGAGAAGCCCAGCTTCTGGAGAGAAGCTCCAGCTTCTGGAGAGAAGCTTCCAGCTTCTGGAGAGAAGCTTCCAGCTTCTGGAGAGAAGCTTCCAGCTTCTGGAGAGAAGCTTTCCAGATCTGGGGAGAAACGTTCCATCTTCCGGGGAGAAGCTTTCCAGCTTCTGGAGGAAAAGCTTCCAGCTTCTGAGGAAAAGCTTTCCAGCTTCTGAGGAACAGCTTTCCAGATTCTGAAGAGAAGCTTTCCAGATTCTGAAGAGAAGCTTTCCAGATTCTAGAGAGAAGCCCAGCTTCTGGAGAGAAGCCCAGCTTCTGGAGAGAAGCTTCCAGCTTCTGGAGAGAAGCTCCAGCTTGGCGAGAAGCCTCCAGCTTCTGGAGAGAAGCTTCCAGCTTCTGGAGAGAAGCTTCCAGCTTCTGGAGAGAAGCCTAGCTTCTGGAGAGAAGCCTAGCTTGGAGAGAAGCTTGGAGAGAAGCCCAGCTTCTGGAGAGAAGCTCAGCTTCTGGAGAAGCCCAGCTTCTGGAGAGAAGCTCCAGCTTCTGGAGAAGCCAGCTCTGGAGAGAAGCTTCCAGCTTCTGGAGAGAAGCTTCCAGCTTCTGGAGAGAAGCTTTCCAGCTCTGGAGAGAAGCTCCAGCTGGAGAGAAGCTTCCAGCTTCTGGAGAGAAGCTTCCAGCTTCTGGAGAAGCTTCCAGCTTCTGGAGAAGCTTCCAGCTTCTGGAGAGAAGCTTCCAGCTTCTGGAGAGAAGCTTCCAGCTCTGGAGAGAAGCTTCCAGCTTCTGGAGAGAAGCCTAGCTTCTGGAGAGAAGCTTTCCAGCTTCTGGAGAGAAGCTTCCAGCTTCTGGAGAAAGCCCAGCTTCTGGAGAGAAGCTTCCAGCTTCTGGAGAGAAGCCCAGCTTCTGGAGAGAAGCCCAGCTTCTGGAGAGAAGCTTCCAGCTTCTGGAGAGAAGCTTCCAGCTTCTGGAGAGAAGCCCAGCTTCTGGAGAGAAGCTTCCAGCTTCTGGAGAGAAGCCCAGCTTCTGGAGAGAAGCCCAGCTTCTGGAGAGAAGCTTCCAGCTTCTGGAGAGAAGCCAGCTTCTGGAGAGAAGCTTCCAGCTTCTGGAGAAGCTTCCAGCTTCTGGAGAGAAGCTTTCCAGCTTCTGGAGAGAAGCTTCCAGCTTCTGGAGAGAAGCCTCCAGCTCTGGAGAGAAGCTTCCAGCTTCTGGAGAAGCTTCCAGCTTCTGGAGAGAAGCCCAGCTTCTGGAGAAGCTTTCCAGCTTTCTGGAGAGAAGCCCAGCTTCTGGAGAGAAGCTTCCAGCTTCTGGAGAGAAGCTTCCAGCTTCTGGAGAGAAGCTTCCAGCTTCTGGAGAGAAGCTTCCAGCTTCTGGAGAGAAGCCCAGCTTCTGGAGAAGCCCAGCTTCTGGAGAGAAGCTTCCAGCTTCTGGAGAGAAGCTTCCAGCTTCTGGAGAGAAGCCCAGCTCTGAGAGAAGCTTTCCAGCTTCTGGAGAGAAGCTTCCAGCTTCTGGAGAAGCCTAGCTTCTGGAGAGAAGCTTCCAGCTTCTGGAGAGAAGCTTTCCAGCTTCTGGAGAGAAGCTTCCAGCTTCTGGAGAGAAGCTTCCAGCTTCTGGAGAAGCACCAGCTTCTGGAGAGAAGCCCAGCTTCTGGAGAGAAGCTTCCAGCTTCTGGAGAGAAGCTTCCAGCTTCTGGAGAGAAGCTTCCAGCTTCTGGAGAGAAGCCTAGCTTCTGGAGAGAAGCTTCCAGCTTCTGGAGAGAAGCTTCCAGTTTCTGGATAGAAACTTTCCAGTTTCTGGATAGAAACTTTCCAGTTTCTGGATAGAAGCTCAGCTTCTGTGGAGAAGCTTCCAGCTTCTGTGGAGAAGCCCAGCTTCTGTGGAGAAGCTTTCCAGCTTCTGTGAGAAGCTTTCCAGCTTCTGTGGAGAAGCTATCCAGCTTCTGTGGAGAAGCTTCCCAGCATCTGTGGAGAAGCTTTCCAGCTTTCCAGCTTCTGTGGAGAATCTTCCCAGCTTCTGTGGAGAAGTTTCCCAGCTTCTTCCCAGCTTCCCAGCTGTCAAGCTTCTGGAGAGAAACTTTCCAGCTTCTGTGGAGAATCTTTCCAGCTTCTGTGGAGAAGCTTTCCAGCTTCTGTGGAGAAGCTTCCAGCTTCTGTGGAGAAGCTTCCAGCTTCTGTGAAGAAGCTTTCCAGCTTCTGTGAAGAAGCTTTCCAGCTTCTGTGAAGAAGCTTTCCAGCTTCTGTGAAGAAGCTTTCCAGCTTCTGTGAAGAAGCTATCCAGCTTCTGTGGAGAAGCTTTCCAGCTTCTGTGGAAAAGCTTTCCAGCTTCTGGAGAGAATCTTTCCAGCCTCTGTGGAGAAGCTTTCCAGATTCTGTGGAGAAGCTTTCCATCTTCTGGAGAGAAGCTTTCCATCTTCTGAAGAGAATTTTTACAGCCTCCGTGGAGAAGCTTTCCAGCTTTTGGGGAGAAGCTTTCCAGCTTCTGGGGAGAAACTTTCCAGCTTCTGGGGAGAAGCTTTCCAGCTTGTGGAGAGAAGCTTTCCAGCTTGTGGAGAGAAGCTTTCCAGCTTGTGGAGAGAAGCTTTCCAGCTTGTGGAGAGAAGCTTTCCAGCTTGTGGAGAGAAGCTTTCCAGCTTGTGGAGAGAAGCTTTCCAGCTTGTGGAGAGAAGCCTAGCTTCTGAGAGAAGCTTCAGCTTCTGGAGAGAAGCTTCCAGCTTCTGGAGAGAAGCTTCCAGCTTCTGGAGAGAAGCTTCCAGTTTGAGAGAAGCTTCCAGCTTCTGGAGAGAAGCCCAGCTTCTGGAGAGAAGCTTCCAGCTTCTGGAGAGAAGCTTCCAGCTCTGGAGAGAAGCTTCCAGCTTCTGGAGAGAAGCTCCAGCTTCTGGAGAAGCTTCCAGCTTCTGGAGAGAAGCCTCCAGTGGAGAAGCTTCCAGTTTGGAGAAGCCTAGCTTCCAGCTTCTGGAGAGAAGCTTCCAGCTTCTGGAGAGAAGCTTCCAGCTTCTGGAGAGAAGCTTCCAGCTTCTGGAGAGAAGCCCAGCTTCTGGAGAGAAGCTTTCCAGCTTCTGGAGAGAAGCTTCTCAGCTTCTGGAGAGAAGCTTTCCAGCTTCTGGAGAGAAGCTTCTCAGCTTCTGAAGAGAGGCTTCTCAGCTTCTGGAGAGAAGCTTCTCAGCTTCTGGAGAGAAGCTTCTCAGCTTCTGGAGAGAAGCTTCTCAGCTTCTGGAGAGAAGCTTCTCAGCTTCTGGAGAGAAGCATTCCAGCTTGTGGGGAGAAGCGTTCCAGCTTCTGGAGAGAAGCCTAGCTTCTGGAGAGAAGCTTCCAGCTTCTGGAGAGAAGCTTCCAGCTTCTGGAGAGAAGCTTTCCAGCTTCTGGAGAGAAGCTTCCAGCTCTGGAGAGAAGCCCAGCTTCTGGAGATAGCTTTCCAGCTTCTGGAGAAGCTTCCAGCTTCTGGAGAGAAGCCTAGCTCTGGAGAGAAGCTTCCAGCTTCTGGAGAGAAGCCTAGCTTCTGGAGAGAAGCCCAGCTTCTGGAGAGAAGCTTCCAGCTTCTGGAGAGAAGCTTCCAGCTTCTGGAGAGAAGCTTCCAGCTTCTGGAGAGAAGCTTCCAGCTTCTGGAGAGAAGCCTAGCTTCTGGAGAGAAGCTTCCAGCTTCTGGAGAGAAGCTTCCAGCTTCTGGAGAGAAGCTTCCAGCTTCTGGAGAGAAGCTTCCAGCTTCTGGAGAGAAGCTTCCAGCTTCTGGAGAGAAGCTTCCAGCTTCTGGAGAGAAGCTCCAGCTTCTGGAGAGAAGCTTCCAGCTTCTGGAGAGAAGCCCAGCTCTGGAGAGAAGCTTCCAGCTCTGGAGAGAAGCTTCCAGCTTCTGGAGAGAAGCCTAGCTTCTGGAGAGAAGCTCCAGCTTCTGGAGAGAAGCTTCCAGCTTCTGGAGAGAAGCCTAGCTTCTGGAGAGCTCTAGCTCTGAGAGAAGCCCAGTTCTGGAGAGAAGCTTCCAGCTTCTGGAGAGAAGCCCAGCCTGGAGAGAAGCCCAGCTTCTGAAGAGAAGCTTTCCAGCTTCTGGAGAGAAGCTTTCCAGCTTCTGGAGAGAAGCTTTCCAGCTTCTGGAGAGAAGCTTTCCAGCTTCTGGAGAGAAGCTTTCCAGCTTCTGGGGAAAAGCTTTGCAGCTTCTGGGGAGAAGCTTTGCAGCTTCTGGGGAGAAGCTTTGCAGCTTCTGGGGAGAAGTTTTGCAGCTTCTGGGGAGAAGCTTTCCAGCTTCTGGGGAGAAGCTTTGCAGCTTCTGGGGAGAAGCTTTCCAGCTTCTGGGGAGAAGCTTTCCAGTTTCTGGGGAGAAGCTGTTTAGCTCTGGGAGAAGCTGTTTAGCTTCTGGGAGAAGCTTTGCAGCTCCTGGGGAGAAGCTTTCCAGCTTCTGGGGATAAGCTTTGCAGCTTCTGGGGAGAAGCTTTGAAGCTTCTGGGAGAAGCTTCCAGCTTCTGGGAAGGCTTCCAGCTTCCCAGCTTCTGGGAAGAAGCTTTCCAGCTTCTGGAGAAGCTTCCAGCTTCTGGAGAAGCCCAGCTTCTGGGAGAAGCTTCCAGCTTCTGGAAGAAGCTTCCAGCTTCTGGGAAGAAGCTTCCAGCTGGGAAGAAGCAGCTTCTGGGAAGAAGCTTTCCAGCTTCTGGGAAGAAGCTTCCAGCTTCTGGGAAGAAGCTTCCAGCTTCTGGGAAGAAGCTTCCAGCTTCTGGGAAGAAGCCCAGCTTCTGGGAAGAAGTTTCCAGCTTCCGGGAAGAAGCTTTCCAGCTTCCGGGAAGAAGCTTTCCAGCTTCCGGGAAGAAGCTTTCCAGCTTCCGGGAAGAAGCTTTCCAGCTTCCGGGAAGAAGCTTTCCAGCTTCCGGGAAGAAGCTTTCCAGCTTCCGGGAAGAAGCTTTCCAGCTTCCGGGAAGAAGCTTTCCAGCTTCCGGGAAGTTGCTTTCTAGCTTCAGGCAAGAAGCTTTCCAGCTTCTGGGAAGAAGCTTTTCAGCTTCCGGGAAGAAGCTTTCCAGCTTCTGGGGAAAAGCTTTCCAGCTTCTGGGGAGAAGCTTTCCAGCTTCTGGGGAGAAGCTTTCCAGCTTCTGGGGAGAAGCTTTCCAGCTTCTGGGGAGAAGCTTTCCAGCTTCTGGAGAGAAGCTTTCCAGCTTCTGGAGAGAAGCTTTCCAGCTTCTGGAGAGAAGCTTTTCAGCTTCTGAAGGGGGGGGGGGATCATTCGGCCGAAAGGGTTATTTGGCCGAAAGGATTATTAGGCCGAAAGGGTCATTTGGCCGAAAGGGTCGTTTGGCCGAAAAGGACATTTGGCTGATTAAGGAAGGGTCGTTTGGCCAAAAGAGTCATTTTCTCGAAAGGGCCATTAGACCGAAAAGGGCATTAGGTCGAAAGGGTCATTAGGCCAAAAGGGTAATTTGGTCGAATATGAAATTTGGCCGAATAGAAAAGAGCCCTTTGGCCGAAAGGGTAATGTGGTCGAAAGGGTTATTAGGCCGATGGAGTCATTTGGCCGAAAAAGTCGTTTGGCCGAAAAAAGGCATTAGGCCGAAAGGTCATTAGGCTGAAAGTGTAATTTGGTCGAAAGGGTTATTTGGCCGAAATGGTCATTTGGTCAAAAGGGTTGTTTGGCCGAAAGGGTCATTTTGCCGAAAGAGTCATTTGCCCGAAACAAATATTTGGCCGAATGTGGAAGGGCCATTTTTCCAAAAGAGTCATTTGGCCGAAAAGGGGCATTAGGCCGAAAGGACATTAGGCTGAAAAGTTTATTTGGCCGCAAGGGTTATTTGATCGTTGGGTCATTTGACCGAAAGGGTCGTTTGGCCGAATATGGAAGGGCCGTTTGTCCGAAAGGGTCATTTGGACGAAAGGCTCATTTGGCCGGAAGGGTAATTTGGCCGAAAAGGTCATTTGGCCGAAGGAGTCATTTTGCCAAAAGAGTCATTTGGCCGAAAAGAGAAATTAGACCGAAAGAGTAATTTGACCGAAAAGGGGCATTAGGCCGAAAGGTCATTAGGCCGAATGGTAATTTGGCCGAAAGGGTTATTTGGTCAAAAGGGCTATTTGGCCGAAAGGGTCGTTTGGCCGAAAGGGTCGCTTGGTCGAAAGGGTCGTTTGGCCGAATATGACATTTGGCTGGATAGGGAAGGGCCGTTTGTACGAAAGGGTAATTTGGCCGAAAGAGTCATTTGGCCGAAAAGGACATTTGGCTGAAAATTCATTAGGCTATAATGTTTATTTGGCCGAGGGGGTCATTATGCCGGAAGAGTCATTAGGACGAAAAGGACATTTGGCTGAATATGGAAGAGCCCTTTGGCCGAAAGGGTTATTTGGCCGAAAAAGCCATTTGGCCAAAAAGGGGCATTAGGCCGAAAGGTCAAAAGGGTAATTTGGCCGAAAGGGTCGTTTGGCCGAAAGGGCCGTTTGGCCAAAAGGATCATTTGGCAGAAAGGGACATTTGGCCGAAAGGGTCATTTGGCCGAATAGGTCATTTGAAAAGTGAGAAATTATGAGTGAGCAGAGATACGTCTCAATTCTCATTCCTCATTTCTCACTTTTCACTATTAAAAGTGAGAAGCGTGAAGTGAGTAGTGAGACATTTCACTACCCACTACGCACCACTCACTTTTCACAGTGAGAAGGGATAAATGAGGAGTGAGAAGTGAGACGTTGTAATGAACCCCAATGCACTAGGAAGGTTTAATGGTTCACTATTTTTGGTTTCAATTCTTCCAAAAAGTGACCGCATTTATGTTTGTGAATATTTGTTTAAAATTAAACTTCAAATAAGATTATCTTTATTTTTTTGCAATAAAATTGCCATAGCAAGATGCAATGATGACCCGATTTTTACATGTTCCAATTTTGTTGGCCCCTGATTTATTATTTATTTATTCAGACTAAGGCCGAAGTGGCCTGTGCGGTATATAAGAGTCTTCTCCATTCGGCTCGGTCCATGGCTACACGTCGCCAACCACGCAGTCTACGGAGGGTCCGCAAGTCATCTTCCACCTGATCGATACACCTTGCCCGCTGCGCACCTCGCCTTCTTGTGCCCGTCGGATCGTTGTCGAGAACCATTTTCACCGGGTTACTGTCCGACATTCTGGCTACGTGCCCGGCCCATCGCAGTCGTCCGATTTTCGCGGTGTGAACGATGGATGGTTCTCCCAACAGCTGATGCAATTCGTGGTTCATTCGCCTCCTCCACGTACCGTCCGCCATCTGCACCCCACCATAGATGGTACGCAGCACTTTCCTTTCGAAAACTCCAAGTGCGCGTTGGTCCTCCACGAGCATCGTCCAGGTCTCGTGTCCGTAAAGGACTACCGGTCTAATTAGCGTTTTGTAGATTGTCAGTTTAGTACTGCGGCGAACTCTATTCGATCGGAGCGTCTTGCGGAGTCCAAAGTACGTACGATTTCCAGCCACTATGCGTCTCCGAATTTCTCTGCTGGTGTCATTTTCGGCAGTCACCAGTGAGCCCAAGTACACAAATTCTTCTACCACCTCGATTTCGTCACCACCGATGCAAACTCGCGGTGGGTGGCTCACATTGTCTTCTCTTGAACCTCTTCCTATCATGTACTTCGTCTTCGACGTGTTGATGACTAGTCCGATCCGCTTAGCTTCCCTCTTCAGTCTGATGTAGGCTTCCTCCATCTTCTCAAAGTTACGTGCCATAATATCTATGTCGTCGGCGAAGCCAAATAGCTGGACGGACTTATTGAAAATTGTACCACTCGTGTTAATCCCTGCTCTTCGTATTACACCTTCCAAAGCGATGTTGAATAGCAAACACGAAAGACCATCACCTTGCCGTAACCCTCTGCGGGTTTCGAAGGGACTCGAGAATGCCCTGAAACTCGAACTACGCACATCACCCGATCCATCGTCGCTTTGATCAACCGTGTCAGTTTATCCGGACAACCGTGTTCGTGCATTAGCTGCCATAGCTGGTCCCGATCGATTGTATCATATGCGGCTTTGAAGTCGATGAATAGATGATGTGTGGGCACGTTGTATTCGCGGCATTTCTGCAGTACTTGGCGAATGGCGAACACCTGGTCCGTGGTGGAGCGTTCGCCCATAAAACCCGCCTGGTACTGCCCCACGAACTCCCTTGCAGTTGGTGCTAGTCGACGGCATAAAATTTGGGAGAGTACCTTGTTCAGCAATGTGATTGCGCGGTAGTTGCTACAATCCAGCTTATCGCCCTTTTTGTAGATGGGACACACGACACCTTCCATCCACTCCTGCGGCAAAACTTCCTCCTCCCAAATCTTGGTAATGACCCAGTGCAGCGCTCTAGCCAGTGCCTCACCACCGTGTTTAAATAGCTCTCCTGGTAGTTGGTCAACCCCAGGGGCTTTGTTGTTCTTGAGCCGGCCAATCTCCTCCTGGATTTCCTGGAGATCCGGAGCCGGTAGAATTATGTCCTGCGCGCGTTCTCCCAGGTTCATCACCATACCGCCATATTCGTCTGCCACATCGCCATTCAGGTGTTCTTCGTAGTGCTGCCGCCACCTTTGGATCATCTCACGCTCGTTCGTAAGAAGGTTCCCGTTTATGTCCTTACACATATCGGGCTGTGGCACGTGGCCCTTACGTAAACGGTTTAACTTCTCATAGAACTTACGTGTGTCATTAGCGCGGTACAGTTGCTCCGTTTCTTCACGGTCTCGATCCTGCTGGCGCTTTTTCCTCCGGAAAATCGAGTTTTGTCTGTTCCACTAACTGCTCACATTCGCCGTCATACTTACCAGTCGTTTCTCTGATCCGGGGCACCGTGCCAAGTGCAGCGGTTGCGGTGCAACCAATGGCGGATCGAATATCTCTCCAGCCATCTTCAAGAGATGCTGCGCCTAGCTGCTCTTCCGTTGGAAGTGCCACTTCCAGCTGCTGCGCGTATTCTTGGGCTAGTCTACCGTCTTGTAGCCGCCCAATGTTAAGCCGCGGCGTCCGACTTCGACGCGTGTTGATCACCGTCGAGAGTTTTGAGCGCAGGCATACTGCAACGAGGTAGTGGTCGGATTCAATATTCGCACTGCGGTAAGTGCGGACGTTCGTGATGTCGGAGAAGAATTTACCGTCGATTAGAACGTGGTCGATTTGGTTTTCCGTTTCTTGGTTAGGTGATCTCCATGTGGCCTTGTGGATATTTTTGCGGGGAAAGAAGGTGCTTCGGACTACCATTCCGCGGGAGGCTGCGAAGTTTATGCATCGTTGGCCGTTGTCATTCGATACGGTGTGCAGACTATCCGGTCCGATGACCGGTCTATACATTCCCTTCCTACCTGTGCGTTCATGTCACCGATGACGATTTTGACGTCCCGCAGTGGGCATCCATCGTATGTCTGCTCCAGCTGTGCGTAGAACGCTTCTTTCTCGTCGTCGGGTCTCCCTTCGTGTGGGCAGTGCACGTTGATGATGCTATAGCTGAAGAAACGGCCTTTAATCCTCAGCCTGCACATCCTTGCGTTGATTGGCTGCCACTCAATCACGCGTTGGCGCATCTTACCCAGCACTATGAAGTCGGTTCCCAGCTCGTTGGTGGTGCCACAGCTTTGGTAGAAGGTAGCCGCTCGATGCCCGCTTTTCCACACTTTCTGTCCTGTCCAGCAAATCTCCTGCAGCGCCACGACGTCGAAGTTGCGGGGATGTAATTCATCGTAGATCATCCTGTCGCAACCTGCGAAACCTAGCGACTTGCAATTCCATGTTCCAAGCTTCCAATCGTGATCCTGTATTCGTCGCCTAGGGCTTTGCCGATTATATCGAGTCGCATTATCTCTTATATTGTTCGTAATGATTGGTTTTCTAGGCGGCTTATTGGGCCTGCGCAAACCTCCTGTCTCGTCGGAGGGCCGTCGTGTCAGGGCTGTTTAGCGTCCCACCTAACACCAGGACTTGGGCTTGTGCGCTTTGAGCGGCACACGGTCGCTTTGGTGGGGCCTACTTGCGGATACATGCAGCTTTTATAGAGGTTTAACAGGGCCCACTGTCAAACCCCACCACATCCTAGGCAAGCCCCACAACTCGCAGATGTCTGGGGAGGGATCGTCAAGCCCTTGGACATAGTCCCTGCTGCCCGAAGAATTCTTTCAAAAAGTGACCGCATTTATGTTTGTGAATATTTGATTAAAATTTAACTTCAAATAAGATTATCTTTATTTTTTTGCAATAAAATTGCCATAGCAAGATGCAATGATGACCCGATTTTTACATGTTCCAATTTTGTTGGCCCCTGATTTTGTATACACCCAATTTTATGACAGTTTTGACATGGTTCCTTCACGGTACATCGTGATTTTATCGCCTGTTGCATATTATGAATCATTTCAAGAATTTGGATGTTTAAAGAAGAAGAATTAATCCAAATATTTTGGACATTTATATGACAATCAAAAACATGCACCATATGTACATTTTCCTGCTATATATTTGTGCTGTTTTAACCTCTCCGAAGAACTTTTATCGATACATTTTATAATGAGCGAGAAAGGCATCATCACCGCTAGGTGGATTCATCTGCGTTTTTGTATTATCTCAAATGTAACTTATGTCCGTATGAGCTTGAATCTTTATCCCAACAGGCAAAGATTTATCTTCTTTATCTAACGATCACAAACTTATATTTTCTAGAAAAAAAGAAGGAAACTCCAATTTTATAGGGTCTGTTTTTTTATATGGAGAATTTGAGTGGCCAAGTGGCCAAGTTTGAATTTTATGGTCTGTAGGTTTGAATCTTTATCAAAGCTTCAAAATAATAGATTTATTTCATGAAGATCCAAACTGGCCGCCCTGAACGCAACCCTACTATTATCGATCGCGTCGTCTCTACAGTAAAAATTCGGCTTTATAAGTGCGCGATCATACGCGCCTAAACGGGCGCGTGAGCATCGAATTATGGGTTCCCATTTGCATACTCACTAAACAGCAGCAACCGGTCATGAATGGCACTTTTTAATTTTCGGAGAAAGGCGTGGATTTCACCCAACCATGCTGCTGCTACTGATGATGATGCGCGATGGCCGATCGTGGCCACCAACAGAGCGGTAGATCACGATCGTTTAAAAACTTTGCCTGGCTGTCACCGGTTATTGGTGGAAGATGGCTCAATTCGGAGGGATCAGTCAGTCACGGTGAAAGCGATGCGTTATTGGAATTTTGGATATTGGAATGTGCGCCGCTAGATGTGTGTGACCGGATTAACTAGTTTTCGTGGGTGGGAGGGACAAGAACTAGCAATTAGATTGACTGAGAAATTTCGCACAATTTGACTGATCTGATGGGGGAAAATGTCTAATAAATCTAGCATGGAATGTAATGATTAAACATATCCTCGTGATATTTTACATTCTTCCTTATAATAACCTCAAGACCTCCAAAAAGCAATAGATGTGACTTTTATCGGAAATTACATACTTGCGAAAGATTAACTTAAACACAATATTGAATATTTTATTAGTTTGTACATGCTGTGGTTTATTAAACTTTTTAGTATCACAATGAATATCAGTGGAAAATAAATCTGAACGACACAAAATTTTGAAAATACATTGTTACAAATGCCGAAGAAAAGCATATCTTGACCTGGAATGACCCATCAGCGTTCAGTCCACGTAGAACTTCTATTCTTATAAAAAAAACATTCATCACTGAAACCCCTTTTATGTTTTCTAAGATCAATCTCCTCCGGATGCAGCGATTCCATCCCTTAAAACATTTGCATGCGACATTGTTGCAGCTTCCCAGCTCAACATTAGCCACTGGCTGACTGCGTTGGTGCCTTCTCATAAATTACTCCCATCCAGAGACCCCGGGCAGGAAGTGAAGTCACCTCTCGGTCCCGGCAATGAAGGCAAACCTACGAGCAACATCGTTGCATCCTGCAGTCATCGCTATCATAATGTGCATTCATTATTCATGAATTGTGCGCACCGCAGGTACCGTTCGTAACCCCTTTCTCCCAAACGAACGACGACAGCGACACGGACCAAAAGATATTTTAGTTACTAGATAAAGATTGTCGCTGTCGTCGCTGTCCGGAACATCTTTTGCTGGCGAGGATAGGGAGCTAAATGTCAAAGAAGGAAAATCCATACGATTTGACAGGTATGTACCACACATGTTTCGGACAGCAGAACAAAGGGAACAGTAGCGACAATCTTTATCTAGTAACTAAAATATCTTTTCACGGACCCATCAACGAAGAAAGGACACACAAAGGAGAGTGCATTTCTTATCTTACAACCGAAATCGGAACCGAACGTCCGTCCGTCCGTCCATCCGATCATCCGTTTTGTCTCGGCAGGATATTATTAGCCTCGAAGAAGGAGAGAGAGAGACAGGGACACTCCGTCGATGCTTTCTGTAATTAATACCTGGTGTGCGGGAAGGTGATCTGGCTGGATGGTGGCGGCGGCGTTTCGAAATGAGGGTTCTTCCCTGCCCGTCCAAGTAGGCCACCGAAGAAATGGTCCAACTTAGACTCGCCGCATCGCTTGCTGAGATATGTTCCGTCCCTTCCGATACAACTCCGCTCGGTCTGTCTGCGTCACATTGGAAAGGCTTCTTGCTTCCGAGTCGTCGTCGCTCTCGAATCGCCTTCCTCTCGCTCGATTCCCGGGGAGTCGTCTTCGGTTTCGGCCGATTGGGAAAAAGGATACAACGGGCCAGCTACAAATAATGTGCATCTCCACGCTGTGTTGTTACCTGCTACTGGAAACGGGACTATAGCCTCGACAGCAGCAGCATAACCACTAACCAGAGGACGAGAGGACAATGGACGGGACTGGGACGCCGCTGGTTGTCGGTTTTACGTAATTGAATATGGAAAATAAACAAACTTTTAACGACTTTTCTACAGTCGGACACGGTCGGTCGGCGGGTTGAACACAGGTAGATGAGGAAAGGATGACGTGGAAAACGGAAAGGCGGATGACTTGAGACTTTGGTGGAAGTAAGTGCATCCTACCGTCGCGTCGGTCGAGCCTTGCAGGAAAGTGGTTCGAGGTCAATGACTTCCTCAGTACTTTAGATAATTTTTGATTTCGAATTTCCTTTAATCGAAACACGCCGAAAGTTTCCGTTTCTGAAACAAAACAACCGCTTTCCCACCGAGTCAAAAGATAAGCCCAAATCCAAACGAATGTAGCGAGAAAAGTGTTACACGACACTTTGACACCAACCGGTCCATCATCGCCGCCCTGAGTCGCGTTTGGTGTCATACGTGGATCATTAAACGTTGTCCCGTAGCAGAGCAGCGCGGTTGGAATAACTCTCATAATCAGAAACAACGAAAGCAACAACAACAACGGCGCTCGGAATGGGTACAATTTCCAGATCAGATGGCTGGTTCGCTCGCTGGACACGTTAGCAGCTCCGGTAAACTGCGATGACAACCAAAACAGATTATAGCTGGTTGGCTACCGAATCCAGTGACTGTTCTTATACTGGTCAAGAATATAATTGATATATTAGCGTAGTTTTCAACAGATGTCAATAGAGGATTATTGGTTTCGAATATCATTTCAAAAATTGAAGCTCGTCAGTGGATGATGACCGCCTACATTTGTGGATCGTGCTTGTTTATATGAACATTGTAAGATGTTGTAATTTTTTTTTTGCAATTCAACGCCACCTCTACGAGGACGCAGACGGTGTTTACCCTTTCCGACTAATGTCACTTGTTTTTACATATGTGACTGAGTGTATACTGCATAAGGGCGATACACAGATTATGTTAGGGTCCAATGTTCAATAAACACCCTTCGAAGCTTTCTTCTCATACAACATGCTTTACATTCACGTCATCCAATTCATTGTTTTAAAAATTAGTGGTACGAGTGAGGTAAAATGTGTGTTTCGGTTATTTTCTTGTAAATCGCCCACATATTTTACAAAAGAACATGCGATTATAATCATCTCATTCGTCTCTTGTCTCTCTAGATATTGCGAGAAGATTGAAAAATTCGAACCGGGGTCCGACGGTCGACTGTCGGAAAGCTGTTCCGCAAACGTCAAATCACTTGTTGCACGGTAAAAAATTTTGGTTTATTTTTTCGGTGTGAATGTTGATTATTAAAATCAACGGGAATATGCAACTTTAAAAGAATGTTACATGCCGCTATATTTTTTAAACAAGTTTTATGATACTTTGAAGGCATTTTGTCATATATTTATGTGATTTAGAAATATTTTAGATTTCTCGAATATTCTTGATATCAAGAAATATCAACACTTTTCGTACAGTGCATGCCATTTTGAAGTTTCCGACACTCAGTCTGCTTCTTCTTCTTTGCTCCGCAAAATTAGAATTTTTCTCTTTTCTCGCAATAGAAGAGACATCTATTGGTAGAACCTGCATGCGAGAAAAAGGTTCACCTCATTTCACTCTTTATCCCATAAAGCCCTTTCGTGCAAAACTCTCAAATTATTATTTTCACAATGTTTCTGAAGGTTCAGGCCTTCCAAAAAACCACACAAAGACCAGAATAGGGGAAAATACATATTCTTGGCAATCTAAGACATTCGCCAAATTGAATGATAAAAATAATGAATAATTACACTAAAACACAGGTACACTTTAACTGGTATACATTTGTATGCTCTTTCTTTGATGATTGGTGTTCACTAAATATAACAGCTTTTACCACAAACTCAGTAAATTTAATATAAAGTAACAGGTCAACGTTTCTTCTATCGGCATAGCAATTTCTATTATCAGCAATGAGTTTGTTCCCTTTAGAAACTAGACATGGAAGTAGAAAACTGGTAATGTATTGGTGTCAAATGCTATTTGTTTATATCCTCCAGTAGTAAAATTCATTCATATTAATTGGCCGCACGCTCATCTCGCTTCACTCAATTTTGGAACAAATTTTATTAATTATCAAAACTGGCTTAAAACAAAACATGAATTTTTAGCCTTGACATCAATTTTATGTCATGTAGACAGATAGGCAAAAGCATTTAAACACATTGTAAAACAAATTTAACCCTTATGCGACCAGCAAAAAACAGATGTGAATGTGAATGGCATATAGGATACCCGTGTACCCAGATACTTACTTTTTCATAACTTTTACCATTTTCCACCTATTTGAATAATGTTGGCCATTTTGAAGAAGGGAACTTACATACTTTTTGTCCGCTGCAAAGATTTACATCTTTTGTCTTTTGTAATGCCTTAGAGTCTATATACAAGTTGCTCTTTGCGGTCCTTAGAATTGAAGGTTATTCCATGTTTGTTTCACGAAAAAATCATACAAGACACAACCGCTCGAGGTAAACTACGTAAAACCAAATCTGTACATATAAGAATGAATTATTGCCTGTCTGCCCTTCTTCTTCTTCTTCTTCTTCTTCTTCTTCTTCTCATTGGCATTACATCCCCACTCTGGGACAGAGCCGCCTCGCAGCTTAGTATTCATTAAGCACTTCCACACTTATTAATTACGAGGTTTCTAAGCCAGGTTACCATTTTTGCATCCGTATATCATGAGGCTAGCATGATAATACTTTTATGCCAAGAGAAATCGAGACAATTTCCAATCCGAAAATTGCCTAGACCGGCACTGGGAATCGAACCCAGTCACCCTCAGCATGGTCTTGCTTTGTAGCCGCGCGTCTTACTGCACGGCTAAGGAGGGCCCCCTGTCTGCCCTTATAGACTCGGAAATTACTGAACCGATCCGCATGAACATTTGTATGTAGAGGTTTTTGGGAACGATGAAGGTTCTTATGATGGTATTAGACCCCTCCTCTTCTGAAAGAGGGACTCAAAAAATCCACCGAAAGATAAAGGGGCTAGTAACGTTCGAAATCTTCCTTTTCAGTGTAACGCTCTCGATTTCAAAAAATCTTGTTGAGTAAATCGTGAAAAACTAAAATTAGGCATCGTATGGAAACTGCGCATTGGTAGCTCAAAACGTACATTTCCGTTAAGAAAATTATTTTGAGCTTTTTAGTGGAATGTCTTCACTTATCATAAGACGAGTTTGTACAATCCCATTGAATTTCACCACTTACTTGTATCTTGACAGATACGTATTTCGACCTCAACAGTAACGGGATTGTACAAACTCGTCTTATAATAAGCGTACATTTCCGCCTACAGGACAACGTCTGCCGGGTCAACTAGTTTACAATATATTCCACCTCGTGAGTCTTCATATGTTGAATAATGGGCAGCACTGTCCTATCCAGCTGCTGGATCCACCCCATTCTTACACTATGTTTCACAGTTGAATAATAGATAATATTCTAAAAGTAGGCAATTATTTATGTAGGAACGGGAATGGTTATGAATTTTTTGATGAGCTTGGAAAGTATTGAAGTTGCAAAAGGAAATCGGTCCTGTCATCCACATAAGGGTTAAAATACTACGTTGTGACTATCCCTTTTGATATAATTCATGGTCTGCGTAAAAATCTGAATAGAAGCATTTGTATTTTAACACTTTTTTAACAAATGCCAACGCCGGATATTTTGTTCGTAGTTTTGCAAAAATCAAATCACATAGAATTGTGCGTGGTATCTTTTTAGCGTGTGTTTGATACGCTCACAAACACATTTTCTCGCTCTATTCCGAAGTGTGCTGCTGTCAAAGAAAACGAACAGTCCCGATTTAATTTGTGAAATATAGAGCAAATATTGCATGAATTGGCTCTTTGTGGTGATAATTCAGTGGTGATAATGTGTAAAAAGTAGATTACGTACTTACTTTGTCGTGTCATACACAATAAAGAAGAGAAACAGGCGATCCAAAAAAGTAAGTGACAGTTTGCTTTTCGTGTGCTGCTTTATTGGTCGATGCAATAATGGTAAGAATTTCGAAAATGTTATTTTTTTGCGGTGATTAATTCCTCAAATATTGCTACTTTGACACAAACAACTTATTCAAATGAAAGCCTAGACTTGAAATTGTGTGATTGAATCAAAATTATGTTCATAAATAGTGTATGTTTGCCGGAAAACGCAAATATTGTTGAGGGTGCCAACAACTATCGCACCCTGCCAATGCCGTATTCTACCCTACATAACTTTACGCGAATTATGTTGCAGCGTTGTAAGTTTCTAATATCATATTGATGTGGAACGCGCGTGTATTATATAAATGATAGGGAAGCTCAATTGCAATTGATCCAATCCCGTATCCCAAACGCCTGCCAACTTATATTTTTATTGTCACCAAAAAGAAGTAAAAATGAATAGAATGTAATAAAATTAATAATATATCAAACCAAGTTTTCAAAGCATGCACGAACTCCAAGTTAAATAATGACAGCTTAATGTTTTAGCAGAAATTTCAAAAAGTCACCGTTTGCTAAGATCCATCTTTAAAATTTATAGTGGACACATCATGTGTCAAAAGGGGTGATTTAAAGTAGCAACCCTATAACCAGAGACCGGCGGAGTGAAAAACTGTCGAATTGGGAACGTATGAAAACGCATGAAATCGCGAAAATAATACTAGCAGCACTTGAACTTTTTGCTGGCTTCTTATGGATGCAAAAAGTAAACAAATCGAATTGGAACCGCTTTTGACGGTTCGATTGGAAACAAGATGGCGTCTTCGCCGATCTCTTATTCTAGTATTTCTAATTCAAAGTATTATCGCAGACAGACGTTTATGTTCATACATTTGAATTCGATTTTCTTGTGTAAATTTTCAAATCTAAATACGTTAGAATTGCATAGCATGCTAGCGCCGCCTACACAACTTATTGCTACATGAAAACTGACGTTTTGCCTTATCGCCCTCTACCTCACCCGCGTTTGCCACTCACCGAATAATGGAAGCAAAACAGAAACATTCAACGCAAAGATCTTCCCGCACGGCGCGCCGCGCACGGCTGCAAAAATGCATTTTTATCTGCATGGCTTTATACAATCGAATTTTACAATGTAACTAAGCGAATAACTTTACTTGTATTTCATGCCTTGAGTAAATTATTGCAGAGCTACGTATATAAATTGTGAGCTGTTACCAAGTGTTCGGAACTTCCGCTTAGGTTGTTTTGGATCCTTTTATATGCGTGATTTTTTGTTTGCGATTGTACTTCGAAAACATGAGTCTGGACCGAGAATCGTAGATTTTTTATTGCAAAACCAACAAATAGTGCATGTAGGACATGAAAAAGAATCTAAAAATCAAAAATGAAATAACCCCTCCTGAGTAGCGAATACTATCTCTGGCGTGCTGATCGTACCATTTTTCAAAAGTGATGTACACAAATCAACAGCGCGCGTGGTCGTGTTTCATGCATTTTTAAAAAGAGTCCCATCGAGCAGATCCAAGAAACTAAAAGTTTCTAACGGAATCGAAAAGCAAAACAGAAAAGCAAATAACGAATTCTGCTTTGACATGTGGCGCCATCTCTTCGCTTATTGCTACTTGGCAATCAGGCGGCCATGTTTTTACACAAGTTAATGCGTCGAACTTGAACGTCTGTCTGCGGTATTATGGCTTGTCGTGATTTATGGTTCTTGATTCACAAAATGGCAATCCAAATGATGAGTTCATTATGTTAGGAGAGGTTTGAAGTCTCTTGATAAGTCTTGCTCCTCTTTCAATTATGGATTCTTGATAACCTTGAACTTCTCCTTTTCTTCAAATTTGATGCGTTCGTCATGCCATCCGTTGTAAGAATGACCTTTTACCCCGTTGACACCCGCCTTTTATACAGTTTGGCGTTTGCAACGGTTATGTCTTCTTCTTCTTCTTCATTGGCATTACATCCCCACACTGGGACATTGCCGCCTCGCAGCTTAGTGTTCATTAAGCACTTCCACAGTTATTAACTGCGAGGTTTCTAAGCCAGGATACCATTTCTGCATTCGTATATCATGAGGCTAACACGATGATACTTATACCAGGGTAGTCGAGACAATTTCCAATCCGAAAATTGCCTAGACCGGCACCGGGAATCGAACCCAGCCACCCTCAGCATGGTCTTGCTTTGTAGCCGCGCATCTTACCGCACGGCTAAGGAGGGCCCTGCAACGGTTATGTGTTGTTTGTTATAGTTAACCCCACCTACCATGATGCAGTTAGTCAAATTTCTAGAAATTGTGATGCAAACACCGAAAATACCATAGAGTGGCGGATTAACATATTTTTTATTGTTGAACGAAATGATGTATCAATTTGAATAATGTTGTATTTATTGATCAAGCCTTATTCTCTACATGGCTCGGTCTCCTAAAAACCTGGTATCCTGGTATCTTCTTCTTCTAAATACATAAAAATGAATTTCGGTATGTCTGACCCAAGATGAATACAGTATTAGGTGCGGGGGTGAAAAATTCATTTTCAGTGCAAAACGAAAATGAACCGGCTGGCTCTCCCATACTAAAATCCAAGATGGCTGAATCGTAAATTTGGCAGATTGGAACACCTAGTGGTGTATTCATTTTGGTCTGACCCTTATAGACTCGGAAACTACTGTACCGATCAGCATGAAACTTCGAATACATGTCTTTTTCGGGCCAGGGAAGGTTCTTAAAATGATTTAGGACCACCCTCCCTTCTGAAAATAAAATAAAATATAATACATTTAATGAGTGCAACTATGAGAGGAATATTTGAGTTTTCGAAATGTCACTTCAAACTGACAAAACGGTGCACGCCAAATACACGCGGGCGCGCGCACAGCAAATACACCGGCGTGTATTACACGCCGCTGTATTTGCTGTGTACGCGCCTACTTCGCCCCGGCGTGTATTATTTTGACAGATCGAAGTGACATTTAGAAAACTCAAATATCCATCTATTAGTTGCACTCACAGAATGAATTTTATTTGATTGTTAAAACTGGTGAAAAATAAAAGAGCAGTTTTTTGCCAACTGTGTAGGACATCTATGACTAGGGAACTAATCCAGCAAATGGATCCAAATTTGGCATGTGAAGATTTTTGAAGACGAGCAATGTGTATATGAAGCTTCGTTACGTTTCCCATTTCGTTTTTCATTTTGGCGATTTCTCTGCCAAATGAAATCGGAACGCAGAGCAAACATTGAAACTTAAATTGTTCAAAATATGTTTTTTCGGAAAGGATTTTTAATTTTGATACACATAGGCTGCCGGTGGGACTTGAACCAACACTATTCCATTAAGTACACGGACGTATTACCAATTATACAACAGCTGCCCTCGCGAGCAGTTTTTCCATAACCAGCTAAAAACGATGGGATATCAATCAGTCAATTCCCTGTATTCAAGACAAAATTTTCAAAATGACTTATCTGCTTCTGTAAACAAAGATTCAAACGACGATTTGACGAATCTGATTGCTCTCCCGCGTAAACCAACGCCACCAATAGGTAGGTGAAGGTTTCCGCTACCTGTTAATAGTATTGGTTTGCGTGGGATAACTATCAGATTCGTAAAATCGTCGTTTGATTCTTTGTTTACAAAAGCAGATAAGTCGTTTTGAAAATGTTGTCTTGTATTCATCGAATCTGCTTAGGCAACATTTCACACCTCTTATCTCTACCCAACTATGTGTTTGTGTGTTTCCATTCTATCTCCCACTGTCCGGCAGTGTTTTTATCAGCCCGGTGGCATCCCTATCTCACACAATAGGTTTGTTTTGCAGCCAACATTACGCAACCGTATCCCACTGACAGTTCTGTATCCCAATGTAAATCAAATGTGATGTTTGTAAACAAAACACATACTATCATGAATTTTATATTGAGATGTTGGCTGCAAAAACATGGCGTCGTGCCACCGACCTGGTTTTTATGGAAGAAACATGTTTTCATCTTTTTATTTATGTTTTTTCTATTCATAGATGAAAACATTTTTAGTCCTGGAGATAGAAGGTGATAGCTCTACTGTGCATCCAAAAACCCTATAACAAGAAGCTACAGACCACAACTTGAGGTAATTTTCAGCACAGTAAGCCCCGCATAAATACATTCATATATCAAATATATGCAATATATGTATACTTCCGGGATCAAGATTTATATCAATGATACATCATAAATATACATCGTTGAACTCAGACCGTATTTTGTGAAATCAGTTTTTTATAGTACACCCGATTCTGTTTTTACACGGATTTTTTTTACACGGCCGTGTAAAAAAAATCCCATACAAAATTTTTGCAAAGTTGCTCCATTTTGCATGATTCGTCGAGAAATCATAAAACTTTTTTTACACGAATTTTCAAATTTTGAACTGAAAACTTTTTTTACACGGAACGCATCCCCCGTGTAAAAAAAGAATCGGGTGTACAAGTATGGAACGGTCTCACCATATTTGAAACTTTCCAATCCATAGTTTGTGCTTAACCTTTATGATCCAACCATAAATATCCTCTATAATCTTGAAGATTAAATCGTCTCAAATATATATTGGCTAGATAGACTCTGTTACTTTTTGCTTCATAGACTCTGTTACTTTTGAGCTGTCCATGGAGCATGAGGTCCAGACTTCCTTTGTGCGTAGATGTTACCTCCATTATTTGCAAGCAAATACGGGCACGCCAGCGAGGAGAGAATTTTTTCACAGACGGGTCAAAAATAGATGACTCAACTGGTTTCGGTGTTTTTAACGTTTTTCATAGCACCTACTTCAAGCTGAAAGAGCCTAGTTCCGTGTATACTGCTGAGCTAGCAGCTATACACTATTCACTCGAGCAAATCGCACCTCTACCTCCGGACCACTTTTTCGTCTTCACCGACAGTTTAAGTCCCTTGGAAGCTGTTCGGCCAGTGAAACCGGTTAAGCACTCAGCGTATATTCTAAATAGAATACGGTAAGGTTTGAGTGCCTTATCCCAACGGTTTTACACAATCACCATGGCTTGGGTCCCTTCTCATTGCTCGATCTCGGGAAATGAGAAAGCGGACTCTTTGGTAAGGTGGGCGCTATGGAAGGTGAAATTTACAGGAAATCTTGAACAGCTTGCAACAGAAATGGACAAATGGGGAGTTGAGTAGATGGCTGTATTCGATTCGCCCGCATGTGTCGAAGCGTCCATGGTTCAAAAAATTGAATAAATTGATGCGAGGAGCATCGTGGCCCCAGATCTGCGCTAACTGAACATGTCCGGGTCCGATGAAAACAACCAAAGTCTATTAGGGAAGTGTTGTCGGGTCTTGATCTCGAGTACATGTCCATCGTCCACCAATTGTTGAAAGTTGCTGATGTAAGACTGTAATCATAGTCTGCCCATCCCCTTGTCTTTTGTACCCCATTATGAATGTCTTCCTCTTGTTGTGCATTTCATTGTCTCTCGTTAATCCCTTCCGTATGTCTTCCTCTCGTTGTTGTCTCCCAAGAAAAATTCAGTTTTTCCCGTTACAAATGTGAACATAGCGAAGAATGTCAACTTTTGAACATAATTACTTTGAACGTAATTACTTAAGTACCCTAAAATCCCTTCCATTCCTGCTATATTATTGTATTCCCTAACCTCGACCAAACCGCTAGTCTTTCGGTTTCCCAAAACTAATATTATGTATTAGAATCAGGAAATGTATTATTAAACTTTTTTTTCGGTGGCATCGGGTTTGGCGTGGTAGCTTGGTTGTTGTTAGTAATTCCATCCATTCAAATTTATTGCATCACCTCCCTCCGACGCGCTATCAAATTTGCTAGTTACGTTTGAGTTTTGCTCTTTGAAGAAAGTTCATCTCGAATAGTCGGATCATATATAGTGGCTTTTGTATAAAATCGATGAAGACACCACCTTAATGGAAACTATCTACAGCAACCACCCATCGGCGAACGTCGTTCGGACAGATTCTAAGAGATAATGTTTTGTAATATGAAGGAAATTCGTTTTGAGTCAAATTTATGTTGTTATTCTTCTCAAAAATACGCATCTTTAATAAACAGCAGTTCATAAGTAAATTTATAATCTTGCGAGAAAATTTCACAGGATGCTTATAATTTGTCATTCTCTACAGTGCTCGCCCCCATTTTTTTTTTTCAATAAATTCATGTTTATTTCCAGGTATTTTCTTAAAACTTAATTTAACATGGTAAGTGTGGTAACTGGCCCTTCAGCTTAAGTTTTAAGTTTTCACAGTTTTCCTCTATTTTATAAATTTGAAGAGTTTTCTAGTTTGGTAATTTAGCCTTTAAGAGGCATTGATTTGTTTGTAAAATTTGATAACCTAGCTACCATATACTCTAATATTTACATTAAAAATTTGATAACCTAGATTGGCCCGCCCTAATTGGAGCTTGATCCGATTGTAAGCAACGGACCCTAAACTTTTCTATACACTCACCAAAGCGTTCATGTAAAGTTTTTATCCCGGCCAGATGGTGGACCTCGGATGTTCTTGTGCTGGGAGGGGTGTTGAGGATCATTCTAAGAATTTTTTTTTTGGACCCGTTGAAGTTTGAGGTGGTGGGTTTTAGCGCAGCTTTCCCAGACCGGCATGTCATATTCGATCACAGGGAGGATGATTTGCTTGTAGACAGCAAGCTTATTTTCCAAGGATAATGACGACCGACGGTTGATCAAAGGGTACATCAGTTTCAACAAAACGTTACTCTTCGTCACCGTTTTGCCAACCTGTTGCCGGAAAATATGCTTGCTATCGAGAGTCAAGCAAAGGTAGTCGGCCTCATTGGCCCATTCCACAGTCGTGCCATTGAGAATAATTTTACAGTCCCCAGGCGGAACATGTTTAGGGGACTTAGAGTGGGGGAAAATGATGACCTGGGTCTTCGCCGCGTTGATACAGATCTTCCAGCTGGTGAGGTACTCTGTCAGGGCATCCAGGCCTCGTTGGAGTTTTGCCACTAGCGTGCTTATCACTCTACCGTTGCATACGATGGAGGTGTCATCTGCGAACAGAGACAGAATGCCGCCTTCTGGAGGTTCTGGCATGTCGGAGGTGAACAGATTGAAAAGCAGAGGACAGAGGATACTGCCCTGGGGTACGCCTGCGACGATGTTCTGCGCATTGGAACTCGCTCCGCTGATTGAGACCCGGAATGTTCTTGCCGACAGGTAATTGTTGATGATTTTCACCAGGTAGCTGGGAAGATTGTAGCGTTGTAGTTTGTACACCATTGTACGACATTGAGTAAAGCAGTCAGTTGGTGAACGATTGATCGACCGCGTCGGAAACCATACTGTTCCTCGAGCAAGATGTTGATTGAGATTTTCGGCAGACTCAAGTAACCGGTGATGAATAGCTTTTTTGAATAGCTTGGATAATCCTGAGAGATAACTTTTGGGTGAGGAAGGACCCTTCCCAGGCTTCCGGATAGGGATGAATTTCGCTACCTTCCAGGACGATGGGAAGTAGCTGAGCCGGAGACACTGATTAAATATCAGCGAGAGGTGCTCAAAGAACGGAGCACTCATGTGCTTGAGCTCGAGATTCAGGGTGCTGTCGAAGCCTGGGGCCTTCATGTTATTCAATGATTTGTTATAGGCCGACAATTCGCCAGCTGAGATCTTCAACTATTCCGAGAAGTCGTTGAGAACCAAATGGATGTTGTTAGCATGCTCGTTGACGGCTGCTTCGTGTGGACTGACGATGTTCTGCCCAAGATGGTGTCAGCTGACGGATTGACGACCTATTTCAGCGACCTTCTCTGATGGAATTATCAAGCGATCCTTTAAGCCATTATTGTCTAGTGGGATCAAAGGTGGAATGGGCCGAGGCTTGGATTTTAGAATTTTGGTCATTTTCCAGAAGCATAATCTGGGAGATTGTGGATCTTAT
Organism: Armigeres subalbatus; assembly: GCF_024139115.2. Lineage (NCBI taxonomy): Eukaryota > Metazoa > Arthropoda > Insecta > Diptera > Culicidae > Armigeres > Armigeres subalbatus. The sequence continues at coordinate 289,344,718 of NC_085139.1, forward strand.
TCGAGAAGTCCATATTTTTTAGGTCCACCATTCTGGCCTTGGTAATTGTTGTGATTCGATTGCAGCGTGCCTGAAACTGCCTTCGAGTGATATTCCGCAATCGAATCAAATCTTTGGTGAGTGTATCGATCTTTAAGGAGTTACTTACCTTCCGAGCCGTCGGGACATGCTGCTCTCTGGCCACCGAGACTGCCTCTTCGATGGCGAACAGCTGGCGGTCGATACTTTCTGGCGTCTCCGGACGCACCCCGTAATCGATGGTGTTGTCGACACACTGCTGGAACCGCTGCCAGTTTACTCGATGATAGTTTCTACTGGAGACTTGGTGCCGGTTGATCGAAGAGCCGATTTCGGCCACCACCAGATAGTGATCGGAGCTCATCTCTTGATAGACAACCGGCTGCGATATTTGGATATCCATGTTCGTGATGAACAGATCTAGCGTCGAATGTACCCCGGATCTGCTCAAACGGGTGGGTGAGTCCGGGTTCACGATGGTGTAATGGCCTTCTTCTAGATCGCTACTCCATATCATGCCGTTTTGATTGCTCCTTAAGTTTCTCCAGGCTTGATGTCTTGCATTCTGATCGCCGGCGATGATGTACTGCCCTTGGAGCCGCGTTAGTTTGATGATGTCTTTGCGGAGGGCGGCCGATGTCCCATCGATCTCCTTGGCTTGCGCTGGACAGTATGTCACGATGAGGGTGATGACGCCAACGGAAGTAGTAACTTCTACTCCAACGGCCTCGATGAACTTCAGCTGGAGACTTGGTAGCAGACGACAATTGATGTTGCTTCTCAGTGCGATGGCCACACCTCCTCCCCTGGAGTTTGGCCGATCGAGTCTCACCACACGGAAGTCCGGAATATATACGCTCACCTCGGGCTTCAGGTGTGTTTCCGTGATGAAAGCCACGTCGATCTCCCTCTCGTCGAGGAAACCAACCAGCTCAATAGTTTTGCTCTTAAGTGAGCAAGCGTTCCAATTGACCAGACCCACCCTAGCAGCCATTTTCGATGACGAACATGCCCAGGGTGAAGATCTGGTCGAAGCGTGTTTTGCACCCGCGTAGTCGCGATGCCAGTTGTGTGAAAATTGGAACTAGCTGCTCCGATGTGTAGAGCGGTGGGTCACCTTCAGCCAGAAGGGACTCGTTGTCCTGGTGACGGAATCCAGGGGGAGGAAGCGGGGCCACTGGCTGGGAGCCGATGGTACTTGGGTATCGGGTGCCGCGGATGGAACCGATGCAGCGGCAGCAGCAAGCCGTTTGTGTGGCTGCAGCGGCGGAAGGACCGGGATCGGTCGACGGGGAGGCGTAATGGCCGGAAAATTCCTCTCATTCAGCGCCGGGGGTGGAACTGCTCGACGCATAGGCTGATTTTTGGTGGAAGCCCTCTTCCGGATCTCCACGAACTCGGCGCGCTTGGGACAGTCCTTCGTTGTGGCACGATGTTTTGCCCCACAGTTGGCACACTTGAGGTCCAACTCCTCCATTCGGTCACACTCCTCCGTGCTGTGGTTTTTGCCACACTCGTTGCAGCGGGTAGCCATGAAGCAGTTTCGGGTACCGTGGCCGAACTGAAAACAGTTCATGCACTGCGTGACGTCGCGATGCACGGGCTTGTATTTTGTCCACTCGATAACGGTACTGTTGACCACCTTAATCGCCTTCAGGTCCTTGAGCGAGGTGGATCCATGCTCGAGATGGACGAGGTACAGTTGGTCACGGTACCTGCGGCTTTTATCATGCCGCGCGATTTTGTGAACCGCTACTGGTTGCAGTCCGCAACGCTTCAACTCCTCAACGAGCTCCTGCTCCTCCATATCGTCAATATCACGTAGCACTACCTTTAGTGGTTTAGTACCGGGGAAGTCGTGGGTGTAGTGCTCCCATTCCTTCCTCTTCATATACTGCACCACGAAATCGAATGAGGCCTTGTTGGAGACCATGAGCTTCATCCCCTCTGAGCACAACCGAAAAGTGCCAAGGATGTACTTGTTCGAGATCATGTCTCGAATGGCTGGCAACAGATTCGGCGTGTCTCCTTTCACGAAGATTGGGGGGCATCGTTCCTTACGGTCGGGAAGCTGGTCGTGTTGCTGCTGGGCAATCGTCTTCTTCCGGTTCTTCTTTTTTGCCAGCGGGTCACCGGCATCGCCATCCTTTAAGCCGTAGTAGGCATTATTCGATAGCAGCTTCTTTGCTGCATTGCTTACCGCTTCCTCATGGTCACTCGCGGTACGTTTCGATGCGCTGATCGCGACCGAGTTGGTCGCCGTGTCACCCATATCGGAGCTGAAAACGGGGCACGCGACAATGTACGCCACACTTCAATACGACCCAACAAAGAAAACTTGCGAATGTGAGAGCCAAAAACGTGTCCGATCACGTCGCTCGATCACAACTGAATGTACATGTCTAAGGCTCGTCCGCGCCGGAAAATTTATCTCGGATTGACCTTCTTTTGTATAAAATGGTGACTCGGAAAAATTAGATTTCAATTCCAATGACTAACAGAAACAAAACTAAATAATCAGAAAATTTCACTTTCCGCCGATGACAGCAAAATCGCCAAAAACGTCAATTCCTATTTTTGGAGAAATAGTTTAAGTCCTGGAAAAGACTGTGTGTAATTAATTCTTGAAGTTCTCCTTACTTTGCCACGTACGCTTCCATCGCGGGCGAAAACCAAACGTTGTATTTGGTTTTACGCCACTTGTGATTCAGATTATTTCTCCTTTATTTCAAAATCGATTCATTCAAACAAATCAAAGTTGATCCGAGACGAACTTCCTGCAAGGTGCTAAACTTAATCATTTGGCGATGACTAAAAGTTGCCTTCGGTAGCAGAATGGCAGGCGCTCGTCGGAGAAGGTTGATGCAATAAATTTGAATGGATAGAACACTAACAGAAACCAGGCTACCACGCCAAACGTTGATACCACCGTCCATTTTCGCAATTAACTCTTTCTTTCTAGAAAATGCTGATCCTAAGAAGAACTTTTTTTTTTGCCCCAGTGCGATTTTCCATTAACTAACTGACGGGTCCGATCTGCGTAAAATCTTGTTCAAATATAATCCATAAGATCGAAACCCGCAAGTTAATTTTGATGTCTGTGTTTGTGATACATGAACGTGATTAGTTGGTTTACCTATTTCTCAATATTTTATCAACTATCGATAATAAATAGTTAAATATCAGTATTTTCATATGAGTACAAAGAAGCGTTGACTTATCCTTGATCGAATGGTCCTTGAAAATTGGAAATCCATCGGGAAACGGCTGAGATATTAAAGTTTAAAGTCCATCATATTTTCGTGACGGTCTCCGATTTTCGCAATCGTAAAGTGTACAGACGTAGTCATTCGTCAAATATTAAGGGTTGTGCTCTTCTGTACTCTATTTTCGATTTTTGTAAATGTACTTTTTAAGATCAAACCGAATCTTATAACACTAGTGTAGAGGAAATATTTCACAAAAGAATCCTGAGAACCGACTGAGTATTCTCCGATTATGGAAAATCGTTGCTATTTTTCGTCTCCATCCCCGTTCATAACAAAGTCCCTAGTGAGCCTTTCCATTCTACTGTGACCATGGGATAGTTAGATTTATTTATTAAATTAATTTATTTAAACGACTGCTCACAACTGATCACGAAAGAAACATCAGAACATCTCTGCTGCCGATAATTGTTGAGCAAGGAATTTTGATAATTTTAGATTTGTTGGCCACTTACTTACTAGAGATTTATGACCACAAAAACGCGAAATGAGGATTAGGGCTGCCGTTTTGGACTCTGTAAGCCATTTTTGGACTATGTCGTGATTACCTTTTATCACAGATGTTCAAACGATAAATAAATGAATTTTTGTGCAATTTTGCATCCATATATGCAAGCCGTTATGTTTCCAATATGCATCTAAAATATTGTACGAGGAAAAATTAGGATAGGTTTTCCAATTTTATAAATTCTTGAAAAAAAATATATCCGTTTTATCTTCTATTCACAAGCGTGTCATGGTGCCGCTGCTAACAAATCTCAAACAGAAAAAAAAATCAATTTGCCTTACCCTTGATGGTAGCTACGAGATAAAGATTCGAAACAGCAACACTATTTCCGGCAGATTAAATTTTCCTGGCTAAGTTGACGCGCCCTGCTGGGTGAACCACTCAGCTCATATCTCACACTTCGAGAGAGTTATCGCCTCTTGTTTGCCAAACCCTCGACAAGCGGTGACACACGGACGATGGGCCAACATCATCACATCACATCGCATTCCGCGTTTCGGGCAGTTTTTACCGGAAAACTGGTTCCATTCTCATGCTCGAGTTTCGGCTGATCTTTGCGCTTTCCAGCCAACAAACGTTACTGGCTCGGGATCTGTCGCTGGGCTTCGCATATGGCGTGGAGCCACAGTAGCGCATCTTTTACGAGCGTTTATCATCTTGTAATCCAAGTGTTGCCCCTTCCCGCGGAATCACCGCGGCCACCACAAGCAGCGTCCCCCGCGACCGTGCTCGGGATGGTTGTTTACATTGCACATGATTATCGTCGCCAGGTGACGGCGCGCTCGGGTTGGCATGGCACACTGGGGCGGGAATGGAGGTGCCTACTGCGATATTCTGGGAAAACTGAGAAGATCCAAGTAGCCAAATCAGCAGCAGATGATGAAGCGTGATGCGTTTAATTACCTCCGAAGAGAACTAGTTTTACGGTTTGGCCCGGCGTGCGGTCAAGTGGTCACCAGCTACATTCCAGCAACACCGGGCCAACAACCCCTCAGCATCTTGTGCGGTGATGTTGGGCATCGTGGGAAGATTTCCCGGAGGCAGTGGAAATCTGGTACTGCGACTGACGACATCCGATGACTCAAATCCCGACTTGCGTCATCTCTGCTACACTGCACCGTTGTTCGCGAAGTGTTTGTGGTTGGAGTGATAAGAACCATAAATGATGAAATGTCGTCGCAAGGAGTGGAGCTGGAGAGGATATGGCATTGCACATCGACCATCAGCGCCGGATCCGTGGACGGACATGTGCGGGCACAGTGGACTGTGGCGCATGTGCGAGACTAAACAGAACTCGCCCCTTCGGAGTTGGATGGAAGACGAGACACAGAGATAAAATTACCGAGCGAGCGTTCTCTCGGTGTAGACATCATAACATTTTTGTTTTACAATTTCTACGCCTCAGCTCTTGGATTTCAGAGGCTATTCATCATTTTTTGAAATCCCATCAATTTCCCATAAAATATAAGCGCGCTCCCGTTTCTGGCTCTCGCGTAGACTGCTGCTTGCTCCTGCTTCATCCAACGTCCCACATACGTCTGCATGTAGTCAAGCGGACTGGGTGATGAAATTCTCGGAAGCCGCTTGCCGGTCCGCGAAACACATTTGCTTATCTAATCAATAAAATTGGATCGCTTTCGAGACGGCTGATTGTTGATGGTCTTAAAATTTCGACTCGCTGCTCATCCGCACAAATTCGTCTCTGTCATACGAATGGATAATGTTTGCTCGTTTGGATTATGGACGGATGTCAGGCAACTGAATGGTGCAAAAACCACAATCAGAAGCTGTTGTTTTGTCTATAATCGTTCGGATGAACAGATTTGACGGATAAACAAATCGTGAAGAATGAGACGCTCAAAACGGAGCTACCACGTGACACTTCCGAGGTCAGTGGCTGTTACGTTCATGGAATGTGTGCATTACGCAATTACGTACTGAGTTGAATATTTCAAACGATGAAGACGTGTTTGGGACGCAGGCGTTCTTATTTGGGATATGGTCATGTCGCGTTTACGTTGTTATGTCATTTGATGTAATTTGAGTAAGAGGAGCGTACCCAAATAGCAAACTCACCTGCAATTGTTTTGCAATTGCAGGTGAACTTGAACAAAGTTGATTTAATTATTTAAGACGATCTAATTGCAAGCTTGTGTACTGATTAATCATACTTTTTCATGTCGATACAAAACGAAGCGAAATATGGAATTTCTATGACGATTCAAAAGGATGAGAAATGTTTTTTTCTTCAATACTTCGGAACTAAGTATTCTTGTTGAGAATTCGAGAAACTGACAAGCCCTGAAATGTTTGCTGCTTCCACTGCGAAGTTTCTAAGCCAAGTTATTATTTTTGCATTCGTATATCATGAGGCTAACACTTTTATGCCCTGGGAAGTTGAGAAAATTTCCAACCTGGACCGGACCCAGCCACCTTCAGCATGGTCTTGCTTTGAAGCCGCGCATCTTACCGCACAGCTTTGCAAGGCCCCCGTGGAAACACAGTGAAACAGTGACGGAAAGAAAGTTTGAGCTTTATGTCTAATCTATTTGAGTGTATAATTAAGAATGTTTTTTTTTCTTTTATTCCTTTCTCTATTTGTTAGGCACTCTGTGTTACTTAACCGCTACTGTGCCAAGAATCTACTGTGATATTCTGCTTTACAGCATCCATGCAGAATCTATTTTTAGATTTCCTTTACTCATTATTGCTGTCGTTGCCAGTCCATCTCATAATGAATCCATTGTGTCGTTGATCGTAACATTGTTCGGTTGCCATTTATCCGGACAACGTTGGAGGAATGCCTTCGAGAATAACAAGTTGTCAGTCGTCATCAGGCAGCCCGTGACGGTAAAGCGCGTACCCCAGATACGGCGCGTGGCCTGCGGATACGGCGACTGACGATGGTTAGGTGGAGGGGCTGGTAATCGAACTCATGACCATCCGATTGTAAGGCGAACGTGTAGCCAACTACGCTACGGGACCCCAAATGATTTTTTTAACTTTTTGTTGTTTAATGATAACAGATAGCTAGCTTGGCAATTACCGTTTGGTTTTGTTGATGATCTTGACTTGCTGCGATCCAGCATTGTGAAGATGTCATCATGTAGTGTTGGAATCCTGAATGCAGCCAGATGAATCATCTTTCTGAAACAATAAATGATGTAAAATCTGAGGGAATGTTGTTTTATGAAAGAAAATGTGATGGCGAGTGCTCCTCCCAGGTGGCAGTGATTGCATAGTACCATCTAGATTGCCGTAACGCAAGGTTGCCATGTTTGACATTAAATATACTTGTGTGGGTAGACGTCAAAGAGAATAAAAAGTAAAGTTAATTATATAAACAAGTGACCAAAGTGTGATTGGACAAATTTTATTGAGCATTGTTATTTAATAATTTCCTATCTAAAATAATGTTAATTTGAACTCCATCTGAATACAGGTAGGATATTTTTTCTTAATTATACTTGTTCATGTTCGGTCCGAGATAGATTGAGAACATCTAGTTCAATTCTCATTAGATCACATTGACATAAGCATTGATATATATCAGTTAAGCTTCAGATCAGAATCAGACAACTTGTCTTCCTCAGTGTCGATCCACCGCGAAATAAAGATTGAACTTACAACCTCCAAGTACAGTGTCAGGTAATCCGTGTAACGGAAGAAGGTCGAAGGCGAGGTCAGAGACCTCAGAAGAATCCATGTCTGGGCGGACATAATCCCCCATACAGTCCACTTCATAAGGTCCGTGCCAGAACATGGTCCATCGAACCGAATTTTAACCGGTGGAATTAAGTGAACGTAGCGAATTTATTCGCAAATTCAAGTGCCCTGCTTTCGGGTGAACAATAAATGACTTCATAAGCGTCGGCCACGCTGCTGGTCATAAGTGGAACAGAGTGCCATCGTTCATGGACTTCCCGCGCAGTTAGAATAGAAGTCGAAAGAATAGATATTGTGCAAAGTGCTATTGTCGGCATCGTGTTGCCGTTGTTCTTCTGCCAACCAAGCGGCATTTTGGCGGTTGGATGATGTCCCCGATATAGAAATCAATCATCAAACGGAGACCACGGGACGTGTCGACGACAGAGGACAATTTGCATGAGGACAGCTAGAAGCAGTAAATGGATGCATCTCGGTTGCCGTCAGGGAAGTATCGTTGCATGGTTTGTGTGGCTTGGTTTTGTGTGGTTGGGTTGCATGTGGGTAAACGAGTGAGCAAAGTGGAGCGAAATAAAATTATCAAAATAAAATTTTCTGGGATTTTGACCTGGATTGAGTTGGATTGCCCTTTGGTTTATAGTCTCTTGGCTTGATTGATTGCTTTTCTTGGTGCTCGCTGTCAATTTGCTGGAATTATCCCAGGCTGTCAACTTGCTGGTAATCGATCGATCGCGCGGAACGTTGATGTACACTATTCCGGTAGCAGTCTTCAAGGTCAGCAGGGACTTTGTCCAAGGGCTTGACGACCCCTCCCCATGGCCACTGCGAGTTAGACCATCGTCCCTAACCCCTAATCCCAAGGTGTCAAGCGACCCGTGCCGAGGGGATGCATGGCCAGGGGGGTGAAATAATAAGCTAGGTCTTTAACGGAGCCTGTGGGGTACCTGTGCACCCTCCACAGTAATTGTCCCTTACCGCGTCATGCTGGGCTCTGGCGTGGTGGACCTCTTTTCCCGAGCAACTCGTGGGACCAAAATGGAAAACCAAGTCAATTCTTCAATTAGTGGTAGTAGTGTAGGCGACAACCCCTTCGCAAGAGGTGGGTTGTTCAGGTCTCCGCCTAGGAGGCCAGAGGCAATAGTCGGCAGCTCAGTGCGCAGCGCCAGCGTGGGTCACTCAACCTTCCTCTCGGCTAGAAAAACGCCGGTAGGGGTTATTGACGGCTCATGGCTTGTGGAGGCGATGAACCGCAAACGCGATGGGCTTTCGGCCTTCGAGGTGGCGACGGAACAGCTGGACGCCATCATCGACTTTGCGTCATCGAAGCATAATATCAGTAAGGACCTCAAGATGAGCTTGCAGAAACTTCCAAAGTCGATGCTGGACGCCAAGCTGGAGAGGGCGGTCGGGACGGCCAAGTGTAAACCCGTGAAATCGGTGGAGTCGAGGTCTACCCAGACTGAGGCCCAAGGATTCGCGGACTCGGGCAAGGTCGAATCGACCGAAGGCGTGCCAGCGAAGACGGTGGTACCAAAGTCTACTCAGACTGAGGCTCAAGTATTTGCGGGTACGTCGGGGGTGACTGCTCCAACGGAGCAGACACAAAAACGGGGGAGACCGTTTCCAGGGGATGAGCTCCCTGGGGGCCGCTCCAAAACGCGGAGGGTTACTACCCCGTACAAGGGTAGTGGGGCTGGGAAGCTGAACCCCGGCCAGGTACCTCCAAAACCAGGAGAGGAAGGACCTGGAAAGGTCTGTCCACTCAGGAAAGACGGTGGTAAGGGGTTACGGCAGGCTGAAAGTTCTCAGCAGCACCAGACCAGGGAAATAGAGGGGGATGACGCCTCCTGGACCCTGGTCAAGAACAAGAGGAAACCGAAGACGTCGAATGAGGGTAGCAAGAAGTCTAGGGTAGGCGCCAATCGCTCCAGGGGGGATGCTCTAGTCATCACGGCGGACGAGGCTAAGTACTCGGATGTTTTGAAGGCGATGAGGAGTGACGTCAAGCTCGGTGAACTCGGCTCCGACGTACGTCGTAGACGTAGACGTACCCGGATGGGCGAGATGATCCTCGAGCTGAAGCGGGGCGTCTCGCAAAAGGGCGCCGCCTACAAGAAGTTGGCGGAGGAGGTCCTAGGCGAGACGGTCAAGGTGAGGGTACTCACGACGGAGGTGAAGTTAAGGGTTAAATACTTGGACGAGATCACCGAAGTCGAAGAGCTCGTCACGGCACTGCGGCGACAGTGTGAAGTGGAGACGCCCACCGCAGTCGTTCGGCTACGGAAAGGTCCGGCAGGGACACAGGTGGCATTGATTCGGCTATCTGCAGCGGACGCCTCCAAGGTAGTCAAGTTATGGTCGGTATGCCCTGTGGGCATATACGAGGAACCCGAAGTTTGCTTCAAGTGCCTGGAACCGGGGCACAAGCAATGGGATTGCAAAGGCCCTGACAGAAGCAATTTCTGCCGACGCTGTGGATTGGAGGGACATAAGGCACAATGCTGCACGAACCCTCGCAATTGTTTGATTTGTTCCAGCAAAGCTGTGAACAGCAAGCACCCCATGGGGGGTTCGATGTGCCCGGCGTTTAAGCGTGCTGCAAAATCAAAGTGCAGGTAAAGCAGCTGGCTTGCTCGGCCTCGCCCGAGTGTTTGGTGTGCGCAGGTTTAGAGGAAACGGCGGAACACGTGTTGTTCGTGTGCTCACGTTTTCGCGCAATGCATGACCACATGCTTGCCACATGTGGTCTGGACACTACCCCGGACAACCTAGTTCGGAGGATGTGTAAAGATGAAGTTGGCTGGAACGCCGTTTTATCGGTTATCGCCCAAATCGTCTCGGAGCTACACAGAAGGTGGCGCGTGGACTCAAGGATGGCTAGTTCAGGCGCAAATAAGAGGTGGTCCAAGGGATCGGAGTCGGCTTCATGGGTCATACCGGTGGTCATGCTCTGTGGTCGAACTCGATCCTTTTATCGAACAAGTGGCCGCGCGAAGAACAACATGGTATCGTCGTTTTCGCGGCGTCGGTCAACCGGGAGGGGTTCCGAGCCCGAGGACAGAAAGGGTCCTCGTCAAGGCTGGGGCAGGCGTAGGCCTCGCGTCGGCAAGTCCCTCTGTGTGCTGGCGAATAGGCCCTATCGCAGAAAGGTCAATTTGGGGTGCACGCGGCATCATCATTCTTGATACCAGTTGTGCAGAGGGAAGCAGGCGCGAAGTCGACCCTTCCCACCTTCCGAGGACATAGGGCGTGGTAAGGCCACCTGGAAAGCCGGCAACGCGCTGGCACGATACCATGGTGCTCTTCTAAAAAAGCGAGTTACGATGTTCGGTGCTGCAAGGACACGCAGCTAACCTCGAGGGTGCGTTGTGCATTGGCCCCCCTTTGAAGCATTACTTTCTGGTTGTACCGAAGGGACTATGGGCTTGGCGGCAATGGAAACGGTTTAGCGGGTCGGAGATGTAGTCCTGCCTCCCTCGGTAATCCCTAACCCCGCACTTCCTGGTCAACCCAGGATGTCTGTTGAGCAGATTCCCCCTCCATTGTTTAGGAAGAAAAAAAAAAAGTCTTCGAGGTCGTGCAGGTGCAGAACAACAGTGAGTGTAAAGTGCTAAATCTGTGTAATGAACTTGATTGGCAATCTACAGTACTGCTGATGAGTATAGTGACTGAAGTGATTCGAACATTGAACTTGAACTTAAGCTGTGAAAAGTCAATTGCCACAAATTTGTACGTGTTATCGTCATCCAGCAGTATTGTAAGTGAAGTGAAAAATGGTAACTGTTGAAGAGTTCAGAGAGCTGAAAAAGCAAAAGAAGCAGCTGGTTGGAATTATCAACGGAATCGCTCATTTTAGCCAAGCTTTCGAGAAGGGGAAACACGAACCGCAGATTGATGTACGCCTGGAAGCCATCGAAGAAGCCGTGAAAAAGTTCTACAGTGTGCGTCAAAAATTGAAATCTTCTACGAAGAGCAGGAAACTGAAGGAAACCCGTCGGAGAACACTCGAGCGGAACGAGAAATGCGTGAGAAGGGTTTTGAAGAGTCATTTCTCTATTAAGTCAAGGCTGCCCTCATCCAGTTTCGTCCGAAGAAAGAATTTCCAACACAGGATAACGAGAACAACAGGATGCAATAACAGGCTGTGTCCCGAGTTAAGCTTCCGGATATTAAGCTGCCGAGTTTCAGTGGAACAATCCAAGAGAAAACTCATTGTGGAAGCCCATCTGGACGCACTGTTTGCCGTCTAACCGATGCGTAGAGAAAGATGCGAGTCTTTGAACCATGTCATAAGTGAGTTCGACAAAAACTTGCTGATGCTGAGCAAGATTGGGGAGCAGACAAACAACTGGATACTAGCGTATATGGTTTGTTATCGCCTCGATTCAACAACCCTCCGTCACTGGGAGACACACCATAATAGTAAAGACGTTCCCAAGTTCGAAGATCTGATGCAGTTCCTTCGAGATCAATGTGCAGTGCTGCAGTCAATTGCTCCTTCAAGAACCCACGATGTTGACAGTAAGCGGCATCGGTTATCAACGGCACACACATCTTCCCAATCTCAACGGCGCGCGGTGCTTGTTTTGGGGAAACTCTTTCCATCTTCCGTTCAAGTGCACTAAACTCCAAAACTGTGGCTCAACGTGTAGAAAGCATCAACAGGAAGCGGCTTTGCAGAAACTGGTTGAATGTTGGTCACTTCGCAGAAGGATGCTCGTCAGGCAGTGGTCGTCCAGTGAAGCCATCTGTTCCTGCCAGTATTGCTCCCTTCGTTCCATGAGCGCGTAATCGACCTGATCGAGCTTCACCAGTGAGCCAGCAACAGTCACAGCAAGATCGTTTCAAAGCACAAAGCCAGACACAAACACATTCCACTCATCCATCATCACAATCACAACTCACATCGTCATACCCCGTAATACGCTTAAAAGACACTCACTCACAACCCACCACTAGCCCACAACCTGCAATTTCCCTCCAAACTTCTGAAGCTACGTATGATATTAACACAACAACTGGTCAAGTGTTGATGGCAACAGCAATCGTCAAAGTAATTGACCGTTTTGGCAATATCGCTCTGGCTAGAGCTCTCCTTGATTCGTGCTCGGAGTTTTGCTACATGACCAGTAACTTTTCCAAGAGTTGGAATTCCACGAAATGAAGAACGTTCTGAAGGTAAAGGAATCGGCAGTAGCAGTGTGATGTCAAGGAAATCAGTAGAAGCTAACGTAGAACCAAGAAATTCGTCAATCTCTTCATGTGCTGAGTGCATACAATTCCACATTCTGCTGAAGATCACACAAAGTTTACCACTTAGACCAGTTCGACTGATTATGTGACACTAGCTGATTCCTCGTTTGGAGAACCTGGCCCCATAGACATGATCATTGTAGCGGGGGTTTTATTTCGATATTTTGCTGACCGGGAGAAGAAAATTGTTCGAGTGCGGTCCAACGCTGCAAGAGACGGTCTTCGGTTGGGTCGTGTCCGGAAGAGTTCCCAAAGCGCCAAGCATCGTACCCGCGGCCACCAGTTACGTCAGCTCTACAGCTGATCTACAAGAAATGATCTCCAGATTTTGGGAATTAGATGCATGTCATGTGAATCGCACACATTCGGTGGAAGAAGCAGCGTGCGAAGAAGTGTTCACCAGAACCACAGTACGCGATCAAGAAGGCAGGTTTGTAGTAACGCTGCCAAAGAAAGACCATATGTTGGAACGTCTAGGAGAATCCCGAAGCATAGCCATGAAGCGGTTCATCGGCTTGGAGAAGCGATTCAGCGGGAACAAGCAGTTGAAGGAGGCCTATAAGGAATTCATCCACGAATACATCCTAATGGGCCACATGAAAGAAGTCGATGGTGAACAAGTCGTTGGGAATCCGGTGTATTACATGCCGCACCACGCTGTGTTGCGGCCCGAGAGTACAACAACCAAGTTGAGAGTCGTGTTTGACGCGTCGTGCAAAACTTCAAGCGGAATATCGCTTAACGACGCTTTGATGGTGGGACCAGTAGTCCAAAATGATCTAATCTCCACAATCCTCCGATTTCGCCTCAACCGTATTGCGGTCACGGCTGACGTTGCAAAAATGTACCGCATGGTTCGAGTGCAAGAAGAAGATCAAGGTCTGCAGCGCATTCTGTGGAGAGACACACCAGAGGAACCAGTGAAGACATTCGAGCTGCTCACAGTCACGTACGGCACCGCGAGTGCCTCGTATCTGGCCACAAGATGTGTGAAGAAATTGGGAGAAGACAACAGTTTGACACATCCGAGAGGACTTTTATGTCGACGACATGCTGTCAGGTGCAAACACGGTAAACGAAGCTCGAAAGCTGATGACGGAAGTGATTCAGTTGACCGACACGGCAGGTTTCACCTTGAGAAAGTGGAATTCGAACTCAGCAAGGCTACTTGCTAAACTGCCCAGCATCTACGCGATGAACGCGTCGTTCTGGACCTGGATTCATCTAGCGCGATTGTGAAAACCTTGGGACTGCGGTGGGATACGCAGTCAGACAAATTTTGCTTCACGTTCCCTGAGTGGAGATCAAATTCTTCAAAAATTACGAAACGCACTGTTCACTCCGACGCAACATGCTTTTTCGATCCATTGGGTCTGGTTCTCCCAGTAATAGTCCAAGCAAAAATTTTCATCCAACGTCTTTGGTTACTCAAGTGCGGCTGGGATGATCCTCTCGATGAGTCACTTCAGAATTTGTGGAAAGAGTACAAGCAGAACATAATCGCTATGGAATCAATACCGATTCCTCGTTGGAGTGGCTTCAGCAACGACTGCACTGGGGTGCAGTTACATGGTTTCTGCGATGCATCTGAAGCTGCCTATGGAGCGTGCCTCTACCTTCGATGTACCACCGCGGCCGGTAGCGTCACCGTTCGTCTAATAATCTCCAAGTCCAGAGTGGCATCTTTGGAAAGCCTTCAACGGAGAAAGAAGATAATGAGCATTCCACGTCTTGATCTTTCGTCAGCACTTTTGCTAAGTTATCTGTATGAGAAGTACAACCAAGTGCAACCCAATATCTCAGCGTTCTTCTGGACAGACTCGATGATAGTCAAATGTTGGTTGGCTTCATTACCCTCTCGCTGGCAGATATTTGTGGCAAACCGTGTGTCAGAAATTCAACACCTCACGAAAGATGGAATGTGGGGTCATGTTCCAGGCACCGAAAATCCCGCAGATCTCATTTCTCGGGGAATGTCTCCAGCGTACCTTCAGTACCAAACGCTTTGGTTTGAAGGTCCACGGTGGCTGTCTCAAGATCAACAGTTTTGGCCACACACATACGATGCTCCCAAAGTAAAACTAGATCCAACAATGCTAGAAGAGCGGCCTACTTCAGCTTTCCCGGCTCAAGCAGTTCCACCAAGTGAAATCTTTGGAGAACGGTCCTCGTTCACAGAACTAGTTCGGATCGTTGCACTTCTGCTTCGACGCACTTCAACGCACAAACATGCAATAGACAGTTCAGAAGAATTGGACGCTTGACATTAGCAGAACAGGAGCAGGCAACAGTTGCTTTGGTTCGCTTGTCCCAGGAAGAATGCTTCTCGCAAGAACTGGCAAGTTTAGCTAAAAGTGGAAGAGTACACGATTCGTCCAATATCGCTTCTTTAAATCTTCAATTATGTGACGGCGTGATGCGCGTCGGTGGCCGGCTCTCTAAGGCATCAATATCATTTGATCGCAAACACCCTTACATTCTCCATCATAATCATCCGCTCGCTAGAATGGTCATTAGACATTATCACTATAAGCTCTTTCACGCTGGCCAACAACTACTGATCTCGGCCGTGCGAGGAAAATTCTGGCCGGTACACATCCACAGTTTGGCGAGGAAAGTGATTCACGACTGCATTCCATGCTTTCGTAGCAAGCCCAAGGTTCGGGATCAATTGATGGCCGATCTCCCATCGGCAAGAGTCACCCCAGCTTCACCGTTCATGAACGTAGGACTGGATTACTGTGGTCCATTCTTCGTGAGCAATTCCAATCGTAGAGCAAGTCCGGTGAAGTGCTACGTAGCGATTTTCGTATGCTTGGTCGTCAAGGCCATTCACATGGAGTTGGTGATGGACCTCACCACGCAAACCTTTCTGGCTGGGCTGAAAAGGTTCACTTCTCGTCGAGGTAAGCCGCAGCTGGTAATGTGCGACAACGCAACTACGTTCGTCAGCGCAAAACGTGAACTGACAGAGTTTAACCGACTGTTCCATGACCAAAGCTTCCAAGACACACTCGTGAAGGATACTAGTTCTGACGGAATCGAGTTTCGGTTCATACCACCTCGCACGCTCAACTTTAGAGGTGTGTGGGAGGCTCAAGTCAAATCGTTCAAGGCACACTTCAAGAAGATTCTTGGTACTAGAGTACTGAAAATAGACGAGAACCTCTTCCTATCATGTACTTCGTCTTTGAAGTGTTGATGTCCGATCCGCTTGGCTTCCCTCTTCAGTCTGTTGTAGGCTTCCTCCATCTTCTCAAAGTTACGTGCCATAATATCTATGTCGTCGGCGAAGCCAAATAGCTGGACGGTCTTATTGAAAATTTTACCACTCGTGTTAATCCCTGCTCTTCGTATTACCCCTTCCAAAGCGATGTTGAATAGCAGACACGAAAGACCATCATCTTGCCGTAACGCTCTGCGCATTTCAAAAAGACTCGAAAATGCCCCTGTGGCGCCAACTATGCATATAACCCGATCCATCGTCGCTTTTATTAACCGTGTCAGTTTATCCGGAAATCCGTGTTTGTGCATTAGCTGCAATAGCTGGTCCCGATCGATTGTATCATATGCTGCTTTGAAGTCGATGAATAGATGATGTGTGGGCACGATTTCTGCAGTACCTGGCGAATGGCGAACACCTGGTCTGTGGTAGAGCGTTCGTCCATAAAACTCGCCTGATACTGCCCCACGAATTCCCTTGCGATTGGTGCTAGTCGACGGCATAAAATGTGGAGAGAGTACCTTGTAGACGGCGTTCAGCAATGTGATTGCACGGTAGTTGCTACAATCCAGCTTATCGCCCTTTTGTAGATGGGACACACGACACCTTCCATCCACTCCTGCTGTAGAACTTCATCCTCTCAAACCTTAGTAATCACCCAGTGCAGCGCTCTAGCCAGTGCCTCACCACCGTGTACAAACAGCTCTCCTAGTAGTTGGTCAACCCCAGGGCTTTGTTGTTCTTCAGCCGGCCAATCTCCTCCTGGATCTCCTGGAGATCCGCAGCCGATAAAATTATGTCCTGCGTACGGTCTTCCAGGTCCATCACCATACCGCCATCTTCGTCTGCCACATCGCCATTCAGGTGCTCTTCGTAGTGCTGCCGCCACCTTTGGATCACCTCATGCTCGTCCGTAAGAAGATTTCCATTTATGTCCTTACACATGTCAGACTGTGGCACGTGGCCCTTACGTGAACTTTTCAACTTCACATAGAACTTTCGTGTTTAATTAGCGCGGTACAGTTGCGGCAGAAAAAGCCATTTGGCCCAAAATGTACTTTCTGCAACCTTCTTTAAGAAGCGTCGTTCGGCTGAATTGATCATTTTGCCAAAAAGACGTTTATACGAATAGGCCCTTTGACAGAAAATGCCGTTCAGCCAGAAGGGTTGTTTTCAGGGTGTCTACTCATCTTCAAAAACAAAATTTCCTGATTTTTCCAGGTTTTTTCCAGGTGTTTTACATTATTTTCCAGGAAAAAAATAAACTTGCCATATACAGATTTTAGCAGCAAAATGAACGGTTCAAACAAGTAAATATCGCGAAAAACAATTTAAAAAAAAATTGGTTGCCTCACATAAGCAATGTTGTAAATTACTGAAGAAATTCTTCCAGGAATTCCTTCTGCAAGTTCACCCAGAAATTACTTCAGCCATTCAATAAAAATTACTTCAGGAATCACATGAGAAATTCCTCCAGGATTCCTTTGAACATTTCTCCATAGATTCCTTCGGAAATTACTTCAAAAGGGAGCTTTAAGAATTGCTTCAGAATTTCCCTTAGAACTTTCTCCAGGATTTCATTTGAAAATTTATTTGCAAAAACTTTAGAAAACATCTCATAAAATGGTTCCGGCAATTGTTTTATAGATGCATTTGGCAATTCCTTACGGTTTTTTAATTCTTTCTTTGGAAATTTGGTTAAAAAATCTTTCGAAAATTTCTTTGAATTTTATTTCAGCTATTTCTTTTTAAAAGAAACTTAAGAAATCCTCTTAAGGATTTGTTCCGGAAATAGGTTTGGGAATTTACTTAGGAATTCCTTCAGAACTTCTTGCGAGAACTCCTTTCGGAAATGTGTTGATGCAAAAATATAAGATTGCTTGGTCCATGACGTTAGGCATAAGGACGTTAGGCGTAATACGACCTTTTTTATGTCGTGGGCTGTTTTTTGGGCATTTTATGCTTCACATCCTTTATGCCTAACGTCCTTATACCTGACACGGAGTATATACCCGAGATTACTATTGTTGCTCCTGTTCGCGTGACCAGCATCTAGTTTGTTCTAGTGTGTGACCAACATCTAGTTCGTTTAGACCTAGCAGCCAAGGTAAGTGTCAAAGCGGTCAATTTATAGCCTATTCAGATAACGCCTTTTTTGATCATAAATATTCTGATAAACAACAACCTGATGCCATCCCCATACATTCAATTCTCTTACTTCACTTAAACAAGATATTTTTACGATAAATAATCTAATTGTAATCTGAGTAGGTTATTAAGCTTATTGAATTATATTTTGGCAGAATAATTTTAATGGTTTCAGCGCCACTAGCGTTCTATTACTTATGGCTTTACTGTAAAAACCTTCGGAAAATGCTTCGGGAATTCTTTTGAAATTTTTGGGAACTCATGCAGAAGTATCTCGTGGAAAAGTTTAGAAAACACCTGGAGGAATTTTTCCGGATATTTTGCTTTTAAGAATTCTTTTGAAATTCGTCGAAAATACCTTTAGAAACTCCTTTGAAAAATCCTTCGGCTATTCTTTCAAGAATTCCTTTAGCAACAATTCTTCATAAATCACTTACACTTTTATTTTTTTTTTAAATCCCTTCAGGTGATTTCTTTGAAAAATCCTCCCGATATTCCTTGGAAAACTGATCTCGAAATTCCTTCGGAAGTTCCTCCAGAAATTGCTTTGAAAAATCCTTACTAATTTATTATTTTATAATATATTCCTAAAGAATTTCCGAGGGAATACTCAAAAGAATTTACTAAGCAATCCCTAATTGATTTCCCGAATAAATTCCTAGATTTCACCAAGAATAGCTTTGGAAATTCTCAAATAATTATTCAAATATTTATAAGGATTTTTTTCATCTTCTGAGAGAATTTCACTCATGATCACAGGGTATTGAAATTTCCCTGATTATGTCAGGAATTCCCTGATAATTCCAGGTTTTCCAGGTTTTTCCAGGTAGTAGACACCCTGGTTTTGCAGAAAGGAAATTTTCGGGCCAAATAACCATTCCTACCAAACGGCATTTTCGCAAATGTTTTATTCGGTAAATCGATTTTTTTCGGCCAAACTACCAGTTCGGCTGTATGTCGTTTTCGCTCACACTATCAACATTTATGGTCAAACCATTTTGACCTAACAGTTTTGGATAAACGTTCAATTCGGCTTAATGGGATTTGGTTAGATGGCTTTTGGCTTAAAGGCCAGTATCGAATTCAAAAGTAGAGAGCTTACGAAAGTTCGTTCGACGGTCGTTCGAGAAAAGGCTTTTTCAACGTAAAAGTCGATATTTTGGATTAAATTTCCCGGCAGTTATTGACATTTGGCCGTATAACCTATTGGCCTAAACGATATTTTCGGACAAATGTTCCATTCTGTCAAACGACAATTTCGGTCAAACAGCATATTTGGGCTAATGACCTATTCGGCCAAACGACCTGTTAGGGCAAACAACTTTTTCGACCAAATTACCAGTTTGGCCGTATGTCGCTTTCTACCAATAGAATTTCCCATGAATTTCTTATTGACAATACGGTTTGGGGTCATTTGGCCGAATGCCGTTTGGCCGAATGTCGTTTGGCCGAATGCCATTTGACCGAAAGGTCATTTGGCCGAACGCCATCTGGCCGAATGCCGTTTGGCCGAATAGTTGAAATTCTATGAATGAAGAATAAACAAAAAAGAAGGGAAATAATCAAGGAAGAAAAAAGAAAGGAAGAAGAAGGAAGAAGCAGGAAGAAGGAAAAGGAAGCAGGAGGAAAGAAGAAGGAAGAAGGAAGAGAGAAGAAGGAAGAATAAAGAAGAAAGAAAAAAGAGGGAAGAAGAAAGAAGGAAGAAGGAAAAAGAAGAAGGAAGCAGGAAGAATGAAGAATGAAGAAGGAAGAAGGAAAAAGAAAGAAGAAATAAAGAAGATAGAAAGAAGATGAAAAAGGAAGAAAACGGAAGAATGAAGAAGGAAGAAGGAAGCAGGAAGAAGGAAGAAGGAAGAAAGAAGAAGGAAGAAGGAAGATGGAAGAAGGAAGAAGGAAGAAGGAAGAAGGAAGAAGGAAGAAGGAAGAAGGAAGAAGGAAGAAGGAAGAAGGAAGAAGGAAGAAGGAAGAAGGAAGAAGGAAGAAGGAAGAAGGAAGAAGGAAGAAGGAAGAAAGAAGAAGGAAAAAGGAAGAAGGAAGAAAGAAGAAGGAATAAGAAAGGAGGAAGAAGGAAACAGGAATCAGGAAGAAGGGAGAAGGAAACAGGAAGAAGGAAGAATGAAGAAGGAAAAAGGAAAAAGGTAGAAGGAAGAAGGAAGGAGGAAGAAGATAGAAGAAGAAGGAAGAAGAAAGAAAAAAGAAGGAAAAAGGTAGAAGGAATAAAGAAGAAGGAAGAAGGAAAAAGGAAAAAGGAAAAAGGAAGAAGGAAGAAGGAAGAAGAAGGAAAAGGGAAGAATAAAGAAGGAATATGGAAGAAGGAAGAAGGAAGAAAAAAAGAAAGAAAAAAGATAGGGGAATGAGAAAGGAAGAAGGAAAAAGATACAAGGAAGAAGGAAAAAGAAAGAAGGAAGAAGAAGGAAAAATAAAAAAGGAAGGAGGAAGAAGGAAAAGGAAGAAGAAGGAAGAAGGAAGAAGGATAAGGAAGGAGAAGAAAAGAAGAGGAAGAAGAAGAAAGAAGTTCTCTGTTCTCAGTACTCCGTTCACTTTTCTTTTCACACTTTTCACATCTCCCTTCTCACTTCTTACTTCTCATTACTCACGTTTCATTTCTCACTCCTCGCTACTCGTAATTTGAGGTTAATTTTTTTAGCTATTCGGCCAAACGGCATTCGGCCAAATGAGCAGGGTTGCCACATATACAGATTTTTCTGTATTTTACAGATTTTTGAGGTAAGGCTGTGACCAAGAATCTGTATATACAGATATACAGATTTTTGGAAAATTTTGGT
The DNA here is from genome assembly GCF_024139115.2 of Armigeres subalbatus. Classification (NCBI taxonomy): domain Eukaryota; kingdom Metazoa; phylum Arthropoda; class Insecta; order Diptera; family Culicidae; genus Armigeres; species Armigeres subalbatus. The sequence continues at coordinate 289,365,586 of NC_085139.1, forward strand.
ACCAAAAATTATTGTAAATTACTGTTATGCTAATCTGAAATTATCTTATAAAGAACCATTTTGAGATTAACTATTTCAATTTAAAAATACAGAACATGTGGTCTCTGGTAGGTTTTGTTCTTAATTGGCAATTCATGTACATCAATGATTTTAAAATTCGATCAGATTATGTTGAGGAAATTGTTAAGATTACATTTTAATACATGTGGTCTTAGAAAATGTTCTAAAAATAATACTAAACAATCAGGTGTAACTATCATAGATCCCATCTGAAATGCTTTGAAACAGTTTTTCAGTGATTCTTTTCTGTGTAGCTGAATATTAGTACAATAAAGTTGTTGTGCATCTGGCTATACTGGATCCGTGGTATATGTTGTAAGTAAATATGCCACGTAAATGATCAAATATTAAACATTGAAAAAGCAAACATTGTTGCTTGTATTCATTTATTTGTAATCCTTGGAATGAAATGTGCAAAAAATGCTGAATATTGTCATGTCTGACTTGTAGTTCCGCATAGTATTTCCGGAATTTATCTTTTCAAAACTAACTATATTAAAGACGAATTTGATTTGGTTCAGATGGATACAGATTTGCAATACAGATTTTTTGACTTGAGATACAGATATAAAGATTTTCTGGGACAAAAATACAGATTTAAATGTGGCAACCCTGGATGCGGGGGCTGCTGGAAGAAAAAGAGCTTCTAGAATGCGTCGAAACGAAGGGGGAAGATGTTGCTGAGCTGGTTGAGCAAGCGGGCGATTCTGCGGATGTCGAGAGAGACAAGAAGACCAAACGTGAAGCCAGATTAAAGAAGGAAAAGAAATGTAAATCCTTATTGGTGTCCCGTGTCCACGATTCGCAATTGGAGTATATACAGGAGAAAGGTACGCCCAAGGAGATTGAGGATGCTTTGAAGCACGTTTTCGAACGCAAAAGCATCGCCAGCCGGATGCATTTGAAACGTCAAATGATGGCATTGCGTTTCGAATCCGGCGCAATGAAGGACCACTTCTTGAAATTCGATCGCCTTGTAAGAGAATATCGTGGAACAGGAGCTATTCTTGATGATTTAGATGTTGTTTGCCAGCTTCTATTCACGCTGGGCCGGCTTATTCCGCCGTCTCGACAGCACTCGGAACAATGCCGGAGGAGAACTTGGAATTTTTAAGTGGACGAGGAGATAAAGCAGCTAGGAACAAGCGTCGAGTTGGTTACTCAAATGCATCATCAGGCTACAGGGTGTGAAATCCGTCTACGGGATCAATTGTAGTGGCTCGTGACGTCGTTTTTGTGGAGTCGCCAAGTTTTGAGCAAGGATGAAAAGATTAAGAAGTGTGATGCGATTGAAATGGTAAACCATGATAAAGTAAGTGTTACCGAGGAAGATGCCAGTTGTGGCGAAGAGAATCCCGAAGATGACGAAGAAGAACACTACACGAGTTTGACCGAAGATGATAGTGATACTGTGTACGACAATTCTGGACAGAATGATGGAAGTGTTTTGGCGCGAAGATCAGTTCGTGACCGCAGTGCCCCAGTATGGCATGCGGACTATGAAATGGATTGTGTTAGCGAGATTAGTTGCTAGAGGATTTAGCCAGAAGCGTGGTTTTGACTATTCGGAAACCTATTCTCCGGTAGCTCGGCTGGACACGCTGCGGGCAGTACTGGCGATAGCGAATCGCGAAGGAATGGTCGTCCATCAAATGGACGTAAAGACGGCTTTCCTAAACGGCAAATTAGCGGAAGAAATTTACATGCAGCAGCCGGAGGGTTTCAGTCAGAAGGCAGATCTTGTATGTCGTTTGGAACGATCGCTTTACGGGCTAAAGCAAGCATCGAGGCAATGGAACGAATGCTTCGATGCATTTGTAAAGCAACTAGGATTCAAGAGAAGCTCCTACGATCTTTGTCTCTACGTCCGTGGTTCCGGAAAGGGTCAGGTCATCTTGGTTCTGTACGTCGATGATGTGCTGGTTAAGGCATGCCTCGCGAGAAAATTTGAGTAGGTCGATTTGGGAGAAGTCCGTAATTTTCTCGGGATGAAGATCGACAGAGACGTGCAAAAGAAAACCATGCGTATCAGCCAGCGTTATTACATGGAAAGTCTCCTGCGCCGCTTCCAAATGGATGACTGCCGTCCGATATCGACATTAGCGAAAGTAGAAGAGCCCGAAAGAACTTCGAAGCCCTACCGTGAGTTGGTAGGCTGCATTATGTATGCATCGCTTACTTGGAGACCGGATTTGGCTGCAATCGCAAACTACTTCAGCCAGTTTCAGGTCTGTCCAACCGAAGAACACTGGAAACATCTACGAAGAGTCCTCCGATACATAAAAGGGACGCTTGATTTCAGTTTGATTTACAAAGACAGTGCTGATGAGTCCCTGTTGGCAATCTATACAAATGCTGATTGGGAAAGTGACACCGTAGATCGACGATCGATATCAGGAGCACTTTTCAAGGTATTTGGCTCAAGCGTCAGTTGGACATCTAAGAACCAACCGACAGTGTCTCTATCGTCGACTGAAGCCGAATTGGTGGCTCTATACAGTGCTGCGTGCCACAGTCAAAGGCTTAGCCGTGTCTTGCGTGATTTAGGGTGACCGTCAAGTGAATTAACCCTTTTTTTCCTCGAGGACAATCAATCCGCAATCAAAATTGCATCCAACCCCAAGGTCTCGGGCCGATTGAAACAGGTTGATGTCAAGTATTTCTACGTACGTAGAGCTTGTGGAGAAAGGCTGCATCAAGATCAACTACGTTCCTTCCAAAATGCAGCAAGCATATATTTTGACAAAAAATCTACCGGCTCCAGCATTCAGAAATCTTCGTGCTAGTCTGGGAGTTGGAAACTGCAGTGTTTGAGCGGGCGTGTTAAGTCTGCAAACCTGCTTTGTGCCCCCACCGATAGTATATTTCTCGACTACGACTATGAACTCTGTAACTGTCAAACGTATCGAGCTTTCAACTTTGTACCTGAACCTCAACAGTAAATAAAGAACACGTTTTTGCTTTTATTTGGGAAGAGCTTCTTTTGGTAATTCCGAAGATTTCTAGAAAATATTTTCCAAATTGAGCTTTGAGCTTGATTGACTGCTCGTAGTTGCTACTCCATTATGACCAGATCAGCTGTTCTTGCACAGAGAACCAACAAATGTTTGCTTGGGACTAGCACTCATCTTCAATGTACAAGTACTGGTGATCTCATTTTTTAGGTCACACTAGCGTCGGTCACGTCAGAATGCATGTCAGAGTAGGGAAGGGGAGGAAATGATTATGCAATCACCACTCCCCTACTGCAAGCCGTATATACTTCTGCACTTGCCACGAGTTCATAAAAAAAATATTGGAAGTTTTGGATTAGGTTCGAGAGGCACAGGTTCGTTTTGGTTAACGAGCTACCAATGTGATAAACAGGAGAGAGCAACTGATGGAATTTCTAATTGGACGTAGGAAACGAACTTTTCAGCTCATTTCCAAATTCTAGCAGTTACTGTTAGAATAGTCAAGTTGAAGGTATAGGGGATAGAAATGAAAACGGTATGGAAGTCCATTTCCAGTTCTAGCGATTGCTCGAACATGAGAAATATAGAGAAAAATACAAAGTAGGAGAATCGAACAGACCTGGGATTGATTCCATGATCTCCTGCGAATGATTCAAAAGCGATAGCCATATGACTACCAAGCCCGCTTCTCGAAAATATTTTCCAAATTTTGGAAAAACTTATTGATTTTCTGGAGAAGTTCATTAGATTTTTGTGCGAAATTCAAAAGATTCTTGAAAATATCCCGAAAAAATGCAAAAAAAAATCTTAGTAAAACGTAAAAAATCGCCACGCCGATTCACGCCGCCGCCGCCGGCTAAAATGGCTTTTGGCGTAACGCTGAAAACGCCGCCGCCGCCGACCAAAATTCTGACAAACGCCGTCGCCGACGACTATCGGACCAGCGCACACCTCTAGATGGGCGATCGCATCCATCGCAACCGATACCACCCTCTTCTATTATGCATATTCGCAGGCCCACCAGCAGTGCTCCCGCTGGCAACTGCATGCTGTGTAGGTAAACACATCGAACGAACGAAACGAAAAATGCGCGAGCAAAAAGCACGTCAGTACGCGCTGCTGTCACCAATTGTAATGACTCACACACGGCAGGCACTCCTTCTTTTATACACAAAGAAAATATTGCGGTGAACCCGTGAAGGTCCGTGGCATAGTGCATTCTGATATCCGTGTGAGGAATGCACGGGATTGCTTATATATGAAATTTTTATTGGCTTTGACAAGAATTGAATATTTCAATAGCTTATAGTTAATAATCTTAAGTTTCAATGAAATTGACAAATTGCTGGAGAGTGTCCGAGTCGATTGATATATAAATCTTCAAAATCCATCGAAAGATAAAGGCGCTAGTAACGTTTGAAATCTTCCCTCTCAGCGTAACGCTCTCGATTTTCAAAAATCTAAATGTCACCCAGTATAGTAAAAAAGACGTAAATTCTACGTCAAAAAATATTTACACGGCATTTGAAGAGAAAGCTACACGACTTTGATGTCTGTGTTTGCGATGCACATACGGGATTGTTTGGTGTACCGATTTTTAACAGTTCCTGAAAAATGTCGATCGATTGATACAAAAATCTTCAAAATCGATTGGAAGACGGCTATGATACTAGCCCATACTTCCTGGCCTTTTTTCGGCAGAATGACCTCCGTCTTCCCGAAGAACGTAATCCTACGTCAAAACGCTACGCTGGTCACTGGCCCTTGCCGGCGGCTATAATTGCTTTTGGTTGAGGTCACTACTTACTAGAGTGGGGCGCAGTTGTATGGGAAAACGCAAACTTCGTCAGATCAAGTGAGATCAAGGTTTTTCTGAATCGTTTTGGGACCCCGATCAACTGTGCAAAATATGGGCTCGATTGGTTGCGACCTCGCATGCCGCATCGCGTTTTAAATTTACATGGAGATTAGTATGGGAAAACGTTTTTTTTTTCATTTTTGCTCTTAGCGGCTTCAATTTATCTTCAATCGCGTGACTCAATACGTCAACATTTAGCCTGGAAGATGCCGAAAGACTTTGCTGAAGAAGGTACGCAGCTGGAAGGTCTACAAAAAATGTTATTACGTTTCGAAAATTGATTGTTTAAATCATATGCAAAAAATCAATGTATCTGCCAGCACTACCGGACAACCTGTAATTGTCAGAGGGCAAAACCCATTTTCATTCTAGTCGGAATTTTTACTTTGTGAAATCATTCCAAATATCTCCCATTAGCTCCAAAGTCCTATGAAATCGATAATTTTGAAATAACACTCAGTTAAATTATTGTTTCACGTAGTTCGACAGTGCTGGCAGAATAAATGATTTTTTGCATATGGTTTGAACACTCTATCTTCGAAGCGTTATAACTTTTTTCGTGGACGTTCCAGCAACGTGCCTTCTTCAGCAAAGTTTTTCGGCATCCTTTGGGTTACACTTTAACGTAATGTGCCACTTGGTTTACGATGAACTGAAACCTCTAGTAGTAGAAATGCAAAAATATAGTTTCTCCCATACTAATTTCCATACAAACTTCAAACACGATGCGGAAAGCGGGGGAGCAACCAATCGGCCCCAAATTCTGCATAGTTGTTCAGGACCCAGAATGGCTTCGAAAAACCATTGATTTGAAAAAATGACCATGACGCCCCACTCTACTACTTACGGAATCCAAGTTTTAAAGTGCTCGCGTTTTCGGGGCACACCACTCGACTCTGGAAGCAACGCACAACTGTCATTTTATTTTTTCACGCATGCTGCGACGCAGCAAAGTTAAATCAACAAAATGACAGTTGTGCGCCGCCTCCGTATTGAGAAGTGTGCCCTGAAAACGCGAGCGCTTTGAAACTTGGATTCCGTGAGGAGTGTCCTTAAATGCCGAAAACACCATCGTCTGTGTTTTTCAGATCGGCGCAAATCAATTCCTTCCAAGTACCAACATTCCCGGAGGTGGCATTGAGTGTCTTCTAGCAGATATCTTGTTGTTTACAGTGGAAATTTGATATAATGTTAAGACTTGAAGCCAGTAGAATTAGTTCTACGATTAATTAAGCTTTTTAATTAACTAAGCATTATTTCACTACAACCAGTTTATTTCAAAGCCGGTTCTAATTCATTATTTCTCGGTTAACTTAAACTAGCTTGCAAGACTGACAAGTCATATTATGAGCTTAACTACCAAAACCAATCCGCATTTTATTTGCATCCGTCAGTGACGTTTCCACGCTTCCCATCCTCGAGATTAAACACAATATCTACATAAGCAGATCATCAATATGTCCTTCCTACGTAACGTACTTCAATGTTTTCTGGGTCGATGGGCAACAACCGAACGTTATCGGATCGATGTGATGGACGATACCAGCAGCCGTCCGACGTAGATCGGGAGAGCATAAGCAGGCAATGATTGTGGTGTATCAATTAAAGAAGAGGAAGCTTAGAGGACACGGCGACGGCGGTGTCGAATGGATGAATTGGATCAAACGAGGTGAGCTTCACTTCCTCTATCCTTTGGAAGCCAACGAGCGAGGCGGTGCGGTGGTGAGTCGATCAACGATGTGGAAACGGATGACTTCACAGCCTCTCACTACAGTCAGCTCAAACTGTGTGGAGGGGCAGCTGGTCAAGTGGGGGCAGGTGAGGGGGAGGAGGAGGTCGGAAGGCTGTTCGCTTTGAGGGTCACATGTGGTTTCTGTCTGCTGACGGTGTTGTTACTTTTGGAGGCTTCTCTGTATCTCCTTTCGGATGGATTGGATGCTTTATTGATTAGCAGACAGCGAACGAAGGGAATGGATACAAAAAAAAGTCACACAGCTGATGATGTTAGGAGGAATGAGAAACGGACACAACACAGCGAGACGGCGACAGGAAGAACTGCCAGACAAGGAAAACGGATATCGAGGATCGGTTTCAGTTTCGATTACCCCCATCAAGGCGATCGATTATATCGTCAGGTGTAGGCGATGAGAAAGGGTTCGCTGGTAGAGTTTCTAGTGTTATCGGCAGTAGCAGCAATATGATACAGTGGGATACATAATCGGTCTTGGGCTATGATACAGGAAACTACTATAATCTAGGGATGACGATTTTACGACATGTTGTTGACATCATAATATAACGAGATCTTTTTTTAGCACCTCTTTTCCCGTAGAAATAGATTTCCATAATTTGATTCTCACATATAGTCTTGAAACCAATACCATTCTGATTTCTCATTTTTTTTGCAATCATTTGCAACTTGCAATTACCCCTTCTTGAAGTTATTCTACCGTGCAATATACATTCCTTTGACAACTCGTCTTCAACGGCGGAGAAGACTGTACTTGTGTTCTGATATTTTTCCGCTGAAATCAGCTCCCATTTCCGAGTGACGATGAATGCGACAACGATTGATACCCTTGTTTGTCGTTTTTTGCGCCCCACTCTCTTCGAATGTTTTACTGGATCAGAATAACAATAAAAGCATAACATCAACTGTGATTCGATGTGAAGGTGACAAAGACGATTACAACACACCTCGGACCAAGGAGCGGGCGCAGAGGATGGGCAAATGGCGATCGAAACGGATCAACCGCCAGTACCTGTGGTGCTTGTGACGAACGCTGAAATGCTTAATCGTTTCATTTTTCTGCGCAAATGAGCGCACTCTCGTTGTCGCTGACGATGCCGTTACAGCCCGAGGCGGTGGATATGATGCCGGTGACCGATGAAGAACTTTTGACTCATCAAAATCGGCGTCGAACGTTTCTTGGTTCGCAGAATTGCAGAAGCGATCCTCAACGTGGTTGCTCATCAGCTTGCTTACCAGAAATTCATTCATTCCTTATTTTGTTCTTATTCTGTCACATTGGAACGAACTGCGACATGTGATACCCCCGTGGAGGTGCAAAAAGATCGTTACTTTTTACCCAACGAAGCAATCTTCGAATTTGAAACGTAGAAAACTGCAGAGACGTTTCCGTTTTATCGCAGCAGTCTGAGAAAAATCGATAACTCGCGACCGAGTCGCCACCAAAGCTTGCTACGTGACTCGCGCGTTGACTCTGGCCAAAGATGGCAGGCTGGCAGAGGTGATGGTATTGATGAAATTTTATTCCATCTAGTTCCGAGAAAAGGTGCGGAGTCTCTTCCTCTCGTCATCGCGCACCGCGGGGTGAAACCACCTCCAGTGTAAGCTCCCTTTCATGATAACGAATGTTGATCGTTGTCGCGCCCTCTCCAATAATCCTAGCGCGGTCATGACGATGATGACGATGCCAAAGTAAACAACCGCCGTGTGTTGATAAAACGTTTGACCCTTCGCATTCTCACACCCGCAGAATGTGTATCTCAACAGCGTCGCATTGCGGCCGTTCCAGAATCGGAGGCAGCTGGAAGTCACCTTCGAGAATAAGAGTAAGCAAGCGCTTCAGTTTCTTCATCGAACGCTAGCAGTATGCTTTGCTCACTTTTATCACAGACAAATAGACGAGCATCTTGGGTTAATAGTAAAAAATCGTTGTCATTTTATATTTTTCACAAGCACTTCAAATCGAAAACATATTTGTGCGGAAGTGTGAGGCTATTACTAGATAATTAGAAATACGACTGAATAACAGCGTATGAAAACAGTTTGTCAAAAAGACTGAACGCGTAAGAATAAATTAAAGTTTCACGTCCGTTTCTCTGCAGTTTTATCTTCCTCGAGTGCAGATGATTCCACGGCGAAGGCGAATGGCGTGGCGGGAGGACGCGGCAGCAAGAAAAATATATCGAACGCTCCGGAAAAGAACACACCTTCACGACTGGCTGCCCCTTCGGTCGTTATATTTTTAGCGTTCCTCGCTGGTAACTAACAATCCCTTCGCCGCGCATCATCATCATCACGGCGGCCTTATCCAACAGACGCGGAGAACAGATGATGATAACGGCCTTCGTTCCGATGTGTTTGCACTTTCAACGAGAGCGCAGCGCTTAAAAAAGGTGCCTCTTATCGAGTTATATGGGGCCCGTAAAATATCAACGTGATTATTATAGACTGCTCCGCTGATTGATTTTCCAGGAAGTGAGAATGTCATCACGCTGGAAATGATTCAATCGCTGGGCTTAAGCCGAAAATATAATCTGTATCTATTAATATTAGAGGCCAGAGGCATCTAGATTCTTCTGGAATCCAAAATATTTCAGAAATTAATCGTTGGATAATTTGAAAATTTCTCTTCGCTTTTCAGTACAATACGGGAAGGTGGGGATACTTATTGTTCCTTTGGCCGCTTGATCCTCCTTGTTTTACCACGCGTCTACCAAAGTGGTTTTGTTCTAGCATATGTTTCATTATAAATCCTCTAGACTAAGAATCGTTATGTGGTGAGTTGGCTGGGTTCGATTCCCGTAGCCGGTCTAGGCAATTTTCGGTTTGGAAATTGTCTCGATTTCCCTGGGCATGGAAGTATTATGGTGTTAGCCTCATGATATACGAATGCAAAATGGAATGGTACAATGGTTAATGGTCAACAGTTAATAACTGTGGAAGTGCTGAATGAACACTAAGCTGCGAGGCGGCAGTCTACCAGTGGGGGATGTAATGCTAATAAGAATAAGAAGAAACAGTGAGTTATATTTTGGAATGTATACCGTGCTGCAGGACGGTTTGTTTGTTTTCACCCTCTTAAAGATTTTTTGTGGCCTCGCATAACTTTAACAACTACTCCTAACAATGACCATATTGATAAGAAAATTATTTTGAATGGAATGTTTTCACTTGTCATAAGACGAGTTTATATAATCCCATTGCATTCCACCACTTAATTGTATCTTGACAGATACGTATTTCGACCTCAACAGTAAGGCCGTCTTCAGTGTCTTGTACTTGACTCGACTTAAAAATAATAATAATCAAACCAAATTCCTTTCCATTGCTTTGTTTTTGATGGGAGCTATGAGATGAAGTAAGTATGAGATGAAGTGGCGAACCGTTCCCTATTTGGTGCTTGGTGGCTTATGCGCATGTATTGCGCATTGCTCCGGTCGAAGTGTGATCTTCGATTGTTTGCAGCAGCTATCGTGCAAGTAAGGGGCTGTCCATAAACCACGTAGAATCTTGAGGGGAGGGGGGGGGGGGTTCGAAAAAGTCTACGATAGTCTATGAAGGGGGACGGAGGGGTATATCAAAAGTCTACGTAGACTTTTTGATTTTATGTTTTTTTAAAGCGATTTATACAGCAACTTCGTGCGAATTTCACTTGTTTGACTTTTTTAGGATGTTCCGGTTTTTTTTTGCAAGACTTTACCGATATAATCTCTTGCATTTCTTCTTAAAAATTTAATGAATTTCATTAAAGTAAAAGTCTGAGCTACGGCTTAAAACTATCATGGATTTCACCAGTGAGCAGGAAAATTCTCCAAAGCATTCTATAAAAACATTCGATTTTTTTTAATCTTCACTTGAATTTTACTGCAGATTCTACTAGAATTTCGTTTGATTTCCGGCAGGAACTTCTTTGCAAACTATGGAAATTATTTCGTACTTCGACGGATTTTTTTTTGAATTTTTAAAGGAAGCAATTTGTAATATCCAAGAAAAAGTCTTTGGAAGCCCAAAAGATATTCTTTGGAACTTGTAAAGGGAATTCTCCGAAATTTCCGCCAGAAACCGTTCAGAATATTAACTAAGGGTATGCAATAACACGCTTTTTCCTAACGAAACGAAACGAAATTTAAAGTGTCTATGTTGCTTCGGATCGAAACGAAACGAAAAATAGATGTACTTTCGAGACTTCGAAACGATACGAAATCAAGGTTCATTTAATTCGAAATTTTTCGAAACGAAACGAAATTTAAATTTTTTCCGCGATTTTTTATTAAATTGGTTTTACATTATGTACACAATTCAGATTTCAGTTTTTGAAGTCAAATAACTGTTTTGCGACCAATAGAGTTATAATAACAGAAGAGGCAGTCTGTGATAAATCACTGCATTTTCGCCGCACATACCATTGACGATAAGGCAAGACCCTGAATTTGTGCTGCTTTCAAAGGAATTCATCGTGGAGTGTGTACTCCAATCTGATCAATTTTATATCAGTCCAGCTTTATATCAATAAGTATTTAAAAAATATAGAAATTGTGGGATTTTTCATAAACGGATTCAAATTTCGTTTAAGCCCTTATTTAGTTCACTTAAGAAGAATGTAATTATGTTGAAGCATACTTCATATTGTCTTGACAGCGTGGTTTTATAGTATTGAGCTAAGTCAAAATTAGAAAATGAATGCTTAGAAGAGTCCTGTGCATCTTTCTAAAATGCACAGATTGAATTTCACAGACCCATAGTCTTATATACAATCAGCTCAACGAACTGAGCTATTGTCTGTGTGCCTTTGGCATGTGAGAACAGCTGTTATGGTCAGTATGAGCTGAAAACAATCCTAAGTAAAGAACTTCCAGCAATTTTAATGACCTTTCAACCCGTTCTGTTTTTTTGTTGAAAATTCCATGCGAAGATCTAGAAATGCCCACAAATCTTCAATATTGCTTACATATTGTGCAAATAGTTCTCGGAGTTTCCAATTCATGGCCAATAACGATGCTGGTCATGTCCTTACAGTCAATTTAGGATTAGGAGTGGGAAATTAGTTTAACACTCATTGTTATAAAAGACCGAGGAATGCTCTGGTGAAGGTAGTAGTGAAGGTAATTAATGTGAAGCCCTTGGTAAGCGACTAAATCTTTATTGTAAACGAAGATATTTTGAAAACAAGAAGACGGAAACTGTGTTTCAAATCAATCCAACGCAAGATCAATTTGCTTCGTTTAATAAGCTTCTACAATATGATCGACTCCGCAATAAATAATTTTGTGCTCGTCGATGCAGACATTAGTTTTATCATTTCGCGTTCTCCCACACTAGCTGGCGGGATCAACATCAAGAGGGTCGATTGTACACTGGTTAAACAAATTTCTGCTACGCGAGGTAGATTGTTTCCACTTCGCGTTCTCCCGGAATAGCTGCCATCCCATGACCAGCAGCAACACGATCGATTCCGCATTCATATTGTACAAATAGTAAAAAATATCACAAAATATAAATTTGAATCTTGGAAACACTGAAGACGTATTATAGTAGAAAACTACATACGTATTTGTCGACTAAGAATGGGGTTATGTAGTAAGCGTTAATAGAAAAAAATGTATAACCTTAAGTTTTGAAAACAACTTAACCATTTTGCCCAGCAGGGCAGCCAAAATTTTTGATAACATAAAGTATGGTTTTAGTTTAAATTTGTTTCGAAATTCCGCGGAATTCCGTTAAATTTCGTTAGAAGCTATTTTTTTCTAGCGAAATTTTTGTAATTTTACGAAACGAAACGAAATCAAGAAATCAGATTTCGCCATGCTCAAATTCCGCGAAATTCCGCGGAATTTCGTTTCGAACCACCTGAAACGGAATTTTTCGAAATACCGCATATGCTTAATATTCACTGGAGATTTTCTGGGAAGTCCCCGATTTTTTTTGCTTAATTTTGGAAAATCTTCAGAATTTTCGGGAGGAACTCTTTGCAAATATGAGCAAAATTATTCGAAATGCCCGTGGAAAATTCTCTTTCGTAAATTTCTTCGGCAGTTCTAATGTAAATTCTTTGGAACTATCGATGGAAAATTTTCGAAATTTCAAAATAAATCGTTGAAAACTTCCACGAGAAATTATTTGAATTTCCCACCAAAAACAGTGTGAGTTTCCACAAAAAAAAATACTTGCAATTTTTGTAAAAAAGGCTTTATAATTTATATGAAAATTTATTCGAATTTTTTACGAGAAGTTCACAAAAAGTTCAACCGAAAATTCTCCATAATTTCCACCGAAAATTATTCAGAAAATATTTTTTGGAATGCCCATAAAATTTATTTAAATTTCCACGAGAAATTGCTCCAAATTCGCAAAAAAAATTTTTAAATATCGTAGGAAACCATTCTAAATTTCCACGGGAAATATATTGGAATGTCCGTTTAAACAAAAAATTACTTCGGGAAATAATTCTAAATTTTCACGGAAAATTACTCGGGTTTTTCAACGGAAATTTGGAATTTAGAAGAAAAATCTTGGGATTTCAACAGATGATTACTCAGCGGGATATTGCATGGAATTTTCAAGAAAAGCATCGGAATTATCACGGAGAGTTCTTTGGAGTATTTCAAGGCTATCAATTGGGAAATTTCACGAAATTTCCATGCAAAACTTATTGGAATGTAGACTTGACATTCTCGAATTTTTTCTATTTTCTGAAAATTCACGATTTTCACAATTTTGACCCGGTGTCGAAAATTAAAGGTCAGATGTGTGACAGATTTTATCAGTGGCGCGCCGATGCATAAATGTCGGCGATGGTGGTGCACAGCACACCTCTAGGAGGAATTGAATTCAACAGTAATTAAATTAATTGGCTTTGAGATTTGATTTCAGGAGTTATGGACAGTGGATTAAATTTGATTTTTGTTTTATTGCATTTTGTTCAGTGTGATTTTGTTAAGTTTGAAATTCGAATTTTGTTGTAATGTTTACATGGAAATGGAATTCAATAGCTGAATTGCTTAAAACGTGGTTGATTTCCATATTTTTTCAATCACATATGATGTTTTGTAAAACTTGGTAAAGTCTACGTAGACATCATGAGGGGGAGGGAGGGGTTTTGAAAAAGTCTACGAAAGTCTACTAGTGGGGACGGGGGGGTTTGAAAAAGTGAAATTTCGGTCTACGTGATTTGTGGACAGCCCCTAAGTACAGAGAACTGTGCGTCCGTTCAGTCATCCAAAACGCGGTTCTCCTCAGTTTTCACCGGGTGTGCATGGTTTAACTTTTTTCTCGTGTCGAGACAGTGAATTAGTGTTATTTTCCATCCCATAAACCGCATCCAGATAAATTATCCTTTGTAACTAAAACGATATCCTATCCTAGTCTCTAGTAGCAACGAGAGTTGGACTACCAATCCTTCTTCCTATATGATTGTAAGGACGTGGCCGGCGTCGTTATTGACTTTAGATATTTGAGCTACCAAAACTTGTATATTAAGAATGGGTAGCTAGTCCCAAGAACCCAACCCCGTGGCAAGAGATGCTTCTCAGCGTAGCGAACATCTTCATGAATATGTCCAGCATACATTTTGAAAAGTACTTATCCCGAATCGTGCTTTTACAAACAACTAGATTTTATCCAAAATATTGCTGACCACACATTTTCAATTTGTTTTAAAATAATACCAGCTATTATGAACATGTAAATATAATCCTAAAACATCTTTCTGCACACCTTTTATTTCATTTCAATTTCACTATTGAATGTTGTTCGATTTCCATTCCCGGACCATTTCAATTGTGATGCACACCACAGTATAAACAATAATAATATTTTTTGTTTGATTCACAGCATGTGAACAAGTTACGAAATATGATTTCGTGTAGCGTTTAATTTCACCTACCGATTCACTCCAATTCGTAAGTTCATTATATTTTATCATCAAATAACATAATTCCCATGGTCAAAGAAGTAAATCTTACAAATTATTTCGAAAACAATTTTCAGATTTAACCAAAACAAAGAGTAAACAAAACACATGATGTTTATTTTCGACAATAACAACGGACGGTAACGAGCTACCGTCCGTGGACATGGTGGCTATTGTCAAACGCCTTGAGATAGTATAGGACGCCAGGGGGGTGCAAGAACCCATTTATTGTATTCTCTGTGCAATTACGCAAGTTCTAGTCAGTCACGGGCCCTCCTTAGCGGTAAGACGCGCGGCTACAAAGCAAGACCATGCTGAGGGTGGCTGGGTTCGATTCCCGGTGCCGGTCTAGGCAATTTTCGGATTGGAAATTGTCTCAACTTCCCTGGGCATAAAAGCATCATCGTGTTAGCCTCATGATATACGAATGAATGGTAACTTGGCTTAGAAACCTCGCAGTTAATAACTGCGGAAGCGCTTAATGAACATTAAGCTGTGAGGCGGCTCTGTCCCAGTGTGGGGAGGTAATGCCCATAAGAAGAAGAAGACAGGTCGGACACACTTATTCGGAGTTTTATTTTCATTCCGGATAATCGAATCCTCTGGATAATCGAATTACTAGAAAAAAACTCAAAGGTGCAGCCCAATCGGGTTGTACGCAAAGGTGACGTAGGACTACGTAGCTATTTGAAATTGATAGTATTTGCCATAATAATTTGTGTCGTTTTATTAACATTGAGCAAACTGCTCGGAGGCCAACTGACACAAGAAGTCGAATAGTTGTTCCCAGTTGGATGGACTTTGAGTCTCTAACCGTGGAATTAACATGACTCATTGGCCGCTGAAGCCACTCGACTGGCTTTTAGTCGGGGACATCCCAATCCTTACGAAAACCAAACGCTGCATATAAATATATTTGCGTTTGGTTTCACGTCACTTCTGATTCTGCTTATTTCTCCTTTATTTCGGCCATTTTTGAGGTCTTTATGCATACAAAAGAAGGTTGAACCGACAATTCGTTATGAACTTTCTTTAAAGTGCAAAACTCAATCGTAACTAGCAAATTTGATAGCGCGTCGGAGGGAGATGATGCAATTAATTTGAACGGGTGGAATCACTAACATCAACCAAGCTACCACGCAATCGCAAACCCGATGTCGCCGAAACAATCCATTTTCGCAATTAACTCTTTCTTTCCATAAAATGCTGGTCCTGAGAAGAAACAATTTTTTTTTCCAATGCGTCTTTCCAATAACTAACTGCATCCAAACGCTTGACAGCACCTTGCGTTGAAATTGTCCGACCGCCGACCGACTTCGTGCTGCTGTGTCCGCTCCGCTGCATCGAATGTAGAACCACTCTTTGTGGAATCCCGATCAAAATGATATTCACTCAGGCGGTCATTCATCCCTTCTGCTCGCGAGCGCCGAACAGCAGCTTTCTTGTGTGTAATAAATTAAGCCCGTTAGCCCCACCCCTTTGTGATCTGATATGGGTGTAAATAAAATGTGCACTCATAACGATTAATGAAGGGGCGGGGCTAATGGAATTACTTCATTAGATATAAGAAAGCTGCTTTTAGACGCGCGCGAGCCATTTTGATCGGGATTCCGCAGACAACGGAACGGACCGTTCGAAGAATGACATATTCTAAGAATCCTATGAAATTTTTTCGATTCTGAATTTTGTTATGAGATGTGGTTTATCTTACATGCGTATTGTTGCGAGGAACGACAACAGAAATTTGACTCAAGACGAAGTTTCTTCATATTGCAAAACATTTGCTTTCGGCATCTGTCTGTCCGAGCGACGTTCACCGATGGGTGGTTGCTGTTGATAGTTTCCACTGAGGTGGCGTCTTCATTGATTTTATTCAAAAGAAGGTTGATCCGACTATCCGAAATAAACTTTCTTCAAAGTGCAAAACTCAATCGTAAATAGCGCGTCGGAGGGAGAGGATGTAGTGAATTTTAATGGATGGAATCACTAACAGCAACCAACTACCACGTCAAACCCGATGCCACCGAAACAGTCCATTTTCGCAATTAACTCTTTCTTTTCGTAAAATGTTGGTCCTGAGAAGAACCAATTTTCTTTTCCCAATGTTCCTTTCCAACTGACACCATAATTTGTAATAAATTTTCAGCATCGGCACTGGCGGTGCGAGATCGCCACAGTGCTATTTTTATGGTCAACCTTTTCTTCATATGAAATTCTGGTTCGTTGAGGTTGAATGATCTGCAGCAACACATCGAGCACCACCACCAATGTGATGGATTTTCTTTGAACATGTTATTTGCGCCTCCGTGATGCTTTGTCCGCTCCGCTACGATCGCTTTGATGCGTCTGCTCTGCGTGAAATCTTGTTCAAACTGAGTATTAGATCCGAACCATCAAGTGAATGATTTTTGATGTCTGTGCTAGTGATGCATGTATGTGATTGGTTAGTTTACCTATTTCTAAGCTTTTTTTATATCAATTTTCGATAATAAATAGTTAAAAATCAGTATTTTCATATAAATACAAAGAAGCGTTGACTCATCCTTGATCGAATGGTCCAAAAAATTGAAAATCCATCGAGAAACGGCTGAGATATTGAAGTTTAAAGTCTATCATATTTTCGTGACGGTCCCTGATTTTCGCAATCGTAAAGTGTACCCCAATATAGAAAAGACAGACGTAGTCCTACGTCAAAAAGAAGCAGATAGCATGAGCATGAGCATGATTGACCACCCACGGTTGCTAGGTACTTCGATTTTGCCAGGTCAGCTGTAATTACACAGAAAACCAACAGATGAAATTTGGGACTAACATCATTGTCAATGTGTAAGAAGTGGTGACCCAAAGAGAAGCAATACCAGCGCCGGCCGTGACCGAATGCAGGTCAATAAGGGATTGGCTAGGAGAATTTTGACATGATGTGTATAGCGTGTAGTTTAATCGATGAAAACCAAACTAATAATTTTATATTAAAGGCCACACAAAGCAGAACAAAATGTCGGTAACCGGCCGATCGTTCTGCTCACCGCACAAAGCAGAATAAAATTTCAAATACCAGCCGATCATTCTGCTTACTGACGAAATATGTTCTACGTCCAATACAAAACACGAATAAACTTGCGTCTTGCACTCGCATTTTCAACTTTTTAGATGTAGGTATTTACTTAGTATTAAGTTAAATTCTGCTTGTTGTAGGAATGCTATTTCAATCATTTTATTAGTGAACGAGATGTAATGATTCTTCTTTTGTACTCGTCTAACTGATTTTATTCGTGATTGTATTATTACTACCTGAGGCTACTGGAGACCCCCTGCATATGCATTGGAAACTAGGTTGAAAATATTTTTACTTGCATATTATTTTTATATAGAATGTGTACGCTGCAAAACACTAATACATTTTTATTGAGAAAAAACTTTGTTAACACATAAACAGTCTCAAAATTAATGTTTGCAATAGATTTCTGTATGATTCTTGTCATATTTTTTTTCCATAATCGGCACGCGAAGTAGGGTGTTCGTTCAATGAATAATGATATGCTCCTATATTAATAATATTTGAAAAATGACGATATAATTCTAATTTGCGCTATTTTTAATTGAGGGAGTTAGATGCAAAGGAGTGTAAGTAACAAAACTTGGTTTTGAGAAAAATGGGTGTGAAGTTTTTTCAATATTTTTCTTTCCATGCAAATGGTATGGAAGTTCAAAAAATTACTAATTTTCTGTGAATTTTCACATTTTTTTACAAATAACGTACAAACCATATCAATATGTTGCCATAAAGCACTAAACCCATAGCATTTTTTCTGTAATCAACTCAAATTTGAAAAAAAAAATGTCACTTACACTCTTCCGCTTCTAACTTCATCAATCTACTATCTTGAGAAACAAATCAATTTACACTCAACAGCTTTGTGTTTTATCATTATTGATATATTCATATTAATATGATTTTTTGTTACTATTTTATATTTATTCAGAAACAGAAACAAAAAGAAAGCTAATAATGTTCTTAAAACATATAGACTGGAAACTGTCTGCAAATAATGATTATTTAAACGAGTTTTCCGTAAAAAGATTTACTGGATCTTTGTGTCAAAAGATGTGACTACGAACTAAATATATTTTAAGGGCACTTCTCACGGAATCCAATTTTCAAAATACTCGCGTTTTAAAGGGTGTAAGGCCGTTAGGCCGCAGGCCATTTGGCCGAACGGTTATTAGGCCGAATGGTCATTAGGCTGAATTAGCAAAAGAAGCAAAAATGGAAAAACAAGGAGTGCTGTCTTTTTTTCCTTCTTCTTTCTTTTTTTTCACTCTTCCTTCTTGCTCCTTCCTATTTCCTTCTTCTATTATTATTATTTAATCAGACTAAGGCCGAAGTGGCCTGTGCGGTATATAAGAGTCTTCTCCATTCGGCTCGGTCCATGGCTACACGTCGCCAACCACGCAGTCTACGGAGGGTCCGCAAGTCATCTTCCACCTGATCGATCCACCTTGCCCGCTGCGCACCTCGCCTTCTTGTGCCCGTCGGATCGTTGTCGAGAACCATTTTCACCGGGTTACTGTCCGACATTCTGGCTACGTGCCCGGCCCATCGCAGTCGTCCGATTTTCGCGGTGTGAACGATGGATGGTTCTCCCAACAGCTGATGCAACTCGTGGTTCATTCGCCTCCTCCACGTACCGTCCGCCATCTGCACCCCACCATAGATGGTCCCTAGCAGCACACATGTTCCACAAATGTTAAAGGCACCTCATATGTGACCAGATGCAGTCACAATCAAGTTGCTGTAACCATTTTTGCCAGACTAGTGCTGCTCGGGACGCAGCACTTTCCTTTCGAAAACTCCAAGTGCGCGTTGGTCTTCCACGAGCATCGTCCAGGTCTCGTGTCCGTAGAGGACTACCGGTCTAATTGGCGTTTTGTAGATTGTCAGTTTGGTACGGCGGCGAACTCTATTCGATCGGAGCGTCTTGCGGAGTCCAAAGTACGTACGATTTCCAGCCACAATGCGTCTCCGAATTTCTCTGCTGGTGTCATTTTCGGCAGTCACCAGTGAGCCCAAGTACACAAATTCTTCTACCACCTCGATTTCGTCACCACCGATGCAAACTCGCGGTGGGTGGCTCACATTGTCTTCTCTTGAACCTCTTCCTATCATGTACTTCGTCTTCGACGTGTTGATGACTAGTCCGATCCGCTTAGCTTCCCTCTTCAGTCTGATGTAGGCTTCCTCCATCTTCTCAAAGTTACGTGCCATAATATCTATGTCGTCGGCGAAACCAAATAGCTGGACGGACTTATTGAAAATTGTACCACTCGTGTTAATCCCTGCTCTTCGTATTACCCCTTCCAAAGCGATGTTGAATAGCAAACACGAAAGACCATCACCTTGCCGTAACCCTCTGCGGGTTTCGAAGGGACTCGAGAATGCCCCTGAAACTCGAACTACGCACATCACCCGATCCATCGTCGCTTTGATCAACCGTGTCAGTTTATCCGGAAAACCGTGTTCGTGCATTAGCTGCCATAGCTGGTCCCGATCGATTGTATCATATGCGGCTTTGAAGTCGATGAATAGATGATGTGTGGCGAACACCTGGTCCGTGGTGGAGCGTTCGCCCATAAAACCCGCCTGGTACTGCCCCACGAACTCCCTTGCAGTTGGTGCTAGTCGACGGAATAAAATTTGGGAGAGTACCTTGTAGGCGGCGTTCAGCAATGTGATTGCGCGGTAGTTGCTACAATCCAGCTTATCGCCCTTTTTGTAGATGGGACACACGACACCTTCCATCCACTCCTGCGGCAAAACTTCCTCCTCCCAAATCTTGGTAATGACCCAGTGCAGCGCTCTAGCCAGTGCCTCACCACCGTGTTTAAATTGCTCTCCTGGTAGTTGGTCAACCCCAGGGGCTTTGTTGTTCTTCAGCCGGCCAATCTCCTCCTGGATTTCCTGGAGATCCGGAGCCGGTAGAATTATGTCCTGCGCGCGTTCTCCCAGGTCCATCACCATACCGCCACCTTCGTCTGCCACATCGCCATTCAGGTGTTCTTCGTAGTGCTGCCGCCACCTTTCGATCACCTCACGCTCGTTCGTAAGAAGGTTCCCGTTTATGTCCTTACACATATCAGGCTGTGGCACGTGGCCCTTACGTGAACGGTTTAACTTCTCATAGAACTTTCGTGTGTTATTAGCGCGGTACAGTTGCTCCGTTTCTTCACGGTCTCGATCTTCCTGCTGGCGCTTTTTCCTCCGGAAAATCGAGTTTTGTCTGTTCCGCGCCTGTTTATATCGTGCCTCGTTCGCCCTCGTGCGGTGTTGCAGCAATCTCGCCCATGCTGCATTCTTCTCTTCCACTAACTGCTCACATTCGCCGTCATACCAGTCGTTTCTCTGATCCGGGGCACCGTTCCAAGTGCAGCGGTTGCGGTGCTACCAATGGCGGATCGAATATCTCTCCAGCCATCTTCAAGAGACGCTGCGCCTAGCTGCTCTTCCGTTGGAAGTGCCACTTCCAGCTGCTGCGCGTATTCTTGGGCTAGTCTACCATCTTGTAGCCGCCCAATGTTAAGCCGCGGCGTCCGACTTCGACGCGTGTTGTACACCGTCGAGAGTTTTGAGCGCATGCATACTGCAACGAGGTAGTGGTCGGATTCAATATTCGCACTGCGGTAAGTGCGGACGTTCGTGATGTCGGAGAAGAATTTACCGTCGATTAGAACGTGGTCGATTTGGTTTTCCGTTTCTTGGTTAGGTGATCTCCATGTGGCCTTGTGGATATTTTTGCGGGGAAAGAAGGTGCTTCGGACTACCATTCCACGGGAGGCTGCGAAGTTTATGCATCGTTGGCCGTTGTCATTCGATACGGTGTGCAGACTATCCGGTCCGATGACCGGTCTATACATTTCCTCCCTTCCTACCTGTGCGTTCATGTCACCGATGACGATTTTGACGTCCCGCAGTGGGCATCCATCGTATGTCTGCTCCAGCTGTGCGTAGAACGCTTCTTTCTCGTCGTCGGGTCTCCCTTCGTGTGGGCAGTGCACGTTGATGATGCTATAGTTGAAGAAACGGCCTTTAATCCTCAGCTTGCACATCCTTGCGTTGATTGGCTGCCACCCAATCACGCGTTGGCGCATCTTACCCAGCACTATGAAGCCGGTTCCCAGCTCGTTGGTGGTGCCACAGCTTTGGTAGAAGGTAGCCGCTCGATGCCCGCTTTTCCACACTTTCTGTCCTGTCCAGCAAATCTCCTGCAGCGCCACGACGTCGAAGTTGCGGGGATGTAATTCATCGTAGATCATCCTGTCGCAACCTGCGAAACCTAGCGACTTGCAATTCCATGTTCCAAGCTTCCAATCGTGATCCTGTATTCGTCGCCTAGGTCTTTGCCGATTATATCGAGTCGCATTATCTCTTATATTGTTCGTAATGATTGGTTTTCTAGGCGGCTTATTGGGCCAGCGCAAACCTCCTGTCTCGTCGGAGGGCCGTCGTGTCAGGGCTGTTTAGCGTCCCACCTAACACCAGGACTTGGGCTTGTGCGCTTTGAGCGGCACACGGTCGCTTTGGTAGGGCATACTTGCGGATACATGCAGCTTTTTATAGAGGTTTAACAGGGCCCACTGTCAAACCCCACCACATCCTAGGCAAGCCCCTTCCTTCTTCTATGCTTCTTATTTTTTCTCCCTTCTTTCTTCTTCTTTCTGCATTCCCTTTTCTTCTTTCTTCCTTCATTCTTCTTCTTTCTTTGTTATTCCTTCTTCCTCCTTACTTCTTTTTTTCTTCTTTTCCACGCTTCTTATTTCTACTTTCTTCTTCTTGTTTCCTTCTTCTTTCTCCTTTCTTCCTTCTTTCTTCCTTCTCTCCGTCTTTTTTATTCTTCTTTCTTTTTCTTTCTTCCTTCTTCCTTTTTCTCTTCTTTCTCTTCTTCCTTCTCAATTATTCCTTCTTTCTTCTTCATTTTTCCTTCTTCGCTTTTTTCTCCCTTTTAACTTCTTCGTTTTTCCCTTTTGTTTATTCCTTCTTCTTTCTTCTTTCTTCTTTCTATATTCGTCCTTCCACCTTTTTCCTTCTTCCTTCTTTCTTCCTTCTTCCTACTTCCTTCTTCCTTCTTCCTTCTTCCTTTTTTCATCTTCCTTCTTCCTTCTTCCTTCTTCCTTCTTCCTTCTTCCTTCTTCCTTCTTCCTTCTTCCATCTTCCTTCTTCCTTCTTCTATCTTCCTTCTTCTATCTTCCTTCTTCTATCTTCCTTCTTCCTTCTTCCTTTTTCCGTCTTCCTTCTTCCTTCTTCCTTCTTCCTTCTTCCTTCTTCCATCTTCCTTCTTCCTTCTTCCCTTCTTCCTTCTCCCTTCTTCCTTTTTCCTTCTTCGTTCTTCCTTTTCCCTTATCCCTTCTTCCTTCTTCCTTCTTTCTTCTTCTTTCTTCTTTCTTCCTTCATTCTTCTTCCTTCTTCCTTTTTCCTTCTTCCTTCTTCCATCTTCCTTCTTCCTTCTTCCTTCTTCCTTCTTCCTTCTTCCTTCTTCCTTCTTCCTTCTTCTTTCTTTCTTCTTCCTTTTTCCTTCTTCCTTCTTCTTTCCTCCTTCTTCCTTCTTCCTTCTTCCTTCTTTCTTCTTCCTTCTTCCTCTTTCCTTCTTCCTTCTTCCTTCTTCCTTCTTCCATCTTCCTTTTTCCTTCTTCCTTCTTCCTTCATTCTTCTTCACACTTTCTTCTTCCTTCTTCCTTCTTCTTCTTCCTTTCTCCTTC
The DNA here is from genome assembly GCF_024139115.2 of Armigeres subalbatus. NCBI lineage: Eukaryota > Metazoa > Arthropoda > Insecta > Diptera > Culicidae > Armigeres > Armigeres subalbatus. The sequence continues at coordinate 289,388,868 of NC_085139.1, forward strand.
TTCCTTCTTGCTTTTTTCTTCTCTCTTTCCACCTTCTTTCACCTCTCTTCTTCTTTCTTCTTTCTTCTTCCTTCTACTTTCTTCTTTCTTTCTCCCGTCTTCCTTCTTTCTTATTCTTTCTTTCTTCTTCCATCTTCCTTCTTCCTTCTTCCATCTTCCTTTTTCCTTCTTCCTTCTTCCTACTTCATCACTTCGCACAACTCATTTCTCCCTCCCCAGTTCTCATTCGGCCTAATGGCCATTCGGCCTAATGACCCAGCATCCTTTATCCTGATTAAGCTTGTAGTTGGAATAGGCTCTCAAAATAGTTTTGGCTACATTCTCAATATTTCTAAGATACCGTGATTTTTTTTCCAGATTTTGGAACATGTGTGAATGAAATAGTTCGCTATTTTAGGTTTCTATTCTTTCAAAAATAAACGCGTTCAGGCTTTTAAAAAAACTTAAAAAAATATGTTCATGAACGAATATGTACAAGATACAGTGATGACTCGATTTTTAGCATGTTAAAATTTTATCTGCCCCTGATTTCGTCTACACCCGATTTTATGACGGTTTTGATATGGTTTCCACACGATCCAATTTTTGGAAGTCTATATAACAGTCAAAACCTTTACTTGCTTTATATTTGTTCTATTTGACCTCTCTAAAGATTTTTTCTCGACACATTTTATAATGAGCGAGAAAGGATCATCACCGCTAGGTGGATAACTCTGGGTTTTTGGAAGTGTATTCGAACTTATTGAGCACCCTGTAGGAGAAATCCTTCAGAAACTTCTTAAAGAAATATTTTAGAAACTACATTTTTTCCGAAAATTTCTAAGGGATTTAAAAAAAAATCCGGAAAAATGTACCTACCAAAAAACATTTCGGAATAATTTTTGCTGATTTCAGCAACAGGAGCGGAGGAATTCTTTGAACTACAGTTTTTTTTCCTGGTGTCAACTTCGGAAACAATTCCAGCATTGGATCCAGATTATAGCTTAGCAGGATGATCACCGGGGTATCGGTTCGCAACACTGCCGCTTCAGGGACCGCTTATTGTCTAAGCGTTTCATATGGACTCATAGTTTTGCGCTTCTATACTGCCTCAAAAAGCTTAATTAAGCTCCTACCTCAAGGGATTGCAGAAGGTAGCTTCACTGCGGTAGGAATATATGCATTGGAATGGACCATCGAGGTAAACGATTCTCGAAAGGAAAGTCATTGAGTGAAATCTGCGTCGAATCTTGGCAAATCGATCTCAAGCAACCGGTGATGAAATGAGATGTTGATGACTCTGAAAATCTTTGAACCCCTATCATCACGCAGTGATCCAAAAAACATGAATATTTGTCATATTTCAATTTCATTAGTCAATTTCAAGTAATGAAACTTCGATTATGGAGAGTTCGAAGTAACTCATTTACACAAATGTGTGGCAAAGTAGCGCATTTTCCTGACACTCAACAAAAAACTATTTTTTAAATCCATGCATACAACCAAATCCGATGAATCACTAAAACTCCCCCTCCCATGTAGGGCTTCTTACACAATCTCTCCCTCTTTGTCAGAACGCCCACCTGGATTGATTTCCATCACTATCCTCGAACGGGAAGGCAAACGTGTGGAAATCGGGAAAATTGGCCACGTGCTATTCCCTTGGTTGGCTTTGCTTTTCCTCTATCAAAAGGGAGAGTTGGTACATGGCTTGGTACAGTGCCAAGAACCGAAACGTACGCGGGGGAGGACAATCCTGTCTCTCCCCTTGCATGTCGCGTCGTCGTCGTCGTCGTCGTCGTCATCGGTATCTCCATCGTCTCGAACCATTTCCGGACATCCCGCAAAAGAGCATATGTTCCGTTCACCTCTTCTGCTGCACTGCACTCTGGTGCACTCGATTCTCCCTCTTCCGAGCTGTGTGTAACGTCGACATGTAGCCGGCTATGTGGAATTTGCGTAATTTTCCTCTCAGCTAGAATGGAACCACAGGACGAAAAGCACGGGAAATGCAACTTCCAACTCGGTTGGGGGAGTCACTGCACTGTCCGGTCCGGTCATGGCACAGGCTCGCCAGGTTGAAACAAAAGAATGGTTTAAGTTGAAAAAAAAACTCGTACAAGAGGGGAGGTCGACGGCCACAACGCGCCAAACATAAAACATCTAATATGAGCGAGCACACATGGTCCGCATTTCGTCGGCCTTTGTGCCTTTTTCTTTTGCCGCTTGTGTTGAGAGGAAAAGAGTTCACTTCGAAAAGGATTTGGATACAAGTTTCGAAAAAATAAGTGACAGGAAATCGGTTCGGCCTCAAATATGTATTTGGGCAAATGTTTAGTTTCGTCGTGTTTTAAAGGAAACAATTTAAAAGTATTGAAATCAAACTTGCATTTAATCGTAATAATATTTTTATTCAAGCACACTGATGTTAAGCTGAAACCCATTACAACCACTAGGTGCATTAATCAGCGGTTTTTTTTCATCGAGCCCTCGTTTTTATCCTGACAGGTAGGTCCTGGGCATCGATCTGCGCCTGGAAAACAGCTACACACACTAAATGTAAGCCTCAGCGAGAACAAGCAGATCATGCTTCTCGTTTTATCGATACGACAATAAAGCGAGGTGGAAACAGACAAAGCACACGTTTGATACTGACTGGCACAGGCCGCAGGAGAGGCCTTACACATATAAATTACACCTGTCTATCCTAATTTCCGGTTCAATGTAACTTTTCGAGGGTCCGCTCGCTCGTTCATTGCTCTCCTCGTCGACGGCGACGACGACGACGATGAAGCGCGTTTGAATATCATCAGCCAGATGCATGCTGCGCGTGATAATTGAACGCAACTCATCGTCAAAAAAACACGCAGCAGCAGATCAAATTAATAAACTGACATTTGCCGCTCCTAATTGTGCTCTTTCCGAAATTTATCATCCGTTTAGCATTTAATAATAGACTCATCTCTCACCTCACCCCTCGACGGTGGATTGTTTGTCCCGTGCAAATCGAGTATAGACCGTTGCTAAGCATCCCACACCCAGCTCTGTCGTTGTTGTTGTTCTTCCCAAGCGTAGCCTTTTCGTCTGCTTCGAACAAACAAAGCATGCGGCTGATCGAATTTTCCTGCACGCATCGACGCCTGCTCTGATGCCTTTTCTTACGCCGTAAAACCTAAAAGTCATTCGCATTTATCCGCATCAACATCAACACAATCATCGCCGTTACCCATCACCCACAGCGGGTAACCACCACGCGCGACCACACCTTGGAAAATCTGCTCGATGGAAACTGACTGGGTGTGGACTGCTCCGAAACTGACAGGGTGTGGAATTATCTCCCTAAGCAATCGTATCGTAGCATTTGGCGGGAATAGGCACGAAAGAGTGAGATTATACACGCATCCTTGTTAGGTTCTTAACCGTAACACGCTATGTTTAAAGGCAAATATTATGCAAAGTGAATGCACCTCGGATGTTAAGCCGTTAGATCATAGTTTTTAACCTCTAGCTTAAGGATCTGCATCGATTAAAATATTTCATCGGTGAAATTTTGAGTTTTTACTATTTAAGGTAATATTTTTAACCTAAAAACCTTTTCTGATTTTTTTAAATTTTTTGAAACAAGTTATATAAAATCCAACCACTAATTTTCTTTTCCTGATGCTTTAAGAAACATTTTCATATAAAAACATTTTTCATATGATGAAAATAGTAGAAGTTATATTGAAATTACTGCCAGTCTTAAATGTTCTTACGGTTTATTATGAATAGATCTGTATCCTTCCTTAGCCGTGCGGTAAGATGCACTGCTACACTGCAAGTCCATGCTAAAAGTGGCTGGGTTCGATTCCCGGTCTTGTCTAGGAAATATTCTCACCTTCACCCTGGGCATAAAGTATCAGGGCATAAAGTATCATCGTAGCCTCATGATATACGATGCGAAAATGGTAGCTTGGACTAGAAACCTCGCAGTTAATAACTATGGAAGTGCTAAATGAACACTAAGCTCCGAGGCGGCATATGTCAGAGTGGTTGATGTAATGCCAATAAGAAGAAGTATTATTAAATTTAAGAACATAATATCACTCTTTAACATTTCAAATCAACAAAAAATTAAAACTACGAACTAGTTCAAAGTAGTATTTATGTATGTTCTGTATTTCAAACTTGATTGAACCTCAATGGACGTTTGCATTATGTGACCACTGTTATATGCTCCCACCGTGGATAACAGTTTACTTGCATACTGTTCGTATACTGGCATTTTGTAGTTTTGCTAGATAGTATAGAAATTTCTGTGGATGGCTTCCGTTGTTTGCTCCGTATACTTTTTAAGGCCTCCCTGTGATGCGCTCACAAAATTCAAGAACATGGAATTTCAAAATAAGAAATTTTTCGGTGATTGGTAGCCCGGCTGCTATCCAACTGTAACAAAAAGCTCGTATGGCGTCTGAATAGAAGTCCAACAATGTTACACTAAAACAGCAATCAACTACCTGTGGTAGACTCTCCAATACCTTGTAATAACCATTGCATTATTTTCCTTTCAAAACACCCCGTTTAACTAAAAGACTTCGGCAGTAACGCCCAGTGAAACCAAGTTGAGCGTGATGAGTTGCGTTGACCTCTGATGTCCAGACTTCAGATTTTCCTGGATGGTTTTTTTTCTACAGGGCCGAAGATTTGGTAGACCAATCCCACCAGCTAATGTAGCGCTGGAGGAGGGTTTTTGTCTAAAATTGTGTCATAGTCTCCTCCTTCCAGAAAATGATTATGAACACAATTTAAATATAATTCCTTGACCTGTCACCTGTCCAGCATTAAATTCTGTTTCTATGGTAACAAGTGGTGCAGGGTTGCTGTTTTTTTATTAAACACGTATGAGATATGCAGTTACACAAGAATTCGCTATCGAAAAATGAAATGTCAACAGTATTTTTAGTATAACTTCTGCTACTTTCATCATGTGAAAATTGTTTTTATATGAAAATGTTCCTTGAAGTGTCAGGAAAAAAATGTAGTGCCTGGATTTTATATAACCTGCTTAATTTTTTTTAAAAGATTAGAATAGATTTTTAGGTTAAAAATATCCCCTTAAATGGTAAAAAAGTCAAATTTTCACCGATGAAATATTTCAATCGACACGGATCCTTAAACTAGAGGTCAAAAACTATGACCTAACGGCTTAACATCCGAGGTGCATTTACTTTGCATAATAGTTGCCTTTAAACATAGCGTGCGTAACTTAGTGCTTATGTTCCAGCTACGTTTTGATGCTGAACTAAAATATATATCTGAGGTCTCATTATTTGGTATTGAATTGGTGTACAATCATCAAATCATACAGGTAATCCTTCACTTGTCATAAGACGAGTTTGTACCATCCCATTCAATTCCACCTCTTGATTGTACCTTGACAGATACTTTTTTCGACCTCAACAGTTAAGACAAGTGAAGACATTCCACTAAAAAGCGCAAAATAGGTATATGTAAGGTATTCAATAATGGTTTGAACTAGTGAAAAGCGTATCATGGTTTGAACCATTTTGAAATCAGTCGAAATTACCATCTCATTGGCAGAAAATGAACCTAAAACAGTATGAATGGCATATTTAGGTATACTGGAAGTGATAGAGTTCATTTAAACTTTCGTACATATTGTTTAAGTAGAAAAATGGAACGATTTAAAAACGTCCTGAATTTGCGCTAAAATCCCCCACCAGTGGCACAATTTCAAAAAGCTCATTCATTCATTTCATTTATTTAGTTTACATCTAAACAGATAACACTGAATCAACAATTTGACGCCACAATACACGGTTCGAGGCCGCATCTCTCCATCCTCGGATATGCCCCACGCTCGCCAAGTCGTTTTGCACCTGGTCAGCCCACCTCGCTCGCTGCGCTCCACGCCGTCTCGCACCTGCCAGATCGGAAGCGAACACCATTTTTGCAGGGTTGCTGTCAGGTATTCTTGCAACATGCCCTGCCCATCGTATCCTTCTGGCTTTAGCTACCTTCTGGATACTGGGTTCGCCGTAGAGTTGGGCGAGCTCATGGTTCATTCTTCGCCGCCACACACCGTCTTCTTGCACACCGCCAAAGATGGTCCTAAGCACCAGTCTCTCGAATACTCCGAGTGCTTGCAAGTCCTCCTCGAGCATTGTCCATGTTTCATGTCCGTAGAGGACAACCGGTCTTATAAGCGTCTTGAACATGACACATTTGGTGCGGTGGCGAATCTTTTTCGACCGCAGTTTCTTCTGGAGCCCGTAGTAGGCCCGACTTCCGCAGATGATTCGCCTTCGTATTTCACGACTAACGTTGTTGTCAGCCGTTAGCAAGGATCCGAGGTAGACGAATTCCTCGACCACCTCGAAGGTATCCCCGTCTATCGTAACACTGCTTCCCAGGCGGGCCCTGTCGCGCTCGGTTCCGCCCACAAGCATGTACTTTGTCTTTGACGCATTCACCACCAGTCCAACTTTTGTTGCTTCACGTTTCAGGCGGGTGTACAGTTCTGCCACCTTTGCAAATGTTTGACTGGATCTGTTCAAAATCGTACCCCGGCTGTTACACCCGGCTCTCCGCATGACACCTTCTAGCGCATTATTGAACAATAGGCACGAAAGTCCATCACCTTGTCTCAGTCCCCGGCACGATTCGAACGATCTGGAGTGTTCGCCCGAAATCTTCACACAGTTTTGCACACCATCCACCGTTGCTTTGATCAGTCTGGTAAGCTTCCCAGGGAAGCTGTTCTCGTCCATAATTTTCCATAGCTCTACGCGGTCTATACTGTCGTATGCCGCCTTGAAATCAACGAACAGATGGTGCGTTGGGACCTGGTATTCACGGCATTTTTGAAGGATTTGCCGTATAGTAAAGATCTGGTCCGTTGTCGAGCGGCCGTCAACGAAGCCGGCTTGATAACTTCCCACGAACTCGTTCACTAATGGTGACAGACGACGGAAGATGATCTGGGATATCACTTTGTAGGCGGCATTAAGGATGGAGATCGCGGCATTAAGGAAAGTTCTCACACTCCAGTTTGTCGCCTTTCTTGTAGATGGGGCATATAACCCCTTCCTTCCACTCCTCCGGTAGCTGTTTGGTTTCCCAGATTCTGACTATCAGTTTGTGCAGCAAGTGGCCAGCTTTTCCGGGCCCATCTTGATGAGCTCAGCTCCAATACCATCATTACCAGCTGCTTTATTGGTCTTTAGCTGTTGAATGGCATCCTTAACTTCCTTCAAGGTGGGGGCTGGTTGGCTTCCATCGTCCGCTGAACTGACGTAGTCATCTCCTCCGCTGCCTTGACTTTCACTGCCTGTACTCTCAGCGCCATTCAGATGTTCCTCGTAGTGCTGCTTCCACCTTTCGATCACCACACGTTCGTCCGTCAAGATGCTCCCATCCTTATCCCGGCACATTTCAGCTCGCGGTACGAAGCCTTTGCGGGATGCGTTGAGCTTCTGGTAGAACTTGCGTGTTTCTTGAGAACGGCACAGCTGTTCCATCTCCTCACACTCCGCTTCTTCCAGGCGGCGTTTCTTCTCCTGAAAAAGGCGGGTCTGCTGTCTCCGCTTCCGTCTATAACGTTCCACGTTCTGCCGGGTACCTTGCAGCAGCGCGACCGCCCGCGCTGCGTTCTTCTCCTGTAGAATATGTCTGCACTCTTCGTCGAACCAATCGTTCCGTCGACTTCGACCCATATACCCGACGTTGTTCTCCGCTGCGTCGTTAATGGCTGCTTTGACTGTATTCCAGCAGCCTTCGAGAGGGCCCCATCGAGCTCACCCTCTGGCGGCAACGCTGCCTCGAGATGCTGCGCGTATGCAGTGGCGACATCAGGTTGCTTCAGTCGCTCTAGGTCGTACCGCGGCGGTCGTCGGTACCGTACATTGTTGATGACGGATAGTTTCGGCCGCAGTTTAACCATCATCAGATAGTGGTCAGAGTCGATGTGCCACGATATGTCCTGATGTCGATAATGTCGGAGAAGTGCCGTCCATCAATCAGAACGTGGTCGATTTGTGATTCTGTCTGCAGTGGTGATCTCCAGGTGTACCGATACGGAAGGCTGTGTTGGAAGTAGGTGCTGCGAATGGCCATATTATTGGAGGCGGCGAAATCAATTAGTCGTAGGCCGTTTTCGTTCGTCAGCTGGTGAGTGCTGAACTTCCCAATAGTCGGTCTAAACTCCTCCTCTTGGCCAACCTGAGCGTTCAAATCTCCTATGATGATTTTGACGTCGTGGCTTGGGGAGCTGTCGTACTCACGTTTCAGCTGCGCGTAGAATGCGTCCTTATCATCACCAGTGCTTCCGGAGTGTTATGCTGAAGTTGAAGAACCGGCCTTTGATCCTCAACCTGCACATTCTCTCATTGATGGGCAACCACTTGATCAAGCGCCTTTGCATATCACCCATCACTATGAGAGCTGTTCCAAGCTCGTGTGCCTTGCCGCAGCTCTGGTAGATGGTATGATTAGCTCTAACTGTTCGCCCCATTGCTCCCTTCCAACAAACCTCCTGCAGCGCTACGATGCCGAATCCACGGTCCTTGAGCACATCGGCGAGTATGCGTGTGCTCCCGATGAAGTTGAGAGATTTGCTATTCCACGAACCGAGTTTCCAATCGGCAGTCCCTTTTCGTCGCTGTGGCCTTCGCCGATTGTTCCGGTCCGTACTCTCTCGTTACGTGAGTTTTTTTTAAGGCAGGCTTGCAAGGCCTGACACCAAACCCCCTAAATTTCCGGAGGACCATTCCTCCTTATTTCCGGTGGACCATGGTGCACAGTTTCACTTAGAGCCCCTCGCTGGCACTCGGATGATGATCAGCCACCCTAACATGAAGAACAGACGCTGTTATGAGCCGATCCTGACATGGAGAACAGAGGCTCAGTAAGATTTGCACCTCCGGTGAAGAGCAAACCCCCCCTTCCCTGTCAGCATATGACCATTGTTCCCACTGGGGTTGGTTACCCGATCTTCCCTAAGGTTGCTCGTATCCCACGGGGAGGTAGGGATAGGAGTTGCTGGGTAAGAGGCTAAGGACCGCGAGATGGAGTCTATTTTATTCCTTCAGGTACGCGAAGTACCAATGGTACGCTTTACCCAGCATTTGCCTTTTGTCATATTTTCCTACAGTTCCTACAGGAATTTATTCAGAAATAATTTCATTAATTCTCTGGGAAATCGCCACAGCCAAAATACCATTCCTTCGGGAGTTTATCCAGTACTTCATTTGGAATTTCCTTCAGTAGTCTTAGAACAAAACTCTAAGAATTTCCGAACGAATTACAAAATTAGAATTCCAACGGAATTTCCAAAGGATTCTGTAAGATAGTTTTTGAAAAGCTAAAATTTCTTCAAGATTTCCTGTGGACATTCATCCAGGGGTATTCTTTCGGAATTTCCTCCAGGGGTATCTTTGGAAAACTCTCAGGAAATTACTTCAAAAATAAATTCAGTAAATTCTGAAAAATTTCTCCAGATATTCCTTTGAAAGTCCAAAAAAGGACTTCTAGAAATTCTTCCGGTATTTCCCTTAGAATAAGCTCCCGAAAGTATTTGTGAAGGAATTTACAAATGAATTTTTGAAGGATTTTCCGAAAAAGAACCCGAGCGATATTCCAAAAGCTTTGCACAACCCCCCCTAACCCCCCCCACCCTGTATTATGTTTGCCTGTAAGTAATAAATTGAGGGGGCAACGATAAAATTTCCAAAAACAGCTGAGATTCCGATCAAATGTTTCACAAAAAAACAGCAAAAATTAATTTTTGGCTTTTAAAAATTTTGTACCGGGATTTTTTGGACGCATGCCGAATCATGCTCCAAGCCATTCTTGAATTCAGATCTTGGGGGTCTATAAGACCCAGCGTCTCTTGAAGATGGCTGGAGAGATATTCGATCCACCATTGGTAGCACCGCAACCGCTGCACTTGGCACGGTGCCCCGGATCAGAGAAACGACTGGTATGACGGCGAATGTGAGCAGTTAGGGGAAGAGAAGAATGCAGCATGGGCGAGATTGCTGCAACACCGCACGAGGGCGAACGAGGCACGATATAAACAGGCGCGGAACAGAAAAAACTCGATTTTCCGGAGGACCGTGAAGAAACGGAGCAACTGTACCGCGCTAATAACACACGAAAGTTCTATGAGAAGTTAAACCGTTCACGTAAGGGCCACGTGCCACAGCCTGATATGTGTAAGGACATAAACGGTAACCTTCTTACGAACGAGCGTGAGGTGATCCAAAGGTGGCGGCAGCACTACGAAGAACACCTGAATGGCGATGTGGCAGACGAAGATGGCGGTATGGTGATGGACCTGGGAGAACGCGCGCAGGACATAATTCTACCGGCTCCGGATCTCCAGGAAATCCAGGAGGAGATTGGCCGGCTGAAGAACAACAAAGCCCCTGGGGTTGACCAACTACCAGGAGAGCTATTTAAACACGGTGGTGAGGCACTGGCTAGAGCGCTGCACTGGGTCATTACCAAGATTTGGGAGGAGGAAGTTTTGCCGCAGGAGTGGATGGAAGGTGTCGTGTGTCCCATCTACAAAAAGGGCGATAAGCTGGATTGTAGCAACTACCGCGCAATCACATTGCTGAACGCCGCCTACAAGGTACTCTCCCAAATTTTATGCCGTCGACTAGCACCAACTGCAAGGGAGTTCGTGGGGCAGTACCAGGCGGGTTTTATGGGCGAACGCTCCACCACGGACCAGGTGTTTGCCATTCGCCAAGTACTGCAGAAATGCCGCGAATACAACGTGCCCACACATCATCTATTCATCGACTTCAAAGCCGCATATGATACAATCGATCGGGACCAGCTATGGCAGCTAATGCACGAACACGGTTTTCCGGATAAACTGACACGGTTGATCAAAGCGACGATGGATCGGGTGATGTGCGTAGTTCGAGTTTCAGGGGCATTCTCGAGTCCCTTCGAAACCCGCAGAGGGTTACGGCAAGGTGATGGTCTTTCGTGTTTGCTATTCAACATCGCTTTGGAAGGGTAATACGAAGAGCAGGGATTAACACGAGTGGTACAATTTTCAATAAGTCCGTCCAGCTATTTGGTTTCGCTGACGACATAGATATTATGGCACGTAACTTTGAGAAGATGGAGGAAGCCTACATCAGACTGAAGAGGGAAGCTAAGCGGATCGGACTAGTCATCAACACGTCGAAGACGAAGTACATGATAGGAAGAGGTTCAAGAGAAGACAATGTGAGCCACCCACCGCGAGTTTGCATCGGTGGTGACGAAATCGAGGTGGTAGAAGAATTTGTGTACTTGGGCTCACTGGTGACTGCCGAAAATGACACCAGCAGAGAAATTCGGAGACGCATAGTGGCTGGAAATCGTACGTTCGCCGCCGTACCAAACTGACAATCTACAAAACGCTCATTAGACCGGTAGTCCTCTACGGACACGAGACCTGGACGATGCTCGTGGAGGACCAACGCGCACTTGGAGTTTTCGAAAGGAAAGTGCTGCGTACCATCTATGGTGGGGTGCAGATGGCGGACGGTACGTGGAGGAGGCGAATGAACCACGAATTGCATCAGCTGTTGGGAGAACCATCCATCGTTCACACCGCGAAAATCGGACGACTGCGATGGGCCGGGCACGTAGCCAGAATGTCGGACAGTAACCCGGTGAAAATGGTTCTCGACAACGATCCGACGGGCACAAGAAGGCGAGGTGCGCAGCGGGCAAGGTGGATCGATCAGGTGGAAGATGACTTGCGGACCCTCCGTAGACTGCGTGGTTGGCGACGTGTAGCCATGGACCGAGCCGAATGGAGAAGACTCTTATATACCGCACAGGCCACTTCGGCCTTAGTCTGATTAAATAAAAAAAATAAATAAATAAATAAGGGTCTATAAGACCAACAGAGTGATTCTAAGGCTACTCAGCTTATGTATTAGTTGTATAAACCCCATGAGACATCATTTCACCAGTATATGAAAATTATAACATTCCCAGAATACTTACTGTACTCCAAAGCATTATTAAGTTCATACATTGGAGGTCTACAAGATCAACAAAGTAATCCATAGGTTCCTGAGCTTGTATGTTAGTTTGAGCACCATGGGACATCATTACACCAGTATATACAAATCATAACATTCCCAGAATATCTACGATACCATACATGAGCTATTCCAACTCATAAAAATAGTTGAGACATCGAAGATTTTCATGTCGATTGTACTGAAAAAAAGGTCAGTTTGGAGTTTCGAAGATATTAAACGATTTCTGTAGTGTGTCTGTAATGGTGTATTGAAGTCCCGTGGAGCTATTCCAACTCATAAAACTAGTAGGGGCATCGAAGATCTTCATGTTGATCGATTTGAATATTAAGATCTGTACTCAAGGATCGTCGGAGATGTCGAGTGAAGTATGTAGTATGTCTGTAATTGTGTTACAAGGTACCGTGAAGGTATTCCAACTCATAAAAATAGTTGAGACACCGGAGATCTTCATGTTGATCGATTTGAACATTAAGATCTGTACTCAAGGATAGTTTGGAGTGTCGTAGAAATTCAACGAATTCTAAAATGATGTTACGAGGTACTGTGGAGCTATTCCACATCAAAAAATAGTGAGGATATCGTTGATCTTCTTGTTGACCGATTTGAATCCCGTTTTTTACGCTAGCCATAAATTAACAAGGGTGAATCTATTTTGACGTATGCCGTTAACTAATTTTAAAATGATATCTTGGTAGCCATGAATTAGTCTGAAGATCTGTCATCTTTGCATCCATCAAAACATGTTACGAAAATCGAGTTCAAGTTTTTGAGGATACCGGAAAAATATTTTAAGCTCTTTTTAGTGGAATGTATTCAACCGTCTAAAACGAGTAAAGTAACTACATTTTATTCCACCAATTATTTCGATATCTTTGCAGATACGTATTTCAACCAAACCACAACTGTGTGCTCGTCTTCAGTGTCTCGTACTTCACTCGACTTGAAGACAACAAGACAACAATCGCAACTTACACTATTCATACTACGCAAGGTACCTAATTTAATCTTATTTGCCTACTTTATTTACCTATACAGTTAATTACCTTATTGCTTAGGTAGAAACTTGAAGAGCCAAGAGCTGCCGTTTCCCTGATCCTTATTCAACAGCGCTGTTTGTACCTGTCGGTAGATTTCCAAGAGACATTTCCTTAGATGTTAATATTTGATGCCGTAATTAGGTGATTTTCCTTATACATATGCTCTGCTACCTAAGATCTAAATTCGTAATGTAATCCCTTATCGTTTTCCCTTTTCGCCTTACTCACTTCCGCCATATGTTCCTTGAACCTTATACACCCAACAGGCGGTTGTTAGATTTTCTAACAAATTTGTATAAGAATCTACCAAAACTTGTATGAGAACTGGACATATGCAAAATTGTTAGATTCTTATACAATATACCAATAGAGACTTGAGTTGATTGCTTCTATTGGAGAATACTAAATCGATGCCGAATTTCCTTAGTGGAGGGCGTAACGCGTTGGTGATGTGTTTATTATATGGGACCGAAACTCTTCTTAGCGGCTCATCGATCGGTGTCAACGTTGTAAGTCCATTTCGTCGTAGGGTCCTTCCCTTCTTGTTGATCGCTCGTAGTCTTCTCCTGGTATCCGTTGATCTTCGCTGTTTCCAAGATGTATTGTAGTTCCTTCGTTTTTCCTTCTTCGCTCAGGGGTATCGTCTGCATCCTGTGGATCATGTGATGAAATGCTGCCATTTTATGTTGGTACGAATGGTTCGATGTATATGGGATGACTCTCATGGTGTTCGTGGGCTTCCTGTAGATTTCGAGGCTCAATGTTGTATTTGCTTCCGTGGTGGCTAGTAGATCCAAGAAAGGTAGTTTACCTTCTTTTTCCTCCTCGAAGGTATATTTGATGTCCTTATGCACGTTGTTTATAGCTTCCAAAATCCTGGGTAGATCCTTTCGGTTGATGATGCTGAAAATGTCGTCAACGTATCTCCACCACTTCTCGGGTAGCATTCCTTGTTCTTGTAAGTTGTTCTCAAGATTCGCCATGAACAGTTCGCACAAAAACGATGATAGCGGATTTTCCATCGGTGCTCCTTTCGTCTGTTTGTAGTAGTTGCCACGAAATGTGAAGTTGTTCTCCGTCATAGCATAGCCTTGCCAGATTTAGGTACAACTTCACCTTTCCTCGCCATGTTGTTTCCATCCTTTGTGTTAGCAACAAATCCTCTAGATCAGAGGTTCCCAAACTTTTGGATATGCGACCCACCTAGCAGAATCCCATATTGCTTGCGACCCACCAGGTATCAAATGTATTGATTTTGTGAAATTAGATTATAATGAGTTCACGTTAGATTGGACAAATCATAATAAATTGCTTTTTATCCCATCATTGTACCTATTTGTCAACATTTCGTCAATTTTTTAATTGGATGTGGTTTGGATTTGGATGGAATTTGAATTGAATTTGGGTTGGATTTGGATTGGATTTGAAATTTATTCAGATTGAATTTGAATTGGATTTGGATTTGATTAGGATTGGATTTGAATTAGATTTGGATTGGATTTGAATTAGATTTGGATTGGATTTTGAATAAATTTGGATTTGATTTAGATTGGATTCGAATTGGATTAGGATTGGTTTTGGATTGAGTTCGGGGCTTAGATTTGGATTGTATAGGACTTCTTTCCATTTGCATAAATATCGTATAACAAAAAAAGGCCGTTGACATTGTCAGTTTTGTTGTTCTTTAATCATCCAATCATTACGTGGATCCTAATTTAAAATATGGATTAGATTTGTGGGACAAAATAGTAACAAAATTATGAATTAAGATTTGTCTTTCGCGACCCACCACTGAACAGCCCACGACCCCCAGTTTGGGAACCTCTGCTCTAGAATATTCAGAGCATCTTTCACTGGAACGCTAGGGAACACTGCCGCTACGTCGAATTATACCATTATGTCCTCTTCTTCGATGTGTCCTGATTCCAACAGCTTCTGGGCGAACTTCTGGGTGTTGATGACTGACCTGCTGGGGAATGGTTTCGGCATACTTTGGAACTCCTTCACCAACCATTTGGCTATGTTTTGGGTAGGGGAACCCACTGATGAAACTATCTCTCGCATCTCCTTCCCGGGTTTATTTATTTTTGGCAGTCCTTTAATCCTAGGTAGAACCGGGTTTACTGTCGTCACTTGAGCCTCTCCGATGATCGCCTTACACTCCATTATTGTTCTGTCCGTTAGTTTTATTAATCCTGGTAGCGGATCCATTCTCAAATGTCTATAAGGTCCTCTGTTGGGAGGAATTTCGTTCCGGACGAAGAGCAAACACCTCTTGCAAGCAGGTCTTCTCGACACAGCTTCAAAGCTGAAATTTAGTTTATTTAGTTCATTATTTAATCCATTTTTAATAATTGTTAGCACTTACATTTGGTGTTCTTTGTGTTTTGTCCGTTTAGGTTAAGCTATGCTTTCGTTTTTTACTCTCCCTTTCCTAGATTTAACACGGTATAATAATATAGATAATAAGCCAATATAAACATATTTTAAGCATAGAATATAATATTACCTTTTAAGACTATTAATTTAAGTAGATTTTAGAACTTTATTTAATTTTAGGGATGATAATAACTTCTGCTCTTTCCTCACTGCATGTGTTAAATCAGTTGACATCTACTTATTCAGATGACGGTTCGTAGCCGTCAAAGTATGATAGATGGTTTCGATAAAGGGCGTACTCGGGACTCACTTCTCATGTTCGAAAAAGACGAGGGTTCTCGCCAACATCCTCCCGCCCGTGTAGTTCCGTTACGCCATGTTCCGTAGGGTTTTGTTCCTCCTTCGTTGTGCCTCGTACCTCCAACAGCGCCAACTTGGTGGCCGGTCGGGTCATCAGTCCACGCACTGTTTGTACCACAGCTCTGCGAACTTGTCCGTCTTTCCCTGGCACAACTTCCGAAATTCTGCCGCGAATCCATCCGTTACGTTTTCCCTCGTCGATTACGATAACTTAGTTCCCGGACTTCAACGGTCTCACTGGCTGGAACCACTTGATACGCGTCGGAAGGTACTCGCGCACCCAGCGAGTCCAGAAAGTGTCAACTAGGTATTTCGTCAATTTCCAACTGTCTCGCAATGAACTATCTTGAGTTGGTTGATTTATGCCCTGGGTTCCGTACAGCAGGAAGTGGTTTGGAGTCAGAGCTTCTTGTTTCGATTGGTCCAGAGCGACGTATGTAAGTGGTCTTGAATTCGGATTCCGCTTCCAGTACCACCGTATCCAAGACTTCGCCGTTAGGGTGACGTGGATGGTCTGCGATCGCCAACATTGTCATCTTTACCGACCTGACCATGCGCTCATGTGAGGTGCAAGTGGAGGGTTGAAGAGTCACCTTGTAACCGAATTCGTAAATGTCGTTGCACAACTTGCGTTTATAGATCGCAGCTGTTCCTTCAACATATTGCTAGCACCCACAAAGTTGGTCCCGTTATCTGAACAGAATGTAGCAGGTGAGCCTCTACGTGCAATGAAACGCCGAATGGCCATCACACAGGACTGGGTTGATAGGCTGTGCACAACTTCGAGGTGCACCGCTCTGATGGACAAGCACGTGAATAGGGCGATCCATCGCTTGACTGTACCGCGTCCTTGCTTCACTAGAACAGGTCCGAAATAATCAAGTCCGGTGTGTGTGAACGGCCTGATGAATGGTGTTAGTCGAATGGTTGGCAGTGGTGCCATCATTGGCGCCTGGGGAGTTGCCTTCAGCACACGACAATGTTGACACTGCTTGGCTACCCTCGTTACAAGCGCACGAAGATGTGGGATCTGGAAACGTTGTCTTAGCTCGTTGAAAACTGTTTCGTTGTTTCCATGTAGAAAGCGGATATGGTAGCTTTCAACGAGCAGCATTGTTATTCGATGTTCCTTAGGCAGGAGAACCGGGTATTTTAGATCCGTAGATATTATTGGCGCCGCCACCATACGACTATTCATTCTGAGTACTCCGTTGTTGTTCAGCATCGGTGACATCTTGAAAAGCAAGCTTGACTTTTCCAGTAGCCGTGATTCTTTCTCTGGGTGTTGGTTGTTGTATTTGATTGTAGCGTATTCATCCGGAAATGCTTCCATTTGTGCTTGTCGCCACAGTAAATCTTCCGCGCTCAGCAACTCCTGCTGCGTTAATGTACCCGTTACCTTCAGGCCGAGAAATCGTTTGGCTGCTCTTACAACGTATGCTGTACTTCGAAGTAATCTCGTCCATTTGGAGAATCTTTCCACCTCTAGGAGGGTGTGTGTTGGAGATAGGCAGCGATGATATAAAAATGATGTTCGCATGTCTTCCGTTGTTGAAAAATCTACAGGCGTATCTTTCATCCAGTTCGCCTCCGAATCCGCTAGGAAGTGGGGACCCGTATACCACCAGTCCGCTTGGTTGAAGCTCGGTTCTTCTTTCCATTTCGTCGCTTGATCAGCCACATTCAGCTTGGACTGAACTTTTCGCCAATCGTTGATGGTAGTCGTGGTTAAGATCTCTCCCACTCGGAAGCCAACGAATTGGTGATACCTTCGCGTCTCAGATTTCAGCCACGCCAAAACAGTTGATGAATCTGTCCAGAGGAATCGTGCTGAGATTGTAATAGTCAACGCCTTGCAGATGGTGTCCAAGAGACGGCTCCCTAGAAGAGCCGCTTGCAACTCCAGCCGTGGGATCGACAATGGCTTTAGTGGCGCTACTTTCGTTTTGGCTGCTATTAGCGTACATCGCGGGACCCCGTTGCAAATGCTCCATAGGTACGCTACGCAGGCGTATGCGTTCTCGCTGGCGTCCACAAAAATGTGAATCTGGGAACTCTCGTATCTGATTTCGCTACCCGAGTAGAAACACCTTGGCACGTTCACTTCCGTTATCTTCATCAGCAGTCTGCTCCACCTACGCCAATCTACCAGAATTTCTCCATTGATCTCCTCGTCCCAATCCAGACCGGCCCTCCAGATTTGTTGCATAATTAACTTTCCGTGGACTACGAAGTGCGCAACCAGTCCCAACGGATCGAACAAAGACATGATCGTACGCAAGACTTGGCGCTTGGTGGGTACACCCTTGTTCACAACAATGTTCTGCATTTCCTCCTTCAAGTTCAACTCGAACGTAAAGACATCCTCTGATGGTTTCCATACCATGCCAAGCACTCGCTCTTCATTCGCTTTCAGGTTCATCGACTTTTGTTGGGTTTTGCCGACTTCCCGATGCGGTCTAGCAATTCGGGAGAATTTGATGCAAAATTCCGGATTTCCATTCCTGCCATAGCATGAACGAGCTTCACGTCTTTTATCAGCTTGACTCCTTCCTCTGCCGTCTCTGTACTATCCATCTGTACTAATCATCTTCATAGTGATTTTCTATGATGAGACGGGCTGCTTCTGGATACTGCTCCTCGTGGTCTCTCGCGTTTTTGTTTTTTCAAATATTGCACGATGCAAGGCGAGCATAAAGCGCCAAATGTTGCAACGTCCATCACGAATATCTGTGCTGGCTGCCCTGGCTGTTCACGATAGAGGAATCGTTGAGCCTGTCTATCTTCTTGACGGATTCGGAATTGATGAAACATTTCCTTTATGTCTTCACTAAACGCCACGCTCTTCTGACGGAAGCGCAACAAAACTACTGGGAGCGACGTCAACATTCATTTCATTTATTTAGTCTACATCTAAACAGATAACACTGAATCAACAATTTGACGCCACAATACACGGTTCGAGGCCGCATCTCTCCATCCTCGAATACGCCCCACGCTCGTCAAGTCGTTCTGCACCTGGTCTGCCCATCTCGCTCGCTGCGCTCCACGTCGTCTCGTACCTGCCGGATCGGAAGCGAACACCATCTTTGCAGGGTTGCTGTCCGGCATTCTTGCAACATGCCCTGCCCATCGTACCCTTCCGGCTTTAGCTACCTTCTGGATACTGGGTTCGCCGTAGAGCTGGGCGAGCTCATGGTTCATTCTTCGCCGCCACACACCGTCTTCTTACACATCGCCAAAGATGGTCCCAAGCACCCGTCTCTCGAATACTCCGAGTGCTTGCAAGTCCTCCTCGAGCATTGTCCATGTTTCATGTCCGTAGAGGACTACCGGTATTATTAACGTATTGTACATGACACATTTGGTGCGGTGGCGAATCTTTTTTGACCGCAGTTTCTTCTGGAGCCCGTAGTAGGCCCGACTTCCACAGATGATGCGCCTTCGTATTTTACGAATCAGCCGTGAGCAAGGATCCGAGGTAGACGAATTCCTCGACCACCTCGAAGGTCTATCGTAACACCGCTTCCCAGGCGGGCCCTGTCGCTTCACGTTTCAGGCGGGTGTACAGTTCTGCCACCTTTGCAAATGTTCGGCCGACAATGTCCATGTCATCCGCGAAGCAAATAAATTGACTGGATCTGTTGAAAATCGTTCCCCGGCTGTTACACCCGGCTCTCCGCATGACACCTTCTAGCGCAATGTTGAACAACAGGCACGAAAGTCCATCACCTTGTCTTAGTCCCCGGCGCGATTCGAACGAACTGGAGTGTTCGCCCGAGATCTACACACAGTTTTGCACACCATCCACCGTTGCTTTGATCAGTCTGGTAAGCTTTCCAGGAAGCTGTTCTCGTCCATAATTTTCCATAGCTCTACGCGGTCTATACTGTCGTATGCCGCCTTAAAATCAACGAACAGATGGTGCGTTGGGACCTGGTATTCACGGCATTTTTGAAGGATTTGCCGTACAGTAAAGATCTGGTCCGTTGTCGAGCGGCCGTCAACGAAGCTGGCTTGATAACTTCCCACGAACTCGTTCACTAATGGTGACAGACGACGGAAGATGATCTGGGATATCACTTTGTAGGCGGCATTAAGGATGGTGATCGCTCGAAAGTTCTCACACTCCAGTTTGTCGCCTTTCTTGTAGATGGTGCATATAACCCCTTCCTTCCACTCCTCCGGTAGCTGTTCGGTTTCCCAGATTCTGACTATCAGTTTGTGCAGGCAAGTGGCCAGCTTTTCCGGGGCCATCTTGATGACCTCAGCTCCAATACCATCCTTACCAGCTGCTTTATTGGTCTTTAGCTGTTGAATGGCATCCTTAACTTCCCTCAAGGTGGGGGCTGGTTGGCTTCCATCGTCCGTTGAACTGACGTAGTCATCTCCTCCGCTGCCTTGACTTTCACTGCCTGTACTCTCAGCGCCATTCAGATGTTCCTCGTAGTGCTGCTTCCACCATTCGATCTCCACAAGTTCGTCCGTCAAGATGCTCCCATCCTTATCCCGGCACATTTCGGCTCGCGGCACGAAGCCTTTGCGGGATGCGTTGAGCTTCTGATAGAACTTGCGTGTATCTTGAGAACGGCACAGCTGTTCCATCACCTCGCACTCCGCTTCTTCCAGGCGCCGTTTCTTCTCCTGAAAAAGGCGGGTCTGCTGTTTCCGCTTCCGTCTATAACGTTCCATGTTCTGCCGGGTACCTTGCTGCAGCGCGACCGCCCGCGCTGCGTCCTTCTCCTCCAGAATCTGTCTGCACTCTTCGTCGAACCAATCGTTCCGTCGACTTCGACCCATATACCCGACGTTGTTCTCCGCTGCGTCGTTAATGGCTGCTTTAACTGTACTCCAGCAGTCCTCAAGAGGGGCCCCATCGAGCTTACCCTCTTCCGGCAACGCCGCCTCGAGATACTGCGCGTATGCAGTGGCGACATCAGGTTGCTTCAGTCGCTCTAGGTCGTACCGCGGCGGTCGTCGGTACCGAACATTGTTGATGACGGATAGTTTTGGGCGCAGTTTAACCATCACCAGATAGTGGTCAGAGTCAATGTTAGCGCCACGATATGTCCTGACGTCGATAATGTCGGAGAAGTGCCGTCCATCAATCAGAACGTGGTCGATTTGTGATTCTGTCTGCAGTGGTGATCTCCAGGTGTATCGATACGGGAGGCTGTGTTGGAAGTAGGTGCTGCGAATGGCCATATTCTTGGAGGCGACGAAATGAATTAGTCGTAGGCCGTTTTCGTTAGTCAGCCGGTGAGCGCTGAACTTCCCAACAGTCGGTCTAAACTCCTCCTCTTGGCCAACCTGAGCGTTCAAGTCTCCTATGATGATTTTGACGTCGTGGCTGCGCGTAGAATGCGTGCTTATCATCATCAGTGTTTCCGGAATGTGGGCTAGGGACGTTGATTATGCTGAAGTTGAAGAACCGGCCTTTGATCCTCAACCTGTACATTCTTTCATTGATCGGCCACCACCCGATCACGCGCCTTTGCATATCGCCCATCACTATGAAAGCTGTTCCCAGCTCGTGTGTGTTGCCGTAGCTCTGGTAGATGGTATGATTACCTCTAAACGTTCCCACCATTGATCCCTTCCAACAAACCTCCTGCAGCGCTACGATGCCGAATCCACGGTCCTTGAGCACATCGGCGAGTAGTTGAAGTTGAGAGATTTGCAGTTCCACGAACCGAGTTTCCAATCGATTGTCCGTTGTCGTCGCAGTGGTCTTCGCCGATGGTTCCGGTCCGTACTCTCTTGTTGATTGTTCGTTGCATGTGTTTTTTATTTGGCTAGCTTGCAGGGCCTGACGCCAAACTCCTTACATTTCCGGAGGACCATTCCTCTTTATTTCCGGTGGACCACGGTACACAGTTTCATTTAGAGCCCCTCGCTGGCACTCGGACGATGATCAGCCGCCCCTAACATGGAGAACAGACGCTGTTATGAGCCGATCCTGACATGGAGAACAGAGGCTCAGTAAGATTTGCACCTCCGGTGAAGAGCAAACCCCCCTTCCCTGTCAGCATATGACCATTGTTCCCACCGGGGTTGGTTACCCGATCTTCCCTAAGGTTGCTCGTATCCCGCGGGGAGGTAGGGATAGGAGTTGCTGGGTAAGAGGCTAAGGACCGCGAGATGTAGTATATTTTATTCCTTCAGGTACGCGAAGTACCAATGGTACGCTTTACCCAGCATTTGCCTTTTGTCATATTTTCAGGAGTTCCTACAGGAATTTATTAAGATATAATTTTATTATTTCTCTGGGAAACCGCCACAGCCAAAATACCATTTCTTCGGGAGTTTATCCAGTACTTCATTTGAAATTTCCTTAAGTAGTTTTAGAACAAAACTCTAAGAATTTCCGAACGAATTACAAAATTAGAATTCCAACGGAATTTCCAAAGGATTCTGTAAGACAGTTTTCGAAAAGCTAAAATTTCTTCAAGATTTCCTGTGGACATTCATCCAGATATTCTTTCGGAATTTCCTCCAGGGGTATCTTTGGAAAACTCTCAGGAAATTACTCCAAAAATAAATCCAGTAAATTCTTGAGAAATTTCTCCAGATATTCCTTTGAAAGTCCAAAAAAGGACTTCTAGAAATTCTTTCGGAATTTCCTTAGAATAAGCTCCCGAAAGTACTTCTGAAGGAATTTACAAATGAGTTTTTGAAGGATTTGCCGAAAAGAACCTGAGCGATATTCCAAAAGCTTTGCACCACCCCACCCCCCCTTTGAATTATGTTTGCCTGTAAGTAATAAATTGAGGGGGCAACGATAAAATTTCCAAAAACAGCTGAGATTCCGATCAAATGTTTCACAAAAAAAAACCAAAAATTTATTTTTGGCTTTTAAAAATTTTGTACCGGGATTTTTTGGACGCATGCCGAATCATGCTCCAAACCATTCTTGAATTCAGATCTTGGGGGTCTATAAGACCAACAAATTGATTCAATGGCTACTTAGCTTATGTATCAGTTGCATAAACCCCATGAGACATCATTACACCAGTATATGAAAATTATAACATTCCCAGAATATTTACGGTACTCCAAAGCATTCTGAAGTTCATACATTGGAGGTCTACAAGATCAACAGAATTATCCATAGGTTCCCGAGCTTGTATGTTAGTTTGAGCCCCATGGGACATCATTACACCAGTATATACAAATCATAACATTCCCAGAATATCTACGATACCATACATGAGCTATTCCAACTCATAAAAATAATTGAGATATCGAAGATTTTCATGTTGATGTAGGATCTGTGCTCAAGGACAGTTTGGAGTTTTGTAAATATTGAACAAATTCTGTAGTGTGTCTGGAATGGTGTATTGACGTCTCGTGGAGCTATTCCAACTCATAAAACTAGTAGGGGCATCGAAGATCTTCATGTTGATCGATTTGAATATTTAAATATGTACTCAAGGATCGTCGGAGATGTCGAGCGAAGTATGTAGTATGTCTGTAATTGTGTTACGAGGTACCGTGAAGCTATTCCAACTCATAAAAATAGTTGAGACACCGGAGATCTTCATGTTGATCGATTTGAACATTAAGATCTGTACTCAAGGATAGTTTGGAGTGTCGTAGAAATTCAACGAATTCTAAAATGATGTTACGAGGTACTGTGGAGCTATTCCACATCAAAAAATAGTGAGGATATTGTTGATCTTCTTGTTGACCGATTTGAATCCCGTTTTTTACGCTAGCCATAAATTAACAAGGGGTGAATCAATTTTGACGTATGCCGTTAACTGATTTTAAAAATGATTTCATGGTAGCCATGAATTAGTCTGAAGATCTGTCATCTTTGCATCCATCAAAACATGTTACGAAAATCGAGTTCAAGTTTTTGAGGATACCGGAAAAAATATTTTAAGCTCTTTTTAGTGGAATGTATTCAGCCGTCTAAGACGAGTTAAGTAACTCCATTTAATTCCACCAATTATTTCGATATCTTTGCAGATACGTATTTCGACCACAACTGTGTGGTCGTCTTCAGTGTCTCGTACTTGACTCGACTTGAAGAAAACAATCGCAACTTACACTATTTATACTACGCTAGGTACCTAATTTAATCTTATTTGCCTACTTTATTTACCTATACAGTTAATTACCTTATTGCTTAGGTAGAAACTTGAAGAGCCAAGAGCTGCCGTTTCCCTGATCCTTATTCAACAGCGCTGTTTGTACCTGTCGGTAGATTTCCAAGAGACATTTCTTAAGATTTTAATATTTGATGCCGTAATTAGGTGATTTTCCTTGTACACATGCTCTGCTACCTTAGATCTAAATTCGTAATGTAATCCCTTATCGTTTTCTCTTTTTGCCTTACTCACTTCCGCCATATGTTCCTTGAACCTTATACACCCAACCGGCGGTTGTTAGATTTTCTAACAAATTTGTATAAGAACCTACCAAAACTTGTATGAGAACTGGGCATATGCAAAATTGTTAGATTCTTATACAAAAAATGTAAGAAAAGCTTACAAAATTGTTAGATTCTTATACAATATACCAATAGAGACTTGAGTTGATTGCTTCTACTGGAGAATACTAAATCGATGCCGAATTTCCTTAGTGGAGGGCGTAACGCGTTGGTGATGTGTTGATCATATATGGGACCGAAACTCTTCTTAGCGGCTCATCGATCGGTGTCAACGTTGTAAGTCCATTTCGTCGTAGGGTCCTTCCCTTCCCTTCTTGTTGATGATCGCGCGTAGTCTTCTCCTGGTATCCGTTGATCTTCGCTGTTTCCAAGATGTATTGTAGTTCCTTCGTTTTTCATTCTTCGCTCATGGGTATCGTCTGCATCCTGTGGATCATGTGATGAAATGCTGTCATTTTATGTTGGTACGAATGGTTCGATGTATATGGGATGACTCTCATGGTATTCGTGGGCTTCCTGTAGATTTCGAGGCTCAATGTTGTATTTGCTTCCGTGATGACTAGTAGATCCAAGAAGGGTAGTTTACCTTCTTTTTCCTCTTCGAAGGTAAATTTGATGTCCTTATGCATGTTGATTATCGCTTCCTAAATCCTGGGTAGATCCTTACGGTTGATGATGCTGAAAATGTCGTCAACGTATCTCCACCACTTCTCGGGTAGCATTCCTTGTTCTTGTAAGTTGTTCTCAAGATTCGCCATGAACAGTTCGCACAAAAACGATGATAGCGGATTTTCCATCGGTGCTCCTTTCGTCTGTTTGTAGTAGTTGCCACGAAATGTGAAGTTGTTCTCCGTCATAGCATAGCCTTGCCAGATTTAGGTACAAATTCACCTTTCCTCGCCATGTTGTTTCCATCCTTTGTGTTAGCAACAAATCCTCTAGAACAGAGGTTCCCAAACTTTTGGATATGCGACCCACTTAGCAGAATCCCATATTGCTTGCGACCCACCAGGTATCAAATGTATTGATTTTGTGAAATTAGATAAAAATGAGTTCACGTTAGATTAGACAAATCATAATAAATTGCTTTTTATCCCATCATTGTATTTGTCAAAATTTCGTCAATTTTTTAATTGGATGTGTTTTGGATTTGGATGGGATTTGAATTGAATTTGGGTTGGATTTGAATTGGATTTGAAATTTATTCAGATTGAATTTGAATTGGATTTGGATTTGAATTAGATTTGGATTGGATTTGAATTAGATTTGGATTGGATTTTGAATAAATTTGGATTTGATTTAGATTGGATTCGAATTGGATTAGGATTGGTTTTGGATTGAGTTCGGGGCTTAGATTTGGATTGTATAGGACTTCTTTCCATTTGCATAAATATCGTATAACAAAAAAAGGCCGTTGACATCATCAGGTTTGTTGTTCTTTAATCATCCAATCATTACGTGGATCCTAATTTAAAATATGGATTAGATTCGTGGGACAAAATAGTAACAATTATGAATTAAGATTTGTCTTTCGCGACCCACCACTGAACAGCCCACGACCCCCCTGGGGGTCGCGACCCACAGTTTGGGAACCTCTGATCTAGAATATTCAGAGCATCTTTCACTGGAACGCTAGGGAACAATGCCGCTACGTCGAATGATACCATTATGTCCTCTTCTTCGATGTGTCCTGATTCCAACAGCTTCTGGGCGAACTCCTGGGTGTTGATGACTGACCTGCTGGGGAATGGTTTCGGCATACTTTGGAACTCCTTTACCAACCATTTGGCTATGTTTTGGGTAAGGGAACCCACTGATGAAACTATCTCTCGCATCTCCTTGCCGGGTTTATTTATATTTGGCAGTCCTTTAATCCTAGGTAGAACTGGGTTTACTGTCGTCACTCGAGCCTCTCCGATGATCGCCTTACACTCCTTTATTGTTCTGTCCGTTAGTCTTATTAATTATTCCCGCATTTATGGTTTCAAATAAACTTTGAATCGCATTCGTTCGAAATTTTTGGTCGATTATCCACAAAGGTAAATGAAATTGTTACCAAATATGCAGTCATCCTGAGAAAATACACAATGAAAGAATAAAATAAATTACGTTGCGCAAAATATGTTGCAGCAATAAAATGGTATGGTGTCATATTATTATTGGAATTATTGTCGAGATGATCAATGATTGAAAAACGTGGAAAAACATCATGATTCGTACTCGAGAAGCGTGCCAAGCCTTTTTATGATGATGATGATGATGATGATACTATTGTAGCAAGGCACCTGCCGATAGCACTGGTCATATCTGACAAACGATTTAATCTTGTTTATATTATTGAATGCATTTCATCAAACTCCTGTATAAAGGGCCAAAAATGGGTGGGGTGGTTCCATACGCTTATGTAAAGACGCTTATGCAAAAACCACGGGATAAGTAGAGAATCTCCTTCCAGAAGAAAGTTCGTACAATCAATAATACAATTAAGCCATCGTTTCCCAGATTGACCCAATAGATGGGGAGAAGAGCCCGCCCTTTATCCATGAAATGTTAACAATAGGAAGTTGGCAATTCCACTCTTCCTATCCAAGTTGCTTCAATCGGGTGCCCTGATGGTTTATTTGTAATATATAGTCATATAGTTTAAATATACGTTGCTAATAAATACAATGGAATTCTCTGACCATATTTCAAATCGTTTGTCCTGGATGGGCATTCATTTTGAACACCAGTTCGTTTTGTAATTAACTGTCTTCAGAGATGGGAAAACGAATTGTAGAAGATCATCTTTGATAAAATCAGGAAATACACACTTAGTTCAGCTTGGCATTTTTAATTCTTTTACCTGAGAGCGCTCGGTTCGTGACTTTTGCTGATATCTCAGCTGAAAAGCAATTTGTTTACAACGGCTCTCAAAGGAGGCGCCGTAATCATACGTCCATTCAGTTGATATTTCAGCTAATGAACCTTAACTGAGATTTGCACAGCCGAGATCGGTGTAAAATTTTAAGTGTGTAGGTTTTATTTCAATTGAAATGAGATTCTTGAATTCTGAAAAGATGAGGTAAGAAGACGAAAGACAGTATCGAACCAAGCGTGCCAAGCTTTTTTATGGACACCTAAAATGAGTAGAAGAAATGAAAATATGTTTAAATGGAACAAATGATTGAAGATCAATCCATTTTCAGGGACATGTTCGAATTTTGAACAAAATTATGACAGTTTAATGCTTTCATTGAAAATTTTAACTAGTCACAGTTAGCAATCTGTTTGATCCATTTCTTAAAATTATAGTGGACACAGCATATGTCAAAAGGGGTGATTCAAAGCATTTATAGCACTGTCGCGTAAAAAGCTGGATATTGAGATCTGTACTCAAGGACTGCTTGGAGTATCGTAGATATTGAAAAAGTTCTGGACAGGCGCAGAATTTTATCATTAAGCATTTCAATTTCAATTATTTAACAAGAATATGGTAAGGTATGGTGTCGATTCCTGTGAACATAAAAATTACAACTCAAGTATATATATGTACTCTAGTATGGATGCTCTAGATTATCGTAGTGTCCGTAACCTGACCTGTGCAATATTTTTCCTGGATGGAGCAGTTAATTTTGAACATTTTTGCTGGAGAAAGCAAGGCTCTATCTCTTAAAACTGATTTTTGACAGCTGATTTTCGTTTTGGGTCATATATGACCCATCCGTATTGAATCGGTAAGTATGCTGGTGAGTCGGGAGCGCATTCAAAATATCAGGCACTGCGTACGAATGGCTGCCAATGGTGATCCAATGGGTTTCCCTTATTCTTATAGAACAAGTTGACTCGTATTTTAAAACACATGAAAAAACCGAAAAAACAAACAAGCAAATGAGGAAACATCGGCAAAATTCCACCCTTGATACATATTACATTGAGGAAATGATGTCCGGTCGATATCACTTACATAAAATGTGAAAACAAGGCTACCGCATTACGGGTGATTATGGTCTCCTACACAGGACCAGCAAACTCACCCGAGAGTTATCTTAATTCCAACGATTCGACGCGGAGCCTAGGCCTCCCTGTAGAGTCTGCGTTATCCGAATGTATTCGTTCCGCTTCGGATCCGAACAAATGGGATCATGCAAACATTCGAAATAAATATGTCGAACCGGGCACTCGCCTCCCTGTCCCTGCAGTCTGCAGTCAGCCAATACGGCGAAATGGATGCTCTCCAATTTGCCTTATCGGTTGGTTCTTTTTATGTCTCGGGGTTTTTATGTTTGTTCTCCATTAGACCGGATATCCATCTCTCTCTCCGGCCGATGGTGGTTTACCTATTCGAGTGTCTTGTCCGTGCCTCGAGTCATCGTCGGATGCAATTGTCGTGTTTGCAGATGATGGAACCACATCCCAATGAATGTCACGCGGTGCAACGATCGGAGAAAAGGTAATTTATTGTTTGCTTTTCGGATTTTTGACATAACTTTGCGGTCGTTGTCGGTGCTCCAGTGTCGAAATTCTAGGGCAGAGGAAGCGTACATTTTGAATGAACGAATAATGATTCATACCGGTGAGTCACTCCGCTATTGTAACGCGAAGTAGTTTAAAGAGGTTTTGGATATGCCTAGCTTGTAACTTTCCTAGGATTGTAACTTTCGTGTACTCACGGTTTTTACAAAAGAATTAAAAGAATAAACTCCAATTTAATACATTTATCACAACGTCTTTCTATATTGCTTGGCAGAAACCTCATGGCACAAACAAGTGACAAAGAATTAAAATTCGAAACGCACATGTTCCAAATCCCGTTGCATCCCATTCGAGCAACGGAAACTCCATAAAGTCAGAACGCACAGAGCAATCAACATTAATTTTAAGATCAGACAGAGGAAAGGATCACAATAAAAGAAGCAGAAAAATGTGGCAAAAAGTTGTAGTAAGAAAAAATACTACAACCTGAACGCGTGCCACGATCGGGAGTCGCATCAGCTGATGGTTGTTCGTTGAAGGTAAAAAAAATAACAAAATAACGATGATCTTCTGCGCCGGAAAGGTGAAGATCGCGGCGATCAAACAGGCTGCTGCTGCAGCAGACGATGGATGGGGAGACAGACAAAAAAAAAGTGAAAAGAACCTTAACCGAAGCAGGTGGTTTTCCCGTCAATAAGCTTCAGAAGCTGCGGCACAATGATGAGCGCGTGCTCGCGGTCTGGCGATTCTCCCCGGTCGTCATGTGTGATTTCGATAGGAAAATCTGAATCAAGAGGAAGGAAATTTGGGCTGAGAAAAAGACAATTATTGGACAAAGTAGCCGCAGCTGATCGAAGTAAGCCGGAAATTGTTGTGTCAATGGTGAAGCTTAATCCGCAGTGAATAAAAACTAAATGTAATGATAAAATATGTGTCAGAACAATATTTTTCATCCAACAAATTTAGAGGGGCTGTTATTCGTTATTAGCTAGACTAAGATGACGAGACCATCTCCTCTTTCCTGCCTCTTGACACGATGTTGTCTCGGGCAGATTCTCTCGCAGTAGTAAAATACCCCAAAAGGAGAATGACCGCACAACTCTCCTGCTGAAAAGGCAGACGCGCTGTATCCTTGAAGCGAAGCTATACACAAACGCTCAGTTCCCCTCTTCATCGCATCACATCCTATCGGCCAAACGACGAGAGCTCATTTATAAGCGCAGCCGGCTGCTGTCGCCGCCGGATCTTTTCCTGATCCGGACCCCTTCGACGCGTCGCGTCGCCCCCGGAAACTCCGAATGAGAACACCAAATTAAAGATGAATAAATTTTGTTACAAAATATAATCATTAGCTATTATCGCGGGCAGTCAACCAGCGCAGCAACGCAACATAAAGGGGAACTCCGAGAAGAGAGAAGATCAATCCTGATGGTATTGAAGAACGAAAAAAAAGTTGTATGCTGCTGGATAGCACCTGACGACTATCGGAAGACAGGAGCTCGCGCACGCTGCGCTGTTTCGGCCGGCGATCAATGAATCGACTGCTTTGAGCGTGCTTACAGCGGCACACTAGGAGTTAACTTTCTGAAATCAGTATGGCGAAAGGCATCTAAGGTTCGATTTCTCGAAATTAAGCACTTTAATCGAAAAACATTTGGTAGGCGTTGTAGCGGACACCATCCCTCATAACCGGTACCAAATAGTTTTTCATGAAAAGTTCCTAATTTTAAGAAAACCAGCGTTAGATGTATTTCGCCATACAAATTTCTGGCGGTTAACTCTTGCTGGCTATTTTGTGCATATACTATAGCGCCTGGATGTGGCTGCGGTGGGTAGAAAATCAGCCACTGCCAATAATTCATTAAGACAGTTTGTGTGCGGTTTCTCAATCAACCTGCCGACGATCAGCAGCGTCTTCCTCATTTCAAATTCATTGACATCGTTTGACACAGTCGTTTTACTTGTCGTTGTCATCATCATCGTTTTTTGAGTGTGACAAAGCTAATGAAACATGACATTTTTTCTGGCGTTTGGGCTTTGATGAAACTTGTTTGATCAAATAATTTTATGCAGATTGGAAAATTGGCCGTTTTGGCACGTGCATTTCAGCAGTGCAGAAAATAATTAACGTGTTTGCTTTTTCAGCTGTGGAGTTCATATAAATATTGATTCTACAATGATGTAATAGATATTTTGGAATACAAATTACATATTTTATGTTTTATCATTTTATTCATGAAAAATGATCAAACCGCTCTTACACAATTCTGTCTGACGCACCTTAAGTAAGCAGAATACATTAGTCCTGTCTATTTTTGGTATCCATTCAACCATTCCAACCTACTTCGAGTCCGTTTGTGTTTGTGTTAACTTCGCTCGAAACAGATTGGAAGTTGGAGGAGCTGTCAGTTTGAGTGGAAAAATAAAAACATTGTCGTCCATTAACGAAAGAACCTGAAATAGCTTGAATTCACTTGACTGCTCTTTCCCAGTCAACACAAAATCGTATATGATGCAACATAAGATGCTAAAGTGGAGGCGATATACGTACATATTGTATGGGGAAGTACCTATATGGCCTCCACTTTAGCATCTTATGTGACATCATATACATCTTATGTTGGCTGGGTTGTTACTTTGTTACTTCGAGTCATTAGACAGCACTAATGTTTGAACCGGCTACTCTCGGATAGTCCCAGACGTAACAAACAGGATGTTCAGCTTTTACCACACTGAAGAACGTATCGCCGTCGTGTTTGCAATGAAAGTAAAAATGTAAATCTTTCGTCAGGTTATGGGTTCAGATTATAACGGATCGGTTGCTGCTAGAGGACAGCCAGCTTCCGCTTCCGCGAAACAGTGTGCACGCGAACGATGTATATAATGTACTCAAAGGTTACCAACAGAAGACCACCCCCTCGATTCTCGTATTACTGCTGAAAATACTATGCCAGATAATTTGTGTGATAAGGTCATGCAGAAAACATTTTCAAGAGTTTGACGACATTTTCCGATCGACTGTTATTCATACGCAGATTTTTATGCTGCTTCGGAGCCTTCCTATACCCTTCAATTGCGTAGTCGTTATATATGAAAGAAACAATATTCTTATAGGTATTATTATACGCCGCCGCCAGTCTCTTCAATGTATCTTGATAAGGAGAAACCTTCACAGCACATGCGTGGTG
This sequence comes from Armigeres subalbatus, assembly GCF_024139115.2. NCBI lineage: Eukaryota > Metazoa > Arthropoda > Insecta > Diptera > Culicidae > Armigeres > Armigeres subalbatus. The sequence goes on from NC_085139.1 coordinate 289,420,723, forward strand.
GCTTCAGCATATGATCGTCGACCGAAGTGACGCGCTCTACAGTAGCGCGATCTATCAAGCGCCTTTTATTACATTGTATATTCCGCTACGAATAGAAAAACTAACACCTAGTGGCTTCTGCATACTGATGATCATGTTCCATTAACGCATACTGTAGAAGAATGATCAATCAGACACTATTTTTAAGCTACAGAATAAAAATAGTCGACTACTTAGAGGGAAAGGTGGAGTTTCAAGGAAGAAAGTTGGTTATATGTGCTATAGTGATGACAAGCTTAGCTGGGTAGCGCGAATTTGCCACTTTTGCTAGAAAAAGGGACACATTAAACAGGATTGCGGGAAGTGTTTATAGCACAGAAGAGCGGAAGCTTCTCACGGCAAGAATCAAGCGGCCATTCGAGGGCCAAAGCGGCGCAGAGTGTCGCATTCGTTGTTGACGAGAAAAGTTCGGTGAGCTGGCCAAAGCGCCATTTCCGGTCAAAAATTGTATCTCGTTTTATTGGCTCAGTCGATTCTTTGTCAACTTTGTCAAAGAACCCATATTTTAAAGCCTCTAACTATTTTAAAAATCGAAAACAAAACTCAAAAAAGTGCTGCGCGTGTGAACCGGCCTGAAAAATTCACCCGATGTTTGTTCAAAGTTGGGCAAATGTTGGGTCAATCTAAAAAACATCTCTTGTTCGATTTTTTGTTTAAAATTTCAAAAATACTTAGAGGCGTAAAAAAATATGGGTTCTTTGGAAAAGTTGACCTTAAATAAAATAAAGAATCGATCGCTTATAAAATTCATCTAACCAACCATAATTCGTTAATTCGGCCGAAAATTTAATTTAAACCAAATGGTCATACGACCTAATATCAATTCGACGCAATGTCCGTCCGACCAAGTGTCATTCGACGAAACATTCACCAAAGTCAATATCCTGACGGGAATATCTAGCGTTCTCCTATCATTTATTATTTTATGAACTCTTCACTCTTTGGACAATATTGGAACAATAATCATTATGCTTTTTGAAATACTGCAATAAATAATTTGTTTTTTTTTAAATTATTATTGACTATTCCTGTCTTCCAAATATTAATTTGACGGAACGGCGTTCGACTAAATTTAGCATGATTATTCATTCCAAAATCAACTTTCGACCTCATGTTCATTCGACCAAATGTCCAAATGTACGAAGATTCTTTATTCTAAAATCTGATTTCGGCTAAATGTCCATTCGACGTAGTGTCCTTTCAACCAAACGTCATTCGCCCAAATGTCCTACGCCTTTAATGGACTAAAAATCAACATGAAGGTCTTCGATGTCTGAACTATTTTCATGAGTTGGACTCTTGTAAGTTAGAGTTTAGCTTAAGTAGGAATATAGAACATGCGACACACCTTTGGACTCATCCCAGGGGCAATCTAGCTTTCCTAGCCGAGTGGAAATTTCTACATTGGGAGAAGGGCTTCTCCTTTCTGCCGCCTGCCGTTGTAACCGTGTCACTCCGCACTATCGATTAAACTCGACCCGTTCACGTGTTTCTTCCTTGGACGAGGAGGTATTCCGACAACGGGAGAACACGAAATTTCACAATTCCACAACAGTTTTGCACTACGGGAGATGTATAGGGAAATTTTCACTCGTGAATGTTATCCAGTATTTTGCGCTCGGTAATGGCGGCCAAGTGAGTGCCCTTTTGACATTCAAGAGGTAGAAAATATTTACATATTGCAATCAATGTAGGCCTCGATTACATGAAAAATATTGGCACTCATCATGTCTGCCTTGAACGGATTATTTTGTTTACCATCATAAGTCAAAAATTTCCTTTTTTGATTTGTTTGTTATTTTTTTATTCGCTTGAAATCTATCCTGTTTTTAATTATGCATTTTTATTTTCCAGCATTAGAATTCGATATATAGGCATACTTTATTGCTTCGTATTTAGCCTGTTCTCCTTGTATGTTGCAGCGAATTGCAGCCGTAACTGAAAACTGAAGATGCAGCCGTCAGACGGACTAGATGTTCTTAACGGACGGACCAAACTTCGAACACCCGAAAACCTGGGAGAGCTTGACGAACATTAGGCTTTATTTGTATTCGATGATTTTCGTTCAACGGACTTGCACATGCTTGTACAGGCAAGAACAACATAAACTTTCTCAAAACTCAATTTTAAGTTCGCGATTTAAAAAAGTATTTTTCATTAAAACTACAGAATCTACATACAGTCATGCAGAATCAATACTTTGGGCAAGTGAATTCAGCATTGCTATTTCAAAAAATAATTGTCCTTCAAGCTCTGGTGTCTATTGATAAAAGGGAATCCATAAACTCGCCTGTATCTGTGTTATTTGTGTCCGTTGTATTCAAATAAATGACCATCATTTTAGAAAGAACCAGCAGTGCCAATAATCTACGTCATGGCAGGTGTTACTACATCAGGGTACACCATGTGCCTAGATTCAACAAAGATTTTATTACTATAGGAATTATTATTTTAATATAAGAAACAAAAAAACATAATAAAACGGATATATTTAAGAGAGAACAAAAGCACTTAGCGTAACTTGAACAAATAAGATTATGTACTAGACAAAATTGAAATGAATTTCACCTCTCTAAATATCTACAGATACCATTTCTTTTTATTTTCAGATTATATAGTGAATTTATACTGAAAGTGGTTGTATTCTTGCAGCTTCTATTTATGAAACACGATTCTCACAAATTATTATGTTTTGCTTAGTAGTATTGAACAATACTGACTCTCCAAGTTTTCTGCTAGTTGTTTTTTAGTTGTGGGTGCATTTCACTGCTACTGTGAGTTCAGGTTCAGACAAAACAAAGGGAGTTCGGCTGCATATTGCTTGTGGTTAACGAATTCTTCAACTAGAAAAGATGAATATTGAAATTAGAATCCTGGCGAATGAGGGAAACAAACATATCAAGGAAGTTTTTTGACGTTTAGGGAAACAAATTGTTGATTGTTGAGCGGATGAGTGCCAATAGTTTTCATTGAATCGAAGCCTACCTTGATTAAAATAGGTAAATATTTTCTACCTCTTGAATGTCAAAAAGGCACTCACTTGGCCGCCATTACCGAGCGCAAAATACTGGATAGTGATTTTTGGCACTGCCTCGTGGATCTTCAACCACGCCCTATGGACCAGTCTCTTCCACGATCGCGTGGGGGTTTTTGCGTTAGTCACTACACTCGTCTGATAAAACCCCTGGTTTTGTACAATTCGCGAATAAGAGGGCTCTTCACTTGTAGGAAACACCACGTCGGTCACGAAACGGAACGATCTCACCAGCAACTTTTTGTCCTACTGGTCTCCGAATGGTGAAGGGGGGGTTTGGGGGTGGATAATAAAAAATAATATTAAAATGAATTGTAATTAATTTCCACTCCGGGTAGCTTAATACCCGGCATATAGGCAATTAACTTTGAATGTACTGATCTCGAGTGGCGATCTCTCTTCGCTTGTGTGGTCGTGTCGGGATCTGACGACCAAACTGGCACAACCTCACACAACCCTACTTCATTGAGCGCCGTTGCTGATGAAGCAAGTGTGTAGGAGCCGGACAATACTAAATACTCATCCTACTTGGTTGACATGTGTACAAAAATACATTTGAGAGAGTTAGTTCTGAAAATGTATTGCGAGAGATCGGCTGGTACCTGGTGCTGGGAATTTGGTTTCATCAGTACCCGCTAAGCTGCGGTGGACGACGGAGGTCCTTCGTAGCTTAGTAGGGAAAGCACCTGTCATGCGAACTGGGGTCGTGGGATCAAACCCCACCGAAGGGCGGTTACCCTCCAATACCTTTTCCGAACTAAATCCATCACATGTTGTACATATGCATAATAAAGTTTCAGACATAGTAATTAAAATGAAAAAAAATCAAAAAACTCCTCGAATTTGTTAAGGTGGTTATACAACAAAGCCACAAATCAGCCATCTTGGAAACCACGTGCTTTTTCTAGTGATTTTTCAAGAGCACATATTGAGAGAACAACGACGCCCATGGGGATCACAACATCTGTAGATCGTTTGATTACTAATGCTAAGCAATCGACTTTAATTTCAGCATTGTACAAAAAATATTACGCTGGTTTTGAACTTTTGATAATAGGAGTAGAAAACCGTGTGGTGAATTTGAAATTCACCACATGGTTTGATTGTATAATCACCTTAAGGTGATTATACAATAAAGCCAAAACCAGCCATCTTGGAAACCACGTGCGTTTCCAATGATTTTTCAAGATCACGAGCTGGGAGAACCCTATCACGCATTAGGCTGAAAAAAATTGTAGATTATTTGCTTACTCATGCTGAGCAATCGACTTAAATTTCAGCACTCTGAGAAAAATATTAAGTCCTAAATGGGCTTTTAGAAATAAGAGTAAAAACATGTGGTGAATATAAAATTCACCACGGGATCCATTGTATAATCACCTTAAAGAATATTTTGAAAATCCTCAAAATAATCCGAATTTTATTTTGTTGCCCTCTCAAAATATTATTTTTTGGCAAAAAATCCGAAGGGGGAAAGACAAAATAGATTTTAACTATTTGTTTCCGCCTAATAGGTTTTAGATAATTTTAAGTTTGTTATTATGGGACATTTGTTGAAATGTAGCAAGCTCCAAGGAACTTCATTACACCATTAAATACACATTACAGAATTCGATGAACATGTACGACACTCCAAACTGTCCTCAGATCCTTACATTCAAATCGATCAACAAGAAGATGGACATTTTTTCGAAAATTAACTTTTAGTCCATTATAGACGTAGGACATTTGGTCGAATGGACATTTAGTCGAAATCAAATTGTAGCATGAAGAACAATCGTACATTTGTGCGAATAATGTTTGGCCGAATAAAATTTGGTTAAAAGCGGATTTTCGAATGAATAATTGAGCATGAGCATGATGACCCTGCCATTCGTAGTTGCTACTCCGTGATCGACCAGAACAATCGCAATTGCACAGGGAACCAATGGATGGAAGCATGGGTTTTTGTTCTCCACTCCAACAGTCCACAGTCCGAGAGGTCTAGTATTTTTTTTTTTTTGGAAGGTCGATAACGGGCGCTGGCCACGTCCTCATGGTCATCGGGGATGGGAAGGAATTAATGATGCAGTTACTAGCCCACTGCAAGCCGAGAACACCTTTGCACTCGCCACGAGTTCATGCGGAGTTTTATTGGAATCTGGGGATTAGGTTTTATGGCAGAGGTTCGTCTTGGTTAACGGGTTGCTAATGTTTTGCTCATTTGGAATTCTAACAGTTACCTGCTAGAACTAATCATGTTGTAGGTATATGGATAGAAGATGGAAACGGTATGAAAGCCCATTTCCAGTTCTAGCGATTGCTAGAACATGAGAAATATATGAAAAGATACAAAATAGGAGGAATGGAATGGGCCTGGGATTGAACCCACGACCTCCTGCGTATGAGGCAGGATTTTTGAATGAATATTTTTGATACATTTAGACGAATGACGTTTCGTCGAATGGATATTTGAAAACCCAGATTAATCCACCTAGCGGTGATGGTGCCTTTCTCGCGCAAATAGGTAATAAATGCAGCCTTTACGCTTACTCCTCGATGATGTACGAGAAAATAGGTCCGCAACGCCAAAGCTCCGCAAGAACGTGGTAAGGGAACGCTAAACTTGGGGGAGGGGGCGCCCAGGTACCCCACATGCTCCGTTAGCGGCCTGCTATTTATTTCACCCCTTGGCACGGGTCGTTTGATACCGTAGGATTAGGGGTTAGGGGACGTCATATCATTAGCTTATTTTTGAAAGTAATTTGAAGGATATTTAGCCATTCTTCCGGGCAGAGAACAGCATTTACTCGCGGAAGGTTCATGTAGTCCTTAAATATCTTCACAGCTGTAGGGACTCCAAAGGTTACCCTCGTTATCGTCCTTTCTTGGATTCCTGGAGATATAGTCTCCAGTTCTTCGTTATTTACATCTCCCTTTTTATAAAAATTTGGTCACTAAAATAATTTAAAGGTTTTCCGTCATTTGTATGTAACCTGTATAGTCGGATGTTGCCGAGTGGACTGTTTCATTATCGCTCTCGTCATTTTCATCACCAGAAGATGATGAGGTTTCTTGTTGTTGTTGTTCATTTGCATTTATCTCAGGTTTCATTCATTTATTTAGTTTACATCTAAACAGATAACACTGAATCGACAATTTTACGCCACAATACACTGTTCGAGGCCGCATCTCTCCATCCTCGGATACGCCCCACGCTCGCCAAGTCGTTTTGCACCTGGTCTGCCCATCTCGCTCGCTGCGCTCCACGCCGTCTCGTACCTGCCGGATTGGAAGCGAACACCATCTTTGCAGGGTTGCTATCCGGCATTCTTGCAACATGTCCTGCCCATCGTACCCTTCCGGCTTTAGCTACCTTCTGGATACTGGGTTCGCCGTAGAGTTGGGCGAGCTCGTGGTTCATTCTTCGCCGCCACTCGAATACTCCGAGTGCTTGCAAGTCCTCCTCGAGCATTGTCCATGTTTCATGTCCGTAGAGGACAATCGGTCTTATTAGCGTCTTGTACATGACACATTTGGTGCGGTGGCGAATCTTTTTCGACCGCAGTTTCTTCTGGAGCCCGTAGTAGGCCCGACTTCCACAGATGATGCGCCTTCGTATTTCACGGCTAACGTTGTTGTCAGCCGTTAGCAAGGATCCGACGTAAACGAAATCCTCGACCACCTCGAAGGCATCCCCGTCTATCGTAACACTGCTTCCCAGGCGGGCCCTGTCGCGCTCGGTTCCGCCCACAAGCATGTACTTTGTCTTTGACGCATTCACCACCAGTCCAACTGTTGTTGATAAGAAAATTATTTTGAGCTTTTTAGTGGAATGTCTTCACTTGTCCTAAGACGAGTTTATACCATCCCATTGTATCTTGACAGATACGTATTTCGACCTCAACAGTAAGGTCTTCAGTGTCTCGTACCTGACTCGACTTGAAGTAAATGATCGCAGCTTACACTATTCATACTATGCGTAGGTATAATAATTTATCTAGGTACTTATCTAGTTACATTTACTACGGTACGGTGCTTACTTCTACTCGCTTGTTGCGCTTAATGCTTAGGTATAAACTTGAAGAGCCAGGAGCTACCATTTCCTTGATCTTTATTCAACAACCGCGTTTGCACCTGTCAGTAGATTTTTCAAACTCTCAGCTACATCAAGTTTCCATGACGAAGAGACATTTCTTAAAATTTTAATGTTTGATGTCGTAATTGAATGATTTTCTTGATATACATGTTCAGCTACCTTAGACCTAAACTCATAATTCAATCCCTTATCAGTTTCCCTCTTAGCCTTACTTACTTCTGCAATATGTTCTTTGAACCTTACATCTAACGATCTTTTTGTTTGACCTACATATACTTTATCACACCGTGAACAATTAATTTGATAAACCCCGGCCTTATTTAACATTTCTACTCTATCCTTTGTAGAGCCCAAAAGTTGCTTCAGTTGATTGCTTCTGCTGGAGAATACTAAATCGATGCCGAATTTCCTCAGACGATGGCGTAGCTGGTGGGTGATGTGTCGGTCATAGGGGACCGATACTCTCTTCAGCGGTTCATCGATCGGTGTCAGTGTTGTCAGTTCGTTTTTCCGTAGGTTCCTCTGCTTTTTGTTGATGATTGCTTGTATTGTTCTTTCCTTGTATCCGTTGATCCTCGCTGTTTCCAAGATGTGTTGTAGCTCCTTCGTTTTTCCTTCTTCGCTCAGGGGAATCGTCTGCATCCTGTGGATCATGTGATGAAAAGCTGCCATTTTATGCTGATACGAATGATTTGATGTGTATGGGATGACTCTCATGGTGTTGGTGGGCTTCCTGTAGATTTCGAAGTCTAATGTTGCATTTGTTCCCTTGATGGCCAGTAGATCCAAGAAAGGTAATTTACCTTTCTTTTCCTCCTTGTGGGTGAATTTGATGTCCTTATGCACGTTGTTTATCGCTTCCAAAATCCTGGGTAGATCTTTCCGGTTGATGATGCTGAAAATGTCGTCCACGTATCTCCACCATTTCTCGGGTAGTACTCCTTGTTCCTCTAGGTTGTCCTCCAAATTCGCCATGAATAATTCGCACAAAAACGGTGATAACGGATTTCCCATAGGTGCACCCTTCGTTTGTTTGTAGAAGCTTCCACGGAATGTAAAGTAGTTCTCATTCATACATAATCTTGCAAGCTTGAGATACATCTTTACTTTTTCTCGCCCTGCTGTATCCGTCCGTTGTTCTAACAGCCAATCCTCCAAAAGGTTCAGAGCATCCTTCGCTGGAACGCTTGGGAACAATGCCGCTACGTCGAATGATACCATGATGTCCTCATCTCCGATGTTTCCTGACTCCAATATCCTTTTGGTGAACTCGGCATCGATTTAGTATTCTCCAGCAGAAGCAATCAACTGAAGACACTTTTGGGCTCTACAGAGGATAGAGTAGAAATGTTAAATAAGGCCGGGGTTTATCAAATTAATTGTTCACGGTGTGATAAAGTATATGTAGGTCAAACAAAAGATCGTTAGATGTAAGGTTCAAAGAACATATTGCAGAAGTAAGTAAGGCTAAGAGGGAAACTGATAAGGGATTAAATTATGAGTTTAGGTCTAAGGTAGCTGAACATGTATATCAAGAAAATCATTCAATTACGACATCAAACATTAAAATTTTAAGAAATGTCTCTTCTCCGTGGAAACTTGATGTTGCTGAGAGCTTGGAAATCTACCGACAGGTACAAACGCGGTTGTTGAATAAAGATCAAGGAAATGGTAGCTCCTGGCTCTTCAAGTTTATACCTAAGCATTAAGCGCAACAAGCGAGTAGAAGTAAGCACCGTACCGTAGTAAATGTAACTAGATAAGTACCGTCAACTGGGGGGAAGATGATCATTGAGGTGGAGATGATCATTTGATGTGTCAGTCAAAAGTGCCAAATTTTTAATGAAACGGTAGTCAACAATATTCTCCGTTCAAGTAATGTTACCGCTAGGTAGAAATCCGAGTTTTTCGATTATAATCATGAAAATGTATTTTGTGGAAGAAAGAGAGAGATAGTCATAAATGACGCTATTTTCGTTTCAAATATTGACTTCTTAGACTTCTTTACGTAGTAAATTCAACATTCATACAAATAACCTAGTGTATTTTGACTACTAGGTCATAATGGTTTTAGTAGAGCTGTCTTGATCAACTTCACCCCAAACCAGATTATTCAAAAAATGTGTGATAATTTAATTTATTTTAATAAATGCGAACGCATTTCAGAAAACTAAAGTTGTTGATTATTGCAACGTATAGCAGTACATGTTTTAAAAATATTTGTTTCGATTTAAAATGTAAACACACATTGTTATTGCATGTTTTGTCTTAAAAATGATCATCTTCCCCCCAGTTGACGGTACCTAGATAAATTATTATACCTACGCATAGTATAAATAGTGTAAGCTGCGATCATTTTCTTCAAGTCGAGTCAAGTACGAGACACTGAAGACGGCCTTACTGTTGAGGTCGAAATACGTATCTGTCAAGATACAATTAAGTGGTGGAATTCAATGGGATGGTATAAACTCGTCTTAGGACAAGCAACTTTTGTTGCTTCACGTTTCAGGCGGGTGTACAGTTCGGCCGACAATGTCCATGTCATCCGCGAAGCAAATAAATTGACTGGATCTGTTGAAAATCGTACCCCGGCTGTTACACCTGGCTCTCCGCATGACACCTTCTAGCGCAATGTTGAACAACAGGCACGAAAGTCCATCACCTTGTCTTAGTCCCCGGCGCGATTCGAACGAACTGGAGTGTTCGCCCGAAATCTTCACACAGTTTTGCACACCATCCACCGTTGCATTGATCAGTCTGGTAAGCTTCCCAGGGAAGCTGTTCTCGTCCATAATTTTCCATAGCTCTACGCGGTCTATACTGTCGTATGCCGCCTTGAAATCAACGAACAGATGGTGCGTTGGGACCTGGTATTCACGGCATTTTTGAAGGATTTGCCGTACAGTAAAGATCTGGTCCGTTGTCGAGCGGCCGTCAACGAAGCCGGCTTGATAACTTCCCACGAACTCGTTAACGAATGGTGACAGACGACGGAAGATAATCTGGTATCACTTTGTAGACGGCATTAAGGATGGTGATCGCTCGAAAGTTCTCACACTCCAGTTTGTCGCCTTTCTTGTAGATGGGGCATATAACCCCTTCCTTCCACTCCTCCGGTAGTTGTTCGGTTTCCCGATTATGACTATCAGTTTGTGCAGGAAAGTGGCCAGCTTTTCCGGGGCCATCTTGATGACCTCAGCTCCGATACCATCCTTACCATCTGATTTATTGGTCTTTAGCTGTTGGATGGCATCCTTAACTTCCCTCAAGGTGGGGCTGGTTGGCTTCCATCGTCCGCTGAAGTGACGTAGTCATCTCCTCCGCTGCCTTAACTTTCACTGCCTGTACTCTCAGCGCCATTCAGATGTTCCTCGTAGTGCTGCTTCCACCTTTCGATCACCACACGTTCGTCCGTCAAGATGCTCCCATCCTTATCCCGGCACATTTCGGCTCAAGGTACGAAGCTTTTGCGGGATGCGTTGAGCTTCTGATAGAACTTGCGTGTTTCTTGAGAACGGCACAGCTGTTCCATCTCCTCGCACTCCGCTTCTTCCAGGCGGCGTTTCTTCTCCTGAAAAAGGCGGGTCTGCTGTCTCCGCTTCCGTCTATAACGTTCCACGTTCTGCCGGGTACCTTGCTGCAGCGCGACCGCCCGCGCTGCGTCCTTCTCCTCGTTCCGTCGACTTCGACCCATATACCCGACGTTGTTCTCCGCTGCGTCGTTAATGGCTGCTTTGACTGTATTCCAGCAGTCCTCAAGAGGGGCCCCATCGAGCTCACCCTCTTCCGGCAACGCTGCCTCGAGATGCTGCGCGTATGCAGTGGCGACATCAGGTTGCTTCAGTCGCTCTAGGTCGTACCGCGGCGGTCGTCGGAACCGAACATTGTTGATGACGGATAGTTTTGGGCGAAGTTTAACCATCACCAGATAGTGGTCAGAGTCAATGTTACCGCCACGATATGTCCTGACGTCGATAATGTCGGAGAAGTGCCGTCCATCAATCAGAACGTGGGCGATTTGTGATTCTGTCTGCCGGGGGGAGTTCCAGGTGTAACGAAACGGGAGGATGTGTTGTAGGGAGATGCGGCGAATGACCATATTCGTGGAGGCAGCGAAAACAATTAGTCGTAGGCCGTTTTCGTTCGTCAGCCGGTGAGCGCTGAACTTCCCAACAGTCGGTCTAAACTCCTCCTCTTGGCCAACCTGAGCGTTCAAATCTCCTATGATGATTTTGACGTCGTGGCTTGAGCAGCTGTCGTACTCACGTTCCAGCTGCGCGTAGAATGCGTCTTTATCATCATCAGTGCTTCCGGAGTGTGGGCTATGGACGTTGATTATGCTGAAGTTGAAGAACCGGCCTTTGATCCTCAACCTGCACATTCTTTCATTGATCGGCCACCACCCGATCACGCGCCTTTGCATATCGCCCATCACTATGAAAGCTGTTCCCAGCTCGTGTGTGTTGCCGCTTGCCGCAGCTCTGGTAGATGGTATGATTACCTCTAAACGTTCGCACCATTGATCCCTTCCAACAAACCTCCTGCAGCGCTACGATGCCGAATCCACGGTCCTTGAGCACATCGGCGAGTATGCGTGTGCTCCCGATGAAGTTGAGAGATTTGCAGTTCCACGAACCGAGTTTCCAATCGCTAGTCCCTTTTCGTCGCGGTGGTTTTCGCCGATGGTTCCGGTCTGTACTCTTGATTGTTCGTTGCGTGAGTTTTTTTTAAGGCTGGCTTGCAGGGCCTGACACCAAACCCCCTAAATTTCCGGAGGACCATTCCTTTTTATTCCCGGTGGATCATGGTGCACAGTTTCACTTAGAGTCCCTCGCTGGCACTCGGACGATGATCAGCCGCCCCTAACATGGAGAACAGACGCTGTTGTGAGCCGATCCTGACATGGAGAACAGACGCTCAGTAAGATTTGCACCTCCGAAGAGGAGCACGGGGAGGTAGGGATAGCAGTTGCTTGGTAAAAGGACCTAAGGCTAAGGACCGCGAGATGGGGTCTATTTTATTCCTTCAGGTACGCGACCGGTAGTTCTCTACGGACACTAGACCTGGACGATGCTCGTGGAGGACCAACGCGCACTGGGAGTTTTCGAAAGGAAAGTGCTGCGTACCATCTATGGTGAAGTGCAGAGGGCGGACGGATCGTGGAGGAAGCGAATGAACCACGAATTGCATCATCTGTTGGGAGAACCATCCATCGTTCACACCGCGAAAAAAATCGGAAGACATGGCGTAGGCCGGGCACGTAGCCAGTATGTTGGACAGTAACCCGGTCAAAATAGCTCTCGACAACGATCCGACGGGAACAAGAAGCCGAGGAGCACAGCGGTCAAGGTGGATCAGGTGGAGGACGATTTGCGGACCCTTCGCAGACTGCGTGGTTGGCGAAGTGCAGCTATGGACCGAGCTGAATGGAGAAGACTTTTATGTGCATACTCATACTCCTTCGGTGACCACCCCATGATCACAATCACCTGACTCGGCAAATACACTCTGTATTAAAGCGTAAACAGCTGACAGGATACAATCTCGGTAGCCAGCTTTCGGTCACCAACTGTGACTCTCAACTTTTGGAACCGCTGTAATTACGCTCAAAGCAGGTGATTCATTAACAAGGAATGCGATGAACACGTTATACGCAAAGCAAGAATCCGTGCAGATACGAATAACTGGTGAGTGCCGTTTGCTTCCAATGAATCACCTGCTTTTAACGTAATTACAGCGGCACACTAACAGTTAACTTTTTGAAATCAGTATGGCGAAAGGCATCTAAGGTTCAATTTCTCAAAATTAAGCACCTTTATCGAAAAAATATTTGGTAGGCGTAGTAGCGGACACCTTCCTACATAACCGGTACCAAATAGTTTTTCATGAAAAGCTCCTAATTTTGAGAAAACCCGCGTTAGATGTCTTTCGCCATACAAATTTCTGGCGGTTAACTCATGCTGGCTATTTGCGCATATACGATAGCGCTTGGATGTGGAAGCGGCGAGTAGAAAATCAGCCACTGTCAATAATTCATTTGCAGATACTGGTAACTCAGTGATTGGCAAAATCACGGATGAAAAGGGAAGCCCAAAATGTATGGTTTGCGTATCGTGTTCTCACGTGTGACGAAGACAAGTTGTGGTATTCATAACTGAGCGGCATCTCAAGCGAAAGATGATGCTATGTAGGAATCAGTAACCCTGCGAACGAAGTTTACAACAAATGTAAATCGAATAGGGTTACTGCTCCTGGACTTTATCTCATAGCTCCGATATTCATCCCACGAAAAAAAAAAAAAACAAAGCGATGTAAAGGTAGGGGGAATGACGGCTTTGGCAGGTCTTGTTCTATTATTGGCAGGGGGATTTTTATGACTGACTAGGCTCAAATTTGGCCTAAGCATTCTTTGCATATCAAAGAATATTGTGACCAAATTTCATAAAATTTGATCGACAAAAACCCCCCTGCCAATAATAGAACAAAACCTGCCAAAGCCGTCTTTCCCCCTATTTGATTTTTTTTTCTTATTTTGGCGGTTTTTTCAGCAGTCAGCACGCTTGTTAGCAAAAAAAGCGAGAAATTGGTGCCGTTTTTCTTTGTTTCGCGATGAGATGATTATATGTTCAGTGAGATGGAAAACGGAGCAGTTCCCCTAGTTCTCATGCTGCAAAATGCATAAATCACAATGAATGCAAAAAAGGCAAGCTTCCTCAGCCGTCATCATAGTTCTTTTCATCCCAGGAACAGCACATCATTCAATCAAAATTCAAATTAATTGATATGGTCCGACAACGCCCGATCTCCCGTCCTCTCACCCGAACCCAAAAGACGCTGACCGTATCGAAGCAACTTCCCTAATCCGTAAGCGTAAAACGACACCCCTTGAACCTCCGGAGAAGATCTCACCGATATTCCTGAAAGGGTGATTTCTACTCTGACCTCCGACGATGACCTCCAGGGGGAATCGAGGAAAACGAACTACCTGACGACCGGACATCCATCAGGGGTCAGTTTATCCCTCTTTATGGGAATATCCGAATGCGGATCCAGTTTTATGAGAATGACCACCACTTTCGACAGCGACGACGACGCTACTGCGAGCAACAGCGCGTGTTCCGTACATAACAAAGTATAATTGTTTATTACGCTCCGGGACCCGCGCGGGCTGCTGCTGTCCAGTTGGCAACGTCAAGGGGCGATCCTTGTTTGTACCTGCTGATCCGTTCAAGTTGCCCGACGCATGTACATAAGGCCGAGGTAGTGGCCGTTGTTTTTGTTGTTGTCCTCGTTGCGCCATCGGAGGGCGCAACAAGGGGTAAGTGTAATTTAAATTAGACCCTCAGATTAGCATATTTTTAGGGTGAGCGGTGATTCTCGGTGATATATAAAAGCGGTGAATTTGGGTCGAGAGGATGTCAGAGCTTCACGCAACGCGAAATGAAACGCACGGTCACTGATCGATCTAAGCAAACGGTGAACGGCTGCTTCGATTTGGTCACCACGCACCCGCCCGGTTGAAAAGCGAACCGAAGTAGGCGTTCGACCAATACCAGAAGTGGTCCGAGTAGTGTGCGGTGGATTGGATCATCTTTTTTCTAGTGTCTCCCTCCACGTCTTGGCATAACCAAACAGCCCGCTGGCCACAATGGAAGAGATAGAGGGTGCGGGCAATTCATGCCTCCTCGTATGATTGATGTTCGTCGCATCTATCGGGTGATGATGTGATGGAGCGAGCGGTCGGGCACGGGCTAGTCTGCTGGCTCTAGGGGGGACACAGCCAATAATTCAACTGTAAAAATTCAGAGACCGCGTCTTTGGCAGATATGGGTTTGGACGGTTGGAGAAATGAGCTGTGGTTGGTACCCCTAACCTCTATCGACCGCAAATGTATAGGAAGCGAAGAAAACGTGTAATTTGGAATTCCATCACATAGTAGGCCACCGGTGGCACTCCATCGTTGCTACTGTTGGGACGGGTTGTGGACGGAGGAAGCTTCGGAGAGCTATGCCAATGCTGGGTATCATCATTTGCCGAACGGCGATGGCAATCAGATTTCTATGGTCACAACAGAGTAGTTGTGGATGACCATTTCGGATTGCGTATATGGTAGGATGGACTAATAGTTTCTGGGGAAAACAATTATAGTGAGACGGGATGTAATTAAGAAATGGCGTCTTTCGCAAGCAAAACAGATTCATTTAGCAGATTTAACAGTACATACATACGCGTTTGAGAGAAATACTATGTTCTTGGCTTGAGCCAATTCTTAGCTTAGTAGTTTGAACCTCTACGGTTATTCATTGAATTCTTTCGGTGCTAACCAGTAATGCATGAAAGTGTATTGTGGCTTGCAACAAAATGACAATTTTGTGATCATTTTTCAAGACTCTCATAGATGTGAAAAATATATCCGCAGTTCTAATAGCACATCAAAGTATTCATCGGGGCAATCCACCACGTGGCGA
Source organism: Armigeres subalbatus (assembly GCF_024139115.2). Classification (NCBI taxonomy): domain Eukaryota; kingdom Metazoa; phylum Arthropoda; class Insecta; order Diptera; family Culicidae; genus Armigeres; species Armigeres subalbatus. The sequence continues at coordinate 289,436,342 of NC_085139.1, forward strand.
TCAAATTTTCAAAATATTATAGTAGCTTTTTCCAGGAGGTATGTTTTCCTTGTAGGCGACAATCTGGCGCTGATTTTTGTTGCGACTAAAAATAAGCGGAGGAGTAGATTTTTATGAGCGGTATAATATATATGATGGCAAATCATAGTAGGTAACTGTGTTGGGGCCCTCCTTAGCCGTGAGGTAAGACGCGCGGCTACAAAGCAAGACCATGCTGAGGGTGGTTGGGTTCGATTCCCGGTGCCGGTCTAGGCAATTTTCGGATTAAAAATTGTCTCGAGTTCCCTGGGCATAAAAGTATCATCGTGTTTAGCCTCATGGATATACGTAGAAGAAAGAAGAAAGAAGGATATATGGTGTTGGGAGGAATTTCGTTCCGGACGAAGAGCAAACACCTCTTGCAAGCAGGTCTTTTCGACACAGCTTCAAAGCTGAAATTTAGTTTATTTAGTTCATTATTTAATCCATTTTTTAATAATTGTTAGCACTTACATTTGGTGTTCTTTGTGTTTTGTCCGTTTAGGTAAAGCTATGCTTTCGTTTTTTTACTCTTCCTTTCCTTTTAAGACTATTAATTTAAGTAGATTTTAGAACTTTATTTAATTTTAGGGATGATAATAACTTCTGCTCTTTCCTCACTGCATGTGTTAAATCAGTTGACATCTACTTATTCAGATGACGGTTCGTAGCCGTCAAAGTATGATAGATGGTTTCGATAAAGGGCGTACTCGGGACTCACTTCTCATGTTCGAAAAAGACGAGGGTTCTCGCCAACATATGGATATAAACAATTATGATTTTTTAGTTTTACTTTTGAAGGGCTATTTTACCGCTGTAGGATCGTAGTAACCTATGTGTATCACGAACTGCAATGTAATGACACTTTAGAATAAATAAAATCATTAATCCACGGTATACAGAAAACAAGGTAGAGCATCGTCTCGGTCCAGCTTGTGCGAAGATAGCAGTGACGTCACATGTTTACATTCAAACTGAATGTTTACATACGTGATGAGCCTGCCTTGTTTTTTTGTATGCCGTGAGAATAAATAAATCATTAATCATTCAACCCTCAACCAGAGTAGACGTCTCTACAAAATTGGCGACGAGGATAAAGAAAAACCAACCCGAAAGAAGAGAGGAAGACATGGCATGGCCTATGGTATGTAAGAATATGTAGAAATTTTCTACGGATTCTAAGGGATGATACCCAGAATCTTAGGGATGAAATCCATGCGAGAAGGTTTGGACCCAGGAAAATACGCATAAAGGAAATGACAACTCTTAGGGATGATTCCAAAACTCCTGACGGTGGAACCCGGGTTCATATGGGTGAAATTAAACCTGGAACCTTAGGGATGATATCCACACGAAATGGTTTGGACCCGGAGTATAAACAAGGGCCTGGTTTCAATTCGATGGGGTAAGTGGCGTGAACATTTTGACGCATTATCTCACATGGAAGCAAATTGAAGACCATGAGGACAAATTCAGGACGCTGATGATGTTTGGCGGTCCAGATGTACGGAAAATAATCGACGAAGTCCGCGAAATTGATCATGCAGCAGATGATCGATATAGAATTGCAGTCAATCTTCTAGATCAGCGGTTCTCAACCTGGGGTACATGTACCCCTGGGGGTACCTTTGCTAGCCCCAGGGGGTACCTCGGACAAAAAAGCGTATTGGCATTTCTACTGAAAAATATTGATAATGTTCTGATAATTGTGTATTTTTTTTATTTCAAAACTTTGTCTGCATAGCGAAGCCGATTGAATCCTGATCTCCACAACCAAGGATAAATAACAAAAGCTTGAACGAATGATCAAATTTCTTCTATGCAGCCTACTTCGAAATCAAAACAAAATGTTGAAGAATATGTTAAGAATATGCTTCTTAACTAAAATCTAGGATTTAAGGGTTCGGAAGCCTTCGTTTGAGGGGCATGAAGGTTTTTTTTTCATTACAAGAGGATTAGCAGCATCTTTCTACGCTTCTCGGAAGTGTTCTTCCAAGCTACTCGAAAGCCGCCTTTCAAGAGGCTTGGACGACTCCTTTCAAGATGCCTGGAGGACTCCTTACAAGAGGTCTGGAAGTATCGTTTTAAGAGGCCCGGGGACCTCATTTCAAGAAACTCGAAAGGTTCCTTTCAAAAGGCTCGAAGGGCTCCCTTTAGAGGCTCGTGAGCCTACTTCTAAGAGCCTCCTTTCAAGAGGTCCGCAAGCCTCCTCTCAAGAGGCTCGAAAGCTTCCTTTTAAGAAGCCCGAAAGCCTCCTTTCAAGAGGCCCAGTAGCCTCGTTTTAAGAGGTCCGGATGCTTCCTTTCAAGAAACCCGAAAGCCTCCTTCCAAAAGGCCCGGAAGCCTCGTTTAAGGGGCCCGGACGCCTCCTATCACAAGGCTTGGAAGCCTCCTTTCAAGATGCTCGGAAGAAGCCTCCGTTCAAGATGCTCGGAAGACTTCAAAAGGCTCGGAAGTATTCCTAAAGTAGCCCGGAAGCCTCCTTTCAAGAAGCCCAGAGGTCTTCTTTCAAAAGGCCTAGAAGCCTCCTTTCAAGAGGCCCAGAAGCCTTCTTTCAGAAGGCTTGGTCGGTTGGAGGTTGGTTTAAGAGGTCGAAAGCCTTATTGCAAAAAGCTCAAAAGGCTCTTTTCAAGAGGCTCGGGAGGTTCCTTTTAAGAGGCTCGGAAACTTCCTTTCAAGGGCTCGCAAACCTTCTTTTACATGAATCGGAAGCCTCATTTCAAGAGGCTCGGAAGCCTCCCTTCAAGAGGTGCAGAAGCCTACTTTCAAGTGGTTCGGGGCTCAGATGCCTCCAATAGTTCTGTAGGAAGCTTGATGGTTAAACTTAATGTGAATTGGAAAGTTGCACGGAATAATAAAAATTTCAGCCAACTTTATGGAGAGCCGTTAGGGATATATACCGTTAGTTAACTATGGGATATATGGCGTTAGTTTTCAGGTCCATTTTCAGTTACGCTTATTTTAATTCATTAAAAAATTGGGGGTACCTCAATTAATGCAAAAGTTCGAAGGGGTACCTCCCATGAAAAAGGTTGAGAACCGCTGTTCTATATGATTATTTCATCCCAAGTGTATCGAAAACATACAAACGTTTGAAGTTCCTTCAAGTTACTCCAAAGGAAAATGAAAAGTTAGATACATTTGTCATACGATTGAAGCACCAAGCAGCATTCTGCGATTTCGGAAACCAGCTGGAAAATGTGGTCGTGGATCAATTTGTGGCGACTACGAATAATTCGAAACGGAAGTGTTTGGAAAAGGATCTTACGTTAAATGAGGTACTGGCTATTGGAAGCATAGATGAATCGGTACAACTTCAATTCAAGGATTGGGCAAACCAAAATACAACAACATCCGTACTTGAAGAAACAACGTCAGATCCAGCAAAGGATAATCTATTGAAAGTCAGCTCAAAGAACCATGTACCTAAACGCATTAGGTGCACTCGCTGTGAAGGAAGACATAATTCCAATGCGTGCCCAGAAAGGTTGAAGAAATGCAACATGTGCGGTCAAATTGGCCACTTCAGCCGATGTTGTTTAACGAAGCGGAAAAGGTTCAATGGATCTACACCATCCACCCGGATGGTTCACCAAGACAGAAATAAACGATTTGTTCACGAAATTGAGAGTTCCAAAGAAAAAGCGGAAGAGGAAATTTTCGAACTATTCCATCTTGGATCAGGAAAGCGATTTATCAATGTTCAAGTTGGAGGAGTAACAGTACCGTTTATTGTCGATACGGGAGCTGATCAAGATGTATTATGCGAAACCGACTGGAGAAGTCTGAAAACAACTGGATTTACAGCATACGCTGTTCGAAAAGGTAGTCAGAAGATTTTCAACGCATACGGTTCTATCAATCCACTTGAAGTCCTTGGTGAAGTTGATGCAGAACTCGTGTATGGGAGCAAACAGGTTGATACAACGCTGTACGTGATTGCCAAAGGGAAGTGTTCACTATTATCTGGCGACACCGCTGTTAGACTGGGCATTATCAAGTTCCTACAAAACATAGACAACGAGTTTCCGAAAATTAAGGGTAAGAACTAATTTGTACTACGCAATTTATAAATAATATACACAATATACAGAGAAATTGAACAAAATAAAATTTTAATATTGGCATAGTGGCTAACATAAAAATCGATAAAACTGTTCCCCAGGTCCGTCAAGCGTTACGTAGAATTCCCTTTCCGCTAGAACACAGCCAAGGCATTATAGAACGTGTTAACGAGGCTTCCGAGTGGGTTTCTCCAATGCTTGTTAAACGCAAAAGTCAAACTGTAGTACTAATTATTGTTGATCTCCGCGAAGCTAATAAGGCAATTGTGCGAGAAGTACATCCTCTTCCAACACTCGAACAAATTACTAGGAAGATTGGTGGTAGTAAGATTTTCACAAAACTCGATATTCGGCAAGCGTTTCACCAAGTTGCTCTGAGTGAAAAATGTCGCTATATTACAACCTTTATCTCTCCCATCGGATTAATGAGATACACAATATTGATGTTTGGCCTTTCAGCCACTCCTGAGTTATTCCAAAAAGCAATGGAAACTATTTTTGCAAATTTTCCTATATTATATTTTTCTATATTATTGAAAGAAGAAATTCTTGGTTTTTATAATCCACGTATGTTATCGCTGACGGAAGTCCAGTAGGTCTAGTTCAGGCAGTTTTAGTTCAAAAGGATAGATCCAACCAGTACCGAGTCATATGCTATGCATCCAAACCACTCACTAGTACCGAACATAAATACGCACAAACAGAAACGGCAGCACTAGCTTTAGTATGGGCTTGTGAAAAGTTTTATTACTACTTATACGGAAAATCATTCTGGCTAATTACTGATCACAAATTTCTTGTGCTAATATTCGGTGAGAGTTTAAAGCCCTCTCCGCGCATAGAATGCTGGAAGTTACGACTTATGTCTTACGATTATAAAATTATTTACCGCCCTGGATAAGTAAACATAGCGGATCCATTGTCTAGACTTTGTCAGTCTGTTCCTGATACTTACTGGACCGTGTTACGATGATGAATCAGAGAGGATTGTTAAATTAATGGCACTAGCTTTATCTACAGAAGAGATTGCCACAGCAACTAAAAACGATATGGAACTACAAGAGCTTATCCAATGGCTGCCATATTCCCCAAGACGTTGGCTGAAAACATTATCAAGATATAAGCAATCAGCAAGTAGCATAACTAGCTGATTGGCGATGTTGTATGCAACATCGAGTATTGTGTTTAGCTCATGAACCACACCTCGGCATATCATCCATGAAGTGTCGGCTGAGAACTAAAGTCTGATGGAGCGGCTTGGATCAAATATCTGATAGATCAATTCATCGAAAGATGCACTGGCTGTATTTTAGTGTCCATACCAAATACAGCTCCAATCTCAAAACAGATCTATTTAACAGACCATGGGTGAAAATCGCTATCGATTTCACTGAGGTTCCAGAAGGATATCATTTACTAGCAGTAACAGACTATTTCTCTAGATCAGCGGTTCTCAACCTTTTTCTTGAGAGGTGCCCCTTCAAACTTATGCTTTCAGTGAGGTACCCCCTATTTTATTTTCGATGTAAATGGAAATGTGCATATTTCAAACGATATATTAAAAACAAACCACAAAACTAAAAAATTGTCTAAAGTTTTCATTGTCCCGTGAAACTTTCTGATTCAACTTGATTTTATACGTCAAGCTTCTCACAATACTTTTGGATGCTTCCGAGCCTCTAGGAAGGAATCTTCCAAGCCTCCTGAAACTAGGATTACGACTTACGAACCTCTTGATAGGGAGTTTCGAGTCTCCGATCATTGAGGCTTCTGAGCCTTTTGAAAGGGGGGCTTCTGAACTTTTTGAAAGCAGCCTCTGAGCCTCTTGGAAGGAGGCTTCTGAGCCTCTTGGAAGGAGGCTTGAGCCTCTTGGAAGGAGGCTCTGAGCCTCTTGGAAGGAGGCTTCCTGAGCCTGTTGGAAGGAGGCTCTGAGCCTCTTGGAAGGAGGCCTGAGCCTCTTGGAAGGAGGCTTGAGCCTCTTGGAAGGAGGCTCTGAGCCTCTTGGAAGGAGGCTTCTGAGCTTCTTGGAAGGAGGCTCTGAGCCTCTTGAAAGGAGGCTTCTGAGCCTCTTGGAAGGAGGCCTGAGCCTCTTGGAAGGAGGCTTCTGAGCCTCTTGGAAGGAGGCTTCTGAGCCTCTTGGAAGGAGGCTTCTGAGCCTCTTGGAAGGAGGCTCTGAGCCTCTTGGAAGGAGGCTTCTGAGCCTCTTGGAAGGAGGCTTCTGAGCCTCTTGGAAGGAGGCTTCTGAGCCTCTTGGAAGGAGGCTTCTGAGCCTCTTGGAAGGAGGCTTCTGAGCCTCTTGGAAGGAGGCTTCCTGAGCCTCTTGGAAGGAGGCCTGAGCCTCTTGGAAGGAGGCCTGAGCCTCTTGGAAGGAGGCTTCTGAGCCTCTTGGAAGGAGGCCTGAGCCTCTTGGAAGGAGGCTTCTGAGCCTCTTGGAAGGAGGCTTGAGCCTCTTGAAGGAGGCTTGAGCCTCTTGGAAGGAGGCTTCTGAGCCTCTTGGAAGGAGGCCTGAGCCTCTTGGAAGGAGGCTTCTGAGCCTCTTGGAAGGAGGCTTGAGCCTCTTGGAAGGAGGCTCTGAGCCTCTTGGAAGGAGGCTTCTGAGCCTCTTGGAAGGAGGCTTCTGAGCCTCTTGGAAGGAGGCCTGAGCCTCTTGGAAGGAGGCTTCTGAGCCTCTTGGAAGGAGGCCTGAGCCTCTTGGAAGGAGGCTTCTGAGCCTCTTGGAAGGAGGCTTCTGAGCCTCTTGGAAGGAGGCTCTGAGCCTCTTGGAAGGAGGCTTCTGAGCCTCTTGGAAGGAGGCTTCTGAGCCTCTTGGAAGGAGGCTTCTGAGCCTCTTGAAGGAGGCCTGAGCCTCTTGGAAGGAGGCTTCTGAGCCTCTTGGAAGGAGGCCTGAGCCTCTTGGAAGGAGGCTTCTGAGCCTCTTGGAAGGAGGCTTCTGAGCCTCTTGGAAGGAGGCTTCTGAGCCTCTTGGAAGGAGGCCTGAGCCTCTTGGAAGGAGGCTTCTGAGCCTCTTGGAAGGAGGCTCTGAGCCTCTTGGAAGGAGGCTTCTGAGCCTCTTGGAAGGAGGCTCTGAGCCTCTTGGAAGGAGGCTTCTGAGCCTCTTGGAAGGAGGCTTCTGAGCCTCTTGGAAGGAGGCTCTGAGCCTCTTGGAAGGAGGCTTCTGAGCCTCTTGGAAGGAGGCCTGAGCCTCTTGGAAGGAGGCTTGAGCCTCTTGGAAGGAGGCTTCTGAGCCTCTTGGAAGGAGGCTTCTGAGCCTCTTGGAAGGAGGCCTGAGCCTCTTGGAAGGAGGCTTCTGAGCCTCTTGGAAGGAGGCTCTGAGCCTCTTGGAAGGAGGCTTCTGAGCCTCTTGGAAGGAGGCTTCCGAGGCCTCTTGGAAGGAGGCTCTGAGCCTCTTGGAAGGAGGCTTCTGAGCCTCTTGGAAGGAGGCTTCCTGAGCCTCTTGGAAGGAGGCCTGAGCCTCTTGGAAGGAGGCCTGAGCCTCTTGGAAGGAGGCTTCCGAGCCTCTTGGAAGGAGGCTCTGAGCCTCTTGGAAGGAGGCTTCTGAGCCTCTTGGAAGGAGGCCTGAGCCTCTTGGAAGGAGGCTTCTGAGCCTCTTGGAAGGAGGCTTCTGAGCCTCTTGGAAGGAGGCTTCTGAGCCTCTTGGAAGGAGGCTTCTGAGCCTCTTGGAAGGAGGCTTCTGAGCCTCTTGGAAGGAGGCTCTGAGCCTCTTGGAAGGAGGCCTGAGCCTCTTGGAAGGAGGCCTGAGCCTCTTGGAAGGAGGCTTTGAGCCTCTTGGAAGGAGGCTTCTGAGCCTCTTGGAAGGAGGCTTCTGAGCCTCTTGGAAGGAGGCTTCTGAGCCTCTTGGAAGGAGGCCTGAGCCTCTTGGAAGGAGGCCTGAGCCTCTTGGAAGGAGGCTTCCTGAGCCTCTTGGAAGGAGGCTCTGAGCCTCTTGGAAGGAGGCTTGAGCCTCTTGGAAGGAGGCTTCCTGAGCCTCTTGGAAGGAGGCCTGAGCCTCTTGGAAGGAGGCTTCTGAGCCTCTTGGAAGGAGGCTTCTGAGCCTCTTGGAAGGAGGCCTGAGCCTCTTGGAAGGAGGCTTCTGAGCCTCTTGGAAGGAGGCTTCTGAGCCTCTTGGAAGGAGGCTCTGAGCCTCTTGGAAGGAGGCCTGAGCCTCTTGGAAGGAGGCTTCTGAGCCTCTTGGAAGGAGGCCTGAGCCTCTTGGAAGGAGGCCTGAGCCTCTTGGAAGGAGGCTTCTGAGCCTCTTGGAAGGAGGCTTCTGAGCCTCTTGGAAGGAGGCTTCTGAGCCTCTTGGAAGGAGGCTCTGAGCCTCTTGGAAGGAGGCTCTGAGCCTCTTGGAAGGAGGCTTCTGAGCCTCTTGGAAGGAGGCTTCCTGAGCCTCTTGGAAGGAGGCCTGAGCCTCTTGGAAGGAGGCTCTGAGCCTCTTGGAAGGAGGCTTCCGAGCCTCTTGGAAGGAGGCTTCTGAGCCTCTTGAAGGAGGCCTGAGCCTCTTGGAAGGAGGCTTCTGAGCCTCTTGGAAGGAGGCTTCCGAGCCTCTTGGAAGGAGGCCTGAGCCTCTTGGAAGGAGGCTTTGAGCCTCTTGGAAGGAGGCTTCTGAGCCTCTTGGAAGGAGGCCTGAGCCTCTTGGAAGGAGGCTTCCTGAGCCTCTTGGAAGGAGGCTTCTGAGCCTCTTGGAAGGAGGCCTGAGCCTCTTGGAAGGAGGCTTCTGAGCCTCTTGGAAGGAGGCTCTGAGCCTCTTGGAAGGAGGCTTCCTGAGCCTCTTGGAAGGAGGCTTCTGAGCCTCTTGGAAGGAGGCTTCTGAGCCTCTTGGAAGGAGGCCTGAGCCTCTTGGAAGGAGGCTTCTGAGCCTCTTGGAAGGAGGCCTGAGCCTCTTGGAAGGAGGCTTCTGAGCCTCTTGGAAGGAGGCTTCTGAGCCTCTTGGAAGGAGGCTGAGCCTCTTGGAAGGAGGCTCTGAGCCTCTTGGAAGGAGGCTTCTGAGCCTCTTGGAAGGAGGCTTCTGAGCCTCTTGGAAGGAGGCTTCTGAGCCTCTTGGAAGGAGGCTCTGAGCCTCTTGGAAGGAGGCTTCTGAGCCTCTTGGAAGGAGGCTTCCGAGCCTCTTGGAAGGAGGCCTGAGGCCTCTTGGAAGGAGGCTTCTGAGCCTCTTGGAAGGAGGCCTGAGCCTCTTGGAAGGAGGCTTCTGAGCCTCTTGGAAGGAGGCCTGAGCCTCTTGGAAGGAGGCCTGAGCCTCTTGGAAGGAGGCTTGAGCCTCTTGGAAGGAGGCCTGAGCTTGGAAGGAGGCTGAGCCTCTTGGAAGGAGGCTTCTGAGCCTCTTGGAAGGAGGCTTCTGAGCCTCTTGGAAGGAGGCTTCTGAGCCTCTTGGAAGGAGGCTTCTGAGCCTCTTGGAAGGAGGCCTGAGCCTCTTGGAAGGAGGCTTCTGAGCCTCTTGGAAGGAGGCTTCTGAGGCCTCTTGGAAGGAGGCCTGAGCCTCTTGGAAGGAGGCTTCTGAGCCTCTTGGAAGGAGGCTTCCTGAGCCTCTTGGAAGGAGGCTTCTGAGCCTCTTGGAAGGAGGCTTCTGAGCCTCTTGAAGGAGGCTTCTGAGCCTCTTGGAAGGAGGCCTGAGCCTCTTGGAAGGAGGCTTCTGAGCCTCTTGGAAGGAGGCTTGAGGCCTCTTGGAAGGAGGCTTTGAGCCTCTTGGAAGGAGGCTTCTGAGCTTCTTGGAAGGAGGCTTCTGAGCCTCTTGAAGGAGGCTCTGAGCCTCTTGAAGGAGGCTTCCGAGCCTCTTGGAAGGAGGCTTCTGAGCCTCTTGAAGGAGGCCTGAGCCTCTTGAAAGGAGGCTTCTGAGCCTCTTGAAAGGAGCCTTCCGAGCCTCTTGAAAGGAGCCTTCCGAGCCTCTTGAAAGGAGCCTTCCGAGCCTCTTGAAAGGAGCCTTCCGAGCCTCTTGAAAGGAGCCTTCCGAGCCTCTTGAAACTAGGATTAAGACTTACGAACCTCTTGATAGGGAGTTTCTGAGTCTCCGATCATTGAGGCTTCTGGAGCCTTTTGAAAGGGGGCTTCTGAACTTTTGAAAGCAGCCTTCCGAGCCTCTTGGAAGGAGGCTTGAGCCTCTTGGAAGGAGGCTGAGCCTCTTGGAAGGAGGCTTCTGAGCCTCTTGGAAGGAGGCTTCCTGAGCCTCTTGGAAGGAGGCTTCTGAGCCTCTTGGAAGGAGGCTTCTGAGCCTCTTGGAAGGAGGCTTCTGAGCCTCTTGGAAGGAGGCTTCTGAGCCTCTTGGAAGGAGGCTTGAGCTTCTTGGAAGGAGGCTTCTGAGCCTCTTGAAAGGAGGCCTGAGCCTCTTGGAAGGAGGCTTCTGAGCCTCTTGGAAGGAGGCTTCTGAGCCTCTTGGAAGGAGGCCTGAGCCTCTTGGAAGGAGGCTGAGCCTCTTGGAAGGAGGCTTCTGAGCCTCTTGGAAGGAGGCCTGAGCCTCTTGGAAGGAGACTTCTGAGCCTCTTGGAAGGAGGCTTCTGAGCCTCTTGGAAGGAGGCTTCTGAGCCTCTTGGAAGGAGGCTTCTGAGCCTCTTGGAAGGAGGCTTCTGATCCTCTTGGAAAGAGGCTTCTGAGCCTCTTGGAAGGAGGCTTGAGCCTCTTGGAAGGAGGCTTCTGAGCCTCTTGGAAGGAGGCCTGAGCCTCTTGGAAGGAGGCTTCTGAGCCTCTTGGAAGGAGGCTTCTGAGCCTCTTGGAAGGAGGCTTCTGAGCCTCTTGGAAGGAGGCTTGAGCCTCTTGGAAGGAGGCTCTGAGCCTCTTGGAAGGAGGCTTCCTGAGCCTCTTGGAAGGAGGCTTGAGCCTCTTGGAAGGAGGCTTCTGAGCCTCTTGGAAGGAGGCTTCTGAGCCTCTTGGAAGGAGGCCTGAGCCTCTTGGAAGGAGGCTTCTGAGCCTCTTGGAAGGAGGCTCTGAGCCTCTTGGAAGGAGGCTTCTGAGCCTCTTGGAAGGAGGCTTCTGAGCCTCTTGGAAGGAGGCTCTGAGCCTCTTGGAAGGAGGCTTCTGAGCCTCTTGGAAGGAGGCTTCTGAGCCTCTTGAAAGGAGGCTTCTGAGCCTCTTTGAAAGGGCCTTCCTGAGCCTCTTGAAAGGAGCCTTCCAGGCCTCTTGAAAGGAGCCTGAGCCTCTTGAAAAGGGAGCCTTCCGAGCCTCTTGAAAAGGGAGCCTTCCGAGCCTCTTGAAAAGGGAGCCTTCTTAGCCTCCTGAAAGGAGCCTTCTGAGCCTCTTGAAAGGAGCCTTCGGAGCCTCTTGAAAGGAGGCTTCTGAGACTCTTGAAAGGAGGTTTCTGAGCCTCTTGAAAGGAGGCTTCTGAGCCTCTTGAAAGGAGGCTTCTGAGCCTCTTGAAAGGAGGCTTCCGAGCCTCTTGAAAGGAGGCTTCCGAGCCTCTTGAAAGGAGGCTTCCGAGCCTCTTGAAAGGAGGCTTCCGAGCCTCTGGAAAGGAGGCTTCCGAACCTCTTGAAAGGTGCCTTCCGAACCTCTTCAAAGGAGGCTTCCGGGACTGTTGAAAGCTTCCGAACATATTGAAAGGAACCTTTCAAGCCACTTGACAAAAGCCTTCTGGACCACTTGAAATGAGGCTTCCAGAACTGTTGAAAAAGGGCTTCCGGGCCTCTTGAAAGGAAGCTCCTGAGCGTCGTAAAAGGAGTCTTCCGAACTGCTTGGACGAAGGTTTCCGATAAGAGTAGAAGGATGCATTCAATCTTACATCAAAGGAACAACTTAGCTTTCCGAAAAAAGCCTTCATGCTTATCAAATGGAAGCTTCCGAACTTTAGACTCTAGATTTTAATACAGAGGCATATCCTTACAAATTATTCAACATTTTGTTTCGATTAGGTAGATTGCACTAAAGATTTTTTTAAATTTGGGTTTTCGACGTTTCTCCTTTTGATCGGTTGTCCCACACTGCCCATGATGTCATAGTTGTCGTATCAACTTTTCGAAATTTCAGCGAATTTGACTTATTACGCGCTTATTAGAGTGATAAAACCGCTGCAACATCGATACGATGCTTGTTCCAAGCATTATTTGCTGGTTGGAAAGATTTTAGTTTGCGATGTTTGTCCCTAAATTATTCTAAATACAAACGAAAATGCAATGATTGTTACGTCAACTGCGAAATCATGGGCAGCACAGCCCTTCATTCATTGGCCTGGTTGTGGAGGGCAGAATTCAATAGGCTTTGATTTACTGATCCCCATGCAAATTGTGTAAAAGAAATAGGGAAAGACGGCTTTGGCAGGTTTTGTTCTATTATTGGCAGGGGGTTTTGTCAACCAAATTTTATGAAATTTGGCCACAATATTCTTTGATATGCAAAGAATGTTTAGGCCAAATTTGATCCTAGTCAGTCACAAAACCCCCCTACTAATAATAGAACAAAACCTGCCAAAGCCGTCATTCCTAGTTGAAATTAAAATAATTCATTTTATAAATAGGTTTTGATTGGAATTGTAATACTTCCGCCATAACGAATTTTTGTCCGAGGTACCCATTGGGGCATGCGAAAGTACCCCAGAGGTACATGTACCCCACGCTACCAGTCTGCAGCCACTGAGTAGGACAACCTGGGCATTTCCAAACCCGGAGGTGCAGCGCGCTTCAATTTATCCGAAATGTACACCGTCGAAAGCTTAGGGCTACCGGAACAATCGTTGGACTTTAGAAACCTATCGGACGAGTTCAAGCAGTTGCGGCGTCTTCCAGTCAAGGGTTTCCAGAAAGCCGCACCTGGATTGCTCATCGGATTGAGCAACTCGCACTTGGTAGCAACAACAAAGTTTCGTGAAGGAAAAGATATGAACCAATCGCCGCAAAACCCGTATTGGATGGGTTGTATGTGGGCGAGTACAAGGAGAGCACGTGTGGGGCCCCGCTTTCGCTGAGCAAGCTTATTGGCTTGGCTGCTTGCGTGCTGTGTGTGACGTCCATCGTTTTGGGTGCTCATTAAAGAAGGGCCAACTCATGGCCTGCTATTTACTAATGAAAGTCTGCCGAAAATGCGTTATACACACTTAATTTTATTTGACGGGCCCGGTAATTAAATTACCGATTTCTCAACAGCTGAGCTCTCGGTAGTCTCCTCGGTAGTCGAATGATGATGAACTGTCAAAATATACCGAGCAGATTTGTATTACTTACTGAGCTCTCGGTAAAAAAATACTGGTGGATCTGTAAAAATGTAACCGACGGCTGTAATTCAAAGAACCGAGTAAAATCTAATTTAAGTTTCATTTTTATCATTAATAATAAAAAAACCAATGGAATATCAGCTCTTTAATAATCTTTTGCTTTATTTAGAAACATGTATAGTATTTCGCGGGTTAGGCAATATTAGGTGTAATATTTTTCATCTCCTGTCTTCCTCTAGTAGCGCTACTTCGTTCACACCTCGAGAAGCTACCTTTCAGATGGTGGCATAGCACCGCATTTCCGTCCAGAAAGTTTGTATCTAGAATTGTAGAATGTAACAAGTTCAAAAACAATCTAAGAAAAACAGTAAATTAATAGAAATCACATACCTGCCGTGTTATTACAGACCAGGATCTAGAACTTAGACGAAATTAACTGGAAACGAATTATCAGCACCAACGGCGACATGAAATACTGGTTATGAATATTAGCCTGGAAATTGAAGAAATAAAATGATCAACAAAACTCTGAAAGCTAGAAAAATATCTTAATAAATGCTAGTAAAATATATTAGAACATACCTGAACATTAAGTTAGGATCATATTTTTCTGGTGCCACTATTCAAATGCGAAACAAATTCGTGTAATGAAATTGATCCGATTCCGAGTCGTAAAAATGGCGTCACATCAGGAGGCATGTAGTCGGAAACAGAGCTCGGTATTTGTTTGAACGGGTGTCCAGTAAAGCACTTTTGATTTTACTGAGTGATCGGCTTATTTTTTGACAAGCGCAGAACATTTTCTTAGAACAGAGTAGGTCGGTAATACTTATTACCGGAACTCAGTATTCTGTTTGGAACTACTGAGACAGCTGTAAAAATGAATGCAGAAATCAGTAAAAGCTTATCAATTAACTGAGCTCTCGGTTCAATTTTTCTTTTACCGAATAAAATCAGTTAATAATATTACCGAACTGAAATTCTCGATTTAAGTGTGTACGGAAGAGAGATCCATATCTATCAGTAATACACACTGAGTGTGTATTACCCAATATGCAATATATTACATCCTCACATTCCCCTTCTTCTCTCATTAAAAAGAGAAGTAACCACTATGTTTTTTTTGTCTAATATGTGTCTCATTTGGATTGTAGTTGTAACACATTTTCATACAGTAATACTAATGACAGACTGGTGGTATTCGTACCATATTTCTACACAAATCAATCAGGAATTCCTCCAAAACGTCTTTCTCTTTGGATGTTTTGTCTATCGCGATTAAAAATCTGTTTTGAATCTCATCTTTAGCATTGCAAACCAATACCAGGTCCCAACCAGTACTGAAAAAGGTCGTGATCGTCTTACGACAGAGAGCAAAGCGCCTTTTCTATTTCGGTGACCAAATGAAAGAATCGTGGGTTCTTTGATTAATTTCGCATTAGAGGCAGTCATGGAAGGTTGTTCTGCTTTACTTTAAAATTAAAATTTCTAAGTTATTTTAATAGATGTTTGCGAATAATAGTAATGTAACATATGACATGTCCCATAGAATTAACATTATTATAAAATATATGCAATTTTCTTAATGATAGGAGTTAGAATTAAAATAGTTAAAATCCCTTTTGAAATTGCCCTTTCAACACACCGTCACTGTGTTCTATCCCCACGATACGCCTACGCGTACGCCTACGCTTACGCACCAGGAGGTAGAAAAATGGTCCGAGTAGAGGAGATGCAAAAAAGATAAGAGCCGATGAGGAGATAATAAAAGGCACACGGACGCTCTGGTGGTTCTGCTGGCTGTAACCGTTGTTAAGAAAGGTGCGCGAGTGTGATTAGATATTCGGTTGACCATTGTATAAGTGTCTTAACATAATCACGGGGATAGTGAAGAATAATTTCCCAGTAAGCCATACACGAATCGATCACGATAGTTAGCCAGTAATGCGCCTTATGGGCGCTTGTACCAACCGGGAGGTTAAACCTCGAGAGTGTTAAGGTGACGTGAACCCCTTTTATGACGAAGCCGCAAGTGTAAAACAGTGTCTAACCTTCCTCCTATAATCCATTTACCCCAACGCCAAACGGGGATTGAATAAAAAGCGCATAGTGGAAAATTTAACCCCTCGAGACAAACCCAGCTGCCAAGAACGGTGTGGGCCATTGTAGCCCCCTTAAACTCTCATCAGGCTAGGTGCCCCTGGGATGAGATAAAGGGAAGTCCTTGGTCTACCGCCTATTAGTACCTAAATGCTAACTTACAGTAAGTAGTCGATAAATTAATCATACTCCTTTAATTCACCGAGTTGAAAGTGGTAATAAACACAAAAATAAAGCAGATATTTCACACTTTCATGCCATGTCACCGCACAAATATTTTTTTGAGATTTTTGTAGCATGCCATTCATCCTTCGCGTTTCTATAGATATTAAAAGGGGCAGATATGTAAACATCACGTGATATCTCTCATTGAAAATGAAAAATTACAGTACTGGTCCCAACGCACCATGTGTCATGTACAAGACTCTGATAAGACCCGTACTGCCGCTAACCGCAAGTCGAGCGCATCTGTATATGAGCCTCCATATACAGATGTGCTCGACTTGCGGTTAGCGGCAGCGTAGTCCTCAAGAAAAAGATTAGAGATCCAAGTACTCCTTTGATCAACACTCACATCCATCGATTGATTTAAAATCGGTCCGAGGCTTATGAATGTTGGAAACGCGATAAGGGGAATCAGCGTAAATGGAAAAATTTCACTTGTCTTCGTAACTTAACAAACCAAGAGGTCAGTCGTACAAAACGTCAATATTTTACCTCACAGTTAAGTGTTGACCTTCCTGCTAAGCAACTTTGGAAGAACATTAAACGATTAGGCTTAAAACAAGCAAACACTTGTATGGGTGGAGGGATGTAAACTCTGATACGCTGAACTCATTCTTTGTTGCTCATTACACTCAACTTTCATTCAATCAAAGTGACGACGTTGAACCACACCTGAACTTCTCATTAGGGTGTGTTACAAATGAGTTAGTTAAATCTTCTTGTTAAACGACATTAGAGAAGCGTTAGACAAGAAGATGGTCACTAGGGTGGTTCAAAAATCGATTTTGCTCCACAGCGCTTGATTCTTAATCATGTTCTGAGTGTCTTCTGAAAATTTGAGCTCATTTGGAATAAAACTGATTTAGCACAAGCCGTTTCAAGTTTGCATGCAAATAAGTATGGGGAAATTTATTTTTTCATTATACTTATTATGGCGCTTCCTCATTAGGCGCAGGGTAAAAGAAAACCTACATAGCTAGAAGGAATACTCAAAAGCTATGCAGACCACTGTCAATTCTCGCTAAACTTTTCAAAAGTGACCTAAGTAACATTTTTCATGAATTAATTTGAGTGCTGCAATCAATAGCTTTCATGCTGTTCTGTTGATTGTGCTATTCAAATTAATTCATGAAAAAATGCTACTTAGGTCCTTTTGAAAAGTTAAGCGAGAATTATACATATCTGGGGTCCCTGGCACAATATCTGAAACGGTAAATCGAATGAACTCTGACATTCAGAGTATATAGCTATTGTGCAAGCATAACGGCCTGATTCTTAACGGAGGAAAAAATGATTATTTTCCACACAACACGTGCCGTGTTGTCGAAAGTACCATCAGTTAGAGTGGGAAACGATATAACTGAATATTCTAATGTTGTCAAAAATCTTGGTTCAATGATGGATACTAACTCAGGTTAATGCCGTGTGCAGTAAAATTTATAATGCCTTACACTCGCTTGTATTATTGAGACGTTGTACTCCCCAACATATCCGGATTCAACTGGTCAGGTCTCTTTTAGTTTCTCTCACTGTTTGATTATGGATATATTTTGTTTGGCCTTGTAACTGAGAAAAACACGAAAAACTAAATCAAGTATTCAACACTGTTACACGATATGCTTTTAATCTGAAAAAGTTTGATCATTTATCTAATTATAAAGTGGAAGTGATTTTACAAATCATTTAAAGTTCAGAATCTGTATCCAAACATTCAAAATTATTAACAACCCAATTTATATTCGAGATGTTTTCAGATATACTCGTTCATCGCGAAGTTCGTTACTTATCGTTCCTAGATGTTCCAAAATAGTTCAAAAGACTCCTTCCACCCACGAGCTTTAACCAAATGGTTCGATTTACGAAATCATAGGTGCGAAAGACGTTTTCTCTATTTAAGCGAAATCCAAATATCTTATTCAGTATGTAGTTATTGGTATTAGACGTTGCATAGTAGCATAAGCATTGAAAATCATATATGGTAATTGTTAATAAATAAATAAATGAAAAAATGCTAAAAGAACAAAGTAATCAAACGGTAGGTATACTTAGATCCGTTTTTTCAGTCCTCTTTTTGTCATAATTTTGGTAAAATGTCCTCCTTTGTGAAAATTCCATATGATCACCCTACGTTTTACGGAAGAGAGATCCATACAGTCAATCGCAAAATCAAGCATACACCTTGGATTATATGAATGCATTAACAATTTTAAAGACAATTAAATATTTCTCAAATGTATTTGCTGTATTTCAATAGTGTTTTTCATTCTGTTTTCAATAACGGTATACAGTGAATTCTCCCTAACTCGATGTTCTGTAGCTCGATATTTTCCCTAACTCGATGAAATTCAAAGTCCCTTGAATCTACCTGAGTAGCACACTTGTCATATACCAGTCACTGCGACTCATATGAGACCAAGTCTAGTCACATTGAAGTTGCTGCAACAAAATCGATCTGAATTGTGCTACTAGGGTAGCATACTGGGATCGCTCCGTAAGTCGATATCTCCTTTACTAGATAATCTCTAAGTCGAAGTAATTTTCCTGTTGAAAGTGAAAAGTGATAAGCGAGAAGTGAGAAATAAGAAGTGAAAAATGAGAAATAAGAAGTGAGAAATGAGAGGTGAGAAGCGAAAAGTTAGAAGTGAGAATTTCAAAGTGAGAAGTGATAAATGAGAAGTGCAAAGTGAGATATGCAAAGTGAGATGTGCAAAGTAAGAAGTGAGAAATTTTAAGTGAGAAGTGAAAAATGAGTAGTGAGAAGTGAGAAATGAGAAGTGAGAAGTGTAAAGTAAGAAGTGAGGAATGAGAAGTAGGAAAGTGAGAAATTAGAAGTGAAAAGCTTGAAGTGAGAAGTGAAAAGTAAAAAGTGAGTAGTGCAAAGTGAAATGTGAAGTCAGAAGTGAGGTATCCGAAGTTGTAAGTGAGAAGGGAGAAGTGAAATGTGAAAAATGACGAGAGAGAAGTACGAAGTGAGAAGTGGTATGTGTGAAATAAGAAATGAATAGTGAGAAGTGAGAAGCTTGGAGTGAGAAGAGAGTAGGAAGAAATGTGGACCGGAGAACGAGAAGTTTCTGAGATTCACTTTCCTCCTTACTTTTTCTTCTTCCGTCTTGTATCTTCCTTCTTCTTTCTGCCATATCTCTCCACTCACTTCTCAAGATCTTGCTTCTCACTTCCCAATTATTTTCTCTCATGTCTCACTTCTTGCTCCTGTTTATGTCACTACTCACATCCTACTTCTCACTTTTCACCAATGACTTCTCACTTCTCATTTCTCACTTTCCACTACACATCTCACTTCTCACTTCTGTATTTCTTTCGAACATTTCATTTATCACTTCTCAGTTCTCGCTGTTTATGTTCACTTCGATCTTCTCACTTCTCACTTCACTTAATAATGGTTTCCTTAACTACTTGGCCAACCGGTAATCGAACAAATATGAATGTGTTTCCCATCTTGATACCTCCCTAACTCGTTTGTTCCTTCAATATCGAGTAAGGGAGAGTTCACTGTAAAAAGTTTGAAATTTTATTCCGATGTGTAGTTATTTGAAAGTTATCGCGAAAAAGGTCTATAAGATGCCGCAAAATTGAGCATGCACTTAATTTTTTGTATGAAATCTCTTCCTATAAACATTATCAATATTATTTAAAGTTCTTTTTATGACAAGGCATAAAATAATAAATATATTCTACTTTGACATTCATTGTTTTGAAAAAGAGAGAACAGCTCGAGTTTTGATCGAAATGGCGAACAAGAGAAAGGTAAGATCGTTGCTTTCTAAAAATTCATTGTAGCAAAAAAGTTACAATATATTGTAAATATCTTCACAAAACGGTCTTACATATGCTAGATAACCAGAAACAAGTTGAGCATATGAAGAAATTGTGACAACCCAAACAGTAGCTAGTAAACATACATGTAAATATGCTAAGAAAATGTCAAATATTGAGAATAGTATAAATAAAATGCAGTAGAACTTTATCTAAAATATGTTTTAAATATTGATTATAACTTCAGAAGTCTCGTAAATAAAGATGGTACTAAATCCAGTCACTCACAGACACATTATTAATAAATATTTAATTGTTTTTGAAATTGTACACTAGATGTGTATTACCCAATATGCAATATATTACACCCTCATAGTGTGGATAATTCCGAGAGCGACCTTCACGAATACGTACGCGAATTCTTCACTGTGGAAAGCTTTGGAGTTGCGGTAGCTTTAAACTTAGGAGAAAGTAAAGACCAGCGAGCCCGCAAAATCTTCGAAAAATAACGATGCGAACAGAATGTGGAAGATTTAACACCGAGACTTTGGAAACAGGATTTCTTTGAGTTCCCGAACAGTTGGCTCATGACCGAACGTTGTTGTAAATGCCTCGAAAGGCGTATAAAAAACTTCATCTCTACTGCTGTTCGGCAGTAGAATGCCGATTGCTTCGCAGCATGCGTGAAACAATAAAATGGCAGTTATGCATTGCTTCTGTATTGCGTGGAGTGCCCTTAAAACGCAAGTGCAATCAGCTTTGGATCTCGTGAGGATTGTCCTTAAGTGGTACTTTACTCAAACGCTCATACCTCGGTGAAGGCATAAGCGTAGGTGATGAAATTGGTTTCTAAATCAGCAACTTCATCGTAGGATTTTGTGAGTGGGAACAGACGGAAAAACGCATTGATATGAATTACGAGTTTGGGCAAATCAACCCGTTTTCAGAAACATCTCCAAAAACATAATTGGTGTCATGTTACCGTGATTCAAATCACGGTGTATTCTTGCTCACTCACATATTTGGGAATCTACTCCATTATAAACAGATTATCTGTTTTTGTACAGAGAACCAACATATTCATGCTTAGGATTAAAACTTATCTTGGATTTTGCAGTTTAAAAACAATTATGGTAGTCGCCATAGTCACAGCGAGCGAGATGGGCAGACCAGGTGCAAAACGACTTGGCGAGCGTGGGGCGTATCCGAGGATGGAGAGATGCGGCCTCGAACCGTGCATTGTGGCGTCAAATTGTTCATTCAGTGTTATCTGTTTAGATGTTAACTAACTAACTTAGTCGCCAGCTTATCATAAATCTCCACATAAATTTTGTTAGATTTTCATAAGTCTTGTGTTTGGCATTCACTTATTACCTCGAATCTTCTCAGTAACCAGAAAAATGGGTTGGACAATTATTTTTTAAAAGTAGGTAAAATTGAACTTGAAGGCGTTTTTTTCAGGAATCGCTACAGTTACTTATTTGCAAATTTCGTATAAAAAGTAAAAACAATGTTTTCAAATAATAATCAAATCACTTTTCATTGCTTCCTTTTTATTGCAAACACCATTGGAAGTGTAGCAGATAAACATTCTCTCGTGAGTATTTTCCATATCTTTTTTACAAAACATTCAAACAAAGGGTATTCTCGTAAAACAATCTTCAACAGATAAATTATTACCATCATTCTTTTGTATAATTTGCATCACCTTTCCGATGTCCTTTTCCTTAAAATATTCTTACCTGCAATTCTATAATGCAAACCTTTTTTCATTTCCACACATTGCCTCACGTGGCCGCGTACAAATTTTTATTAAGATTAAAAATGATGCTTAGCGCTTGCATGTTTGGCGGTACCCATCCTCTACCTGAACCCATCCATTTGAATCCTTTATGCAAATATTCCTTCCTCGGAACCAATTTCTTCGGGTAAAGGATCTTAACCGTATCAAAGAATAAAGAAGTCCCAAACCTTCATCGTGGTCTTTGTTCGTTTCGGTCCTATGCAAATGAGGCGCAATCTGACCGCCGGCCGCTAACCGTCCTGGCAGCGTCCCACCGACCGATCGTTTCGCGTCCATCCAACGTGCAGTCAGTGGTCATCTCGGCGCTACCTGATAGGGAAAAAATGGACCGCGGGAAAACTGACCTGCCCGTTTTCCCCCGTGTGGTGGGACCCATGGGAAACGGGAGAGCCTTCCGTGTGGCGATAAATCAACCCCGGTAATGAGAAGATGATTTCCAAGGCGGTAGCTGTCCGTGTTGGTCAGTCCCAGCGCAGGTACCTGACCGTTCGGCGATGGTCATCCTGGCCGGCTGCGACGCAATTCCATCCGGAATGGGAATCTGAGGTCCTGGCGGTTATGTACATAAGACGAACGTTACTTTTGGTATATAAGAGAAATTTCTTTCATATGTAGAGGCGCATTTATTGGACTAGATTTGATTCGGTTTTAACCGAATTTGGGTCGAGTCGAAGTGACCGTTGGAAAAACTGCTACACACTGGTCAATCTTTGTCCGAAGAACTGGACTACTTTGCGACGGTTGTCAACAAAAAACTACCTGGAGAGGAGTTAATTTGCAAAATGATCCTGGGCGAAGTATGAAACGAAGATGGCGGGGAAATTTGACCGTTGAAAAAGGATGCATTCGACCTATATAGATCAATCTAGTCTTGGTTTTCTTGGTAGAAAACGGTCAAAGTGACCGTTAGTGGTATCCTTTTAAAACCAGATCTAGACCAGCGGAAAAATGGCGCAAAGTATCAGCTATCAACCGATTTTCCATTTTGGCGCGACAAAACTTCCCCATTCCTCCTTTGTCTATATCCTCCCCTTCACCCAAGTAGTCAGTCACCGCTTCACACCTCAAACGGAACATAAACATTTCAATTAATTAATTGGGCCCGAGCTAAACGAACTCGGCATTAGCTGGAGCGAGAGCCCACAGAGAAGGTAGCGAAGTCAAAAAAAAGTGAAAACAATTAAAATCAGCGCGCTGGCGCTGCTGCGCTTTGCACCACGTGCTAAACACATTCGCTTTGGCAACCAATTGCTCTTGGTCTTGCTTGCCACGGGTCTCATGCACCGCTGCACAACCCACAACGGCGCACTTGAAACCGCTTTTTTCCCGCTTCCAATCCAACAATAGAGCAACAATAACAAACGGCGGCCGCGCGCCCGTCGCCGGTGCATGCAATTCGATTCGGATCGACCAGGCCCAGGCCTACGCCAACTAGATTATGTTTGTTGCCATTTTTTTCTTTTTTCGCTGTGCCTTTCTTCATAATTTTATTAACACTTTTCATTTCGTCGCCGTCGGGATGGAAAATTGCTCATAGGTAGGTGGTACCTGGCGCGGATTAGGTGACTAAATACCTGTACGGTGTGCAGTGGAAGGGGGACAGGTGGACTGAGGTGGGATTGCCACCCACCCACGGCACGCGTTTGCCAAACGGTTGGTGTTTGTAAATTGCACTGTTTTATGTTGTTATGCTTGTCATGTGCGCGCATAAGCTTCCGCTTCTGCTGCTGCTGCTTCCGTCTATTGTGGATTAGCTTTATGCTGGGGCTTATCTTGGCGGACATGCAACGTCGAGCGGCGTTAATTGGATTGTTTTGATAATGGTTTAACAGATCCTATGCTACATGTTGTGAATATGTAAAGATTAACAGAAGGAAGCAAGGAAGCAACCCACTATATATTATTAACACTTGAGGATATTGATAAAAAAAATCTCAAGTGCTCTCAATCAACTGTGTCAATCAAATCTGTATTTTGTTTTTAAGAACAATCCTCACAGAATCCAAACTTTAAAGTACTGTCATTTTTATTACTTCATGCATGGTGCTACGCAGCAAAGCGAGTATTTTTAAACTTGGATTCCGTGAGAATTGCCCTTAAACCTCTCGTCACCAATCCCCTTTTGAAAATAAAACAGAAATCTTTTTTGCTGTAACTTTTGTCTGTCACCTTTTTTTTCGCGACTTTCACCAAATGAAATGGAATTTATTCAAATTTCAAGGATTTTATAAATTTTCATTTGAGACAGGCAAAATTTTTGGAAATTCGATTCAGCATAATTTTGCATAGAATAATCCGGATAAGATTAAACCGGGACTATCGGCCGCGGACACTCTTCTAGTATTCTCCCCATCCAAAACCACAGATTGACCCTTGGCCATCGGAGATGTTTCAAGTTTTCCGAGGGTTTGTTAAAATGCATTTTTTTCTCCTGTTTATCATTTTATGTGACCTTTACTTTCATCATGTTATATTTTTATAAACTATAACTTATATGCCGACCAATGCTGGCTGTTGATCGAGAATCTCAATAAAATACGTAGAGATATGGCCATTTCCGTAAACAAACGATTTCGGGAACATGATGAAATGATAACAGATCGGAATAATGCAAATATGGGTATTTAACTTCATGGCTTTGCGATACGGTGATTATAGACACATTTTCCAGACCGCATCGTGCTTTCGTGCTGTGCGGTTCTTTCTCTCTTTGCGGAAGGAAGTTTTAATACTACCCGAAGCTATTTTAATTTCAACGGTGCTTCTTAGCGCTATTTCTACCCACTGATCCCGTTACGATCTTTGCAAGGACCCGTGCCTTCGTTTTACGTTGGACCCGTTTGCGGAAGTAAAATTCCGACAAGCGGTGGTAATCCTGCAGGGACACCGTTCTGGGAAAAACCTCTTAGAAGGTCACGTCTCCACGCTCAGCAATGAGCATTAATAAAAACAAGAGGAAGGGGGAGTCTCTGAATTCTCCACTTCCTTAAAAAAAACAAGGTTTCAAGACCGTCCTGCCAAAGCGCGGAAAAAATAGAAGGAAGCTGGAGAATTCAGATATTCCTTCTAACTCTAATATCGGAAATAATTCTTCTCCAATCGAACTGAGCAATCAGTTCGATTTGATTAATGATGAAATTGAGCAAATCGAATATACCTCTAGCCCAGGTGATTCGATTCATGCGAAAAAGCAAAGGATTCCGCCAATTGTGGTATCTGTTGCCGAGTTTTCTGGCTTCCGGAATGAGATTTTGAGTAACCTTCAGGGATCAAGGTTTCATTTCAGATTGCTAGGAAGGGTGACTGCCGCGTTTTGCCGGGATCCTTTGACGATCGCAAACGTCTTCTTCAGTATTTAACTGAGAAGCGCCATAAATTCTTCACATTCGACGACAAAACTGAGCGATTGTTCAAAGTCGTCTTGAAGGTCTCCCCAGTGATGATAAATCACTGGATGAGATTAAAATTGAAATTTCTCAATTACTTGGATTTTCACCAGTCCAAGTAATTAAGATGAAAAAGAAATCCCACTCTGGTACTTCCCAGAGGGCATTTCTCAAGAATTTTATTTAGTTCATTTTAACAAAAGTGAACTAAATAATATGAAAATTTGGAAAAGGCCTGTATTATGTCTCATGTCCGTGTTACATGGGAACATTTCCGCAGGCCTGGAAATTTCCAAAACCCCACCCAGTGCCGTAAGTGCCAAAAGTGGGGTCATGGAACCAAACATTGTCACATGGATGCTAAATGCATGATTTGTGGTGGAACCTCTCACGCCAAGGACGCATGTCCTGTGAGAGAAGATTCCAATAAATTTAAATGTGCAAATTGTGGAGGCAATCATAAATCCAATTTCTGGGAATGCCCTTCACGCAAAAAAGTTTTGAATTCCCGTGCAAAATTGATGACGGGAAATTCCAATCGGATCCCAGATTCGACGGGTAGAAATTTTTCAAACGCTCAAATTTCGAAACCAGTTACC
Source organism: Armigeres subalbatus (assembly GCF_024139115.2). Taxonomy (NCBI): domain Eukaryota; kingdom Metazoa; phylum Arthropoda; class Insecta; order Diptera; family Culicidae; genus Armigeres; species Armigeres subalbatus. Next base: position 289,461,418 of record NC_085139.1, read on the forward strand.
GGTCGAGCAATTCATACCCACCACAATTCACAAACAAATTTTGCCGCTCGTCAACGGGTAGCAAGCACTTCAGTAAATTGCAATTCCAATTTTTCGAATGTACCTACGTATGCAAACATCGCTGCTGGTAGACAAAATTTCTCTTCTCAAAATGAGGTTTATACCCATGTCCCAACGGAAAATAATGGTCATGTTGCCGATTCAGGTAGCATGACTGCTTCCGATTTTGATTTTTAACTGAACAATTGCATCACATGATTGATGAAATGTTCAAAGCAAATACCATTCCTGAAGCTGTTCAGGTTGGTATAAAGTACACACAAAAATTGTTATCGGTCTCCGTTTCAATGGAGCTAAATAATTGGGTGAAAGTTCTAAATTGGACTGCCCGCTCCCTAAAGGGTCAGGAAGATGAATTATTCCACTTCCTAACAGTTCATAATGCGCATATTGCCATTATAACTGAAACCAATTTAAAACCAGGACTCTCCATTAAAAGAGATCCAAATTATTTTATCTACAGAAATGATCGTCTTGACAGCGCCTGTGGTGGGGTCGCAATTGTCATTAATAGACGTATCAAACATAAATTATTTTCTTCGTTTGAAACCAAAGTTTTTGAAACCTTGGGAGTTTCTGTTGAAACAAATTTTGGTCAATTTTCCTTCATTGCAGCCTATTTGCCTTTTCAATGCAATGGGCAGCAAAAGAATTTGTTGAAGGCTGATCTTCAAATTCTGACTCGCAACAAATCAAAATTCTTCGTAATTGGTGACTTCAATGCCAAACACCGTTCATGGAATAATGCTCAAAGCAATTCCAACGGCAAAATTTTATTTGAAGATTGTTCTGCGGGATATTATACTATTCAATATCCCAATGGTCCAACTTGTTTTTCATCCACTCGAAATCCTTCGACAATTGATTTGGTTTTAACGGATTCAAGTCAGCTGTGTGGCCAATTGGTAACTCATGCTGACTTTGACTCTGATCACCTTCCTGTGACATTTGAAATCTCACAAGAAGCCATTTATAATCCAATCAGCTCTACTTTCAATTATCATAGGGCTGAGTGGGATTTATATAAAACGTATATCGATAGGAATTTTGATGTTGATATTCCTCTCGATACCAAAAGTGATATTGATAATGCTCTCGTATCTTTGACAAATTTAATTGTCGAAGCCAGAGGCATTGCAATTCCTAAATGTGAAATTAAATTCAACTCCATTATTATTGACGACGATCTTCAGCTACTGATCCGTCTTAAAAATGTGAGGCGAAGGCAATACCAAAGAACTCGCGATCCCGCGTTGAAAGTTATTTGGCGAGATTTGCAAAATGAAATTAAAAACGTTTCGCTATTCTGAGAAATACCAACTTTGAGAATAATGTCTCGAAGTTGGATCCCAGTTCGAAACCCTTTTGGAAATTAACGAAAATTCTTAAAAACCTCAAAAGCCAATTCCAGCGCTTAAAGAGGGAAATAAAATTTTATTAACAAATGGCGAAAAGGCTCAAAAACTTGCTCAGCAGTTCGAGAGTGCCCATAATTTTAGTCTAGGTCTCACTAGTCCAATTGAGGATCAGGTTACACGAAGCTTCGAAGACATTCTCAACCAAGATAATGTTTTTGACCCTTCGTTGGGAACTAATTTGGATGAAGTGAGATCTATTACTAGAAAATTTAAAAATATGAAAGCCCTGGGTGATGATGGTGTTTTCTACATACTTATCAAAAACTTCCTGAGAGCTCTTTATCCTTTTAGGTGAATTTATTTAACAAATGTTTTCAATAGGCATACTTCCCAGATAAATGGAAAAACGCCAAAGTTGTTCCAATTTTGAAGCCGGACAAAATCCTGCTGAGGCTTCTAGTTATCCTTAAACAGTTTGCTTTCTTCAGTAAGCAAACTGTTTGAAAAGATTATTTTAAATAAAATGATGGTTCATAGTAATGACAATTCTATTTTTGTTGATGTGCAATTTGGTTTTTGCCATGGGCATTCAACCACTCATCAGTTAATAGCTACGAATTTAATTCGGCTCAACAAATCTGAAGGATATTCGACTGGAGTTGTTCTTCTTGATATAGAGAAAGCATTTGACAGTGTTTGGCATGAAGGTTTGATTGTAAAATTGATGAATTTTAATTTTCCTCTGTACATTATTAAATTGATCCAAAATTATTTATAAGATCGCTCACTGCAGGTAAACTATCAGTATTCTAAATCTGATAGATTACCTGTAAGGGCTAGTGTCCCCAAGGCAGCATACTGGGGCCCATTTTGTATAACATTTTACTTCTGACTTACCTGATTTACCACCAAGGTGTCAAAAATCTTTGTTTGCAGATGACACAGGGCGAAGCCTTCGTGTCATTTGTAGTAGTTTGCAAAAAAGTTTGGATATTTTCTCCACTTACTTGCGAAAATGAAAAATGCTTCCAAAACTCAGCTTATAATTTTCCCACATAAGCCGAGAGCTTCTTATTTGAAACCTTCTAGCAGGCATATTGTCACTATGAATTGGGTTCCAAATAATTGGTCTAGCGAAGCCAAATATTTAGGACTTCTGCTAGACCATAAATTAACTTTTAAGAATCACATTGAATGCCTTCAAGCCAAATGTAACAAATATATTAAGTGTCTATATCCACTTATAAACAGAAAATCAAAACTTTGTCTTAAGAACAAACTTTTGATTTACAAACAAATTTTTAGACCTGCCATGTTGTATGCTGTGCCAATATGGACTAGTTGCTGCAATACCAGGAAGAAGGCACTTCAGAGGATTCAAAATAAAATTCTGAAAATGATTCTGAAGTTGTCTCCGTGGTATAGTACCAATGAACTTCATACAATTTGTAATATTGAGACATTGCAACAAATGTCCAAAAATAATTTCAATTTTAGACAAAAATCGTTGCAATCTTCTATAGCAACGATTAGCTCCTTGTACCCTTAGTATAAATTAGGTTACGTTTAGTTTAGTTAAGTTGAAAACATTGTAATTCCTACATGGTTCAATTCAACCAGAGGCCAGAGACAATTGAAATGTATTAATAATAACTAAAACTGTAACATAGCAAATAAGGATGATAGTGTTAAGAAAACACGGAACACCTAGTCTAAGAGAAGAATACATGTATTAGATAATTAGCAAATAATAAATAAAAAAAAATAAAAAAATAGACACATTTTCCAGTTTGAAACCCTTTTGGAAATAAACGAAAATTCATTTTAAAAAACCTCAAAAGCCAATTCCAGCGCTTAAAGAGAGAAATAAAATTTTATTAACAAATGGCGAAAAGGCTCAAAAACTTGCTCAGCAGTTCGAGAGTGCCCATAATTTTAGTCTAGGTCTCACTAGTCCAATAGAGGATCAGGTTACACGGAGCTTCGAAGACATTCTCAATCAAGAGAATGTTTTTGACCCTTCGTTGGGAACTACATACTTATCAAAAAACTTCCTGAGAGCTCTTTACCCTTTTTGGTGAATTTATTTAACAAATGTTTTCAATTGGCATACTTCCCAGATAAGTGGAAAAACACCAAAGTTGTTCCAATTTTGAAGCCGGACAAAAATCCTGCTGAGGCTTCTAGTTATCGCCCAAACAGTTTGCTTTCTTCAGTAAGCAAACTGTTTGAAAAGATTATTTTAAATAAAATGATGGTTCATAGTAATGACAATTCTATTTTTGTTGATGTGCAATTTGGTTTTTGCCATGGGCATTCAACCACTCATCAGTTAATAGCTACGAATTTAATTCGGCTCAACAAATCTGAAGGATATTCGACTGGAGTTGTTCTTCTTGATATAGAGAAAGCATTTGACAGTGTTTGGCATGAAGGTTTGATTGTAAAATTGATGAATTTTAATTTTCCTCTGTACATTATTAAACTGATCCAACATTATTTATCAGATCGCTCACTGCAGGGAAACTATCAGAATTCTATAAATCTAATAGATTACCTGTAATGGCTGGAGACTTCCAAGGCAGCATACTGGGGCCCATATTGTATAACATTTTTACTTCTGACTTACCTGATTTACCACCAGGGTGTCAAAAATCTTTGTTTGCAGATGACACAGGTCTCTCAGCCAAAGGGCGAAGCCTTCGTGTCATTTGTAGTAGATTGCAAAAAAAAGTTTGGATATTTTCTCCACTTACTTGCAAAAATGGAAAATTTCCCCGAATGCTTCCAAAACTCAGCTTATAATTTTTCCACATAAGCCGAGAGCTTCTTATTTGAAACCTTCTAGCAGACATATTGTCACTATGAATGGGGTTCCAATTAATTGGTCTAGCGAAGCTTAATATTTAGGACTTCTGCTAGACCCAAAATTAACTTTGGGCTCATTCACAAATTACATAACGCCCTGAGGGGTGGGTGGGTACCCAATATTCCGTTACAAAATGTTACGGCTTGTCTCGGGGGTAGGTGGGTTTGTTCAGTTCTGTTACGGGTAACGAATAATATAAAAAATTAAATCACTCATTAAATTCAAATTTGACAGCATTATTATTAACTATGTAAAAAGTTAAAGTAGAGTTCATTAAAAATATCAATTAATATTTTTTTGTGAATTTTTAGTCCGATGTTACGCGTCACCGAAGGGGGTGGGTATAGAGAAAATGTTACAAACAAGTCACAGAGGAGTGGGTGGGGTTCAAATCTGTGTTTTTTGCATTATGAATTTGTGAATGAGCCCTTTTTAAAATCACTTTGAAGGCCTTCAAGCCAAATGTAACAAATATATTTAGTGTCTATATCCACTTATAACAGAAAATCAAAACATTGTCTTAACAACAAACTTTTGATTTACAAACAAATGTTTGGACCTTTCACCTTTGTATGCTGTGCCAATATGGACTAGTTGCTGCAATACCAGAAAGAAGGCACTTCAGAGGATTCAAAACAAAATTTTGAAAATTATTCTGAAGTTGCCTCCGTGGTATTAGTACCAATGAACTTCATGGAATTTCTAATATTGAGACATTGCAACAAATCTCCAACAAAATAATTTCCAATTTTAGACAAAAGTCGTTGCGATCTTCTATTGCAACGATTAGCTCCTTGTACCCTTAGTATAAATTAGGTTAAGTTTAGTTTAAGTTGAAAACATTGTAATTCCTACATGGTTCAATCAAACCAGAGGAAAAATCCTAACTGCCAGAGGCAATTGAAATGTTTTAATATGTAATAACTAAAACTGTAACATAGCAAAAAAGGATGATAGTGTTAAGAAAACACGGAACACCTAGTCTAAGAGATGAATGCATGTATTAAAATCAGTTAAAAAAAAAATAAAATAAATTGACACATTTCCAGAATGATACTGTCCATTGCCCCCCTTATTCCAGAGGTCTTCGAGGAGGGACCGGATTTGCAACCATCTGGTACCATGCCGTGTAAAATTTCATGTTTTTCCAAGACGATACAAATATAATGTACATGAAAGATTCATTTGGAGGACTGTAAGGCTCACAGGCCAATTTATAACAGGTTCCGGGTGTTCATCTGTTCAGTTGACATCTGTTCAGGGTGTTGGCCAATCCCGTACCCTGTTCACAGAAATGGCTATTTCTTCTGCGTATACCTGACGGATTGCATTGGTCGGCATTTTAGTTCTAGTTTCTGGGGAAAGCATAAAACATGATTAGTAAATTAGTAAACGTCACATAGAATGACAAGCAGGAGAAAAAATGCATTTTTAATATACCCTCGGAAAACCCGTAATATATGATCGCAGCAAGCATCAAACGCGCGTGGATGTGTTTTTCAATTTTAGCTGTCTAATTTTTTGTTAATATTTTTGGCTGAAAAAGGGCTTGAAGAAATAAAGTTTAGTGTAAGGTATCAGGAAAGTGATAGTTTTACGTTCCAAGAGTAATTCGAATAAAGTGAATTTTTTTACGCATAAAATCGCTAGATTTCAAGTGGAGTTCGCGCGTACCGATTTTTTGTGCTGTACGGAAACTAATTAGTCGTGTTGTCGTGTTACACGAACAGATAGTTCGCGCGGTATAGTTTGTGCGGTTGATATAAAACGTTGTTGGACGTAGAACGTTCACGCGATTATCGAAACATCATATTCTGTTGTGCGGGCGAATAAATTAAAAAGAAAGTAAAATCATCAGTGCAGGTGAGCGTAAGGATGGTTGGGAAAATATGGTAAGCTTTATTGTAAAACTGTGATTCAAAAATAATGCTTTCTATCACTAAATACACGCCAGAATCAAATTGATTAAATTTTGATTCAGGAAGTGTGAATACACTTCAGATATCATTATGATATGTGGGTGTAATCATGCGGGGCTTATTGTACACGAATATAGCTTCGGAATCCATGCGTTCTTAAGATGGGCTAAAGGAGTTTCAATAGAGCTATCACCTTCTAGCTCCCGGATCTAAGATTCTTGCAATTATATAAATAAAATGGTTGCACGGATATTCTATCCATAATGCCACTGCCAGACAGTGGGATTAGATTGTAAACACACACACACTCGGAAAACCCATAATATCATCGGTGTCCAAAGGCAGATCTGAGAATACAAGAGTGTCCGCGTCCGATGGTCCCAAGCTTATCGAAATCGGATTATTCTATACAAAGTAATGCTGATTTGAATTTCCAGAAAATGTTGTCTATCTTAATCTTTTTGTCTAACCCCTGTATGTCAAATTTCGGTCAGCAATTTGATCCCTGTATTCCGGATTCTGGCCGGAACCTGTTGCAGGGTCGCTTTACGGAAATAGACGAAAATCATCATGCGACGTATCAAACTTCATTATTCCAAATAATATGGCACTCTATGGTAGTTTTGTACTTCCTGGATCATGTTTGACGAGGATTATCGAGGTACTCTTCCCGTCCCGTCCCACACGTTCTTGGTCCGGCGTTTTGGGTGCGGTCGAAATAGTGGCTCCGGTGACGATTGAAGAGTTACTCGCGGTGGCTAATTCCATGGCAACAAACAAAACCTGTTGTCTAGGCCTGATGGAGTTCTGAACACCGCCCTCAAGGCAGCAATCATAGTGAACCCGAACATGTTAAGGCTAGCTATGCAGAGAGGCGAGTATAGTTTTTCTAATAGATGGAAAAGCCAGAAGGTTCTGTTACCGAAAGCCAGGAAGCCGCCGGGCAACCCCTCGGCGTACAGACCAATCTGTCTAATTGACACGACGGGCAAGTTGCTGGAGAGGATCATCCTCAACAGGCTGACCCCGTACTCAGAGGGTACGGACGGCCTGTCAAGCAATCAGTTCGGTTTTCGCAAGGGTAAGTCCACGTTGGACGCTATCAACTCAGTGGTAAAGACCGCTGAGATAGCGATCCAACGGAAAAGGCAAGGTATTCGATACTGCGCGTTAGTGACACTGGATGTGAAGAATTCCATTCAACAGATCAAGCTGGGATGCCATCGTGCTCTCGTTAAACCGACTGCCTGCCAATGGGCCTGTACCGGTTTTGGAAAGCTATTTCCAGACCGTCTACTATTACCGACCGATGCGTTCCTATTACTGCAGGAGTTCCGCAAGGATTACGTAGCTATTCGAAATTGATGGTATATGCCATGATAATTTGTGTCTCTTTATTAACATCGAGCAAACTGCTCGAAGGACAACTGAATCATGAAGTCGAATAGTTGCTCCCAGTTAGATGGACTTTGAGTCTCCAACCGGGGAATTAAAATGACTCATCGGCCGCATCGCCGCTGAAGCCTCTCGACTGGCTTTCAGTGGAGGACATCACAATCCTAGAAGACACCATCCTCAAAAATGTCCGGAATAAAGAAGAAATATATTTATTTGAAACGTTTGATTTCACCCGCGATGGAAGCGTACGTGGCAAAGTGAGGAGAACTTCAAGTATTAATTACACACAGTCCTCGTTGATTTGGCCTAAGCCTCGCTAAGCCTCCACCTTTTGGAATAAATTTCCAGCATTGCCACTGCTACCTACGCCTTCGTGCTGCTCTGTCCGCTCCGCTGCATCGAATTTTGTGGAACCACTCTTTGCGGAATCCCGGTCAAAATGGCTCGCGCACGACTTGACTTAAATTCGTTTATTTCTGATTTTCGTTTGTTACATTATTTTTAACATTTCAAGTGTTTGGTCACTTGGCCCTTCATCTTTGATTCGGTTCAATAGCAATGGTTAGGATTTAATTTACAAAGTTTATCTAATGTATCTGAATAGCCTTAAGGAGGCATTGATTAATTTAGAAAATTCGATAACCTATTTTTTATGTACACAAATATTTACAATAAAAAATTTGTAACCTAGTTTGGAACTAGCGCCCTAAGCGCTTCTTGCTCCGAGTGCAGGCAACGGACCCTAAACTTTTCTTTACACTTTTCTTTTTTCTCCCGGCCAGGCGGTGAACCTCGGATGTTCTTGTCCTGGGAGGGGTGTTGAGGATCATCCTCAGGAATTCGTCTTGGACCCGTTGAAGTTAGGGGTGGAGGTGAACAGATTGCGCGATTGTGCCGACCGAAGTGGTAATTTCGATACCGATCGCCTCGATGACACTGAGCTGGAAGCTTGGAAGCAGACGACAGTTAATGTTGTAGCGAAGAGCGATGGCCACACCGCCTCCCTGGTCGGCCGGTCGAGTCGCGGAAGTCCGGGATCTTGATGTTCACCTCCGGTTTTAGGTGCGCTTCGGTGATGAACGCCACGTCTATTTCCTTCTCCTCAAGGAAGTCCTTCAGCTCAATAATTTTGCTCTTTAGCGAGCAAGCGTTCCAGTTGGCCAGGCCCACCCTAGCAGCCATTTTCAATGATGAACATGCCAAGAGTGAAGACCTGGTCGAAGCGGGTTTTGCAGCCGCGCAGCCGAGTGGCGAGCTGCGCGAAGATCGGCATCAGTTGCTCCGGAGTGTACAGCGGAGCAGATTCTTCCGGTGGGACGGCTTCGTTCTCCGACTGCCGACGGAACCCAGGTGGAGGGAGCGGGGGCCATTCGCTGGTGGATGGTGCCGACGATGCTGGAGCTTGGACCGATGCAGCTGCCGCTGCCAGTCGCTTGTGCGGCTGTAGCGGTGGGAGTATTGGAATCACACGACGGGGAGCCGGGATGGCTGGAAAGTTCACCTCGTTGATTACAGGAACACGGTTCTTCTTCGGAATGGTCCTGGTGGAAGCCTTCTTCCGAATCTCCAGAAACTCGGCTCGCTTTGGGCCCTCCTTAGCCGTGCGGTAAGATGCGCGGCTACAAAGCAAGACCATGCTGAGGGTGGCTGGGTTCGATTCCCGGTGCCGGTCTAGACAATTTTCGGATTGGAAATTGTCTCGACTTCCTTGGGCATAAAAGTATCATCGTGTTAGCCTCATGATATACGAATGCAGAAATGGTAACTTGGCTTAGAAACCTCGCAGTTAATAACTATGGAAGTGCTAATTGAACACTAAGCTGCGAGGCGGCAATGTCCCAGTGGGGGATATAATACCAATGAAGAAGAGAAGAGAAGAAGCTCGCTTTGGGCAGTCCTTTGTGGTGGCCCGATGTTTCTAGCCACAGTTGGCGCACTTGGGATCGGCCACCTTCATTTTGTCGCACTCGTCAGTCGGATGTGGTTCGCCACACTTGTTGCAGCGCGTCCTCATGCGGCAGTTACTGGTGCCGTGCCCGAAATTGAAGCAGTTGGTGCATTTTTTTTTTTTTTTACAAGGGAGAATGCATTTACACACTAACCCAGTACACGTGCATTGTAGTTGCCAAACTACCACACGGAAGTGTACTGGAGTGTCGGACTCGACCATACCGGAAATACCGACTAAACTCCCTTGGGCTCCACCATCGTTTCCCCAGGAACTGCCTCGCAGTACTACTTCTGGGGGGATGGCAGTACTAAGCGTACTCGCTCATTGTCGCTCACACAGGCACTCGTCCCACGCGAGACTGACTTGGGTGCTCGCACACCATTCACTCCATTTGAGTCTTACTTGGATGCTCTCCCGGGCGCTCCGCTGCCATGCCTCGAGGTGTCAATAGCGGTAACTGCCTGGGCCTACAGATATTACGCTACGACACTCCTGCCTCAGCACGAGCAGATCAATCACACCACTGCCGAAGCAGACCACACGCTACCCTGCCGAAGCAGGGACACTCCCCATGCACCACATGTGCACAACTGTAGGTGTGTGGGTACAACCCACTACTACCCTGCCGCCGAAGCAGCTTCTCCAAAGACCATTCGCTCCATGTGACCCTTTTCGGGTGCTCACTCTAACACTCCACTGCAATGCCTCGAGGTGTCGATGGGTACCTCGACTCCTACCTCAGCATGTGCAGTCCATACTCAGACTTCTGCTGCGCTTCGAGGTGACAATAGCGGCGACACGCTATGACACTCCTGCCTCAGCACAACCAGATCACTCACTCCCTGCCGAAGCAGCTCACGCGCTACCCTACCGGAGTAGGGACACTCCCCATGCCAATTGGCACTCCCTGGGCTTGTGCTTTTGAAGCGGCACACAGTCGCTTTGATAGAGTCTGCTTACGGGCACTTGTGGTTTTTTTGGGAGGGATTTTAGCAGAGCCCACTGCTAAATCCCACCACGCCCTAGGCAGTTCTCCCAGGCAGTTGGTGCACTGCGTGACGTCGCGATGCACGGGCCGATTTCGCTCCCAGTCAACGACGGTGTAATTTATAACGCCGACCAGCTTCAGACCATTCCAGGTAGTGGAGCCGTGCTCCATATGGATCAGGTAAAGCTGGTCGTGATATCTCCTCGACTTTTCGTGACGAGCGATCTTGTGCACGGCTACTGGCTTCAGTCCGCAACTTTCAAGCTCTGCTTGGAGCTCTTCCTCCTTCATGTCGTGAAGTCCTCGCAGCAAAGCCTTGAGCGGCTTCGTGCCGGGGTGGTCATGAGTGTAGTACTCATACTTGTGGACCTCGAGGAACTCCACGACGGATTGATGATGGTCCCTGTTTGCCGGCATCACTTTCACGCCCTCGCTGCAGAGCCGAAAAGTACATTTCAGCCCCTTAGCGATCAGCTGGCGAATTTTTGGGCGTAAATCCGGCGGATCGCCCTTCACAAACACGGGCGGGCACTTCTCCTTCCGCTCCGGTTGCACCTGCGGCAGCTGCGATTGCTGCTTCTTCCTCTTTTCGGCGAATTACCGGCGTCATCAAGCGGCAACGGCGAGAACACGTTGCTCTGCAAAAGCCTCTTGGAGGGTTTACCGCGCCTCCAAGAGCAGAGCGCTTAGGCACTTTTCGTGCGACCGAATCGGCCACCGATTCTCCCATGGTGGGTCCGGGAGAAAATAACGCCAACGCGAAGAAGCGAAAACGTAAAAAACGAACGAACGCGAAAAACACTTGGAAAAAATGCCTGAGCAAAAGACATGTGCGTACGTGCTGCTGTCTGGAACTGGAATGTGACCCGAATAATGTGTTTTTTTATCTTTATTTAAGTGAGCCGAATAATGTGTGTTATTGCATTGTAATATTATTTCTGTTGCGGTACAACCAAGCTTATCAAGTGTTATGCCTATAATTGCATGCTGCAAATATCGATAGCATTCAATTAAAATCAATCGACTTCGACAACCATCAACTGCTGATAATTCCAGCTCCAACGAATCGTCGATCTGTGAACAATGCTGTACTTCTTTCGGGGAAGGGTCGTTTGGCCTAAACCCATTCGGCCAAAAGCCATTTGGCCGAATGCCACTAGCAGAGGCGCATCCATGTTCCGAGTCGTGGGTAGGATAAATTGCAAATGTCGATTTGGGTCGATTTCTGGTATTAGCTTTAGCTTAAATCGGTTCGCACAAATTTGTGGGTGTAACAAGCCTACACTTTGGTATGAGGATAGCATCACTTCCATCCGTTTCCATAGATAACTGCATCCATTGGTGCAGAGAACTCTACGACCTCTCATAAGTGCCACGGGAGGTTTTGGAGCTGTTAGTGTGGAAGGTATAATAGTAGGAATCGTTTCGGTGTAACGTGAAACACAGAAAGAACTTATACAAACAGATTAATAAAGCAACGAGCTTGCGATCGAACCCACGACCTCCTGCTTAAAGGCAGTAGCGGTTGCCACAAGATCAGTGAGTTTGTCTCCGGAATCGATGCACATTTTACCAATATTGCCGCTAAAAGCGTAACAGTTACTGTCCCATGTCAATTCATATCAATATGAGACAGGTATGCTTGCAAAAAACAACTTAATCAGTTCTAAAAACAATCAGGACTTGAAGGATTTTTACGGACAGAATACGGTACATAATTTGAGAAATTTTCTACCAAAGGACAAAAGGTCGAAAGACAAAAGGTCGAAAGGACAAAAGATCGAAAGACAAAACGTCGAAAGACAAAAGGTCGAAGTGACAAAATGTCGGAAAGGACAAAAGGTCTAAAGGGACAAAAGGTCGAAAGGACAAAACGTCGAACGGGACAAAACGTCGAATTGGACAAAAGGTCGAAGGAAAAAAAACAAGAAGGTGAAAGAGACAAAAGGTCGAAATAGACAAGAATCTGAAACGGCGAGAATCAATCTCGCACCAGAGTTGGCCTACACAATTGGCAAAACTCTTTTATTTTTCACAATATTTAACAATTAAATAAAATTCATTCAGACAGAACAACTAATAGATGGGTTTTTGAGTTTTGTAAATGTCACTTCGTTCTCTCAAAATAACGCACGCCGCACATCAAATACACCACACCATTACATACACAATTTTAATTACACGCGTCTGCGTGGCTGAGGCGTGCACTGTTTTAACAGATTTAAATGACATTTAGAAAACCTAGATATCCATCTATTATTTGCACTCATTGAATGAATTTTATTTATTTGTTAAAAATAGTGAAAAATAAAAGGACAATTTTTTGCTGTATAGAACAACTCTGTCTCGATCTATTCGAGTTTTATTTATTTCCAAATTCAACAATCTATTTCATCTCTAACAGAAATATCTAGATATTCATAATATTGTCTTATAGTAATTACTCCTTTGAAAATTGCTCATTCTTCAACTTTGATTGATGAGATAAGTGTGTTATTTCTGCTTGAATTTCACAATTTCCTTTGGAATACACAAAACTTGTAATCAACTTGATCAACTTGATCGACCTTTTGTCCTTTTCGACCTTTTGTCCCTTTCGACCTTTTGTCCTTTTCGACCTTTTGTCCCATTCAACCTTCTGTGCCTTTCGACCTTTTGTCCTTTCGACCTTCTGTCCCTTTCGACGTTTTGTCTTTTCGACCTTTTGTCCTTTCGACCTTTTGTCTTTCGACCTTTTGTCCTATCGACCTTTTGGCATAGATTCGTTTTTCCGAGATTGTATGAGGATTGCTCTCCTTAGCCGTGCGGTAAGACGCGCGGCTACAAAGCAAGACCATGCTGAGGGTGGCTGGGTTCGATTCCCGGTGCCGGTCTAGGCAATTTTCGGATTGGAAATTGTATCGACTTCCCTGGGCATAAAAGTATCATCGTGTTAGCCTCATGATATACGAATGCAAAAATGGTAACCTGGCTAAGAATTCTCGCAGTTAATAACTGTGGAAGTGCTTAATGAACAGTAAGCTGCGAGGCGGCTCTGTCCCAATGTGGGGATGTAATGCCAATAAGAAGAAGAAGAAGATGAGGATTGCTCAGAAGCATGACATACATCTTTGAATTTTTACGATTGTCGAACATTTTTTCAAGCTTCCAGTAGAGGTCATGGATCACAGAAATTTGTAAAAATATTCGTTGGGTTCAATCAATTTTTTTATTAACATTCAGAAATGGTTTTGGATCTACCGATTCAAAGCAAACATTTAAGAAATCGTATGATTGTCTAAGAATCTTTATGGGAGCTCAGAATTCATGATGAAGCAGATCTGTTTGTGGTTCTTCAGTTTTCAATTATTCTTTTGAGGCTTGTAGAGTCCATAGCGTACAACACATTTCGAAATTTAGCCTGAACATCCTTGCTTTAAACATCCTGAGTACTATGGGGATTAAAAAGTGCCTATAGTCCTAAACAACAATTAGTACTCTATTCCTTTAGAATCCCAGAAACTTCTATGATTATTCTAAAGACTCCAAACTTTGAAATCACCATTTGGTAACTCACAGATTCTTGCCAGTCAGTGACTTCATATGTTCTTACCGTAATCATGGGTAGGACAATGCTTTGATTGTCCCACCCAGGCAAATTTATGCATAGGACATGTCCTACTTGTCCTACCCACTCCCGGCGCCACTGGCTACTAGGCCGCAAGTGGTTTGGCGTCTCACTACCCACTTCGCACTACACACGTCTCACTTCTAACTGTGAAAAGTGAATAGTGCGAAGTGGATAGTGAGACGTCTCACCACTCATTTCACGCTTCACACTTTTAACAATGAGAAGAGAAAAATAAAGAGTGAGAAGTGAGACGCCTCTCTTCTCATTCCTAATTTCTCACTTTTCAAATGACATATTCGGCCAAATAACCCTTTCGGCCTAATGACCCTCTCGGCCAAATGATCCTTCCGTCTAAACGACCCTTTCGGCCAAACGACCTTTTCAGCCAAACGACCTATTGGGCCAAACGACCCTTTCGGCCAAACGACCTTTTCGGCCAAACGATTCTTCCAGCCAAATGACCCTTTCGGCCTAATGGCTTGTTCGGCCTAGTGGCATTCGGCCAAATGGCTTTCGGGCGAAAGGGTTTCGGCCAAATGACACTTCCCCCATTTGGCCAAAAAGGTCATTTGGCCGAAAGGGTTGTTTGGCCGAATAGGAAAAGTGAGAAATTAGGAATGAGAAGAGAGACGTCTCACTACCAACTTCCAAAGTGCATCTGAACACGAGAACGCGTGTTCAAAACGTTCTGAACACAGCACACTGTTCAAGAGCAGTGACCTAACATAGTAACTTGTATTCAAGAAAAATAAATTCAAGTAACGGCATGCTACACATTTTTCGTCTAGTAATGAAACACCTGGGCATCTAACGGATAGAAATCAAGCATGCTCGTATGTTTTCACGTAGTTACAACTCTAAGAAATCTTAGTTACCATGATTGTTTTGCTTGCGTACTAAACTAGTGCACACTGAACTGTGTTAAGAGTTCAAATCTAAGAACAACAAAGCACGCTCTTGACTCATGTTCAGGATGCATCTCTGCCCACTTCGCACTACTCACTTTTGACAGCGAGAAGTGAGAAATGAAGAGCGTCTCACTTCTCACTCCTCATTTTTCACTTTTTGCTGTAAGTGAGAAGCGCGAAGTGAGTAGTGAGACACCTCACTACTCACATCGCGCTTCTCACTTTTTACAGCGAGAAGTGGGAAGTGACCCTTTCGGTCAAATGACTCATTCGGCCAAATGACTCATTCGGCCAAATGACACATTCGGCCAAATGACCCATTCGGCCAAATGACCCATTCGGCCAAACGACCCTTTTGGCCAGATGGGTTTCGGCCTAATGGCTTGTTCGGCCTAGTGGTATTCGGCCAAATGGCTTTCAGCCGAATAAATTTCGACCAAATGCCCCTTCTCCTGAAATGTGGTTATTCCACGCCTAGAAAGAAGCTCTCAACCGCCTGAGAAAAAGGTTTTCTTCAGGCATTGCAATATCATCTGAGCACAGGATATCATCTTTGCTTATTATCCCTAATCAAAAAGCACTCCGGAAAGATATTATCATTTGAGCATTTGATGATGATCCTGATAGCCAGCGCGGCTCGGGGTTTGTTCACGTTGCGAGGGCGTTGCTATGGCGAACATTGCGCTTTGTTTACTGAACAGATAGACAACTAAGATCGATATCCCATATCTGGACCGGGACGATGCTTTACGGTCACAGCATGCTTACTTTTGTACTCCAACATGTGGCGATAAAATATGCGTCCCATTCGAAATGTCATTTTTTTAACGAGCCTACCTTGTTTTCTGTATACCGTGACCCCAGCATATCATCAGTATCTTTGCACAGAAGATCGAATGATGGGATAAATTGCAATGCCTGGTTTTCTTTCTTTCTTCTTCTCTACATTTCAACTGGAGCTTGGCCTGCTTTTCAACTTATCTTTTCTATGCCCGCCAATAATGCATGAGTGTGTATCTTGTGTGGCAAGTACAATGGATATACAATGCACAGGAAGTCGAGAAGTTTCCCACCCGAAAATACCTTAGACCGGACTGAGAATCGAACACGCCACCTACGAATGGGAAATCCTACCCCTTTGCTCGCAAGGCTAACTGGAGACTCGGAAAGCTTTCCTGTGCAAAAAAAAAAAGACTTTTCAGCGCCAAAAAAAGTAGCTTCCCAGCATCTGAATACAGAATTTCCAGGGTCTGGAGAAAGACTACGCATTGTTTGGAAAACGCTTTCTTATATCTGAAAAAATCCCCTCAGCAGGAATAAATTTATTTGACATCTTGAAAGAAGCTTTCTAGCGTCTGTAAATAAGGGAAAAAATATGTTTTTCCAACGCCAGGGTAGAAGCTTTCCGGTGGCTAGAGAAAGGCGTTACAGTGCCAACGAATAAGTCTTATCGTTTGGAAAGGGCCTGGATGAAAAATTTAATCGTTAGGAAAGAAGATTTCCAGCGTCTAGCAACGTTTGGTAAAAGGCTTCTTTGCGCTTGAAAAGTGGAAAGAGACTATTCCACGTCCAGAAAGAAAAAAAAGAAGCCTACAAGCGCCTGGAAAAATGCTTTCCTGTTCTAAAAAATGCTTCTTAAATGCATCTGTAAACAATCTTTTCATCGTCTCGGAGAAGCTTTCCCTTATCTGAAAAGAGGCTACCCAGCCGCTGGAAAAAAAAAGTTTCACATCTAGAGAGAAGCGTTCCAGCGCCTGGGAAGACGATTCCCAGAGCCTGGAAAGAAGCTTTCCATCTCCATCGTTTGAAATTGAATTTTAGCCATTTGGAAAGAAGTTTACCAACGCCAAGAAAGAAGCTTTCAAGCGCCAAGAATTTGGCTTGCCAACGTTGGAAGGAGGCTTTCCAGTATTTCAAAATAGGATTCTCGACGTCTGGGAAGAGGATTTTTATCGTCTGAGAAGAGACTATTTAGCGTCTGCAAAGAGGATTTCTAACGGCTCTAAGAAGGCTTTCAAGCGTCCGAAGCAGACCTCCCAGCAGCTGAAACAACAACAAAAATTCAATGTCCGAAGGGAAACTTTACAGCGATTGGGAATCAATGCATCAAGAGGCCGGTCAGCGCCTGGAAAAAAGTTTTCCAGCTCCTGGAAAGAGACTTTTCAAACATGACAAATGTTGTGACTTGGTAAAAATTGTGTTACGGTTTGTTTTAGTTTATGGGTGCAGTTCCATTGAGTCTGTATCATTTGTGTGAAATTGTAAAGATTCTGTGTCTAGATTCAAGTAGAAAGCCTTAAAGTAGGCAACAAAATATTAAGTAGTGATGGGCCCCAGGCATCGAATCGTTGATGCCAAATGGCATTAATTGATTCCAGATATGATTACATGTTGTTACATGTTACATGTTTATTGTTTATCTTCGTGCTTGTATAAAAGATTGCTACACAATGGCGCCCAGCTTGGTGCCCGGCAAAACAGCCGATTACAATGGCGCCCAACGTGTTCCAGGGAGAAGTTTTCTTGCGTCTCGAGAGAAACCTTCCAGCGCATGGAAAGCATTTTCGAAAGCATCCAGCAATCATGAATCCTGCAAAATTATTTTCAATGGTCCAAGCTTTTTTTACTGCTTATTTTCCGACATGCCTTTCGGATCAATGATGTTAATTATGTAAATGGTCTATAATCGTACTTATGTTTGCGTTTTAAAATCGCTTCAAAATGCAAGCACTGGTTCCAATTCGTCACCCGTTCCAGTTCTAATTTCCCTAGTTCTAGAACGCACACAATCAGGTTGGTTGCCTCCGTCGCCTGTAATCAATCGGGGTCAAACCATCGCAACATTCCCGCTAATTATTACGTCGTTCAGTGCTCAAGTATCAATAAAATGCGCAAAAAAAAGTCCAACAAATGTTTGCCAAACGTTTTATGTATTTAAACGGCGCGTCGTCATTAATTGGTAACTCACATTTCACCACGGTTCAATTAACTCGCCACCGTCGTCGTCATGATCCTCTCAAACCAACGGCCGTATTTGTGTGCTTTCTCTGTCAAACTGTGTCTCATTACGGCATAGGAAGGCATATACACAAATAACCTCGAAAAACAAGGTGCGAGCAACTATCTAGACGTTAGCTCGACGGGGTAATTAAAAAGCACTGTTTACGCAAAAAGCCATTCGTTTTGGGTCTAATTCGGAACAGTTTTTTTTTTGGCGATGCGATCGCAGCCATCTTCCACTGAACGATCGTCGTGTTTCGAAGGTGCCATGTGTGAGCAATGCCTACTTTTGTGATTAGAGCACTGTCGGTGGCCGTAGTTGACCTGGATTTGTTTTTGAATATCGCAGTCCGTTGAATGGCGGGCGCCGATACCTGCTAAGGATGGAAAATGATAGCGCAGCGTCGAACTTGTTGGAGTTCTCGGGTGCCTAATCAGTATTTCCATATAACTGTAAACTGGTTCGGTTAGAACTTTTCCCATAACCTAGTTACATGCGTAATTCAATGAATTCGTTGATAGTAGGCCGCTTTATCAACTTTAAATCCTCCGTCAACAATAAGTGGCACAGCCAACTGTGTAGCAAAATGATTTGCTTTTTAAATTCGGGTTTGTTTTTATTGAATTATTGCAATGCAACATCAAAACACAGAAGAAAACTTTAAATTCGATTACTTCGAAACGGCCAATCACATATGTTCCTCACGAAAACAGTGAACTCGCGCCAAATTGCCACCCCTCTCAGATCCCAGTCCTAAGAAACGACTGAAAATCGTTATCTGTTAAAAGTTCTTTTTTTTCCTTCACGGTCGGTTGCGTCTTCTGCTTTAAGGACCAAGGACCTCGCACATTCGTCCTCTATAATACGTGTATGTATCATTCGGCAGCAAGGAGAAAGCTGGTGGACGTAAACAACATATGCTCCCCGCAAGGCGCGTGCTCAGCACCGTTGAAAAAAGGAGGCAAAAGAGGACGTTTTTTAAATGTTCCACATTTCTTGAATAGCGACAGATGAATGCTGTCTCTTTGGTCTGTCTGTTGGTGTTCGAGCTGCAATTATCCGGAATTCCTTCTGTTTGATATCCTTTTGAGGAGCTCACGCAGCACGCATGTATAACGTTATTCCCGCCAGTCCTAACGGTTATTCAACATTGATGACGTCTCCAATTTTCTTCATGTATGAAATGAAAAAAATATAGGCGAGATCAAAATGGAATATATTTTGTATCCTAATTAGATCAATGGTGGTATTGCCCTCCGGGATTACCTCCCCTTCTGGAAAAGGTACACGATAATGTATGCAACCAGAGCATACGAGTTTTTTTTTCGTTTTTATTAATCCCATTCAACCTATGTCAAACTGACCATTGGTCAAGCGGCAGAGAGCATTCGGTCGTCGGCCCCTAGGGCAGTATGATTTCCCGCCTTTATTATTTGTCGCGCTAGGTTCCTTGAAAAAAAAAAGTGATCCCTTTATTTCGTCTTATATACTTCACTCCAGATGGACACTGCTCTACTTTAAAAGGAAATTCCTTCAAAAATCAACATGTGTGTAAGCGTATTAGAATGAACTTCGTCATTCGTTCTTTGGCATTCGAATGATGAACACGATGGCTAGTAAGTTAGTTCCTGACCCATGCGGAATAATATGCCATACGATTACGACAGGAACGCCTATAGCTTGGACATTGATTTGTAATGAATTGAAAAATAAGAAAATCTTCGAGTATTTAACAAGTTTGAATGCAACTGGTGGGTTAATCACGGTAGTGAAAATGAACCATTGCGACGGCGACACCGTTGAAAACATTTTGCAATGTCTATATTTTGCAATTACAAATTCATGAGAATTTAAACAAATTAATTCATTTTATCCAGTAGCCTTGCGTGCAAAGGCGTTGGGGGACTAGGGACTAGGATGTTATCGGGAGGGAAATATTCTCGACTCCCTGGGCATAGTATATCCATTACCACACAAGATACATACTCATGCAATGACGGGCATAGAAATGCTTCCAATTAATAACTGACGAAATGCTAAATTACTAATTTGAAAAACAGGCCAAGTTCCAGTTGGAATGTAGAGCCATTGAAGAAGAATCAATTTTTAAAATGTTATAGCGGATATTTTTAAAATTTTCCACCTTCCTACGTTTAGAACTACATCCTTTTGCGAAACAATGGATCGCTTCCAAGAATAGAGGTAATAAACCATAGAAGATGATTGTCGCTGTGGTTCCCTTTGTTCTCGTTCCTAAACATGTTGGGTACACAACTGTCAAAACGAACTGATTTTTCCGTTTGTTGACATTTAGCGCCTTAGGGGCAAGCCAGAGTAAACGCGACGAGCAATGCAACGCAACTCACGGAAAAAAATAACATGAATCATTATCAACAGGCTGTCAAATTGCACTGTCGCGTTGCGTCGCATCGCACGTCGCGTTTACTCTGGCTTGCCCCTTACACGGTGCGGCAGAAAATAATGCGAAAATTGGTTCTATTTCTTTCAACTCCCATTTGAACTCCTCCAAGCAATAATCTCAACATTTTCGAGGTCAGTTATCATTATAAGGTCCTTTTAAACAAAGTCATTGAATGTGTGCTTGATTTCTATAAATAATATCCTCAAGACGACGCCGGAGCTAGAACACCCCTTTCGAACCCAGTTTTCCAACATGGACTGCCATGTGCATGTTATGGCTGACGTTAGGGTCTTCACACAAGGGTGAGATGGTTTGCAGACTCGTGCTTCAACATTCGCCCCAATCGTATGTATAATCCAATGGGTCAAGATCCGGACTGCTAGGGGGGCACAAATATATCGACCAAAATATCATGTTGTTCTTCAGCCATTGTTGGATCGATTGGACGTGTGACATGGCGCCCCCTCATGCTGTAGAACAACTTTTTGATTCTTGGAGAATTCGGCGTTCCCCCAGGCAAGTACTTGGTCCATTAAGATACCAATAAAAAAATCGGTGTTGATTATAATCAATGAAAACAGGCGGCAGTTTTAAACCGTTGGACCAAACATCATGACACCAGCCGGATTGTTTTGGAATTTGAACTTCATTTTCTCCAGAACATCCGCAATTTTCTTCGGTGAAATTAAACAGTCCAAAATTAACCAGTGAAATAACCAGTTAACAGGATTATAATTTTTCTCTTCTTCAACAAAGAAAGAAATCGTTTTGAATGAGTCACTCGTGAACTCACTAGTTCATATACCCGGTCCGTAATCAAGTGGCGTTTTACTCAAGCTTTGGAAGGTATATGCAAGTCTTCTTTGATGATTTCGCAAGGATTTCTCAGACATTTTGACTTCCTTGGCAATGTTTGTGGTGGAACGCACCAGGTTGCGAGCAATCTTTCCACGAGCCGATTTGATCATGTTTGGCATACGAATTGGTTTGCTCTGAAATGTTTACCAGGCGTGTAAAAGCTAAAATTTTTAATAGTTTGACGTTCATAATCAATAGTTTTAATTCATTTCATTTATTTAGTTTACATCTAAACAGATAACACTGAATCAACAATTTGACGCCACAATACACGGTTCGAGGCCGCATCTCTCCATCCTCGGATACGCCCCACGCTCGCCAAGTCGTTTTGCACCTGGTCTGCCCATCTCGCTCGCTGCGCTCCACGCCGTCTCGTAGCTGCCAGATCGGAAGCGAACACCATCTTTGCAGGGTTGCTGTCCGGCATTCTTGCAACATGTCCTGCCCATCGTACCCTTCCGGCTTTAGCTACCTTCTGGATACTGGGTTCGCCGCAGAGTTGGGCGAGCTCATGGTTCATTCTTCGCCGCCACACACCGTCTTCTTGCACTCCGCCAAAGATGGTCCTAAGCACCCATCTCTCGAATACTCCGAGTGCTTGCAAGTCCTCCTCGAGCATTGTCTATGTTTCATGTCCGTAGAGGACAACCGGTCATATCAGCGTCTTGTACATGACACATTTGGTGCGGTGGCGAATCTTTTTCGACCGCAGTTTCTTCTGGTGCCCGTAGTAGGCCCGACTTCCACAGATGATGCGCCGTCGTATTTCACGACTAACATTGTTATCAGCCGTTAGCAAGGATCCGAGGTAGACGAATTCCTAGACCACCTCGAAGGTATCCCCGTCTATCGTAACACTGCTTCCCAGGTGGGCCCTGTCGCGCTCGGTTCCGCCCACAAGCATGTACTTTGTACTTGACGCATTCACCACCAGTCGAACTTTTGTTGCTTCACGTTTCAGGTGGGTGTACAGTTCCACCTTTGCAAATATTCGGCCGACAATGTCCATGTCATCCGCGAAACAAATAAATTGACTGGATCTGTCGAAAATCGTACCCCGGCTGTTACACCCGAACAACAGGCACAAAACTCCATCACCTTGTCTTAGTCCCCGGCGTGATTTGAACGCCCGTGTTCGCCCGAAATCTTTACACAGTTTTGCACACCATCTACCGTTGCTTTGATCAGTCTGGTAAGCTTCCCAGGGAAGCTGACCTCGCCCATAATTTTCCATAGCTCTACGCGGTCTATACTGTCATATGCCGCCTTGAAATCAACGAACAGATGGTGCGTTGGGACCTGGTATTCACGGCATTTTTGAAGGATTTGCCGTACAGTAAAGATCTGGTCCGTTGTCGAGCGGCCGTCAACGAAGCCGGCTTGATAACTTCCCACGAACTCATTCACTAATGGTGACAGACGACGGAAGATGATCTGGGATATCACTTTGTAGGCGGCATTAAGGATGGTGATCGCTCGAAAGTTCTCACACTCCAGCTTGTCGCCTTTCTTGTAGATGGGGCATATAAACCCTTCCTTCCACTCCTCCGGTAGCTGTTCAGTTTCCCAGATTCTGACTATCAATTTGTGCAGGCAAGTTGCTAGCTTTTCCGGGGCCATCTTGATGAGCTCAGGTCCGATACCATCCTTACCAGCTGCTTTATTGGCCTTTAGCTGTTGGATGGCATCCTTAACTACCCTCAAGGTGGGGGCTGGTTGGCTTCCATCGTCCACTGAACTGACGTAGGCATCTCCTCCGCTGCCTTGACTTGCACTGCCCGTACTCTCAGCGTCATTCAAATGTTCTCGTAGTGTTGCTTCCACCTTTCGATCACCACACGTTCGTCCGTCAAGATGCTCCCATCCTTATCCCTGCACATTTCAGCTCGCGGCACGAAGCCTTTGCGGGATGCGTTGAGCTTCTGGTAGAACTTGCGTGTTTCTTGAGAACGGCACAGCTGTTCCATCGCACTCCGCTTCTTCCAGGCAGCGTTTCTTCTCCTGAAAAAGGCAGGTCTGCTGTCTCCGTTTACGTTTATAGTGTTCCACGTTCTGCCGAGTCCCTTGCTGCAGCGTGACCATCCGCGCTGCGTCCTTTTCCTGCAGAATCTGTATGCAGCTTTCGTCGAACCAATCGTTCCGTCGACTTCGACCCACATACCCGACGTTGTTCTCCGCTGCGTCGTTAATGGCTGCTTTAACTGGATTCCAACAGTCCTCAAGAGGGGCCCCATCGAGCTCACCCTCTTCCGGCAACGCTGCCTCGAGATGTTGTGCGTATGCAGTGGTGCGCTTCAGTCGCTCTAGGTCATACCGCGGCGTTCGTCGGTACCGAACATTGTTGATGACGGATACTTTTGGGCGCAGTTTCACCATCACCAGATAGTGGTCAGAGTCGATGTTAGCGCCACGATATGTCCTGACGTCGATGATGTCGGAGAAGTGCCGTCCATCAATCAGAACGTGGTCGATTTGTGATTCTGTCCGCCGTGGTGATCTCCAGGTTTACTGATACGGAAGGCTATGTTGGGAGTAGCTGCTGTGAATGGCAATTTCCTTGGAGGTGGTGAAATCAATTAGTCGTACGCCGTTTTCGCTCGTCAGCCGGTGGCCGCTGAACTTTCCACTACACAGTCTAAGCTCCTCCTCTTGGCCAACATGAGTGTTCAAATCTCCTATGACGGTTATAACGTCATGGTTTGGGCAGCTATCGTACTCACGTTTCAACTGGGCGTAGAACGCGTCCTTATCATCATCAGCGCTTCCGGAGTGCGGGCCAGGGACGTTGATTATGCTGAAGTTGAAGAATCGGCCTTTGATCTTCAACCTGCACATTCTTTCATTGATCGGCCACCACCCGATCACGCGCCTTTGCATTTCGCCCATCACTATGAAAGCTGTTCCCAGCTCGTGTGTGTTTCCGCAGCTCTGGTAGATGGTATGATTACCTCTAAACGTTCGCACCATTGATCCCTTCCAACAAACCTCCTGCAGCACTACGATGCCGAATCCACGGTCCTTGAGCACATCGGCGAGTATGCGTGTGCTCCCGATGAAGTTGAGAGATTTGCAGATTTTCGAACCGAGATTCCAATCGCTAGTCACTTTTCGTCGCAGTGGTCTTCGCCAATGTAGCCGGTCCGTACTCTCTTGTTGATTGTTCGTTGCTTGTTTTATTTTAAAGGCTGACTTGCAGGGCATGACACTAAATCCCTAAATTTCCGGAGGACCATCCCTAGCAGCACAATTCACGTTGATTTGGTTGCAATAACTCATATATGACCAAATTTGGTCATATATGAGTATCATCAACTGATTTACAACATGTGTGTTGCTCGGGATTCCTCCATATTCACGGTGGACCATGGTGCACAGTTTCACTTAAAGTCCTCGCTGGCACTCGGACGATGATCAGCCGCCCTAACATGGAGAACAGACGCTGTTGTGAGCCGATCCTGACATGGTGAAAAGACGCTCAGTAAGATTTGCACCTCCGGAGAGAACCAAACCACCCCCCCTTTTCCCTGTCAGCATACGACCATAGTTTCCACCAGCGATCTTCCCTAAGGCTGCTCGTATCCCGGCCAGCACCACGGGGTTGTAGGGATAGGAATTGCTGGGTAAGAGGTTAAGGACCGCGAGATGGGGTCTTTTTATTCCTTCCGGTACGTGAAGTACCAATGGTACGCTTTACCCAGCATTTGCCGTGCCATTTGTAAAGCAATCCATGCTTATGTTTGTAATACATAAAGTTCTGTTTCTAGATTACATATGTTAACTAACACTATTCTATTAAACACTTCACAAGTTATTTTGCCATCTTAACTTTTGATACAAAATTTACTCTATATTTCTATTCGAAATTCCATGTCTTTTCAATATTTACCGAATCATTTGGATCTATACCCATGTTTTGTGTCAGTGTTTTCTTTCAGATGCATCATACAATAAAAACACATAAAAAGAATAGGGGTAGGGAATACGTATTTGTTGCGTTACATTTATATATAATTATGATGCAAAAATATCACACATACATTCAATGAGCTTTTATAACAAAGCATGCAATTATATTCGTCACACGTTTTTGTTTTGTTTACATCCAGTAGTCCGTTTACACTTGGATTCTCCCTTACAATGTATCTCATTGCTTTTCACCGATGAGAAAAAAACAAATAAACGATGTTTGAAAACCGTCACAATGAGAAAATTGTTATACAATTTGTTTTCTCTTCTTCAAAAGCGTAACCAAAGGAGAAAAAACTATCAAGGTCAGGTTGCCCTTTGTATTGAACATAATATTGTATAATATTGTAAGAAGTCTTCTCAATCGTTTCAATATCAAAGCGGCCATATTTATTTTCAATTTGGATTACTTCGTCGTAAAAATCAAATTTTCCACTTGTTTAAATATATTTTCACTCACCTTGTCAGTTTATCCTCGTCGCCAATTTTGTAGAATTGAAACACTGGGCTTTTCTGTATTTTCTAATCTTTATTCTCACTTCTATTCCCGGTACACTGAGAACCATCACCATTCTTTTTCTCTGCTACATCCCTTCTCCCAGTCCCCGTGGCTCCAGATCCCCACTCAGGATTTCCTCTCCCGATTTCTCACAGAGACGTATTCAGGGTAAACACTACACCATCCAATTTTTGACACTCACCATGAGAATGTGCTTAGTAATGTGGTGAAAACTCCTCTCAATATTGAACTTGCTCTTATATAGGGTAAAATGCCCAATAGTGGACCTCCTAGTAGCGAAATCTTGCTCTTTCTGTCATAAGGAGTAGAAATTTTCAACATATTAATTCTGCTTGACATCTAATACCAAGCTCTGCATCTCCTCTTCACGATACATACATAAAACATTCAAATACACGACGTTATTCGTTGAAATTAACATTTTAAAGTCTGACTGTATTCGCTCTATAGTAGACCCCCTGGGGGTCCATAATAGGAATTTACTTCCCTATAGTCGACACTTCATTTGATTTTTATGTTCCGTTTCGGGACGTTCTTCTTCCCTATTATGGACCCCCCAAAATATTCCTATAATGGACGTTCTCGTGTGGAATTTAATAGCAAAATGTTTACATTGTGTTGTAATAATGCAAAAATGGCTGGAGGGTTCACTATTGGTTGGGGGTCCACTGTTGGGCACTTTACCCTATAATTAGGATTAAGAAAAATCTGATATGAAAAGAGAAATATTCTCGCAAGATTCGGACATTCGGTTGATAGCTGCTAGTAGTTGTAAATGCTCAACAAGAAGCATAAATCAATTCTTCTTTAAACCTCCATTTGAAACGGAAAGGAGTATTTTTCGACGAAATTTCCTTAAAGTGAAATAAAATTAAATGACTATGATTGCCTCGTTATCGATCAATGGCATCAATGATGGCCGTCGACGAAGGCTTCTGTAGAAAGTTCATTAGTCGTGCAGCCATTTAGCGGTACGAATTGAAATTTTGTATCCAAATTCGTATAATTGTTTCGTAAAGGCGCATCGCATCGGAAGATAGTTGATTTGAGACGAATTAGCAAGTCTGTAACCATTCAGCAGTATAATGAGAAATCTTTTCGCAAATTCAAGCATCACATTCAAACACGGC
Source organism: Armigeres subalbatus (assembly GCF_024139115.2). NCBI lineage: Eukaryota > Metazoa > Arthropoda > Insecta > Diptera > Culicidae > Armigeres > Armigeres subalbatus. The sequence goes on from NC_085139.1 coordinate 289,488,376, forward strand.
AAATCAAACCCTTCTCTTTTTATAGCAATGGTCCTGACAAAGGACCGATTTTTAAAATTGTGCGCCTTTGCAATCACTTGAGTGATGTTCCTACAGACGACGAGTTTTCCGCAGCAACCATCGCCATTGTTATGTGTATGATGGTGGTACTAACAAAGGAGGGATTGGTTTAAATTGTACCACGACCGCCGTCCGTTGATTCGTTGCTACGGACGCCGGCTGGTACACGGTCCGTGAAATCTCGACCGTAACTGCGCAACTGTTGCTGCCACGGTCGCTACAGACACCACCGAACGCCAACGCCACTCAGCCGTTGTTCTAGACCGCTACCAGACGGTTCACGCTCCAGCGGAGCGGTCCGCTTGCCGTGAAATCTAGAATGAAAATGACGCGCGCGCAAGACATGGCTCTTTTTATGCACAGAGAAAATGAAGCGGTGGGCCAAAAGGTGCGTACCTTACTTCAATCTGATGTCCGTGTTGGGGATGCATGAACGGAATTGGTTTGCTCTGAATTTTTTACCAGGCGTGTAAAAACTAAAATTTTTAATAGTTTGACGTGCACAATCAATAGTTACAACCCAAGCAGCACAAATTGTTTCACTACTGAACATTTCACTGTGTTGCAACCATTCGGAAAGAAACAATCTTTGCGTATGTGCCATCAAATATAACTTTCTTGCAATCTAAAAAGCGCAAGAGGTGGAGCCTACGGAAACATCCTTCGATTGCAGTAAAATTGCAATAATATTGCAAAATACTACAGCGAAAAAAATAAAATAAAACAAAAATATAAAACTGGGTTCGAATTATGGATGTTGTGATTGATAGTCCTTCACTCTACCACAGCATCAATCAACACTTCGGAGGGACTGCATGTTGACTCACCATAAAAACCAGGCTATAGGCATCTCTATCTAACTCCCTTAGCCTAAAAATAGCGTATTTTGCCTGTCTTGGTACAGTGATCACCACGTCACTATCCAAGCCGTTCCTGGGTGGACGTTAGGCAGAATAACAGCGATTTCAACAATGTTTGTTCTCTCATATGACCCTCTGCTAAATTTCAGTTTTTATTCATTTCACACTTGCCCCTTGCTTGCTGTATAAATCGAATCAGTGACTTCATTACTTTCATCTACTCCCTTCCGCTCTGAGTAGTACAATTTTTACCGAAAAAGCCAATAAATTAATTTCGATAAAGTCACGCGGTGATCAAAACTTTCCTAATTAATAAAAGAGCAGGATTTATTTTAAATTCTGCTCAAGCTTTTCACGGTGAAATAAAAAGACAAATTGTTGGTCTCCATGTAAGTAAAATTAAAATCCTCCACGAGCATCGTCCAGGTCTCGTGTCCGTAGAGGACTACCGGTCTAATGAGCGTTTTGCAGATGTTCAGTTTGATACGGTGGCGAACTCTATTCGATCGAGCGTTCTGCGGAGTCCAAAGTACGTACGATTTCCAGCCACTATGCGTCTCCGAATTTCTCTGCTGGTATCATTTTCGGCAGTCACCAATGAGCCCAAGTACACAAATTCTTGTACCACATCGATTTCGTCACCTCCGATGCAAACTCGCGGTGTGTGGCTCACATTGATTTTGTGACGGTTCCTAATTTGGAAATTTTCATTTGCACCCTGTATCCGAGGCTTCCTTTTAAACGTAGTTTACGTCAAAAAAGGGGGGATAGCAAGTAAAATTGGAGTAATGAAAAAAGAAAGTCGTAAAAGTTAATGAAAGAAGTAGATGGTGTGAATACTACGTAAAATAGGGGCTTTTTTTTCAAAATAGTTTTCGATCATTCAAGAAATCCCTGGAGTAAGGCCTTGAGTTCTACAAGCGTAAACAACGACAAATTGGACTGTATTAAATATGGTACTAGCTTTCTCTGATATATAGATACAGATTTATAATACATAGGAAACAACTAGTTTACAGATTAGGACCTTGGTCATCCAAGAAATTCCTGAAGTAAGGCCTCAAGATCTACACGCGAATGTCGTGCATGCCCTTTTAAATGTTCAGTGAATGGTATAGGCTCTCGGTCATCCAAGAAACACTTGGAGTAAGACCATAAGATCAACAGGCGTAACCAAATGCTAATCAGACTGTTCTAAATATGATATAAAGTCTTTATGATGCATATATTAGAATGTGTCCACAGCATAGGTTCTTGTTCATCCAAGAAATCTCTTGATTAATGATGATGATGATGATGATGATACTACCATCTATTGTAGCAAGGCACCTGCCGATAGCACTGGCCATATCTGACAAACGATTTGATCATGATTATACTATTGTTTGTATTTCATCAGACTCCTGTATGAAGGGCCAAAAATGGGTGGGGTGGTTCCATAAGCAGAGACACTTATGCGAATCCACGGGATGAATAGAGAATCTCCTTCCAGAAGAAAGTTCGTACAATATTATAATCTAGCCCTCGTTCCCCAGATTGACCCAATAGATGGGGAGAAGAGTCCGCCCTTTATCCACGAGATAGGAAGTTGGCGATTCCACTCTTCCTATCCAAATCGCTTCAATCGGGTGCCCTGATGTTTTTTTTTGGTATATAATCATATAGTTTCAATATAATTTGGTAAATATATATAATGAAATTGTCTCACCAAGTTTCAATTCTATGTCCTGGATGAGAAAGGACCTTTCTTCAACGCCAGCTAGCTTTAGATTTATGCCTTCAGAGATAGAAAACCAATAGCTCTTCAAGAAATGTTTTGGTTTTGATCGGGGAATATGCTTCATTCGGGTTCTAAGATCGAGAAATTGATATCTTGATTTCTGAAAAGATGCGATAAAAAGACGGACGGCAGTATCATACATAATAACATAATTGTTTTGATTCATATGAATATGTATTCTACTTTTTTGCCTTTCTCGTACAACGAACTTTTTTTTCAACCTTTGTTAGATTTAAAACTCTGAGCGAAAAAAAAAAGTTAAAATAACCTTTTTATTATATAGCGTACGTATAATAAACGTTGCAGAACGTGTCTCAAAGTGCAACAAAGCTTTTGTATCTGTTAGGAGTGACCGATAAAGACAAAATTGAACCATAAAATATTCTTCCACCAATAATAGTATGTATAGGACAAGAAATATGAAAAATTATACTTGTGGAAGCTCTGCACATAGTAGCAAAGTGTTTTATTGATTCATGTACATATTCCTATGATGCTCACGTTGGCTCCAGCAGCTGTCAGAAAGGACATGTCCAAAAATATATTGGAATCTGAATTCAAATTGTAAATCACTTTCCAGCTAAGAATTAGAACAAAATAATGACAGCGCGTCAAAAAAATGCTTCTTGCTCGCCCAAGGCGTTCTATAAAACAAAGTACCTATTCCATAATATGATATTTTGTATCGCTCGGATTTTCAGAGACTTATGCATAATCCAACAGATATTTAATTATTTATCACATAGCCGATGAAAACTGTGTAATGTAGTATTCAAGCGAAAACATCTAACTATTGATTGATTATATATGTACACATAGTTGAGTGTTGTATTACGTTGGGAGTGTACCACTACCATGCTGATGCACTTAACCTGCTTGTAGTTGTACTATCTTTTCATGTTTCAAAATCTCTCAAATTTTTCAAATATGCTTCAATAAATGTGTTTAAGCTTTTTCTAAAACTAAATCCGCTCTAAATCTATATACCTAATAGTGTAAAAAATAATAAAACCCTTTGATTTTCACCGTCTTTTGAACCCACTTGTAAAGATTTCCATTCAATCAAAGAAGGTTTACTAACAACCATGTGTTCACCATTTATTTTCATGCTCTTTCATGTGCCATTGTACGGTTTGACCCTAGAGCTTTTTAAATTTAAATGCTTTGGAAAGATAGAGGTAGGAAAGTCGTAGAAACTAGGAGATGTTTCTAGATTAGTAAATTTCATGTCCGCGCATTATAATGATTCAGTACTTCAATTTAGGGTTAGGTTAAAACATCACAAAAGCATAAGGGGGCGTTTTTGATCATTCCCAGCACCGAGCAGTTTAAAAAAAATAAAAATTCGAAAAATACCTAGGGGAAAAGACGGCTTTGGCAGGTTTTGCTCTATTATTGTCAGGGGGGTTTTTGTCGACCAAATTTTATGAAATTTGGCGACAATATTCTTTGATATGCAAAGAATGTTTAGGCCAAATTTGAGCATAATCAGTCAGAAAAAAAACCCCTGACAACAACAGAACAAAACCCGCCAAAGCCGTCATTACATGAATCGAAAAGAAATAATGAAAATGTTCATACAACCTGTATGCATGCACATATTCCAACTCGATCGCGTCAGTAGTCCTTCATTCGATCCGTCTAACACTCAAAATTTCCTTCTCATAGCGTTTTGGTCGGACTAGTGCCGATTTACTTTTGTTGGCTTGCTGCTTCGTTTCATACTAAGAGCTGATGTTCACTGCGGATGGGATGGCGGCAGCTTCCTTCATCCAACTTCAATTGTAGGCACCCGACCGGAGACAGACGGCAAACATGTATTCCCCGGGATGTATGGCTACGGCGAACTTGAGGACCACTCTTGGAAGCATTTCTTCGGTTTGCACAAGTTTTATGATGATGTCTGGTAAGGTCCGAAGGGTTCGCGACCTCCGATCGTAGTTGTACGATCACCCAATAAATAAAAACAGATCCATTTGTAGGCAAAACTAAAATTTACGGGTTTTAAAATTGACAGCAAATGGAACGCGAAAAAAATACGTCCAACTTTTAATAATGCTTACTGCGATCATCCAAGAAATCCCTTGATTAAGGCCTTAAGGTCTATACGAGAACCAAAGCTCAATCCAACTATTTCAAATATGGTACATGCCCTTTATTATCATAAAGGTCAAATGTCAAATGTCAACTGCAACAAGAATACATCAACATTAAACTTGTGAGATATTCAGAAATTCAAGCGGCAACAAGTGATAGCCACCATTTTTGAAAAAAAAAAATACTTAAGGTGAAAAATTGCCTTTTCAAAATTTAAGAAAACAGTTCCAGAATTTAAATGTATTATGAAATTGAAATGAAACAGTTATGCGTAAACTAAGCTTAAGTATTGTATTCCCTGAAAACTGCTTGATAATTGGCTGATAGACATATTTTTGATAATTCTAACCCAAACTGGGTAAGCTAGTTTTTTAGCTGAAGAAGCTTTCTTTTAACAAAATTATCCCTTCCTTAGCTTCCAATGTTTGGTAAGAAGTGATGAACTTTGATTCTGTACACCCTTTATGTACAGTTAGTCTGAGCTAGTATGAGTCTGAGTTAGTCTCAACTAACCGACTGTTGGTGATTGATTGTAATTAGTAGTTAAATTTAGAAGAAAAAACCACGTTGTAAATTATTGACTGAAACGTTACTCACTTTTATAAATTTTTCATCTATTGCTGTCATCAGACCGGTAAAGCATAAAAGATTAGGCGCATTCATACAAAACACTGCAATTGATTTCCTGATGATCATTAATTGAAATTCATTACTGTGTTACAAGTTGTCAATGGTTTAATCGTGCACGTCCAAGTACCATGTGAGGCAGTAGCAGCTACTTTCTTCCGAGATCCATCTTTGGTTCATCAAACGAGCACCACGACAGAGAGGAGAGCCCTTTTTCGGCAGTTGAGGCTGCCGTCACCACTCCGTGCGTTGCTCCGACGTACCATCGCAGAATATTTAATTATCCCATTACCACTCATTCGAGCCGATGAAAATGATATAAAGGTTGGCTTGCATTCATTGATCACACGGCGGAATGGAATCTGCGTGTCTGTCTGCAATGCAATCCATCAGATCGATAAGGAAGTGAATGCAAATTTCTCCGAACGATTCATTCATCGCCGCTGCAGGGATTTGAATGGGTTTCAGTCGACACGTTTGGTCTGCTGGGCTATGAGCAGTTGATTCCGTGCACAGATTTCGCTACTCCGCACCTGCTGATCGAATAAATAATCGAACTGTTTGCGTTCAGTCTGCGCATCTGCTGCAACCACTCTATAGGTGACATTCGTATGTGACTGAACTGGTGAAGCCACTTTATCATCACTTCAAGGATTCGACTTTCTCACGCATAGTTCGTCCACAGAACGACCAACATGACCTTCACCAGACCCGAAAAAACAGACCCTTCTCTACTTTGTCTGCATGATGCTGACGTAATCCGATGACCTGAAATAAGAAAAAAAACGCACGGTCGCATCTCACCATCCAAGCAAGCCTTTCGTGGCATCATCTCCATTAGCAGTGCAAAGACACAACATCACAAAGATCCAAAAGTTCGGACGCCGTTTGCAATAGAACTGTTACGTTAGCATGCCACTCGGACCGGTTCCCTGCTTGCTTTCGGCCATTTGGCCCTGTGAGACTGCATAGGACAGGTAATTATTATTGATGCTGGTGTGACCCCTTCTATCCCAAAACAAAATCCCGTACGAACAATGCAGCATCCTATTACAGCGTGGCACGATAGACCGACGCGACGACGTCCGGACGTCGCACCCTTTCGAGAAACGTCATTAGCTAAGCTTCCTCTTCACTTCAGGGAAGATTTATGGCTCGCGTTTTTTGCTCGCCGTGTGTATTTAGTCGGGCACACCTGGACCTGGCTGGGCCTCGCGCGCCACGCACTCACTCGCTCAACTTACGGAAATGGACCATCCTGTGTGGGTAAGTGCGATCATCATCGGTGCGTTCGCACAAAGCATCGAATCGTCGAAACTGGTGAAGGCAATCAGTCACATGTTGTTCCGCTTCGCTTTATTTTACAATCCGAGGGAGCGACGCACAAGCATCTTTCCTCTCCGACAAAACGGCAGACGCTTATCTCGACCAACTGATCGGTTAGACATTAATTAAAACACCCTCTTTCGGCGTAGAGAATGACTCGAATAAGGACAAGAACGCTCCGAGGTGAAACAGTTAGCACCGTGCCATCGGCCACCGACGTCCTACCCGCCCGCAACCGTCTTGGTACGACTCGAAGACACGCCAACGAAAGGGGGAACGTTTCTTTGCGAAGAAGGTGAAACATCTGGTCGCCTTCAGGTGAACCCTACTGCTTGTTGCGGGTCGTTGAAGTCAGTTAGCTAAAGTCAATTATCGATTGGATACGGCGCGGGTGATTCGTTGATTCGATGCCTCATTCAGTTTGGATGCGGTAGGCGGTTGGTGACTGATGATCGAAGAAAGCACGCTTGTAATGAAATGAGATACTTGGAGAAATCTCATTATAGCAAAAGATGTCAAACGTACAAAAAAAAGTCCGGGAGAATCCTGGATTCTGCAAGAAACCCGTCCAGTATTTTGCTAGAAAACTTTCAGAATTCTGGAAGAATCCTGTCCAGAACCCTATTAGGTTAGGCAGGTTACTAGCCTGCTAGAAAACTTCCAGAATCCTATAAGAATCCTCTGCATGATTCTACGAAAATCTTCTGCATGACTCTGCAAGAATTTTCCAAGAATCCTATCCAGGAATCTGCATGAATCCTATCCAGGATTCTGCAAGAATCCTATCCAGGATTGTGCATGAATCCTATCTTATGGGTGTTCGGCCACATTGAGAGTTGACGTAAAGTCAATGTCAACTTCTCTCCACGATAGCCGTGTGGTGTCGGCAGCTGGTTATCTGGCTAAGAATAACATTGCCTGTTCTAGTGGTAGAAGTCCACCATACTAATTCTCAGTGTGATGCGGCTTTATGCTTACCGTGCCTACGAATGAATGGTTAGGGGGTCTAATACACTCAACCCTCTTTTTACGTCACTTATTGGGGGACGTAAACGGAATGTGACGTAAAAAGAATTTTTGCTAAAATTTCTAGTACTTCACTTAATTTATTGATAGTGAGGATACTTTCAAATACATTCACTTGCGACTTACATGAGGTATTGTAAGATCTCTCCAAATCCAGGAGATGTTACAAGATCTCCAAATTGTCCTGGAGTTTGAATCAAATAGTCTACCGAATCAACCAAAGCCTTCATGATGTACCAAGCAGTGGTATCAACTCAATTATGTCCTCCGAGGATTTGTCTTTCAATTGCGTCTCGAAACAAGACATATGAGGTGTTGTAAGATCTCCAAATCGTCCTGAAGTTTGAATCAAATGGTCCACCGAATCAACCAAGGCTTCCATGATGTCCCCAGTTTCGGTGTCAACCCATTTATGTCCTCCGATTATTTGTCTTTCACTTGCGTCTTCAATTCTTGCATGTATGATGTTGTAAATTCTCCAAATCGTCCTGGAGTTTGAATCAAATGGTCTACCGAATCTACTGAGACTTGCATGATGTCCTCAGCCGCGGTATCATCTCAATCATGCCTTCCGAGTCTTTATCTTTCACTTGCGTCTCAAGTCCAGGTATATAAGATGTTTTAAGATCTGCAAATTGTCCTGGAGTTTGAATCAAATGGTCTACAGAATCAACCAAGGCTTCCACGATGTCCCCAGCCTCGGTGTCAACCCAATTTTGTCTGCTGAGTATTGGTCTTTTACTAACGTCTCAAATACAGGCATATTCGACATTGTTAGATCTCCAAATTGTCCTGGAATTTAAATCAAATGGTGAAATGAATCAACCAAGGCTTCCATGGTGCCCCCAGCCACGGTATCATCCCAATCATGCCCTCCGAGTATTTGACTTTTACTTGCGTTTCAAGTCCAGGTATATGAGATGTTTTAAGATCTCCAAATTGTTCTGGAGTTGGAATCAAATGGTCTACCGAATCTACTGAGGCTTGCACGATGTCCTCAGCTGCGGTATCATCCCACTCATGCCCGCCGAGTATTTGTCTTCACTTGAGTCTCAAAACCAGATATATGAGATGTTTTAAGATCTGCAAATTGTCCTGGAGTTTGAATCAGATGGTCTACAGAATCAAACAAGGCTTCCACTGTGTCCCCAGCCTAGGTGTCAACCCAATTTTGTCTTCTGAGTATTGGTCTTTTACTAATGTCTCAAATACAGGCATATTCGAAATTGGAAAATCTCCAAATTGTCCTGGAGTTTGAATCAAATGGTCTATCGAATCAACCAAAGCCTTTATTACGTCCTACGCCGTGTTATCAACTCAATAATGTTCTCTGAGTATTTGTCTTTCACAAGACATATGAGGTGTTGTAAGATCTCCTAATTGTCCTTGAGTTTGAATCATATTTTGTAATGAATCAACCTAGGCTTCCATGGTGCCCCCACCCGCGGTATCATCCCAATCATGCCCTCCGAGTATTTGTCATTCACTTGCGTCTCAAGTACAGGTACATGACATGTTTTAAGATCTCCAAATTGTCCTGGAGTTTGAATCAAATGGTCTACAGAATCAACCAAGGCTTCCACGATGTCCAGAGCCGCGATGTGAACCCAATTTTATCTTCTGAGTATAAGTCTTTTACTAACGTCTCAAGTCCAGGTAAATGAGGTGTTTTGAGATCTCCAAAATGTCTTGGAGTTTGAATCAAATAATCTAATGAATCAACCAAGGCTTCCATGGTGCTCCCAGCCGCGGTATCAACCCAATTATGTCCTCCGATTTGTCTTTCACTTACGTCTCAAATCCAGGCATATGAAATGTTTTAAGATCTCCAAATCGTTCTGGAGAAAGAATCAAATGGTCCACCGAATCTACTGAGGCTTGCACGATGTCCTCAGCTGCGGTATCATCCCACTCATGCCCTCCGAGTATTTGTCTTTCACTTACGTCTCAAGTCCATGTAAATGAGATGTTTTAAGATTTGCAAATTGTCCTGGAGTTTGAATCAAAACGTCTACAGAATCAACCAAGGCTTCCACGATGTCTCCAGCCTCGATGTCAACCCAACTTTGTCTACTGAGTATTGGTCTCTTACTAACGTCTCAAATACAGGCATATTCGATATTGTAAGATCTCCAAATTGTCCTGGAGTTTGAATCAAATGGTCTATCGAATCAACCAAAGCCTTCGCGATGTTCTAAGCCGTGGTATCAACTCAATTATGTTCTCTGAGTATTTGTTTTTTACTTGCGTCTCAAAACAACCAAGGCTTCCACGATGTCCAGAGCCGCGATGTCAACCCAATTTTATCTTCTGAGTATTAGTCTTTTACTAACGTCTCAAGTCCAGGTATAAGAGGTGTTGTAAGATCTCCAAATTGTCCTGGAGTTTTAATCAATTGGTGAAATGAATCAACCAAGGCTTCCATGGTGCCCCCAGCCGCGATATTAAACCAATTATGTCCTCCGGTTATTTGTCTTTCACTTACGTCTCAAATACAGGCATATGATACGTTTTAAGATCTCCAAATTGTTCTGGAGTTTGAATCAAATGATCTGCCGAATCAAACAAGGCCTTTACGATGTCCCCAGCCGCGGTGTCAACCCAATTTTGTCTTCTGAGCATTGGTCTTTTACTTACGTCTCAAATACAGGAATGAGATATTCTAAGATCTCCAAATTGTCCTGGAGCTTAAATCAAATGATCTATCGAATCAACCAAAGATTTCATGATGTCCTAAGCCGTGATATAAACTCCAAAATGTTCTCTAAATAATTTTCTTTCATTTGCATCTCAAAACAAGGCATATGAGGTGTTGTAAGATCTCCAAATTGTTCTGGAGTTTGAATCAAATGGTCTAATGAATCAACCAAGGCTACCATGGTTCCCCCAACCACGGTGTGAACCCAAATTTGTCTTCTGAGTATTAGTCTTTCACTTGAGTCACAAATTTTAGCATGTTAGATGTTGTAAGATCTTCAAATTGTCCTGAAGTTTGAATCAATGGTCTACCAAATCAACCAAGGCTTTCATGATTTCTTTCTACCGAATCAATCAAGGCTTCCATTATGTCCCCGGCCACGAAGGCTAGACTTCAGATATTTTTTCGATGACCTGGAGTGGAATAATTGTTGAATGCGTATCTAATATGGATCTATGGATCAAAATGGGATGAACCATTTAAAAATAATAATCCTGGAGACCTAAAGACCAGTACTTCATGCCTTTCTTAAATTACATGGAATGGAACAATAGTTGAAGAGGTATCCAATTTAGTCCTATGGATCAAAACGGGTATGAGCAAGTTTTTTTAAAGAGATAACAGTCTTTTGGTTACGCGTGTTGACCGTAAAGCTTATATTTCAGGGATGGGTGATATTCATGGATGATCTGCAATGGAAAAATAGTTGAAGCCGTATTCACTTTGGTTCTATGAATCAGAAAGGGCATGGCCCATATGAATTGCCGAATTTAGTCACAATCAAATTGCTAGACCCATCCCTACAAACATTTTAGTTTTATGCTGATTTTACCGAAGTCATGTAGAGCAAATAATGGTTTTCATGACCATTATAGAACTAAAAATGTTCCTTGGGATGATTGTCTGACTTGTGCTGCTCAGGTTGTTACTGGGGTTGCTGGGGACATCATGGAAGCCTTGGTTGATTCAAGCTCCAGGACAATTTGGAGATCTTAAAACAACTCATATGCCTGGAATTGAAACGCAAGTGAAAGACAAATACCCTGGAAACATAATTGTGCTGATACCACGGCATGGGACATCATGGAAGCCTTGGTTGATCCGGCAGACCATTTAATTCAAACTCCTGGACAATTTGGAGATCTTACAACATCTTATATGCCTGGATTTGAGACGCAACTGAAAGTAAATTACTCGGAAGACATAATTGGGTTGATACCGCAGCTATGGACATCATGGAAGCCTTGGTTGATTCGGCAGACCATTTGATTCAAACTCCAGGACGATTTGAAGATCCTACTACATCTCATATGTCCGTTTTTGAGACGCAAGTGAAAGAAAATTAACCCGAGGGCATAATTGGGTTGATACCGCAGCTATGGACATCACGGAAGCCTTGGTTGATTCGGAAGACCATTTGATTCAAACCTCAGGACGATTTGGAGATCTTACTACATCTCATATGTCTGGATTTGATACGCTAGTGAAAGAAAATTATTTGGAGGACATAATTGGGTTAATACCGCAGCTATGGACATCATGGAAGCCTTGATGGGTTCGGCAGACCATTTGATTTAAACTCCAGGACGATTTGGAGATCTTATTACATCTTATGTCTGGATTTGAGACCCAAGTGAAAGACAAATACTCGGAGGACATAATTGGGTTGATACCACGGCTGGGGAATTCATGGAAGCCTCGGTTGATTCGGCAGACCTTTTGATTCAAACTCCAGGACGATTTGGAGATCTTACTACATCTCATATGTCTGGATTTGAGACCCAAGTGAAAAACAAATACTCGGAGGACATAATTGGGGTGATACCGCAACTGAGGACATCATGGAAGCCTCGGTTGATTCGGCAGACCATTTGATTCAAACTCCAGGACGATTTGGAAATCTTTCTACATCTCATATGTCTGGATTTGAGACGCAAGTGAAAGAAAATTACTCGGAGGACATAATTGGGTTGATACCGCAGCTTGGGACATCATGGAAGCCTCGGTTGATTCGGCAGAACATTTGATTCAAACTCCAGGACGATCTGGAGATCTTACTACATCTCATATGTCTGGATTTGAGATGCAAGTGAAAGAAAATTACTCGGTGGACATAATTAGGTTGATACCGCAGCTTAAGACATCATGGAAGCCTCGGTTGATTCGGCAGACCATTTGATTCAAACTCCAGGACGATTTGGAGATCTTATTACATCTTATATGTCTGGATTTGAGACCCAAGTGAAAGACAAATACTCGGAGGACATAATTGGGTTGATACCGCTGCTGGGGAACTCATGGAAGCCTCGGTTGATTCGGCAGACCTTTTGATTCAAACTCCAGGACGATTTGGAGATCTTACTACATCTTATATGTCTGGATTTGAGACCCAAGTGAAAGACAAATACTCGGAGGACATAATTGGGGTGATACCGCAACTGAGGACATCATGGAAGCCTCGGTTGATTCGGCAGACCATTTGATTCAAACTCCAGGACGATTTGGAGATCTTACTACATCTCATATGTCTGGATTTGAGACCCAAGTGAAAGAAAATTACTCGGAGGACATAATTGGGTTGATACCGCAGCTATGGACATCATGGAAGCCTTGGTTGATTCGGCAGACCATTTGATTCAAACTCCAGGACGATTTGGAGATCTTACTACATCTCATATGTCTGAATTTGAGACCCAAGTGAAAGACAAATACTCGGAGGACATAATTGGGTTGATACCGCGGCTGAGGACATCATGGAAGCCTCGGTTGATTCGGCAGACCATTTGATTCAAACTCCAGGACGATTTGGAGATCTTACTTCATCTCATATATAGGATTTGAGACGCAAGTGAAAGTAAATACTCGGAGGACATAATTGGGTCATTACCGCAGCTATGGACATCATGGAATCCTTGGTTGATTCTTCAGACCATTTGATTCAATCTCCAGGAGGATTTGGAGATCGTACTACATCTCATATGTCTGGATTTGAGACCCAAGTGAAAGACAAATACTCGGAGGACATAATTGGGTTGATATCGCGGCTGAGGACATCATGGAAGCCTCGGTTGATTCGGCAGACCATTTGATCCAAACTCCAGGACGATTTGGAGATCTTACTACATCTCATATGTAGGATTTGAGACGCAAGTGAAAGTAAAATACTCGGAGGACATAATTGGGTCATTACCGCAGCTATGGACATCATGGAAGCCTTGGTTGATTCTTCAGACCATTTGATTCAAACTCCAGGAGGATTTGGAAATCTTACTATATCTCATATGTCTGGATTTGAGACCCAAGTGAAAGACAAATACTCGGAGGACATAATTGGGTTGATACCGCGGCTTGGGACATCATGAAAGCCTCGGTTGATTTGGCAGACCATTTGATTCAAACTCAAGGGCAATTTGGAGATCTTAGAATAACTCATATGCCTACTTTTGAGATGCAAGTTAAAGGCAAATACTCGGAGGACATATTTGGGATGAATCCGCGGCTGAGGAATCTAGGGAATTCTTGGATGACCAGGAAAGGAACGGCTGCTTAAGGCATATTGAGTTTGGTTTAATAGATCATATAGAGCATGAACCATTGATTAAAAGAGATAACAGCCCTTCGGTTACGCGGGTACACCTCAAGACCTGTATTCCAGGGAATTCTTGTATGACCTGGAACGGAATTTACAGCTCTTTCGCTACGCTTGTAGACCTTAGGTCCTCGGTTACGCGTGTAGACTCCAGGAAATTCTTGGATGACCTGGAACGGAACAATTGTTGAAGGCAAATGATGTGTATACAAAGCATCTACTTTGTTCTTTGGGTTTCTAAGAGTGCCTTCTTATAGGCTTACTTTTGGATGTCAATAATGTTTCAAATTCTTTTTACGTCACGTGCCGAAGTAAAACGTAAAACGAAGTGACGTAAAAAAACTGACGTAAAAGAGGGTTGAGTGTAAGAACCTAGCCGCAAACGGAGCCTGTGAAGCACCAGGGCCCCCTTCACAGTATTTTAGCCCTCGCTGCGCTAACCGGAGCTATGGCGTAGTTGACTTTTTACTTCTCCGGGATAATTGGCTACTCTTATTCAACCTCATCGTGAGGTTAAATAAGAGTGGGATTATGAATATGTGTTCTACTTAGTTTTCAACAAACTTTCATATGGATTCGCATTATGCATTTTTTTTACAATGTACTTTGTGATTGTCACCTATATGGATTCGCATTATGCGTTTTTCACAGTGCACTCTGTGTTTTGTCTTTGACGTTCGTCCATTGTTACGTCCTCTGTGTTTTTGTGACACCTCTCTTTAGTCCCTAGCTGAATGCGTGTGATAAATGGTTCCATTCTCCTTTCCAACTTCACTTCCTCTTACTTTTCCATTTTCACTTCCTTTTCCGTCAGGTAAATGATGAGAAAGGCCAGTGAAGGTGATGGCACAAATCTCTTAAATTAAGGGGAACGTGCCTCCTGAGCCGACGTTCTGATACCTGATACCTGATCCAGGATTCTGCAAGAATCCTATCCAATATTCTGCAAGAATCCTATCCAGGATTCGGCAAGAATCCTATCCAGGATTCGGCAAGAATCCTATCCAGGATTCGGCAAGAATCCTATCCAGGATTCGGCAAGAATCCTATCCAGGATTCGGCAAGAATCCTATCCAGGATTCGGCAAGAATCCTATCCAGGATTCGGCAAGAATCCTATCCAGGATTCTGCAAGAATCCTATCCAGGATTCTGCAAGAATCCTATCCAGGATTCTGCAAGAATCCTATCCAGGATTCTGCAAGAATCCTACCCAGGATTCTGCAAGAATCCTTTCCAGGATTCTGCAAGAATCCTTTCCAGGATTCTGCAAGAATCCTTTCCAGGATTCTGCAAGAATCCTTTCCAGGATTCTGCAAGAATCCTTTCCAGGATTCTGCAAGAATCCTTTCCAGGATTCTGCAAGAATCCTTTCCAGGATTCTGCAAGAATCCTTTTTTTTTTGTGTCTTTATTAAAGAGACTTTCAGCCCGAGGCTGGCTCGTCTTCTTGACGAATCCGGGAAGGATTCTTGACGAATCCGGGAAGGATTCTTGACGAATCCGGGAAGGATTCTTGACGAATCCGGGAAGGATTCTTGACGAATCCGGGAAGGATTCTTGACGAATCCGGGAAGGATTCTTGACGAATCCTGAAGGATTCTTGACGAATCCGGGAAGGATTCTTGACGAATCCTGGAAGGATTCTTGACGAATCCTGAAGGATTCTTGACGAATCCGGGAAGGATTCTTGACGAATCCGGGAAGGATTCTTGACGAATCCGGGAAGGATTCTTGACGAATCCGGGAAGGATTCTTGACGAATCCGGGAAGGATTCTTGACGAATCCGGGAAGGATTCTTGACGAATCCGGGAAGGATTCTTGACGAATCCGGGAAGGATTCTTGACGAATCCGGGAAGGATTCTTGACGAATCCGGGAAGGATTCTTGACGAATCCGGGAAGGATTCTTGACGAATCCTGGAAGGATTCTTGCCGAATCCTGGAAGGATTCTTGCCGAATCGTGGAAGGATTCTTGCCGAATCGTGGAAGGATTCTTGCCGAATCGTGGAAGGATTCTTGCCAAATCCTGGAAGGATTCTTGCCGAATCCTGGAAGGATTCTTGCCGAATCCTGGAAGGATTCTTGCCGAATCCTGGAAGGATTCTTGCCGAATCCTGGAAGGATTCTTGCCGAATCCTGGAAGGATTCTTGCCGAATCCTGGAAGGATTCTTGCCGAATCCTGGAAGGATTCTTGCCGAATCCTGGAAGGATTCTTGCCGAATCCTGGAAGGATTCTTGCCGAATCCTGGAAGGATTCTTGCCGAATCCTGGAAGGATTCTTGCCGAATCCTGGAAGGATTCTTGCCGAATCCTGGAAGGATTCTTGCCGAATCCTGGAAGGATTCTTGCCGAATCCTGGAAGGATTCTTGCCGAATCCTGGAAGGATTCTTGCCGAATCCTGGAAGGATTCTTGCCGAATCCTGGAAGGATTCTTGCCGAATCCTGGAAGGATTCTTGCCGAATCCTGGAAGGATTCTTGCCGAATCCTGGAAGGATTCTTGCCGAATCCTGGAAGGATTCTTGCCGAATCCTGGAAGGATTCTTGCCGAATCCTGGAAGGATTCTTGCCGAATCCTGGAAGGATTCTTGCCGAATCCTGGAAGGATTCTTGCCGAATCCTGGAAGGATTCTTGCCGAATCCTGGAAGGATTCTTGCCGAATCCTGGAAGGATTCTTGCCGAATCCTGGAAGGATTCTTGCCGAATCCTGGAAGGATTCTTGCCGAATCCTGGAAGGATTCTTGCCGAATCCTGGAAGGATTCTTGCCGAATCCTGGAAGGATTCTTGCCGAATCCTGGAAGGATTCTTGCCGAATCCTGGAAGGATTCTTGCCGAATCCTGGAAGGATTCTTGCCGAATCCTGGAAGGATTCTTGCCGAATCCTGGAAGGATTCTTGCCGAATCCTGGAAGGATTCTTGCCGAATCCTGGAAGGATTCTTGCCGAATCCTGGAAGGATTCTTGCCGAATCCTGGAAGGATTCTTGCCGAATCCTGGAAGGATTCTTGCCGAATCCTGGAAGGATTCTTGCCGAATCCTGGAAGGATTCTTGCCGAATCCTGGAAGGATTCTTGCCGAATCCTGGAAGGATTCTTGCCGAATCCTGGAAGGATTCTTGCCGAATCCTGGAAGGATTCTTGCCGAATCCTGGAAGGATTCTTGCCGAATCCTGGAAGGATTCTTGCCGAATCCTGGAAGGATTCTTGCCGAATCCTGGAAGGATTCTTGCCGAATCCTGGAAGGATTCTTGCCGAATCCTGGAAGGATTCTTGCCGAATCCTGGAAGGATTCTTGCCGAATCCTGGAAGGATTCTTGCCGAATCCTGGAAGGATTCTTGCCGAATCCTGGAAGGATTCTTGCCGAATCCTGGAAGGATTCTTGCCGAATCCTGGAAGGATTCTTGCCGAATCCTGGAAGGATTCTTGCCGAATCCTGGAAGGATTCTTGCCGAATCCTGGAAGGATTCTTGCCGAATCCTGGAAGGATTCTTGCCGAATCCTGGAAGGATTCTTGCCGAATCCTGGAAGGATTCTTGCCGAATCCTGGAAGGATTCTTGCCGAATCCTGGAAGGATTCTTGCCAAATCCTGGAAGGATTCTTGCCGAATCCTGGAAGGATTCTTGCCGAATCCTGGAAGGATTCTTGCCGAATCCTGGAAGGATTCTTGCCGAATCCTGGAAGGATTCTTGCCGAATCCTGGAAGGATTCTTGCCGAATCCTGGAAGGATTCTTGCCGAATCCTGGAAGGATTCTTGCCGAATCGTGGAAGGATTCTTGCCGAATCGTGGAAGGATTCTTGCCAAATCCTGGAAAGGTTCTTGCCGAATCCTGGAAGGATTCTTGCCGAATCCTGGAAGGATTCTTGCCGAATGCTAGAAGGATTCTTGCCGAATCCTGGAAGGATTCTTGCCGAATCCTGCAAGAATCCTATCCAGGATTATGCAAGAATCTTGGATAGGATTCGGCAAGAATCCTGGATAGGATTCGGCAAGAATCCTTCCACGATTCGGCAAGAATCCTCCCAGGATTCGGCAAGAATCCTTCCTGGATTCGTCAAGAATCCTTCCCGGATTTACCAAGAATCCTTCCCGAATTCGTCAAGAATCCTCTTCAGATTTCTGCAAGTATCCTCTCCAGTATTCTGTCTGCAAGAATCTGTTAAAGGATTCTGCAAGAATCTTTGCAGGGAATCTGCAAGAATCCACGCCCAGAATGTGTAGTAACACACACTAAAATTCCGCAAGACTTGTGGTCAAGATTCTGCGAGACTTCATATCTTCGCTATGGATCTGCAGGGATTCTATCGTGGATTCGGCAAATTTCCTTGCCATGATTCTACGAAAATCCCCACCATGATTCTGCAGTAATTAACCTCGGAAGAAAATGCTTCTCCGGATTCTGTTAAAATCCACTCCTTGATCATTGTATTTCTATTTGGGACTTTGCGTGAATTGTTTCGAGATTTTTAAAAATTGTTTTTTTTTTCATTGGTTCAACATCTTTAATGACATTTTTTTCCATTCCAAAATACTTTTAAGAACAATTTACATTTTTCTGCATTTGATAGCCAAGGAGCTGTCATTAATAATTTACAGAAACACACTATACTGGTTATTTGTTTTATGCTGGCATGAATGAAATATTAACCGCCGTTTCTCACAACAGAAGCGCGACCATCATCATCATCATCATCTTACGTTGCACCTTGTCAGCCATTCCAGCGGGATCTTTTTCCTAGCCGTAGCAACTCTGCTGGCTGGCGCTGCCCTGCTGCTGTAACACTATCCACCTAAGTAGAATATATTACCTCAATTTGCATAATTTTACCATCGCCGTCTGTCTGAGCCTCATGCGGTATGCAGTTCTCGTGTCCCGTCCAACGGATCTCGATGTCGTGATGCTATAGACCAAACACCATCCCGGGTGCCCACATCCACTCCATTCATTCATCCGTTGACCCTTTTCCAGGTAGCCGGCGATGAATGGATGGACCAAGAAGTGTCACGGTAACGCATCCTTCGCGGCTCAAAGCGCATCGTTCGGGGAGGGTAAACAATGCTAACCAACTCACTAACGTTATCGGAGCAGACGTCTTCGATTTTTCTTCCTTGCAAAGGAAGGAATGCAATCAGATGATCAGATGCTGGGCAGTATCAGTAGGCTGTGAATTGGAAATATTTTGGCGCAAAGACTTTAAGATTCAGATTCACAACTTCCTTCTTCCTGCATTGTGTCTCAGATTTCGATCGGCATCATCGTTGTTTAGCTGGGGCATCATTTTTACGGCCTCTGCGCGCTTTTTATGACTTTATAGTCACAAAGCGCAAACAACCGTTCACCCGCCGTCCTCCGATCTGCACCATCCCGCGGGGTCTCTATCACTATCTTTGTGTATCCTGAGACTCGCCAGACATGTGAAAAGAAGCGAAGGTTGCGTCGTAAGCGTTTATGGTATGTGTTTTTGAAACGATTTTTAAATTTTTTATTAATTTTAAGATTAATGAAGTAAGCACTAATCAACTAATTGAAGCTTATAAAAGTTCACAATAAATCAAGAAGGTCAGATTAATTCAATCATGTTAAGCATTAGTAGATGCGAAGCGGTCTAAAGAATATGAATCTATCATTTTGGAATACACACATTTTGGTCTTAGGTCCTCTACTTCTGTTACACCAGAAACAGTATCGAGAAGAAACGAACATGCAGAGCGGCCGATGGATGGGTTTGGCTGCTGCTCCGCTATCAGCGACTCTTTTCTTGGGTAAACATCATCGTCTCGTCACTTTATAGTTTGCTGTCGGACGCATGGCCCGGCGAAAGATGATCCGTTTCATCGAACTGGACCAGTCCAAATTTGATCAGCTTCATGTGGCCTTCTGGCTGGTTATCTGCTCTCTAATAGAAAGGGAGTGAGAAAAAGTGCCAACTCAAACATTTGGAAATGACGAAGGCAATCATTGAGTAAATATTGACGAGATGAGACGCGCTGGTTATTCCTGAATTAGGTTACGGTGTTTGGTCCTGAGGGTTGGAATTGTTCCAAAGCGCTACAGGCTATGAGAATATGTTTTTTCGATGGTGACTTTTTGTTAAAGTGACTTGAAAAGTAATTTCAATTATATAAATATTGTATTTTTTATTAGAAGTAGTAGGTAAAGCTAAACGAGAAGCTAATTTTTAAAAGTTGTTTTCAATCAATATGTTACTAGAGGATTGAATGGGTAATGCTGATCCACTATTTTTGTGTAGCATCATTTAGCAGATTTGATCAAAACCAAACGTTGAATCCTAATGGTTCGAATCCTCCTTGTAAAGTTTCGAATCAATCGGGTAAAATTCTAGTATTTTGAAAATTTCCCCAGGGATTGTGTGAGGTTTACCTTTAGCATTCCGTCTATAGATCTATTTCAAATTTCTTCTGGAATTCCTATCTAATTCCGAGCTATGTCACAATTTATTTTGGAATCCTTCATAATAATCTTTTTAGAATTCCGTCTACAAGTTCTACTAAAGTTAAAGGTTTTTTTTTAATATTTCCAAAGAAATTTTTAAAGAAATTTCGGAAGGAATTACCTTCAAAGTTTCATTCTTCAGGAAGTTTCTAAAACTATTAATGAAGGAATTATATGAAGGAAAACGACGGAATCAAGTTATTTCCAAACAAATAGGATGTTATGAGAAACTTCGGTAGTGATTTCTTCAAGAATCTTCGAAGAGATTCCTGAAGGACCTCAGAAGAGCTTGAAAAAATTCAGCAGAATCTCCGCCCCAATGGGACACATGTCATAAGTCAGTTGCAGCGATTTATGTGTGATCGAATTCTTCTGAAGAGATTCTACCGGATATTAATCGAAAGGATTTCTGCTGGAGCCTATAGAAAAAAAATCTTCGAAATGAGTCTCGCAAAGGATTTTTGGAGCAATCTTGGACGGAATCCCCGAAGCAATTATTAACTGAATCTTCCAAGAGATTGCGAAATTTCGAAGGGTTTTCCTGCCGGAATCTCCGAAGGCATTCCTGACGGAATCTCCAAAAGGATTCCCGTCGGAATCTTCAAAGGAATTCCCATCGGAATCTCCAAAGGACTTTCCGTCGGAATCTCTGAAGGGATTCATAACGGAACTTCGAAAGAGATTTTCGACGGAATCATCGAAGGGTTCCCCGACAGTATTTTCGAAGGGTTTCTGCGCTGAATCTCCGAAGAGAATCCCGTCAGAATCTCCGATGGAATTACCGTCGGTATCTCCGGAATGATTCCTATCGGAATTTCCAACAGGATTCCTGACGGAATCTCCGAAGGGATTCCTGACGGAATCTCCGAAGGGATTCCTGACGGAATCTCCGAAGGGATTCCTGACGGAATCTCCGAAGGGATTCCTGACGGAATCTCCGAAGGGATTCCTGACGGAATCTCCGAAGGGATTCCCGTCGGAATCTCCGAAGGGATTCCCGTCGGAATCTCCGAAGGGATTCCCGCCGGAATCTCCGAAGGGATTCCCGCCGGAATCTCCGAAGGGATTCCCGCCGGAATCTCCGAAGGGATTCCCGCCGGAATCTCCGAAGGATTCCCTTCGGAAACTCCGAAGGATTCCCTTCGGAAACTCCGAAGGATTCCCTTCGGAAACTCCGAAGGATTCCCTTCGGAAACTCCGAAGGATTCCCTTCGGAAACTCCGAAGGATTCCCTTCGGAAACTCCGAAGGATTCCCTTCGGAATCTCCGAACGGATTCCCGACGAAATCTCCGAAGGGATTCCCGACGGAATCTCCGAAGGGATTCCCGACGGAATTTCCGAAGGATTCCGTCGGAATCTCCGAAGGATTCCGTCGGAATCTCGAAGGGATTCCCGTCGGAATCTCCGAAGGATTCCCGTCGGAATCTCGAAGGGATTCCGTCGGAATCTCCGAAGGATTCCGTCGGAATCTCCGAAGGATTCCCGTCGGAATCTCCGAAGGATTCCTGTCGGAATCTCCGAAGGATTCCCGTCGGAATCTCCGAAGGATTCCGTCGGAATCTCCGAAGGAATTCCCGACGGAATCTCCGAAGACTTTCCCGACGGAATCTACGAAAGGATTCCTGACGGTATCTCCGAAGGATTCCCGTCGGCATCTCTGAAGGATTCCCGTCAGAATCTCTGAAGGATTCCGTCGGAATCTCTAAGGGATTTCCGTCGGAATCTCCAAAAGATTCCTTTCGGAATCTCCGAAGGATTCCCGTCGGAATCCCCGAAGGATTCCCGTCGGAATCTCTGAAGGATTCTCGTCGGAATCTCCGAGGGGATTCCCGTCGGAATCTCCGAAGGATTCCCGACGGAATCTCCGAAGGATTCGCGTTGGAGTCTCCGAAAGGATTCGCGTTGGAGTCTCCGAAGGGATTCCTGTCGGAATCTCCGAAGGGATTCCCGTCGGAATCTCCGAAGGGATTCCTGTCGGAATCTCCGAAGGTATTCCTGTCGGATTCTCCGAAGGGATTCCCGTCGGATTCTCCGAAGGGATTCCCGTCGGAATCTCCGAAGGGATTCCCGTCGGAATCTCCGAAGGGATTCCTGTTGGAATCTCCGAAGGGATTCTTGTCGGAATCCTCGAAGGGATTCCCGTCGGAATCTCCGAAGGGATTCCTGTCGGAATCTCCGAAGGGATTCCTGTCGGAATCTCCGAAGGGATTCCTGGCGGAATCTCCGAAGGGATTCCTGGCGGAATCTCCGAAGGGATTCCTGGCGGAATCTCCGAAGGGATTCCTGTCGGAATCTCCGAAGGGATTCCTGTCGGAATCTCCGAAGGGATTCCTGTCGGAATCTCCGAAGGGATTCCTGTCGGAATCTCCGAAGGGATTCCTGTCGGAATCTCCGAAGGGATTCCTGTCGGAATCTCCGAAGGGATTCCTGTCGGAATCTCCGAAGGGATTCCTGTCGGAATCTCCGAAGGGATTCCTGTCGGAATCTCCGAAGGGATTCCTGTCGGAATCTCCGAAGGGATTCCTGTCGGAATCTCCGAAGGGATTCCTGTCGGAATCTCCAAAGGGATTCCCGTCGGAATCTCCGAAGGGATTTTAGTCGGAATCTCCGAAGGGATTCCTGTCGGAATCTCCAAAGGGATTCCTGTCGGTATCTCCGAAGGGACTTCCGTCGGAATCTCCGAAGGGATTCCCGTCGGAATCTCCGAAGGGATTCCCGTCGGAATCTCCGAAGGGATTCCCGTCGGAATCTCCGAAGGGATTCCCGTCGGAATCTCCGAAGGGATTCCCGTCGGAATCTCCGAAGGGATTCCCGTCGGAATCTCCGAAGGGATTTCCGTCGGAATCTCCGAAGGGATTTCCGTCGGAATCTCCGAAGGGATTTCCGTCGGAATCTCCGAAGGGATTCCCGTCGGAATCTCCGAAGGGATTCCCGTCGGAATCTCCGAAGGGATTCCCGTCGGAATATCCAAAGGGATTAAGTCTCCGAAGGGATTCCCGTAGGAATCTCCGAAGGGATTTTCGTCTGAATCTCTGGAGGGTTTCTAGACGGTATTTTCGAAGGAATTCCCGACGGAATCTCCGAACGGATTCCCGACGAAATCTCCGAAGGGATTCCCGACGAAATCTCCGAAGGGATTCCGTCGGAATCTCGAAGGGAATTCCGTCGGAATCTCCAAACGGATTCCCGTCGGAATCTCCGAAGGGATTCCCGTCGGAATCTCTGAAAGGATTCCCGACGGAATCGCCGAAGAGATTCCCGACGGAATCTCCGAAGGATTCCGTCGGAATCTCCGAAGGATTCCCGTCGGAATCTCCGAAGGATTCCCGTCGGAATCTCCGAAGGATTCCGTCGGAATCTCCGAAGGATTCCCGTCGGAATCTTCGAAGGGATTTCCGTCGGAATCTCCGAAGGGATTCCCGTCGGAATCTCCGAAGGATTCCGTCGGAATCTCCGAAGGATTCCGTCGGAATCTCCGAAGGATTCCCGTCGGAATCTCCGAAGGATTCCCGTCGGAATCTCCGAAGGATTCCGTCGGAATCTCGAAGGATTCCGTCGGAATCTCGAAGGATTCCGTCGGAATCTCCGAAGGATTCCGTCGGAAGCTCCGAAGGGATTCCCGTCAGAATCTCCGAAGGATTCCCTTCGGAATCTCCGAAGGATTCCCGTCGAATTTCCGAAGGATTCCGTCGGAATCTCCGAAGGATTCCCGTCGGAATCTCCGAAGGATTCCTTCGGAATCTCCGAAGGGATTTCCGTCGGAATCTCCGAAGGGATTTCCGTCGGAATCTCCGAAGGGATTTCCGTCGGAATCTCCGAAGGGATTTCCGTCGGAATCTCCGAAGGGATTCCGTCGGAATCTCCGAAGACTTTCCCGACGGAATCTACGAAAGGATTCCTGACGGTATCTCCGAAGGGATTCCCGTCGAAATCTCCGAAGGGATTCCCGTCGGAATCTCCGAAGGGATTCCCGTCGAAATTTCTCGTTCTGATCAATCAATTTTTCTGTCAATAAAGTTGTGATGTAAAATTAAAGTACCACCTAACTTTACGTCAAAAATGACGCTCGTATATGTCGGTGTTACAGCACCTAAAATTACATGATTATTTTTAGGTGTGCAGCATTGGTTAAGCATTGTCGCAAACTCTTCAAAATCTGAAGGAAAGTTTTATGTGTGCTTGAAAAAGTGCGTGATCTTCACTATTTTTGTGAATCCAGTACTTCTTCTTCTTCTTCTTCTTCTTATTGGCATTACACCCCACACAGGGATAGAGCCGCCTTGCAGCTTAGTGTTCATTAGGCATTTCCACAGTTATTAACTGTGATATCATGAAGCTAACAAGATGATACTTTTATGCCCAGGGAAGTCAAGACAATTTTAAATCCGAAGCACCGGGAATCGAACCCAGCCACCCTCAGCATGGTCTTGCTTAGTAGCCGTGCGTCTTACCGCACAACATCCAGTCCCTCCACATTGAATTTTAAGTGACCAATGTCAGTAACGGACACTTACAGAGCTTACAAAACGCAGTGAATGATGCAATAACAATTGCCTACTAGAAACATAAAAAATAATTATTATTAATGAAACCACATTTTTGGATTTCTCACGGTTCCGTTACAAACTAATCATTCATATGCTACCAACATCCTCCAAACCGCTTCAATTATCACTTCATTCAAGTGTCAAACTGCCAAAAATATCGACCAATTCATACCGAGCTAAATGTGTCACAAACCGCAACTTATCCATATTTAACCCATCAGCGACGAAACTCCGAAAATAAAACACTTGAAGCCAACCTTCGTCCAGATTCCATCAAAAGTCCAAACAATAACGCGCGCAGTCCCCCGAATGAAAACATTTTGCGCTAATCGCATTCATAAAACGCGCAGACGTGATCCCCATTTCGGTAGCCGTGTGTTCCATCATCGTTGTCCAGCAAAAGCGTACGGGGCACACCGAGAGGGGGGTTTGAGGTACAACAAATTTCTCCTCGAAAGCCCTTTCAGCACGACGAACTGCGCGCGCGCGTGTCTTCGACCTCAAATTCCCCGGGTAAATATTTACGAAAATCTGCGTCTCTTCTCGGAAATGTGTCGCCGCGCATCACCTGGCTTTATTACAACAGCAACAAGGCAAGCTCACATCTGGAAATAGGCGTGATGATAATAAAATTAGCGCAGCAAGCTATGATTGTTGACGATTGTCAACTCCGCCTGTTCCCGATCATGCCAAAAGCCAAGATGAGTGTTGCGTAACTCTGCGCTTGACACTGCCGCGTCGTCGGCATGGTGATAAGCTCACGTAAGCGCAGCATGGCCTTCTACTTTTTCTGATTTCGGGAGGAAAGTCTGAGATTAAGCTGCGGCCGCGGATCCGCACAAACGAAAACGCATGCGTTGTCCACTACGCGATTATTTTGGGACATACAACTAGTTTACCATTTGCACGAGTTTTGTTTTCAGAGTTTACGCTTTTGACGTAAGTTCGCCGTAGACGAGGACGCCAAGTGCATGCTAATGATCCTCGCGCGGCGGCGGTGCGGTGGCGATCGCCAGTTTGCGCTCGTTGGAGGTTATGTTGCAACGACGCATGACGGCCGAAGCAGATTAATAGCCGTCGGTCGGGCAGGCTCTCCGTCTCTGCGCGATGATGCAACTCCTCCTGATGGGCAGCAAAATCGATCACCGTCAGTCGGTGGCCGAAGAGCATCTTTGCACTCATAGCCTACTGACTGCTTCTGTTTTCACGCGTCGCGACATCGTCGAGGCTGTCGCGCAGGTGACCGGGGAACTGTCACACAGGAAAATGATGCTCATAACAACAAACGGTCTCGCGGGCCAACCGTTGTTACTGGCTACTGGCTGGATGCTTTAAATCGCACAACAGTCGGATCGTGCCTGGAATGGCTAATGGTCGGCAGCCGCCGTCTGCTCTACGAACATGCAAATATATGTTCCCCAATGCTGCTGCGATCTTGCGCGGATCGCGGTCAAACCGCCGCGCCGCCGCACGCGGATTTCGATGAAATAATCCGATTGACAGGCTGTGAACAGGCGAACATTGAGACAATTTCCACAGAGAGAGAGATGGTCATCGCTGCCATAAGGCTGGTGTTTTGCATAATTTGCAACGATTAGTCAGCAGAAGCCCGTTGGTTGATGGGATTTCGGTGTGGACGTGCGAGGTCAGCACCGTCGACCGCAGAGAATGTCATACCGCACTCAGGTCACGTGCCCGTGTTTAAGGTTCATCATCTTTTCCTAGCAATAATGCAGGATGGACAACTAAGGGGGAGGACAGATGATGAAGTCGACCGACCAAATTATGCACTTCCTCCCAACAACATTCAGTCCCCCGTGGTTTGTGTCAATTAACCTTTAAAGAGACGAGGCGGGAGGCAAGGGATGTACCGGGCTAGGCGGCGATGATGTTCTAAATCGAGTTCATTACCACGTGATGCGTTTTAGTCGGATTGGATGCGGTGCTTTACACCCTCGTCTGAGCCAATATCCATTACCTGCGTACATTTTACAGAAGGAGGATGGCAGACAATAGGAAGCCAAGCGGGTGGCGTTTTGTTTGCATTTTGGTTGCGTGAAACTGAGCATCTCGGGATTAAAAAGTCGAAGTGTGTTATTACTGTAATTGATGGGAGCGCCAGAAGATAGCTACCGTAGTTTGATGTGTTCTCATTACATTGTGAATAATGTAATTTCATATGTGAATGACGAAATTTTTTTTACATCGCTCCAAAGTAAATGTTAACTTTTACCACCTTTTGCATTATATAATCATACATCTGGACATCGGCTTCACCCCAGTGCCCGAATGACAGTACCCCGAATATCACTACTCCGAAGGCCACTACCTCGGAAATCCAATACCCAGAATGGGACACTAACCCGAAATTCATTACCCCGAAAAGCCATTACCTCGAGGACATTACGAATCTGTAATTTTTTATAATTATTTTCAACACCCACAGAAACCTTGTATGTAAAACGACAATCTTTGCAAAGAACAAAAAGTTAATATACTTAGCGCTACTGAGAGAAAGGCAAACAAGATTCTGTTTACCCAAGACTTTTGATTTTTCATCTAATTAACTACTGTGTTGAACTTAGTTTACAATTAAAAACACACTAATAAAGTTTAAAAAAATCTAATTAACTGTCTAACTAAGCTGTCGATATTATTACCTGGGAAAGTGCTATTCCACGAAATGGAGTAAGAGTGGAGATAATGCCTTCTTTTAAACAATACGTCTGTCCTATATAAGGCGGAAAAAGAAGAGATAATGCCATCTTTGGAAAAATGTCGGTCCGGTATAACGCGAACAGATGAGATAATGTCTTATTTACATGAACGCGTTTGCCCGGCATAAGGCGAATATAAAAGATTTACTTGAGTCGACTTGATAAACCTACGTCGAATGGAGTATTCTCCTCAGTGTTGCGCATGCAACGAATGAAGAATTCTATTTCCGAGTTTTTAAACGATTGTATTTCAGATGCATCAAAATTTCCTAAAACGATGGGCAATATTTGATTAAGAACTTTTCTGAATTCACTTTTGTCCCGCACTTACGTTTAATGATAATCATTAATTCTTTTTAGTAGTTTACTCAGATTGATTGACGTATTTATCTGCCACGTATGTATTACGACCATGACTGATTATTATTATTTATTTATTTATTCAGACTAAGGCCGAAGTGGCCTGTGCGGTATATAAGAGTCTTCTCCATTCGGCTCGGTCCATGGCTACACGTCGCCAACCACGCAGTCTACGGAGAACCATTTTCACCGGGTTATTGTCCGACATTCTGGCTACGTGCCCGGCCCACCGCAGTCGTCCGATTTTCGCGGTGTGAACGATGGATGGTTCTCCCAACAGCTGATGCAACTCGTGGTTCATTCGCCTCCTCCACGTACCGTCCGTCATCTGCTTCTTCTTCTTCTTCTTCTTCTTGGCATTACATCCCCACACTGGGACAGAGCCGCCTCGCAGCTTAGTGTTCATTAAGCACTTCCACAGTTATTAACTGCGAGGTTTCTAAGCCAGGTTACCATTTTGCATTCGTATATCATGAGGCTAGCACGATGATACTTTTATGCCCAGGAAATCGAGCCAATTTCCAATCCGAAAACTGCCTAGACCGGCACCGAGAATCTAACCCAGCCACACTCAGCATGGTCTTGCTTTGTAGCCGCGCGTCTTACCGCACGGCTAAGGAGGGCCCCTCCGTCATCTGCACCCCACCATAAATGGTACGCAGCACTTTCCTTTCGAAAACTCCGAGTGCGCGTTGGTCCTCCACGAGCATCGTCCAGGTCTCGTGTCCGTAGAGGACTACCGGTCTAATGAGCGTTTTGTAGATTGTCAGTTTGGTACGGCGGCGAACTCTATTCGATCGGAGCGTCTTGCGGAGTCCAAAGTATGTACGATTTCCAGCCACTATACGTCTCCGAATTTCTCTGCTGGTATCATTTTCGGCAGTCACCAGTGAGCCCAAGTACACAAATTCTTCTACCACCTCGATTTCGTCACCACCGATGCCAACTCGCGGTGGGTGGCTCACATTATCTTCTCTTGAACCTCTTCCTATCATGTACTTCGTCTTCGACGTGTTGATGACTAGTCCGATCCGCTTGGCTTCCCTCTAAAGTCTGATGTAGGCTTCAGCTGGAAAGCTTCTTTTCCAGAAGCTGGAAAGCTTCTTTTCCAGAAGCTGGAAAGCTTCTTTTCCAGAAGCTGGAAAGCTTCTTTTCCAGAAGCTGGAAAGCTTCTTTTCCAGAAGCTGGAAAGCTTCTTTTCCAGAAGCTGGAAAGCTTCTTTTCCAGAAGCTGGAAAGCTTCTTTTCCAGAAGCTGGAAAGCTTATGATGTTAGTCCCAAACTTCATCTGTTGGTTCTCTGTGTAATTACAGCTGACCTGGCAATAACGGAGTAGCAACCGTGGGCGGTCAATCATGCTCATGCTCATGCTCATGCTCATGCTCTTCGTATTACCCCTTCCAAAGCGATGTTGAATAGCAGACACGAAAGACCATCACCTTGCCGTAACCCTCTACGGGTTTCGAAGGGACTCGAGAATGCCCCTGAAACTCGAACTACGCACATCACCCGATCCATCGTCGCCTTGATCAACCGTATCAGTTTATCCGGAAATCCGTTTTCGTGCATTAGCTGCCATAGCTGGTCCCGATCGATTGTATCATATGCGGCTTTGAAGTCGATGAATAGATGATGTGTGGGCACGTTGTATTCGCGGCACTTCTGCAGTACTTGGCGAATGGCGAATACCTGGTCCGTGGTGGAGCGTTTGCCCATAAAACAAATTGGTGCTAGTCGACGGCATAAAATTTGGGAGAGTACCTTGTAGGCGGCGTTCAGCAATGTGATTTCGCGAAAGTTGCTACAATTCAGCTCATCGCCCTTTTTGTAGATGGGACACACGACACCTTCCATCCACTCCTGCGGCAAAACTTCCTCCTCCCAAATCTTGGTAATGACCCAGTGCAGCGCTCTAGCCAGTGCCTCGCCACCGTGTTTAAATAGCTCTCCTGGTAGTTGGTCAACCCCAGGGGCTTTGTTGTTCTTCAGCCGGCCAATCTCCTCCTGGATTTCTTGGAGATCCGGAGCCGGTAGAATTATGGATCACCTCACGCTCGTTCGTAAGAAGGTTCCCGTTTATGTCCTTACACATATCAGGCTGTGGCACGTGGCCCTTACGTGAACGGTTCAACTTCTCATAGAACTTTCGTGTGTTATTAGCGCGATACAGTTGCTCCGTCTCTTCACGGTCTCGATCTTCCTGATGACGCTTTTACCTCCGGAAAATCGAGTTTTGTCTGTTCCGCGTCTGTTTATATCGTGCCTCGTTCGCCCTCGTGCGGTGTTGCAGCAATCTCGCCCATGCTGCATTCTTCTCTTCCACTAACTGCTCACATTCGCCGTCATACCAGTCGTTTCTCTGATCCGGGGGCACCGTGCCAAGTGCAGCGGTTGCGGTGCTACCAATGGCGGATCGAATGTCTCTCCAGCCATCTACAAGAGACGCTGCGCCTAGCTGCTCTTCCGTTGGGAATACCATTTCCAGCTGCTGCGTGTATTCTTGGGCTAGTCTACCGTCTTGTAGCCGCCCAATGTTAAGCCGCGGCGTCCGACTTCGACACGTGTTGTACACCGTCGAGAGTTTTGAGCGCAGGCATACTGCAACGAGGTAGTGGTCGGATTCAATATTCGCACTGCGGTAAGTGCGGACGTTCGTGATGTCGGAGAAGAATTTACCGTCGATTAGAACGTGGTCGATTTGGTTTTCCGTTTCTTGGTTAGGTGATCTCACATTTGTGGATATTTTTGCGGGGAAAGAAGGTGCTTCTGACTACCATTCCGCGGGAGGCTGCGAAGTATATGCATCGTTGGCCGTTGTCATTTGATACGGTGTGCAGACTATCCGGTCCGATGACCGGTCTATACATTTCTTCCCTTCCTACCTGTGCGTTCATGTCACCGATGACGATTTTGACGTCCCGCAGTGGGCATCCATCGTATGTCTGCTCCAGCTGTGCGTAGAACGCTTCTTTCTCGTCGTCGGGTCTCCCTTCATGTGGGCAGTGCACGTTGATGATGCTATAATTGAAAAAACGGCCTTTAATCCTCAGCTTGCACATCCTTGCGTTGATTGGCTGCCACCCAATCACGCGTTGGCGCATCTTACCCAGCACTATGAAGCCGGTTCCCAGCTCGTTGGTGGTGCCACAGCTTTGGTAGAAGGTAGCCGCTCGATGCCCGCTTTTCCACACTTTCTGCCCTGTCCAGCATATCTCCTGCAGCGCCACGACGCCGAAGTTGCGGGGATGTAATTCATCGTAGATCATTCTGTCGCAACCTGCGAAACCTAGCGACTTGCAGTTCCATGTTCCAAGCTTCCAATCGTGATCCTTTATTCGTCGCCTAGGTCTTTGCCGATTATATCGAGTCCCAATTATGTGAATGATATATTTATCGTAAAACTATTAATTCTTAAAATAAATTGAAAAAAAAAACATTACGGATTTCGGGGTGATTCGTTGCAGAAAATTAAGAATCTTTTTCATTCATATCATTCGTGGATCAAATAATATCCGACAGCAAAACAACATCATTCGGTAGAGTTCTCCATTTAGCGGCAAGTAAATGGGTCGTTTACAGAAATTTTCTTCTTTCTCCGCTTTGAAGGTGAATATTCGTTACCCTACGACTAAAGGATTATCACATTGTACCGAGCATTGTACTGTCTGAAATAAAGCATTCGTTAGTTCAAATATATTCGAATCAGGAGAATTGTAGAAAATTATAAATTCCGATACTCAAGTAAATTTCTTTGTTGATAAAAAAACAAATTTTAGGTTGTCGTTGGCAACGAAGACTTTCAATGGGTGCTTAGACGAAAATTTCAGTTCAGTGTCTGGAAGCAGTAAATGTCAAACTTATTATAGCATCCGCCATTATGGCGAGCGCGGAAAGCCGGATATGGCTCAAGCCTTTTATGCTGCCAATATTATGCCATCAGGCGACTTGCCTACTTCTGGTTATTACGCCAAGTAGTTAAAACAACGATAATGGCCCTCAATAAGCCACCAAAAGTGTCGAGCGAAATGGATAGGGGAAAAGGCCCCAAAACGCCCCCCGGGGCAAAACGACTTTCGGGTATTCACTTTTATTTACCATGTTTGAGATAGCCTCAATAAAACTAGACGTGAAATTATGTAGGTTAAGCGAAAAAAGTGTCAAAATAATAGATAGGAATGTAGGAAAAACTGAAACTTTTCACATTTTGATGAAACATCTAACATTTCTGCGAGGCAAAACGTCCTAGTGCAACTATCCTACAATGTACTCGCGTCTCCATGCACTGTCCATACCAGAATGCTGATGTGCGGACGCGTGGTACGTTGTTCCCTAAGAGCTGCCGACTAAAAGGCGTTTTGCCTCATGAGTTTTCCGGCAACGAAATATCACCAATTTTATGAAATGTGAATATTATCAATATGATTGAGATTTTTTCTAATTTTAATATGGCATCAGCTAGTTATATTGTTTAACTGTTGCGTGAGGTAAAAACACCCATGAAAATCGTTATAGCTAAGGCATAAAGGAAGTCTATGCTTAGCTAGGGCATATTGCCCCTCCTTCCCCTAAAATCCCAAAATGAGCTCTATTGGTGGATGCTTTTTTTCAGCCTACTAGGGACAAGCTGTTATGAATTCTCTCAAAGCTCTCACATGTTGCATCTTCCCGAGTAAAACAAAAACATTTTTCTCATACCATATTTTTGATGAAATACTTTTTGCAAGCAAATTATGATGAAAGAATTAGACTAAAATCTATTTGCATGAAATGATCTTTAAAGTTTTTCGAATAGAATAAGCAAACCTGATCCATTAGGGTAACGGTACCAATAGTGGAGGTATTAGTAGATCAACAAAAGAAAACCAGGATGAACGGTTTTTTTCATTGTTTCGCATTCAGCACATGATCGTCGGAATTCCTCGCGGTTTCGTTTGTGATCAATGGGAATAGCTATATTTTTGTCCTGATACATTTTCAGACCAAAATTCCTGTTCAGATCCGAGTTATTACTCAGAATAAGTGTGCACTGGGGTATTTTTTTCCTGTTATAAGAACATCACCTCAATGTGTTGGACGTGTTCACGCCCGGAAATTATCAAATCAACCATCAAACCATCTCAAAATTATATTTGTAAAGATATCTGGTTGATTACCATGGGTTTATTTACAATAAAACTGAACATGCGGCTGCTCAAATTTCTGGAAACACATCAGGAGGTTAAAGAAAATATCAGGAATGCAAAGAATACCATTTCGAGCCGAATTTGAATTTTAATTCAAATCGGATTCGATGGTTTGTTTTATCCTTTACTAGCTGACCCGGCGAACTTTGGCTCGACAAAACATAAACAATTTTCTGATACAATTTTTGCGTTCCAAAATTATTTGTGAAACAAATCGGTCCTTCAGAATGGTTTTCATTTTTTTTACAGTTTCACCATAATAAATTTCCTATTAATTAGGTAAACATGATAAACATGATGAACGATGTTCCGTGCTACGCTCCTTCCACCTAACGGCCAAAATTTTAGACGTAGGACTCCGAGAAGCAGCTGTGGACCTGGCTCCTTGGCTCAACCGCTTTCCGATTCGGATGACTTCTTCTTCTTATTGGCATTACATCCCCACACTGGGTCAGAGCCGCCTCGCAGCTTAGTGTTCATTTAGCACTTCCACAGTTATTAACTGCGAGGTTTCTAAGCCAGATTACCATTTTTGCATTCGTATATGATAAGGCTAGCACGATGATACTTATATGCTCAGGGAATTCGAGACAATTTCCAATCCGAAAATTGCCTAGACCGGCACTGGGAATCGAACCCAGCCACCCTCAGCATGGTCTTGCTTTGTAGCCGCGCATCTTACCGCACGGCTAAAGAGGGTGGATGACTTGTTCCTCAGAAATATGAGCATTGAACCACCGGAGTTGGATTTTTTCTCGACACGGTTTACCCCTTAGAAAGTGCCTTTCACTCATCAGCAAATACTTCCTGCTGGAAGTGATGAACTTCTCATCTTTGAAAAAATCACGTTAATAAAGATTAAAAAAAACACTTCCTGCTGAATACGCCTAACGATGACAAATTCTGCTTCCCTAAGCTTTTGCGCTGATATAAATTCGGACAACGCCCTGGTCTGCGGATTTTTCAGTAATTTCATCAGACGATACCAAATAGATGTCCTCCGAATCAGATTCGAATACGATGCAAACTTCTTCAAGTACCAGTCATTGAATTCCATGTTCGCCGAAACTACGCAAGTTGCTGCACGCCTTTTTTTTTACTCCGCCTCCGCCTGAGCTTGATGAGAATGAAGCTACCGGCCAGAGTGATCCGAAGGTTCCTTCAACCAATATGGTCCCTCCCACCAGAAAACATTGTCCACGATATCCTTCGGTGAAATGCGTCTTGAAATCAAATCCGCCAGGTTCTTCTTGCCAGAAACATGCCGCCATGGTGATGATTCGCGTGGAAAGTGGTCACCTTGTTTGGTGAAGCTTGTATCCACCGCAGAACGCACGTTGAATCAACCCAGAAGTATGGTTGAACTGGAGTTCTAATCGAATCTCCAATCTTCTCCAATAACTGCGTCACCAGCAACGCACCACACAGTTCCAGCCTTAAAATAAACTGTGTCTTCAAGGGTGCAGTCTTGGATTTGGATGACAGCAGCCGAACTACAGCCCTTCCTTCCGAATCCTGACTCCTGATAAAAACGCATTCGCCATAAGCCTTGGTAAAAGCATCGGAGAAGCAATGCAACTCGATCGATGTTGCTCTTGGAACCATGACGCAACGATCGATGCGAATATCGTTGAGCAAGGGTAGTTCTTCATGGTATTTCCGCCACAGCTCACCCACCGTCTAAGGTAGTGGGTGATCCCAGCCCAATGCTTGGTCTTTGTCGTTTCGAGTCTTCCACAGAAGCTGCTTTCTCGTCGACACAAAAATAGCCAGATTTTCTGCAGAAACACTTTGCAGCACCGTCTGATGTTTGGATGCCCATTTCCGTAGATTGAAGCCTCCCTTTGACGTCATCTCGTTGAGCTCCTGACATAGATTACGTGCGGCATCCTCCGTATCCGCGCCCGTGATTACGATATCCATATACGTATCCTCCGGACCTCCTTCATCCCGTACGTCACAGTGTTGAGCTCGTACACGCCTACGGGATCTGTTGTCGGTCCACCTCTACAAAGAAGATTTGCCGGAACATCTTCTCTACATCAGCCACAAGCATGATTTGTTTTACACGACTCCGGGGCATGATGGACCGTAAGTCCTCCTACACAATCGGCCCTACCAGCAAAGTGTCATTGAGTGAAACACCAGATGACGTCTTGCACGACGCGTCAAACACCACACGGACCTTTGTGGTTGTGCTAGCTTCCTTAATGACAGGATGATGCGGCAGATAGCATCGTTTCACGGAATCTCCTGCTTTCTTCGCCTGCGGTGAGAAGTGAGAAGCGAGAAATCATAAGTGAGAGGCGAGAAGTGAATAGTGAGAAGTGAATAGTGAGAAGTGAGAAATGAGATAAACATGTGAGATTTGTAGAATTAGATGTGAGACACGAGAAGTGATAAATGAGAGCCGAGAAATGGGAAGCTAGGGAGAAGTGAGATTTAGAAATGAGAAATTCAATATGAGAAGTGAAAACGAGAAGTGAGAGAGAAACGAGAAGTGAGAAATTCAATATGAGAAGTGAGATGAAAAATGTGAGAAGTGAGAAGCGAAAAGTGAGAAGTTAGAAGCCAGAATTAAATGGAGAGAACTGAGTTGTGAGAAATGAGATGTGAGAAGTGAGGAGCGACAAATGAAAAGTAGTAAAATGTGAGAAGTGAAGGAACGAAGAGTGAAGTTAGAAGATAGAAGTGAGAAGTGAGAAGCGAGAAGTGAGAAGCGATAAATGGGAAGATATGTGAAAAGTGAGAAGTGATAAGTGAGCACCGAGAAATGAGAAGTTGGAAGTGAGAAATTTGATACGAGAAGTGAGATGTGAAATGTGAGAAACGTGAAGTGATAAGTGAAAGCCGAGAAGTGCATTGAGAGAAGTGTGTTGTGAGAAGTGAGATATGAGAAGTGAGGAGTGAGAAATAAAAAGCAGTATGTGAGATGGGAGAAGTGAGAAACAAAAAGAGAGAAGTTAGAAGGGAGAAGTGATGTGTGTGATGTGAAAAGTGAAAAGCAAAGAATTGAGAAGTGAGAATTGAGAAGCGAGAAGTGAGAGGCCAGAAGTGAATAGTCAGAAGTGAGATGAAAAAAGTGAACAAATTAGATAAAGATGGGAGATGTGAGGAGTGAGAAGTGTACCAGTGGAGATATATCAGCTTCCACACTGATATTCTTCCCTCCCCTTCATACGGGAGCTTGGCAGAAGGAAGGTCGTGTGATATGTGCCATCACAAATATTGCCCTCCGCTCGCTTTCAAATCGACTTCTATAATAAAACATTCTTCATGCCTGCCCGTATCCTAACGGAACTATCAATTCTATACTTTCGCATCTAATTCTATCATGAACATGTACGCCTAAGTTTGGAAGATGATATTAGCTTTTCCATATCACTACAAACGAGTAATAAGAACAACAAAAATAATTTGTCGATTTTTTGAAAGATTGTTTTGATTTCTCGATTTGAATAACTCGGATGAGATCAATCAAAACATATGTTGGTTTATTTTCCTCCAGAGATAGAAAAAGGAAAACAGACCAACCCAAGTTGATTGGAATTGTGATAATTGTCATTGCGATAACCCATCCATCCGCGAAAAATCGACCAAATGACCAAATTTTGTATGGTTAGTCAGACTTCTCGCTGCACCGTCCCCATCTAAGTATTACTTAATTTATGGATGATTCTATACCAGGGCTGCCCAACTAGACCTGTGCGCCGCCGCCGGCACGTATTGACGTACGCCGACGCCGATCAAAGTGCCGGCGGCGCGCCATACGACGGTTGGCTCCACGCCGCCGAATTTCGTATTTCACGCCGATGTTTGGCAAACACAAAAATCACATTATTCAGTGCGTCCTATCAAGCATTAATTAAATAGCTATTATACCTTTAGCAGATTTGTTTACTTTTATCCTGTCACTTTCACCCGCTTTGGCATGTTAAATGTTAGGTCATCCAAAAACTCCTTGGCTACAGATCTACAAATTAATGAGCGTGGCGATGAACTTCTAATCTCATATGTAACGGCTAAAAATCAACACCATGATGAATGTTGGATTTGCATTCCCAATCTGGTAGAATTTTTTTAGCTTCCCTGGGCATGGAGTGTCATTGTGTTAGCCTCATGATATGCGAATGCAGAACTGTTCTTTTGGCTTCTGGAGCTGGAGCACGATTGGGCACGTGACCCATCAAATTGAACATTTCCTTCACTCTTCCTTGTAATTGCTAGAATTGTTTTAAAAAAAATCCCATAGAAATTTCTAGGTTTTCTTGAAATAATTTCCAGGAAGTCCTGGAGGAAGTTCTGAAGGAATCTCTGAAGAAAATTCCTAGAGCCTTGAGGATTATCTCCGTTGTAATTTCTGGAAGATTTTCTGAAGGAATCTCTGGAGAAAATTCTGAATTCTGTCCAAAGAAATTTTTAATAAATTTAAGAATGTCAGTAATTCCTTTGGGAGTTCCTTTGGAAATTGCTCTAGGAATTCATACGGAGATATCTGATAATTCGCCCTAGAGTTTTGGAAGGAAATGGCTTCGGAAATTCCGAAGGAATTACTAGATTAATTTCCGATATAATGGAATGTCTTATGGAACACATGGAAAATTCCAGTGGAATTGTTAAAATAATTTCGAAGGAATTTTGTAGAAATTTTTAAAAGTGTGTTTGTATGTTTGTATCACCCTGGCTTGAGTCTTGCTCTGCATGCGGCTCCACCCACTAGTACAATCGAATTTAATTACCATTCTGCTTTCAATGCACTTCTGTGTGAAGGGCAAAAAACGAAGGTGGCGAACCCGTAAGCAGAGACACTTACGCGACGCCCGCGGGATAGAGAGAATCTCCTTTCAGCAATGTAATCCAACAGACTAATAAATAGATTCGCAATACTTTTTAAGCTTTCCGAGGATGGTTTCTTTGAGGAAGGGCACGTCGAATCCATGACAACTGTGGGGAAGTGTACCCATCTACATGAGTTGAAGTATTCCAAAAAATAATTTCTGAAGGAATTCCCTATGGAATGGTCAGAATGAATTTTATAAGAATTTATGAAGGAATTTCCAGAAGAATTCCTTAAGAAATTAAGAAATTTCTTGAGGTCCTAATAAGTTCCGAAGCAATTCCTGGGGAGTGGGAGGGTAATTTAAAAGAAAAGCCTGGTTTCATTTGTGGAGATTTTTTTAAAGGACTTCCTGAAGAAATTCGCGATCGTATTCCTGACGAAGTTTTTGAAGGTATTTTAGGACGATTTTCTTGATGACTTACCGAATTAATTCCTGAATATTTTTCCTAGGATATTTATAAAAAAAACTGTAGAAATTTTCGAAGGAACTCGTGCAGTAAATTCCCAAAGAATTCTTGAGAATATCCGAATATCTGCAATCTCGATATTTTGGGAGTTTTTCGTAGCATGTAGTCTTGATTCTAGAGCCAAAACTGAGTTTGTTTTACTACTGTCCGGACTTTCGAAGAAATTCCTGGAGAACTATAGGAATTTCTGTGTAAATACCAATAGCTATTAGTTTGGAAAATCCATTAAACATTTCTTCGTAAATTACTTTCAGAATTCTTTCGAATATTCCTTCAGAAATTCATTTACTTTATTTTTTATTCTTTATTATAGAGTTGATGTGATACTTTCGACTGTTGTGCTCAATTTTGTTTGACTATTATCGGCTCTTTCAGTCGTATAAAGCAGCTAAAACGTTGTTGCGTCTATTTTCCGACGTTTCCGTGTATATTTCACCTTCTTCAGGGATTTAGAGGCTACTTTTTGTTGTACATGTGTGTGTGTATCCTGTATGACATGACGTTGTCAATTGAACACATAGATACGATATCACTAGTGCGCGAGCGATAAAATCAGAGAAGATTTTATCGAAAGTGTAAGTGGGATATAGCTTGATATAACATCAAGAAACATTTCAGAAGCCACAGTCACAAATCTTTATGTGCTTGACATTAGAAAACCAACATAAGTCCATTTAAGCAGGTGTGAATTACATTTCAATATTCTCCATATCATTTGGAAGCAACTGCTGCAGGCTCGCTGCGCTTGTGTCCAGTTGGTAAGGGCATATCGTCCTGCCTACATTGGGGCGTTTTGACCAGTGCAACATATCTTCGAAACTAGTTACATTTTTGAAAATGGAAGCAATTTTATATCACATACTAGTTGACCGTACCCGATCTTGCTCGGGTTGTACCTATTAGTTTCATTTTAACAATCAATTGTTGAGTTCATTGCAGCGCCGAAGAAGACCAGCTTTGCCCGGGTGTAGTAAATGTCACAATCAACTATTTGCAGCACCACAGTCTAGATCAATTCCCGTGCGTTTGTTTTGTTTTCCTCAACAGCTGACCCAAAATTGTATTCCAATGATTTTTTTACATTTCCCCGTTGAATTCACATTTTTTTGCATATACAAACCTTGCGGATCCCAAAACGAATCGATTAGGAAAAATATCTTGCAAATCGGTCAACCCGTTCGCGAGTTAAATCGTCAGGAAGGAAATCTCAACTCATTTTTATTATATAGAAGATTAATCACTGAGAAAAGTTATTTTGTTGCCCAACTGAGTGTTCCAGTTCAAGTTTTGCAGACAGTCGGTTAAAGCACCACACAGATAAAAATATGTTGTGATTTTAAATGTATTTTCATGCACATATTTGGAGCATGCAAATAAACGTAACATTCAATCGATCTTACTGTCCCTTTAAATCGAAATAAATTTAAACCGTGCTTGCTTAAAAATCAATCGAATTTAATTCAATATCGAGTGTTTATTCGTTTGTTGGGATCAGCTGCAATTTTACATGTCGTTGAATTTTCAAAATTATTTGCTGTGCAGTCTAGCGTACTGTAGGGTCATGGGTTCGAGTCCCATCGAAGGGAAAGTGGTTACCTCCAATACATTTTCCAAATCAATATCTTCCACATAACGTACATATTCACATATGAGTTTTCATAACATTGTAAATTAACGTCCAAGTCGGGTGGTTTAATCCCCGGAAATAGGCAATTAACTTTGATTGAACGAAACATTAAAAGTTAAATCAAAACTGTAACTTTTTGTATTTTGCTATTGTTTTCATTACGTAATACAAAAATACTTCCACATTCACATAGTACGATAGTTTTACAAATGTTTCAAAGTACCAAATGATTTTTACCCTTAGTTAGTTATAGTTTTCTAGGAACCAAAGGGGGCGTTTTGGCCAGGTGGGGCGCATTATACCGTCTTACCCTACACTGAAATGTCGGAAAATAGACACAACAACGTTTTAGCTGCTTTATAAGACAGAAAGAGCCGATGATAGTCTAACAAAATTTATTATAGAGGTTTTCAGCCTTGGTTTACCTTTTTGAAATTCATTTGAAAAATTCTTTTAGAAATTTTTTTCAGGTTCTCTTTCGGTTATTCCTTCAAGAATTGAGTCGAAAATTCCTCCAGGAGGTATTTTTTTCAGAATTTTCTCCAGGAGGTCCTTAGGAAATTCCTTCAATAAACCATAGAAAATTCATACAGGAATAATTCCGGAAAGAATTCTAATTTGGGAGAATTTATAAAGGAATTTTCGAAGAAATTTCCAAAGGTATTTGAGTGTTAAACTTATTTTCAACGGTTCAAAAAAATTAAAGGAATTTACAAAAAAAAAGTTCCAAAAATTTCCCAAAAAAAATTCTGAAAATATCCCCGAAAGAAAAGGAATTTTAAAAGAAATTTCCGAAGGTTAAAAGACTATTATTCTTCCATTTACTTCCACAATTCACTTTCTATTCAACTTCCGAAGTTTTACAGGAATTTCTGGAAGAGTTGCTAAAGGAATTTCCGGAGGAATGTTCGAAGGAATTCCTATAGGAAATTGCGAAAGAATTCCTGGAGAAAGTTCTAAATAAATTCCAGAGGGAAATTTCGAAAGAATACCAAAAGTATCTTCTTAGAGTTTCCGAAGAAATTCTTTAAGGAATTACTGGAAGAATTTCTATTAGAAATTCTTGAAGGAATTAAAAAAAACTAAATTAAATTCCAAAGGATTTCTCCTAAAGGGATTTCCGTAGGTATTCCAATGTAAATTCATGAAGGATTTTCCATGGGTATTTTTTAAAGAATTCTTAAAGGAATTTCCGAATGAACTTCTAAAAAAGTTTTCAAATGAATTTCGGAAGAAATTCCCAAAAGACTCCGTAAAGGAATTTCCGAAGCAATCCCTAAAGTAATTTCCAAGGAAATTCCTGAAGGAACTTTTGGAGAAATTTTGGAAAGAATTTCCGAAGCAACACCCAAATAAATTTTCAAGGGAATTCTTGGAGAAAGTTCTGAAGAAATTCATAGGGTATTTTTAAATTAGTTCTCCGAATTCCTTTTTCAAATTTTCTGAGGAATATCTTTCCAAACGAATTTCTGGATTTATATCTGAAGTACTTTCCAATGAATTTATGTGCTGTGATGCGGCAATATCCTAGTGAAGGATCTAATGTAAACTTTTGCTGTGGAGATACAAGCTATAGCTATAAGCATGTTCACCGTATCAGTCTGTCTGTAGCTAGCAATTGTACAAAAACCCTAAAATACAATAAAAGCCTTGCTGCGTGATTTTTTTTTCTCAGCTTAAAATTATTCACGCCGATTCATGCCGCCGTCGCCGCCGCTGAACATTGCTTACGGCGTGACGCCGCCGACGCCGCCGCCGGTGTAAAAATTGCCTAACGCCGCCGCCGTTCACAAATCCTTCGGCGCACAGGTCTATGCCCAACGTACTACCTGCGGGCCGGATGTGGCCCTCGGCTCCGTTTTTGGTGGCCCGCATGTAAGAAAAATAACCTCATAATCGGCCCGCCAGCTTTTCTATCTGGCTCCAGAAATTTTTTATTATTATTCTTTATTCAATATGTAAGTTGTACAAAGCTCGCACTGCTAAACTATTAATTTGAATTTGAAACGAAAAATAATATTTTTCATAATTTGAAATGGTTGCATAAGCGAGCCCAAGACACAAAAGGTTGATGTGGAACATCGCATTTTCAATAAAGATTGGTCTAAGTAGTTTATTTTCACGATGAAAAAAAGGAAAGTCGGTTTGCCTCATTTGTTCGGAAATTTTGCTTTATTGAAGGAATACAATCTGATTCCAAGCATTCTATGAAATATGATATTTGAAAGGGTTCAGGTAGGAAACAAAAGTTGATAGAATTTCAAAAGGTTCAATTTAAATTTCCATTTATTGATTCAAATTATTGTATTAATGGATTCTAGAAGCAACAAATTCTTTTCACTCAAGCTAATACAAAGTCAGAAAATGCAGTACGGGCCAGTTTTGCTATTAGAAAGATTTTGGCAAAATGGAAGATTTTTTTCCAGGACGGAGAATTTGTTAAGGAATGCATTTCGGTTGTTGTTGTTTGTCCTAAGGTAACAGCCTTTTCTGTAGCATAGTTTGCGCGGAATACGGTGATGAGTAAAAGTTCTCCCAGAAGATTTGAAAGCTACGTAACGTGAAAAAGCCGTCAACTTCATATACTACTCTTTCGCTTGCGATGAAAATACCGTCATGGAAACCGTGGCAAAGGTGGCTGTCTTCATGGTCATTTTTGAATGACAGAAAAATTGACAGTTTTATTCCCAATGCAGGAAAACCTGAGGGCTGTTGAGACCTTTGTAAAAAAAACTTTTATTCTCCTTCGAAACCTTAAGTGACCTTACGATTGCTCTATCAATGAAAGGAAAGAAAGGAAAAGCAATTACATAGGTATGGCGTATTGTATTGACGATCGTTATTAAGACAATCAACTTTATCAACGTTAGGGAGCTCAACCTCCACCAATTATAAATGATGTTGACGGAGATAAAAGCCGAATCCGGAGACTTGCTGTATTGTAGGGTCGTGGGTTCGAGTCCCATCGAAGAGAAAGTGGTTACATCCAATACATTTTTCAAATCATTATCTTCCACATAGTGTACAGGAAAGGCTCCAAGTGAACTGCTACCGGATCGGAAACTTAGGTATAGGTTCCCAGATCCTGAAGTTTTAAGATCAGTGATGCGCTTCAAAAATCGAAAGAAAATGAAGGAGAAGATACGAAAAGACAGGCAAAGAGCAGTAACATCGGTACAGGAAACCTAGTTTATATGAAGAACTTGCACTCCACGAACAAACTGTCGACTAGTTTCTTATCTGCGAAATTCTTAGTAGACGATCAACAGCGATCGAAAGCTCGGGTGAGTTTACCTGATCGAACTTCGAGAATGGCGAAGCTAATGTTCCCCAAAGTGTTTCTTTAACAATAATGAAACTTCATCGTTTACAGGGAAAACCATAATTACTGGTGAAAAATTAGCTAAATAAGATGCGTCTCATGGAGCTAATCCTGAATTATGGAAACGGAAGAGGTCGCTCTGATAAGAAAAGCTTTCTCTCGTACACATTCAACAACCGGAATATTTAACGAACGTTTGGTATTTGCTGTCTGGAAGGTGTGCTTCGTGATAGCAATGACCAACAGATTTTGTCATGGTTTACGGAAGATGATTATGAGTTTCTGTAATATGTCTCGTCACCATCGATAAAGTTTATGCCGAAATCTAGGTACCATGGAAAGATAAGAAAGTGAGAACTCACATGTACATTTATTTGAGCTAAATGACTTTAAACTTGGTCGCTATTCAGCGGCTTTGTTTCCAAAGCGTGGGTCGTTCACAACAAACGCCCGAATGGACCCCAGGCCAGGGCAAATTAAAATGTTATGAAGGGTAAAATCCGATTGACTTCCACGCCACTGATCGAACAACCTCACAGAGTGGATGTCATTTTGCATCATTTAAAAAGATTACTCATTTTAATTCCACATTTGATTAGAACCAGCCACTTCAGTTTCAACCGTCTTTCAATATAAATTTGTCTAGAAAGCGTGTAGAAGTTTAATTTCTTTTTCATCATCATGTTTCTGTTTCTGTTTCTGTTTCTGTTTCTGTTTCTGTTTCTGTTTCTGTTTCTGTTTCTGTTTCTGTTTCTGTTTCTGTTTCTGTTTCTGTTTCTGTTTCTGTTTCTGTTTCTGTTTCTGTTTCTGTTTCTGTTTCTGTTTCTGTTTCTGTTTCTGTTTCTGTTTCTGTTTCTGTTTCTGTTTCTGTTTCTGTTTCTGTTTCTGTTTCTGTTTCTGTTTCTGTTTCTGTTTCTGTTTCTGTTTCTGTTTCTGTTTCTGTTTCTGTTTCTGTTTCTGTTTCTGTTTCTCTGTTTCTGTTTCTGTTTCTGTTTCTGTTTCTGTTTCTGTTTCTGTTTCTGTTTCTGTTTCTGTTTCTGTTTCTGTTTCTATTTCTGTTTCTGTTTCTGTTTCTGTTTCTGTTTCTGTTTCTGTTTCTGTTTCTGTTTCTGTTTCTGTTTCTGTTTCTGTTTCTGTTTCTGTTTCTGTTTCTGTTTCTGTTTCTGTTTCTGTTTCTGTTTCTGTTTCTGTTTCTGTTTCTGTTTCTGTTTCTGTTTCTGTTTCTGTTTCTGTTTCTGTTTCTGTTTCTGTTTCTGTTTCTGTTTCTGTTTCTGTTTCTGTTTCTGTTTCTGTTTCTG
This sequence comes from Armigeres subalbatus, assembly GCF_024139115.2. Taxonomy (NCBI): domain Eukaryota; kingdom Metazoa; phylum Arthropoda; class Insecta; order Diptera; family Culicidae; genus Armigeres; species Armigeres subalbatus. Next base: position 289,533,256 of record NC_085139.1, read on the forward strand.
TTTCTGTTTCTGTTTCTGTTTCTGTTTCTGTTTCTGTTTCTGTTTCTGTTTCTGTTTCTGTTTCTGTTTCTGTTTCTGTTTCTGTTTCTGTTTCTGTTTCTGTTTCTGTTTCTGTTTCTGTTTCTGTTTCTGTTTCTGTTTCTGTTTCTGTTTCTGTTTCTGTTTCTGTTTCTGTTTCTGTTTCTGTTTCTGTTTCTGTTTCTGTTTCTGTTTCTGTTTCTGTTTCTGTTTCTGTTTCTGTTTCTGTTTCTGTTTCTGTTTCTGTTTCTATTTCTGTTTCTGTTACTGTTACTGTTACTGTTTTTGTTTCTGTTTCTGTTTCTGTTTCTGTTTCTGTTTCTGTTTCTGTTTCTGTTTCTGTTTCTGTTTCAGTTTCTGTTTCTGTTTCTGTTCCTGTTTCTGTTCATGTTTCTTTTTTGTTTCTGTTTCTGTTTCTGTTTCTGTTTCTGTTTCTGTTTCGGGTTTTGTTTCTGTTTCTGTGTCTATTTCTGTTTCTAAAACATTTTTTAATGGAATGTATTCAATGGAATGTAAATGCCTATTTATGGTTCTGCTGTGGACACAACTTTATAAAGGCATTTCATCATAACATACTACTAGGGAACTTTTCAATCATACACGCATCTGAGAAAAGATCCATTTCATTACTTTCATGCAAAGAAATGATTATGTCATCATCAGCATCTGCTTATCAGCCGCCAGAACATCTTCAGTACCATGTAACTTGTCAATCGTGTCAAACCGTCATGAGCATCTACCTCATGCTTCTTATCAATTCAACGGCACTGCAATAATTGCAGCTTTGAAGCCCTGCGAAGAGGCCAACAAAATTCAACCGATGATACACCATCCACTTAATCACCAAAATGTGATAAACGCCATCAATTTATCTTCAAAGATGAAAAGCTAACATGTGACATGAATCAACATAATCAGATGTCATTTTTATTAATTTCAATTCTGATTGAAAACTTCAGACCTGTCAACAATTTCGAACTTGTTATAAATTAATAATTGTAAACTGTTAAATCGAGATATGCCTGTATACCTGCCGCCAACAATGTGCGCTCCTTCCCGGGGAAGAATAATCGATTCGACCAACCGAAAAGATGGGTACAGGTGTTTATTGAATTAAACAGAATAAAAAAAGAATGATCGTAACAGATCGTAACTCGGAACGGACGGAGGAGGAAACCCGCGGGGAGCAAACGCATCTCCTTTTCGGAGTTGTTGTGCCGCGGTCTCCGGTCGATGCAACCTGTCTTGTGCGCAGAGGAAAATCTGCCCGGCGCGCGGCTATTGACCGGCACGCGCGCGCGCGTTCCTGCTTCGATCACAATGTAAGTGGGTACATTTATAATGCCGAACCGAATCCTAACGTCTTTTTTTTTTGGTTCTTTGCCAATGAACGATCCAGGGTTCCTAACAACCTGTTGTTTAAATTGCGTCGATCGCGGGGAAGATGATGGTGAGAAGCCGAGAAGCGCAAGCTGCTGCTGCTGCTGCAATTCAGGAGACGACTGACTGACCGTTGGTTTCGTGGTTGAGAAGGTAGAAAGTCCATCAGCAGCAGCAGCAGAGAAGATGTGGTGTGAGTGCGATGCCACAACGAGAGTAGCAGCAGGTGTTTCTCCTGCGTCGATCCGATCGCCGTCATCGTGTGCCAGAACTGTCAGGAATTATGTATGATCTGCTTGTTAGCCAGGGGGAATCTTCTGCTGGAGCTGAAGCGCAGTTGAATTGGATGGTGGAATCAGGTGGAATACGATTTGGCTCGTGCCATGTGATGCGGAGGAACAAATTTGAGGTCAATTACATGTTTATGTTATTGGTAGATTGGAAAATTTGCAAATAGGGTAAATACCATTTATTCTAATTACATTCATACATCCTGCATAATCTTAACCATGAAGTGAATCGGTTTGCGAGGGAGCCAAGTAATATGGACTATCGTGTGATTTTTATAAACTTGTCATATTTAAGAAAAAAAATAGAAAACCAATTATGAAAATCAATTATGTTACTTTGGAAATGTTATTCGGAACATATCAATCTAGTGTCTACATTCTACATTCTAGTTATGCGCCTCCGTCTCCTTATTTTGATACCTTGTGGGACCAAAATCGTTACAGCACCAAAATCCATGAGCCGTTTACGCGAAATCAATTTGTAAGTGTATTATCCAAACAAATGCATTTAAAGAATAAATCAGTTTTCCACTTTTACGGCTACAGCTGTCATCATAGCTTCCATGTCTCTCCATGCACCAAGGAAGAAATAGGCTAGATGTACCAGTTCTGGCTATATAGCACCAGTCGTCGCACTAGTGCTTTATATGCCAAATGGCCAATCAAATCACCGCAAGCCAAGTTCATATCAATAAATATGAATATGCATATGATACGATAAAACCTTTGATCTCCTCCAAAACAAACAAAGCTTACAATTAAATTGATTTTGCTTAATTTTTGACGTCCTTTGCACCAGTTGTCGCACTAGTGGTCCCAATTTGGCCAACCCCATAAGAAAACAATAGGATTTGCCAAATAAGGAATCAAAATTAGGAATAGTGCCACAACTGGTGCATGCGTTCCTATTATAGATTAATCAATTTTGATGATTATAACAAATTTCATTGTGGTTTTCACAGCTGTTCTAAGGAGCAGGAAGTAAAACCTTTCGCTTGATATATCAGTCCACTCACATGCCTTTTCCTTTTTTTTAAATAGTTGTTCTTATGTATGGCGACAATTGGTACTCCCACCCTAAGTGATCTAATAATTGTTACCCTCAAAGGATGAGGAAAGAGCAATGAAGATTATGTCCGCTGTAACACATTTGATTGTAAACGGCTATTGGACCGATCCCCTGTGGCGCGCGGTACAATCGGCGACCCCTAACCGACAGCAAAGGACGATCAAAACGAGACCCGGAGAAGTGATCGAAACGATACCCGGAGCTAGATAAGGCGATTTGTGCAAAAATGATCGAGTACGAAGAAAATGAGAACATTCGCCGATTGTCGGCAGCGGAGAAGGCGGAAAAGCCACCCTAGACAGCCCGGCAAGATGGATTGTGGTTGACACAGCTTCGAAAGTCAACGGTGCTTCGCTCAATTCATTCGGTAGAGAATAAGATGGGGATGGAAAAATTCTATTTCTCCTAACGGGGCCCGACCAAGTATGTAGTATACTTGCTTGCCGTGTTGTACCGATTTGATTCATATTCCGAACACTTAGGCAATTTTTTTCTCTTCAGAGGACTTTATGACGCTTGATAATCATTTTTATTGATTGATCAATACTGAATGATTTTATTCTGCCAAATTTTGTCTCGAATTCCGAACACTTTGATTCAAATTCCAAATTCCTTTCATTACGACTTTTTTACATCGATTTAAAGTACAGATTTGGGTTTTCCGCTCGATCCTGCCAAAACTAGTATAGAAAGAACTGAAATGGTGTTGAAACATTTTTTTCGGATGTCCTAGGCCGTCCAAAGTGTTCTAGACTCTAGAGTACATATCATCGAATGTATCAGAAAATATCACTAGAAACAATATGTCCAAAGCTGATAATTTGTCTAAAAATATCTATGTGATCATAAGACATGCAATTATCGAGTTTTGAATTAACGTAACCTATTCCAGGGTCTCCAAAACGGCCTGGAGCTCAGAACATACGATCTACCTGATCAACCAAGCCCTGAACGATGTATTCGTGCAGCGCTAAACATCCCAGCAGGTCCATTGAGCCGATACGATTTCATTAATTATTAACAGACCCGACGAACATCGTTTCGCCTGAAATTGATTTATTCTCTGATTAGTTCTCGAGTTATGTAGAAAGGTCAGTTTCATTTGTATGGGAGCCCCCCTTTCCAAAGCGGGAAGGGTCTGGAACCATCTTAAGAACCTTCCACGGCCCCAAAAATCTCAGCATACGAATTTTTACGCTGATCGGTTCAGTAGTTTCCGAGTCTATAAGGTTCAGACAGACAGAAATCCATTTTTATGTATATAGAAAAAGAAGAAGATTTTGCAAAGTTGTCAAGCTGCACTAGGCCCTACATGATTCGATGTTCTTCGACTCGATATCGACTAGTGGAAGCAAATGATTAAGCATATGCGGGATTTCGAAAAATTTCGTTTCAGGTGGTTCGAAACGAAATTCCGCGGAATTTCGCGGAATTTGAGCAAGGCAAAATCTGATTTCTTGATTTCGTTTCGTTTCGTAAAATTGCAAAAATTTCGCTAGAAAAAAACTAGCTTCTAACGAAATTTAACGGAATTCCGCGGAATTTCGAAACTAATTTAAACTTGAACCAGACTTATATTATCAAAAATTTTAGCTGCGCCGCTGAAAAAAATCGTAAAGTTGTATTCAAAATTTTAGGTTATAATTTTTTTTTTCTGTTAACGCTTACCACATAACCCCTATCTTAGTCGACAAATACGTATGTAGTTTTCTTCTATAAAACGTCTTCAGTGTTTCCAAGAATCAAATTTAAATTTGATAATATTTTTTTACTATTTGCACAATATGAATGCGGAATCGATCGTGGGACGGCAGAACGCGAAGTGAAAAAAATCTACCTCGCGTAGCAGAAATTTGTTTAACCAGTGTGCAATCGATCGTGTTGATGTTGATCACGCCAGCTAGTGTTGGAGATCGTGAAGTGACAAAACTAATGTCTGCATCGAAGAGCACAAAATTATTTAGTGCGGCATCGATCGTATAGTAGAGGCTTATTAAACGAAGCACATTGATCTTGCGTTAGATTGATTTGAAACACAGTTTTCGTCTTCTTGTTTTCAAAATAACTTCATTTCATTTATTTAGTTTACATCTAAACAGATAACACTGAATCAACAATTTGACGCCACAATACACGGTTCGAGGCCGCATCTCTCCATCCTCAGATACGCCCCACGCTCGCCAAGTCGTTTTGCACCTGAAAATAACTTCGTTTACAATAAATATTTAGTCGCTTACCATGGAGCTTCACATGGATTACCTTCTCAACTAACCAACGTTTCCTTTCCCATAGCGCTCACGGAGATGCAGAGCATTCCTCGGTCTCTTATAACAATGAGTGTTAAACTAATTTTCTGCTCCTAATCCTAATTTGACAGTAAGGAGCATCGTAAGGTATTGATCATGAATTGGAAACTCTGTAGCAAGTATACAAATAATAACTTTTTTAATAGATAATTAATAAATTAATAATTTCATTTTATTTCCCAAGAATATTATTTAATTGGTGAGGTGTGCATATTTGCTGTTTCTCGGCCAATCATGATTGGTAACTACGGTGTGTACAGTTAATCAAGCTAAGCTCTGCTTTGACTATTTGCACAAAATGTAAGGAACATTGCTGTTTTGTGGGCATTTCTAGATCTTTGCATGGAATTTGCAAAACAAAAATCCAGAACGGGTTGAAAGATCATTAAAATTGCTGAAAGCTTACAGCTCATACTGACCATAACAGCTAGAGGTGTGCGCCGCCGCCGCCGACAGTTTTTGGCACGCCACCGCCGACAGAAATTTGTCACGCCGTTGGTCTATAATTTTCCACGCCGATTCAAAATTAAAGAAGTCCACAGAATTTTCCGTTAAAATTAGGACGATTTATTGAAATTTCCGTAGATTTTCCACATTGGTTCAACTAGCCCCGATTCATAGGAGCTTCTAAATTGAGCTTCTTTTCAAAAATTCTCGAACGTTCTACCACCTATGTGATAAATACGGTCCAACCACGCGCCTTAGGGGAATCCTCCACGGATTTCGATGACCAAAGGGAACCTCCAGGGAACCTGAAGGCAATCCACCAGGGATTCAGACAGGAATGTTCCAGGGCTTCCAATGAGAATCTTATGAACATCCTCCACCATCTAGGAATTTCGACCTCCAGGAATATTCCAGAAATTTGAACGGGAATGTTCCAGTGAATCCGACGGAAATACTTCAGGGATTTCAATGAAAATCTTTTAGAGATTGCGAATAGAATCCTCCAGTTCCAATTCCGACGAGAATATTATTGGATTTCGTAGGCAATGTTCCAGGGATGTAGGAGCAAATCGTCGAATGATTCCGAAGCAATCTGTAGAGGGATCCCGAAAAAAATCGTGGAGGGACTCCGAATCAGATTCCGTAAAGAATTCTCCAGCGATTCAGAAGGGAATCCTCCAAATGTTTAGGCAAATCGTTGAAGGATTCCGAAGTAAATAGTCGAGGGAGTCCGAAATTAATCTTCTAGGAATTCCGACGCACACCGTCGAAGTATTGTCAAACAATTTCGAAACAAATCTTCGAACGACAAAAATCAAATCTTCGAGTTCCGAAACAAATTAACGAGAGATTCTGAAACAAATCCTTCTTGAATTATGGAGAGTATCTCCCACAGATCCCCAAGGGTATCCCTTTACGATACCGAAAGGAATCCAGTGTGAATTCTTCTGGATTCCGATTGGAATACTTCGATGACTCCCAAAGGAATTCTTTGGAGATTCCTATGAGAATTCTTTTTGGATGCTGATGGAATCTGTGGAGATTTTCATGCTGCTAGGCAAGCGGAAGTCTGCTGGAAAACTGTCACTCCAGTCCGTGATGGTTGACCACATGTCTTTGACTTCTGGCAAAGTATCACGTTTGCTTTGATTGATATTTTAGTAGCTCTCCGTTGTTGTTAATATCAAGCTTACTTTGTTGCTTTCAAACTGATTAGATTTTGCCTTTTCATAATTATCAAGTGTAATTTCACTGGCACACAGGAATCTTTCTCAGAAATGAAAAAAGCTCATTTGTCTACCACTCATTTCATTATGATAGGTTGATATGTCTCCAAACTTTTTCATTAATTCATTATGCTAAATGTTGAAAATTTATATCACTGCTAATTTTCTTTTCAAATCCTAAGGGGGCTATTTTTTCTAGAAAGGGGTAAGTAGCCCCTTTATTTGGAAATTTGGCCATTTGGCAAATGTCGCTCGGCTGAATTGGTCACTTTGCCAAAAAAAGGTATTTTCGGCCAAATTACAATTTCAGCCAAATAAACTGTTAGGGCAAACAACTTTTTCAGTCAAATTACCAATTCGGCCTAATGAGGCTTTCGGCTGTTTGTCGCTCTCCGCCAAATGTTATTTTCGGTCAAACCATTTCGGCCTAATGGAATTTGGCTAGATGACTTTTGGCCTAACCTGTTATTCTTGACTTTCGGCCAAACAACAGGTAGGGCAATTTGGCCGATAGACACAAGGCCGAAAGGTGTTTGGCCGAACAAACCATTAGGCTAAAACTCATTTGGCCGACAATTTTATTTAGCTGAAATGGGCATACGGCCGAAAATGTCGTTCGGCTAACTGGCCATTTGACCGCAAATATCGTTTGATCAAAAAGTTGTTTGGCCGAAATTGTCGAAAATGTTATTTGGCCAAACCGATGGGTATTTTTGACCATATAACCCGTTCAGTAATCAACATTTGGTTGTCAAGGTTTGGTTGTCAAGCAACCATTTCGACCGAACGACATTTTCGGCCTTAGACCTGTTGCACACATTAGATAAAATATTAGAACTTGTTGTGAAAGGCCAGTTAGTAACATATTTGAATAATAATAACTTGTTAATACAAGAGCAATCGGGATATCGAGAAGGACATTCTTGTGAAACCGCATTGAACTTAGTGTTAGCCAAATGGAAAGAAAACATGGAGTGTAAAGATACTATCATTGCTGTATTTTTGGATCTTAAACGCGCCTTTGAAACAATCTCTAGGCCCTTATTGTTGGAAAAAATCAAGCGCTTTGGAATTTCGGGTTCTGCGTATGAATGGTTCAGAAGCTATTTATCTGACAGAATCCAAAGGACTGTTTTTAATGATTGTGTTTCAAATCCCATGGAAAGTAATCTTGGTGTTCCACAGGGAAGTGTATTAGGGCCCGTTTTATTTATTATGTATATTAATGACATGGGACGGGTCTTACGTTTTTGCAACATTAATCTTTTCGCGGATGACACAGTATTATTCATTGCAGCTAGAAATATCGATGATATTGTTTCACGCTTGAATACAGATTTGCATTCTCTAAGTAGATGGTTGAAGTACAAACAGTTGAAGTTGAATATAAGTAAAACTAAATACAGGGTAATTTCACGAAATCGATTCATTGATAATGTTTCTGTTAGAATTGATGATGAAAAACTTGATCGCTTTCGGGAAATTAAATATCTTGGTGTGGTTATTGATGATAAATTGAAATTTTTTTCTCATAACAACAATGTCATCAAGAAAATAGACAAGAAGTGTGGAATTATATGTCGGTTCAAAAACGAATTAACTGTTGCGAGTAAAATACAGTTGTACAAATCAATCATCTCTCCTCACCTGGACTTTTGCACCTCCATTTTATTTCTGGCCAATGAAACACAAATATCGAGGTTACAGCGTTTGCAAAATAAAGTTATGCGTTTGATGTTGAGATGTAATAGATTCACTTCCTCCTCCTTTTGTTGGACGCTTTACAATGGTTATCAGTGAAGCAGAGAATTGTTTATTTGACTATGGTGTTCATTTTCAAAATAATAAATGGATTGCTACCCCGATATTTGTGTAATCGAATTGAAAGAGGAAGTGACATTCATAGATATAATACTAGAAACGCGGATGAAATAAGAACACCTTATTTTTGTATGGAGCTTCACAAAATTCATTGTTTTATAAAGAAATAAACGTATTCAATTCGATGCATATACACATCAAGCGTGCAAGGACACTATCACAGTTCAAGAGACTTTGTATTTCACACGTAAAAGCTGTTTTTTAAACAGTCACATATTTAAGTTTTTGGTATTGACTAATTGTGTATCTTGACGAAGTTTGTGATAACGGATATCTTTTCTTGAAAAATGTAAATGATTTGTTATTTCATTAGGGCGCTTATAGACTATTTTTGTTCGCCTCGATGATGATGATGGTATTTTATTTATTGAGTTGTATTTTTACATTCTTTTGTGTAGTCTACAAATGTTTGAGAATCGCGCGCGAAATACAGGTATAAATGACTTTTTACGATTTTATAATCAATACTTGAAACATTTGGAACTGTTTGAAGGATACTATGAAAAGTAGTGAGCTCTCAGATAGAACGCGATTTTATCGAGACTTTTGGTATCTACGGAGAGGTAACACAAGTTTTGAATTTTTTCGAGTAAATTAAATTGATTGGTACTAGCGAGAATAGTTTGAGTACGCGCTTCTTGACGAAACTTTTGGCATCATGCGAGAGGTATCACAAGTTTTGTATCTTAATCGGACTCGTTGTACCACTGATGATGCTTGCAAAACTCTGTTGTGGAATTCAACTGTTTCTTTTTACTAACTTATGTTTTTTTTTGCTGTATAGCGATGTTATATGTTAATGTTATTTATATCTGTGGAAATAATCGGATCGTTTATTGTTTGCCAAATCTGAATAAAATTGATCATTATTAATTATCTTAAAGATAAATCGTCTAGCTCAAACCTTTGTAGGGGTATGTGGCGGGACCATCATCATCATCATCATCATCACCTATTCGGCCAAACGACTGTTTAAGCCAAACGACGTGTTAGAGAACAGTGTTTTTTCGGCCAAATTATCAATTCGGCCGTATGTCGCTTTGCCCAAATGAATTTTTTGTTTCCGAAGAATTTTCAATAGAATGCAAATTCCAATGAAAATTTCGACCAATTTGCCGTTGAAATCCAATTTTTATGTTAATGTCCACATTTTGAACAATCCCCCGCGGAAAATTTGAGGAATTTTCTGTGTGAATTTCGAAAAACACTTAACAGAAACAAAAATTAATATTTTGGAAAAGCTCAAAGAATTTTCGGGAGAAGTTCATCAGATTTTTCCGTCAAAATTCAGAAGATTCTTCCGTTGAAGTCTTGAAAACATCCTGAAAAAATGCAGAAAAAAATCTTCAAGAAATGAACTCCACGCCGATTCACGCTGCCGCCGCCGCCGACTAAAATTGTGGCAAACGCCGCCGCCGCCAATGTTTGAACCGGCGCACACCTCTAATAACAGTTCTCATATGCCAAGGACACACAGACAATAGCTCAATTCGTCGAGCTGATTGTATGTAAGACTATGGGTCTGTGAAATTCAATCTGAAATACATATCTTTATGCATTTTATAAAGGTGCACAGGATTCTTCTAATGATCAAAAGTATGTTATATATATGAGGACGAATAAGAAAGGAATAAGTTGTAGCTGTTACGCCCTTTTTAAATGTTGGTCTAGTAATATCAGTTCTATATCTGCGTATACGCCTGGCAGATGTGGATACATAATTGAGTATCCCACTAAATAAAATAAAAACCTAAGCATTCATTTTCTAATTTGACTTAGCTCAATACTATAAAACCACGCTGACATGACAATATGTAGTATGATTCAGCGTAATTACATAATTTATAAGTGAACTAAGGTTTTAAACGAAATTTGAATCCGTATATGAAAAATCCCACAATTTTATATTTTTACATACTTACTGATTTAAAATTCATCAGATTCGGGAGCACACGCTCCACGATAAACTCTTTTGAAAGCGGCACAAATGCTGGGGTATTACCTTGTCGCCTGATTATCAAATGCGGCGAGAATGCGGCGATTTATCACAGACTGCCTCTTCTGTCATTATAACTCTATTGGTCGCAAAACTGTTATTTGACTTCGAAAAAGTGAAATCAGAATTGCGTGCATAATGTTAAACCAATTTAATAAAAACACCGCGGAAAAAAAAAATCAAATTTCGTTTCGTTTCGAAAAATTTCGAAATTTATGAACCTTGATTTCGTATCGCTTCGAAGTCTCGAAAGTAAATCTATATTTCGTTTCGTTTCGATCCGAATCAACATAGACATTTTAAATTTCGTTTCGTTTCGTTTCGTTAGAAAAAAGTGTGTTATCGCATACCCTTACAAATGATGCCATACTAAAATTATTTACTCGGTTACTCTTATGGTTCTTTCGAACAATTTCCAAGGAACTTCTATTCCACATCTCGATGTATATTTGAGTCAAGGGTCTTTTCATTTGTGACTCATAGAGGATCGGCTGTATTATTGACCCTTTTTGGAGCTCAAATCATATGATCTATATAATGAACCAACTTATGAATAGTGTATGATATGAAATCCCAGTAGGTTCATTGAGTTGATTTGACTTCAATCATTATACATACAAGCTACTACAGACCTTTTGGGTTTACATAGCCAATCTAAAACGGTGGGCATATATGACCCATCCGTCCTGAAAGGATTAAATGCACTAAAATACAAAATTTCAACGTTATCTCATTTTTGGACATTTTTAAGATCCTCAATCTGTACGCCTCCGTAAAAATTCGTTAACTTATGCAATAATAACGGAATGTATCACATAATGTATTCAGTGTTCGGAATATGAGTCTGTTCGGGATTTGAGTCAAAACGGTACAAGTTTCGTGAATTTCGTGTCGCCGTTGGGGATAACATTAGAGAAATGTTTTTCCAAGTTAAGATCGAGATGCAAGATCAGCGATGCCATGATTCTATGGGGAAGCGGTCCCTTTAGAGACGAACCTAAAGTAAACGCCGTTGCAGTCATGACGTTTAGGGTGACATGTTCCCCGAGGTACGCCTGAAGTATGTGCCTGAGTTACGTTGATGGCCATAAACGATCCCATTCCACCAGAAGTTTCTCCAAGATATCTTCCGGAGAACCCCCCAGATTACCTCCGGAAGTTCTTCCAGGAATTTCGCAGGAAGTTTCTCCAAGAATTCCACCGGAAGTTTTTTCAAAATTTCAACCGGAAGTTGCTCCAAGAATTGTCGCCGAAAACACTTCAAACACTTCCGGGAATTACGCTAGAAATTCCGCCAGCAGATCCTACAGGAATTCCACTGAAAGATCCTCCAGGAATTCCGTCGGAAGTTCCTCAGAATATCCGACAGGAAACCTCCAGGATTGCCGCCGGAAGTTCTTCCAGGAATTTCGCTGGAAGTTCTACCAGGAATTCCGATGGAAAATATTCAAGAATTCCGATCGAAGATTTTCCAGGAACTCCGGCGGAAGTACCTCAAAGAATTCCGCTGGAATTTCCTCCAGGAATTCCGTTGAAAGTTCCTCCTGGATTTCCATCGGAACATCCTTCAGGAATTCCGACGAAGGATCCTCCAGGAATTCCATCGAGAGAACCTCCAGAAATTCAGCTGGAAGTTTCTCCAAGATTCCCGCCGGAAGCTCCTCCAGGATTTCCATAGAAAGATCTTCCAGGATTTCTGCCAGAAAATTCTCCAGGAATTTCGACGAAAGTTTCTCCCGGAATTCCGCTGGCAGATCCTCCAGCTATTCCGTCGAAAGGTCCTCCAGAAATTCCACCAGAAGTTCTTCCAGGATTTCCGTCGGCAGTTTCTCCAGGAATTCCATCGGAAGATCCTCGCGAAATTGCGTCGGAAGTTTCTCCAGAATTTCCACTGGAAGTTCGTCCCAAATTTCCACTGGAAGTTCCTCGAGGATTTCCAACGGAAGATCCTCCAGGATTTCCGTCTATTCTTCCAGGAACTCCGTCGGAAGATTCTCCAATAATTCCGCCGATAGTTCAATTCAATTCAACTCTAAGAATTCCTTCGGGAGTTCCTCAAGGAATTCCGCCGGAAGTTCCTCCAAGATTTCCGCCGGAAGATCAGGAATTCCACCAGAAAATCCGCTAAGAATTCCGCCGGGAGATCCTCTAGGAATTCCATCGGAAGTTCCTCCAGGATTGCCCGGCCCACCGCAGTCGTCCGATTTTCGCGGTGTGAACAATGGATGGTTCTCCCAGCAGCTCATGCAATCCTCTCAAAGCTACGTGCCATAATATCAATGTCGTTGGCGAAACCAAATAACTGGACGGACTTCGTGAAAATCGTACCACTCGTGTCGATCCGTACCATTCGTATTATCCCTTCCAAAGCGATGTTGAATAGCAGACACGAAAGACCATCACCTTGCCGTAACCCTCTGCGGGTTTCGAAGGGACTACGCACATCACCCGATCCATCGTTGCTTTGATCAACCGTGTCAGTTTATCCGGAAATCCGTGTTCGTGCATTAGCTGCCATAGCTGGTCCCGATCATATGCGGCTTTTAAGTTGATGAATAGATGATGTGTGGGAACGTTGTATTCGCGGCATTTCTGCAGTACTTGGCGAATGGCGAACACCTGGTCCGTTGTGGAGCGTTCGCCCATAAAACCCGCCTGGTACTGCCCCACGAACTCCCTTGCAATTGGTGCTAGTCGACGTCATAAAATTTGGGAGAGTACCTTGTAGGCGGCGTTCAGAAATGTGATTGCGCGATAGTTGCTACAAGCCAGTTTATCGCCCTTTTGTAGATGGGACACGACATCTTCCATCCACTCCTGCGGCAAAACTTCCTCCTCCCAAATCTTGTTAGTGACCCAGTACTGCGCTCTAGCCAGTGCCTCACCACCGTGTTTAAACAGCTCTCCTGGTAGTTGGTCAACCCCAGGGGCTTTGTTGTTCTTCAGTCGGCCAATCTCCTCCTGGATTTCCTGGAGATCCGGAGCCGGTCAAATTATGTCCTGCACGCGTTCTCCCAGGTCCATCACCATACCGCCATCTTCGTCTGCCACATCGCCATTCAGGTGTTCTTCGTAGTGCTGCCGCCACCTTTGGATCACCTCACACTCGTTCGTAAGAAGGTTCCCGTTTATGTCCTTGCACATATCAGGCTGTGGCACGTGGCCCTTACGTGAACGGTTTAACTTCTCATAGAACTTTCGTGTGTTATTAGCGCGGTACAGTTGCTCCGTCTCTTCACGGTCTCGATCTTCCTGCTGGCGCTTTTTCCTCCGGTTTTCTGTTCCGCGTCTGTTCCGCGCCTGTTTATATCGTGCCTCGTTCGCCATCGTGTTACAGCAATCTCGCCCATGCTGCATTCTTCTCTTCCACTATCTGATCACATTCACCGTCATTCCAGTCGTTTCTCTGATCCGGGGCACCGTGCCAAGTGCAGCGGTTGCGGTGCTACCAATGGCGGATCGAATCTACAGCCATCTTCAAGAGACGCTGCACCAATCTGCTCTTCCGTTGGGAGTGTCACTTCCAGCTGCTGCGCGTATTCTTGGGCTAGTCTACCGTCTTGTAGCCGCCCAATGTTGAGCCGCAGCGTCCAACTTCGACGCGTGTTGTACACCGTCGAGAGTTTTGAGCGCAGGCCTTAGTGCAACGAGGTAGTGGTCGGATTCAGTATTCGCACTGTGATAAGTGCGGACGTTCGTGATGTCGGAAAGAAATTACCGTCAATTAGAACGTGGTCGATTTGGTTTTCCGTTATTTGATTAGGTGATATCCATGTGACTTTGTGGATATTCGTGCGGGGAAGAAAATGCTTAGGACTACCATTCCGCTGGAGGCTACAAAGTTTATGCATCGTTGGCCGTTGTCATTTTTTTGTGTCTTTATTATCGAGACTTTCAGCCCGAGGCTGGCTCGTCTCTTGAATTGTCATTCGATACGGTGTGCAGACTATCCGTTCCGATGACCAGTCTATACATTTCCTCCCTTCCTACCTGTGCGTTCATGTCACCAATGACGATTTCGACGTCCCGCAGTGGGCATCCATCGTATGTCTGCTCCAGCTGTGCGTTTCTTTCTCGTCGTCGGGTCTCCCTTCGTGTGGGCAGTGCACGTTGATGATGCTAAAGTTGAATAAACGGCATTCAATCCTCAGCTTGCACATCCTTGCGTTGATTGGCTGCCACCCAATCACACGATGTCGCATCTTACCCAGAACTATGAAGCCGGTTCCCAGCTCGTTGGTGCTGCCACAATTTTGGTAGAAGATAGCCGCTCGATGCCCGCTTTTCCACACTTTCTGTCCTGTCCAGCAAATCTCCTGCAGCGTCACGACCAAGATGAATACACTAGTAGGTGCTCCAATCTGCCAAGTTTATGGGAGAGAAGAAGGCAGGGGTGAAAAATTCATTTTCAGTGCAAAACGACAACAAACCGGCTGGCTCTCCCATACTGAAATCCAAGATGGCTGAATCGTGAATTTGGCAGATTGGAACACCTAGTGGTGTATTCATCTTGGTCACGACGTTGAAGGGGGATGTAATTCATCGTAGATTATCCTGTCGCAACCTGCGAAGCCTAGCGACTTGCAGTTCCATGTTCCAAGATTCCAATCGTGATCCTTTATTCGTCGCTTAGATCTTTGCCGATTATATCGAGTCGTATTATCTAATTATTGGTTTTACAGGCGCCTTTTTGGGCCTGCGCATACCTCATATCTCGTCGGAGGGCCGTCGTGTCAGGTCTGTTTTATGTCCCACCTAACACCAGGACTTGGGCTTGTGCGCTTTGAGCGGCACACGGTCGCTTTGGCGGAGCCTACTTGCGGATTCACGCAGCTTTTATAGAGGTTTAACAGGGCCCACTGACAAACCCTACCATATCCTAGGCAGGCACCACAACTCGCAGATGGCCTGGGGAGGGATCGCCAAGCCCTTGGACATAGTCCCTGCTGCCCGGACACATGACAAGCAGCGACGACTTTTTCGACACGCTGGATGAGTTGAATAGCGTTCAGGTTGTGATGGCAAACGGGAACCACACGAAGTCGGGCGGCCACGGTAGTGTGAAGTGTGTCGACGGCGCTGGGCAGTCCGTTGATGTTCGGCTGGACAACGTTTTATACGTGCCGGATCTCGATAGCGGACTCATTTCTGTAAGTAAGATCGCAGATAAAGGCTACGACCTGCTATTCAAGCAGAACAGTGTTGAAATTATTGACCAATCGAAGAATGTTGTGGCGACGGGTGTACGGAACGGCGGCTTATATGTGCTGAAGGACCAGGAATATGCAGCGGTGTCAAATGCGTGCCATTCGGTGAACTGTCAGCACACTTGGCACAGAAGGTTCGGTCATCGTGATCCAGCGGTTCTGGATCGAATTCTTCGAGGGCAGTTAGCCACAGAAATGAAGCTGGTGGACTGTGGTCAGAAGATTGTCTGTGAGTGCTGTCTAGATGGGAAGTTCTACCGTCCCCGTTTCCTCAAGAAGCCGCCCGGAAGACCACTCAGCCTCTCCAGCTCATACACACGGATTTGTGTGGGCCTATGTCAAACGTCACTCCGGCAGGCAACCGATATTTTATGGTGCTGATTGACGACTTCAGTTTCAGTCGGTACCAAACAGTGTACCTTTTCTATCTGTCATTCTTTATAACCCCAAACAAGTTTGAGAAAAATACACACGTGTCGAAACTAGTTATCCGGTGTTCCGTTATTTTAATCCGATTCCTACGCAGATTCGAGGTGCCACTCTGTTTATTCCATTCCCTAGTTCCAACAGTTGCTCTAGGAATTTTTCCAGAAATTCTTCCAGGAATTCAGATCGAAATTCCTCCAGGAAATTCGTTGGCAGTTCCTCCAGGAATTCATCCGGAAGTTCATTCAGGAATTCCACCAGAAGTACTTCCATGTATCAGATAATATCGGAGCCACGTTCCCTTAGTTTGGGAGATTTTAGTTTGGATCATTTTCCCGAAAGAAAAGGAAGTGATAATAGGAAAAGTTATTCTTAGCCATGCAAAACAAACAATCCCTATTTGTCTTTAATGAACTAATGAGAGATATGCAATTGTAAATTATGTCATTTGAAGAACAACGGAGGTAAGATACATAATACATTGTATAAAGCGCATCAAGCGATTCCATATAGATGACCATTCAGGTTTTTCTAAGGGATCTTAGACTTAGATCAGCAGACTAAAATGGCTAGATACTTGAACTTCACAAGCTCCATTCATAGGTACGGTAAGCTTTTAAGCTGCATAACACCGAGAATTAGGGGTTACAAATTAGGGTTAGGGAAGGTGGGAGACTTGACTCCCGGAGAGACTTGATCACCCCCTGCTTTATCGAGAACTAAAGTAGTTTTGTTCTAGCGTATGTTTTAGTATAGATCCTCTAGACAAATGATCGTTATGTGGTGAATTATTTTTTGAATTGACAACCTTATTTATACTGCAGGGCAGTTTGTATCTTTTAACCTTCCTAAAGATTTTTTTTATTGGCCACGCAAATTTGAACAACTTTTTTAACAATGTTTTCATTTTTCACAGCACAAAGCCATAAATATGCTTAATGATCTGTACTGATGAAAATGTCAACATTCCATTAAAATTGTAGAATATTTGGATTTGAAGTTATTGCCTCAATATGGGGACACTTGATCCCCCTTAGTCATCCATAATAAAAAGTTGGCGAAAAAATCCATAAAATATAAATCTGTTCTCAGGCTTCTAATTTTATGTAAATTTGACAGATATGATGAAAATATTTGTTTTCGAAAAAATATTTATTGCGTAGGTATTATAGAAAGGGTCTCCCCAAATTTTAAAATTTCATTTGCTGTCCAATTCAATAATAAAAATCGCTCTTGTATACGCACAGCAATTCGAAAATTCCGCGCATTTTGAAGGAAATTATGAGGGCACCTTTCAAATTTTTCATAGCAAGTTCTTGGAGGGGATCAATTTCCCTGAATATCTTAAAAGTAAATTTTGATAGCACTTCAAAAACTCGATTGTGTATCAATAACAACAATAACTTAAGGGCTTTCATACATCAGTTACGTTAAATACTACATTTCTTAGAGAGTCTGTGTGGAAAAATGCGTATGTTTATTTATTTTTGTCTGTGATACATCGGAAATCAAAAAAGGGATCAAGTCTCCCCAGTCTCCCCTACTGTAATAAACTTCTACCACTGGAACAGGCGATCCGTAGCGTTATTCTTAAGCAGGTTCCTCGGCTACCGAGACTGCTGAAAAGCCGATCATTTAATAATTCCCTTAGCTATTCCACCGGAAGTTCCTACAAGAATTCCACCCGAAGATCCTCAAGGAATTTCGACTAAAAATTCCTCCAGGAATTCGACCAGAAAGTTCCTACAAAAACTTCGTCGGAAGTTCTCCCAGGATTGACGCCGGAAGTACTTCCATGAATTCCGCCGGAAGTTCTTCCACTATTTCCACCAAAAGTTCCCCACGAATTTCACCGGAAGTTTCTTCAGAAATTCCTTCTCCGGAAGTTCCTCCAGAATTTCCGCCGGAAGTTCCTCCAAGATTGCCACCTGAAGCTTCTTCAGGAATTCTGCCGGAAGATCCTTCAGGATTGCCACCGAAAGTTCCTTCAAGCATTCCGCCGGAAGTTCCTCCAGAAATTCCGCCAAAGGTTCCTCCAGAAAGTCCGCCAGAAGCTCCTCCAGGATTGCCACCTGTAGCTCCTTCAGGAATTCCGCCGGAAGTTCCTCCAGGACTACCACCGAAAGTTCCTTCAAGCATTCCACCGGAAGCTCCTCCAGGATTTCCGCAGATTTTCCGCCGGAAGTTCCTTCACGAATTCCGTCGGAAGTTCCTCCAGGATTGCCACCCGAAGCTTCTTCAGGAATTCCGCCGGAAGATCCTCCAGGAATTCCACCGAAAGTTTCACCAGGAATTCCGTAGGAAGTTCCTTCAGGATTGTCACCGAAAGTTCCTTCAAGCATTCCGCCGGAAGCTTCTCCAGGATTTCCGCAGATTTTCCGCCGGAAGTTCCTCCACGGATTCCGCCGGAAGTTCCTCCAGGATTGCCACCTGAAGCTTCTTCAGGAATTCCGCCGGAAGATCCTCCAGGAATTACGCCGAAAGTTCCTCCAGGTATTCCGCCGGAAGTTCCTTCAGGATTGCCACCGAAAGTTCCTTCAAGCATTCTGCCGGAAGTTCCTCCACTTTTTCCGCCAAAAGTTCCCCACGAATTCCACCGGAACTTGCTTCAGGAATTCCTCCGGAAGTTCCTCCAGAAATTCCGCCAGAAGTTCCTCCAGGATTGCCACCTGTAGCTCCTTCAGGAATTCCGCCGGAAGTTCCTCCAAGTATTCTGCCGGAAATTCCTCCAGGATTGCCACCGAAAGTTCCTTCAAGCATTCCGCCGGAAGCTCCTCCAGGATTTCCGCAGATTTTCCGCCGGAAGTTTCTCCACAAATTCCGTCGGAAGTTCTTCCATGAAATCCGCTGGAAGTTTCTTCACAAATTCCGCCGGAAGTTCTTCCAAAAATTCCATCTGAAGTTTCTCCAGGAATACCGTAGAAAATTCGTCCAAAACCCATCGGAAGTTCCTCCCACAATTCCGCCGTAAATCCTCCAGGAATTCCGTCGGAAGTTCCTCCAGAAATTTCGCAGGAAGTTCTTTCAGGAATTCCTCCGGAATCGTCTAGGAATTCTACAGAAATATCTTCCAGAAATTCTTCAGGATTTTTTGAGTTTTCACGGGTGCCCGCCTAGAAATTATAGCTGCAATTCACCCTGGAGTTCATCCATAAATTCCTCCAGTCCTCTCTCCTGAAATTCTTATGAATAACCCATTACCGAACTTCCACTCACCTCCCGCCTATTGTTTGGCGAAATCCTCTGGCAACTCCTCCAGAAATTCTCCTAAAAATATTTCCTTGTTTTAAACAACCCAGAATTTTCTCAAGGTATTGTTCAGTATACTCCGCCAGAAAGCACTTCTGGATATGCGAATATCCAAAAGAATTCCTGAAAATTTTCATGCATGGAAAAATTTCAAAAAATTCAAAAATTCAAACAAAATTTCATGGAAAAATCGTGACGGAATTGCGGATTTCAGTTCCTGAAGAAATTTTTGAAAAAGTTCTAGATGGAACTTACGATATTATTCCAAGCTGATTGTAGGAAACACATTTTCACACAACGTATTTTGCAGTTGTGGGTAGTTTGCTGTCAATGATTGTGATTTCAAGATTTAATCTGAAATGAGAATAAGTGCTACATACCTAATTGTGTATAGACAATTCTAAGAACTTTTTTCAAATAGGCGTAACTGTATTTGACCTTGAAATTTGAAACGACACCTACTCTCTCTATTTAGCATATTTCGTTGACATTACTACTAGATATATAGCAATCTATTCTTTCTTTCTTTTTCTATTCAGTTGAATTAAGATAGTATTCCAACAATAGTTATTCCAAAAATCTAGGTCAGAATCAATTAGGCCTATTTGAAAAAAAGTTCCTGGAATTGTCATACGAACTCAGCTTAGAATGTGAATTACTGATAAACTGCTGACAGGAGCCTGATAAAATTAAACTCTACAATAAAATGCTACTAAAAAAGTGCGAAAACAATTTTACTACAACTGCTACTGCTCTAATAGTTCTTCAATCACCAACACCACGGATAGTGGAATTAATTTCATTAAAGTGAACAAAACGGCGCGCCAATTCATTTTTGACAGCGGCGGCGGCGTGGCGCGGCTGCAAACAGATCTACACGTAGGACCTCCAAATCATTTCACCACTCGCCTTATAAATGTGCTCCACACAATCCGATCGAGATGGCTTCCGTCAAATGTACCGCTATGTCACCGCGTGGGACTTTGCTGCTGTATGTCACCGCAGAACATACCGCCGATGAAATGAAGCGAGTCCGATTATCGGAACGGGCATCATCGTGGTCATCGTCATGCAATTGTCTTCTGTCCCCCAGCCACGGAGAGCCACCGCGCGCGCGGATAAAATGCCCGGTAGCCACGTACGAGCATAAATAAAGAAGTTTAACGAAACAAATGAGTCTCATCAAATTCGGCGTCCGGTTCTTTCGCCGCCGTGGCGCGGCAGTTCGAATTGTCATCCAACTGCGGGAGGAGGCTACGACCGCGCGCATCTTCCACTGCCGACTGCGTTTTATGCCGTTCGTCACGTTGTTGTTTAGGATGGGGATTATGCAAGAGGCGGCAATCTCGCGGCTTTCCGCTTGCTTCGTTTTCATTGTAGTTGTTCTCGTTTTATTGCGGCTTCTCTATTCTATTCTCTAGCAGGCCGCGCTTTCCTTCTAGGGTCATCAGCCGGTTCGGTTGTTATTGCCCGCTGGAAGATTCGTTTCCCTGTGTCGGAGGTGGCGACGAACCTCTCCCGCGCAGCGAAACAGGAAAATGATCATCATCGATCGTGGTAACAAACAGCGATGAGAGTCGTTACCCGCTAAAAGAATGATTCTCTTCTCGGTCTCGCTTACATTAGTGGAGAAGATAGTGTTGGGTGCTGGGCTCTGTCCCCATCCTCTGACATCTCTCGCACCAACAGCTTCGGTGATCCAATGCGCGCTGACTGATCAACCAATCCGATCACGTTCCACCATTTGCCCGGGGACAGAGAAGCCTCCAGCAGTATGGTAGATGGCAATGGCTTTTATGATGACTTTTCTTTTCCTCTTTCTCTCACGTCGTAGTCGTCGGTCGGTCGGTCGGTCATGATCATGACTGGAACAGGCGGCTTCGGATCGATCACGCGAGGAGAGAGACCATAAGAAAGCACCCATCCCGGTCGGAGTGTGGAGACCTGAAGCATAACGTTCGAGTCTGGGCACTTTTTTTCCGATGGGTGGGCGAAGGCTGGATGCGGGAATAACCACCCAATAATGCGCCATGATGACAACCGCTGCCCGTCCGGCGATGATGATGGTGATGATGATGTGGCCATTGACATCTGCCGGGATGTCGGGATCGGAGTGGGAGCGGACACGGGAGGAACACGAAGACATGCCACATATCCGGTGTTGGTGCTGCTGAAGAAGGTGCGGGCATGGTTTTTATGAATCGAACGGTTTTGGAGTTGGATGATCGGACGCGCGAGATTTGACGAGGAGAAATTGGCCGTTGCTTGTTTGTTTGTGGGCAAGAGAAAGGAAGTCCCGGACGTTCGCTGCATGACAATTGATGTCAGGAAGATTTGGGGTTAAGCAACTACAAAGCATTTCCGTACGATGGGAAAATGTGTTTGTTAGCTTCCTTGCTCTGAAAAAAGACAGAATATATCTTGTGAAGCTAAATTCTGTTTTGAAAAAACGGGAGCGGGTCATTTGGCATTACGGACATTTGGCATAATTGTAAACAGCATCGAAAGTGAGGGTCATTTGGCATAGTTTTCTTTCGTGTTCATTAAATAAGTCGCATGGCTAAGTTGTAGTGGGAAAAAAAACTCGGGATGATGTATATAACACCGGTTTATAATAAAATTAAAAAGACATTATCAATTCGTTGAAAGCATGCATCAGCCGATTTTTTAAAACTATAATCAGGTGCTTCTTCAATTCTAAGATTATGTTCAACACCAGAGGCATTAGCCGAGTATAAGGCAATGATAATTGTTATCCCTCCCGAGCAGACGAAAATAGCTCTATAATATCAAATCTTGATAAGATAGTAAGATGAAATATGGACATGATTGATGTAAGAGACAAAAGATCAGGCGACGTAAATATTTTGCACTTAAATATCATGAAGTTATGTTGTTAGTAAGAAGTGTTCTTATCCATAGCATATTTTGATATTTAAATGATATTTCGGTGCAAATTTTTGAAATTGTTGCCTGTTCTTTTATCTCTTATATCAATCAAATATATGTCATGTTATGTTATGCTGATCCAAAAAGACACAATCCCCGTATCGAAACGCCGGGTAAATAATAAACTCGTTGTTATAATTGTAAGGCTAAGTAGTCGTTTAATAAATATAATTAAAACGTACAGTGGATCCATAATCATTAATTTGGATATATATTTTATGCTGAGGGTCAATTGGGGCAAAATGGGGCATTTATCCATTTCACAATATGCAAATAGCTTGTGTTACTTACTCATGACCTGCCATGCATATCTCGTCTGTACTCCACCAGAATTAGTTCATAAATATGGTGTCGAGCTCTTATTTTTCCAGAACAGAGCTAAAAATGGGTTAAAACGGGACGAAAGAGACCACTTCCAGTTGTTTCCAGCCTACGCAACCCCCTCCGTCGATTTATCTAACGTTTTCTCTTCAGCAAAATTTTTTTGGAAGAACTACAATTAGCATGGGCGTAGCCAGGATTTCGAGAAGGGGGGGGCCAACTTTTTTGGTCTTCTAAATCGTAGTTTTATAGTAGTTTTATAAAAAACACATGAACATTAACACATGAAATTAAATCCAACCCAAATCGAAACAATAATGTTTAAAACAACAATGGATTTAAAAATGCGTGATTTATTGCTCATCAGATATTTTTAAATAAAGTGAAAAAAATATTAACGAACTTAGTATTCAGAAAGAATATTAAATCGTCTATAACAATTATTATAAAAATCCTGCCTTCATCCATAAGTTTAAGAAAACTAGAACCATACATCTGACTTTCTAAATAAATCCTCTTTGAAATAATATTTATTATAAAATAGGCAGAAAAATCAATATGCAAGCTTTCTCCAGGAATTCCTTCGACAATTTCTCCTGGCATTCTATCCGAAATTCTATCAGGGATTGTTTAGGAATGCCTCCAGCAACTTCTCCAGCAGTGTCTTCAGGAATTCCACCATAAATTTTGCCGGGAATTGATCCGAAAATTCCACCATTATTTACTCCAAGAAAATCTTCACGAACTTCTTTATAAATCCTGCAGAATTCCCTGCAATAATTCAAATAATTTCGTCCTGTTTCCCATAATTTTTAAGAATAAGAATATTCCGTGGAAATTCCGCAGAAAACATTCCTAAGTATTTCACGAAAAATCTTCGAATTTCTTGTGCAAATTCCATAAAATTTTCCGTGAATTGTTTCGAATAATTTCTTGTGAAAATTTCAAAGAATTTCTCCAGGAATTCCACCGGAAATTTATACAGAAATTATACCGAAAATGAAATCAACAATGGAATTTTCGGAGGAGTTCCTAGATTAATACGAAATTCCTTCCTCGAAATTCCTTCCTCCAGGAATTCTTCCAGGAGTTCCACCAGCATTTCCACCAAGAATTTCTCTAGGATTTCCTTCGAGAATTATTCCAGTATTTCTATCGGCAGTTCCTCTGAAAATTCTTCCGGGAATTTCGGCAGAATTGGAATTTATTTAGGCTTCTTCAGGAATTTATATAGATTTTCCACCAGAAGCCGAGAATTTCTCTGCGAGAAGGGAGTTCTCCGGGAGGTCCTCTGATGATGAGGATGGTCCAGCTACAAACCCCAACAAAGGTTTCAGCTAGACGAGATTTGTCTAGAGAATGAATTCTCTTGTTTCCGAGAATGCTCCCGGGAGTTTCTTCAGAAATTCTTCCAGAAAATTCCTTCGAGAGTTCCTCCGGGAGTTCCACCGGGAGTTCCACCAGAAGCTATTCCAGGAAATTATTTAGGCTTTTTTCAGGAAATCAATTAGGCTTTCTTCAGAAATTAAGCTGGAAATTCCTCCCGAAGTTCTTCCGATAGTTTCTCTGGGAGCTCATCCTGGAGGTCCTCTAGGAATTCTTCTAGGAGTTCCTCCTGAAATTCCTCCGGGAGTTCTTACGGGAGATCTTACGGGAGCTCCTCCGGCAGTTCCTTCGGGAATTCCTCCGGGAGATCCACCAGCAGTTTCTACGGGTGTTTCTCTGAAAAGGAACTCTCGGAGGAACTCCCAGAGTAATTTCCGGAGGAACTCCCGGGTGATTTTCTATAGGAATTTCCGGAGAAATCAGAGGAATTCTCGGAGGAACTGCCGGTGGAACTTTTGGAGGAATTTATTGAAGAACTACAGGAAGAATTTCCGTAGGAAATCCTGGAGGAACTCTCGTAAGAATTCTAGGATGAACTTCCAAAGAAACTTCCGTAAGAATTCCAGGAGGAACTCCTGGAAGAATTCTTAAAAGAACCTCCCGGAGGAATTCCCGTAAGAACTCCCAGAGAAATTCTCCGAGGAACTTCTGGAGGAATTTGTAGATAAATGTCTAAAGAAATGCTAAATGAATTCCTGGAAGAAAGCCTGATTGAATTCCCGAAGGAACTACTGGTGGAACTTCAGAGGAACATCCGGTGGAATACCCTAGAGGAAGAGAAAAAATGTTTCTGAAGGAACTTCCAAAATCCCATTTCCCGTGAAATTCCTGCTAAATATCGTCCAGGAATTACCTGTGGAGGTATTACCGGAGAATTTCTTGGAAAAACTCCTGGAAGAACTTCCGGAGGAACTCCCACAAGCACTTCCGGAGGAATTCCCACATGGAAGTCCTGAAATAATTCTTAGAGAAGTTCCTAAAGGAATTTCCGAAAAAATATCTGAAGGAATTTCCAGAAAAATACCAGGAGGAATTAATGCAGAAATTCCCAAATTAATTGCTGAAGAAAATCTCTGCGGATTGTTCCGAAGAAATTTCTGGAAGAACGCATGGCAGATATCCGAGTAAAATTCGAGTGAAGTCCGGAAGGAATTCTAATACACTTCCGCGGAAAATCTCCCGGAGAAATTCCTGGAGAAGTACCTGAAGAAACTCCCGAAAAAATACCTGTAAGAATTTCTGGGGAAATACTTGGACGAATTCCAGGAGAAATTCATGAAGATATTTCTAGAGGATTTCTTGAAGGATATTCTGAAGTAATTGCCAAAAGAATTACAGATTGGAATGCTAGATGATTTCGCTATTGAATGTATGGAGGTATTCCCGGAAAATTTTCCTGGTAGTAATCCCGTAGGAATTAAAGGAAGAGTTCCGAGAGGAATGCCCCGAGAAGTTCCTAGAAGAATTTCCGGAAGAATTTCTTATAGATTTACAAGTGAAATTATGGAAATTATGGAGCTAAATCGGAGGATTTCCGTCAGAAATTTTTGAAGAAACTTCTGGTAGAATTTTGGGAAGAAATTCCGTATGTATTGTTGCGGGAGCTATTGGCTGGTGGCTTCGAACCGATGCTTACAGCAAATAAAATACATAATTGTAATTTATTAGCTAAAAAGCTGAAATAATATATTTATTGATAGTTATTTACATAATTAGAAATAATGTATAACTCACAATTTCGGTGATTTGTCTGAAGCCGATTGCCTCCTTGCCAACAGAACCTCCACACTCGCTAAACAAGAGGTTTTGTTGTTATTCCTTACACATCTAAGTTGGTTGATTTATAGCTAGGGTGAGTATTATGCAATGAGGTGCGAAATGTAACATGTATTCTTGACGGAACTCTCAAATGCATGCCTGAAGGAAATGCCGGATAGCCGAAGAAATATCTAAAAGTAAATCTTGGAGAGAAGAAAAGATATTTTCAAGGAATTTCCTCGTGAATTTCCTAAAGAAATTTAGTGGGGGGTTTCTAGATAAGGAGGAATTACAATTTCATGAGAAGGATTTTCGAACGATTTTCAGAGGAATTTGTGGATAACTTTCCGGAGGAATTTAGAAGTTCCCAGGGGAGCTTCTAGAAGGTTTTCAAGGAGAATTTTTGAGCCCGAAATGTTTCGAGTTGTTTTGAACTTTCATATACAGCAACAGTTCGCTAACTGGGCGCGTTTTAACTGGACTGTTTTTTAACTGGGCGTTCGCTAACTGGGCCAAAGCCCAGTTAAAAAGCAGTTATCCGTCAAAAAACAACAACAAAGACTCGTTGACGAGGGGACTCTGAATGGCATATTCTTTAAGCTTCATGTAAAACACGATCACAACAATGCATCGTGAATTCCCTCGTCAGCCCAGTTAAAAGCGGCGTTCGTTAACTGGGCTATTGTTTTAGCCCAGTTAGCGAACGGATGCTGTATTATGGATCCTGGATGCCCTAATAAGTTTTGGGATTTTTGAATTTCAACCACCTATTTCTGGATATGATTGGATCGTAAAGTGTACATGTTTGAGGGAATTCATTTCAGTACCCGTTCAATCTTTCCTCAATTTAGGGGGCGACGGCCCCCTGCTGGCTACGCCCATGACGATTAGCGATTAGAAGACAAAGGTGGTTGCGATGGGTATACCCGTTAAGCATAAGTACGATAGACATAAGGACGATAGGCATAAAATGACTCAAACATCAGCCCATGACATAAAGAAGGCAGAATTCTCCAAACGTCCATTATGCCTGACGTACATTATGCCTATCGTTCGCTATGCCTAACGTCCATTATGTCTAACGTCCATTATGCCTAACGTACTTATGCCTAACGTCGTGGACCTGATGCGATCCCTTCTTCAAAGGAAGGCTTTTTTCCGGATTAAGGCAATGGCGGATGTGTTCTCTTCTATTAAAGTAGGTGTTTTCCCTGATTAAGGCGGCTTAGGATCTGTTTTCGCGTCGACCTAATTTTCAACGATGAAAGTTTTAGGTCCCCGGTCGTTAAGGGTTAATTTCGCGAATCACCTTTCGCACTACTTTTCGAACTGGCTAGGAATCACTGGTACTGGTAACGGTTTACTACTACTGACAACGGTTCACGGCTACAGATTCACGGTTTCGAATAAGAACACTGTGAGAACTATAAAGGTTGACAATTCATCTTCTTAGGCGTACGATCTGTGTATATATTAACACTTCTGTCTACATTCCTATCACCGTTTTATTTCTTGCATGCAACTTTTGATTGTTTACAGCGGTACGCGATAGTGTATAAGTGAGTGGTAACCACGGGACTGACACTTGTATACCTCCACCACAGTTTGTTTCGTAGTCAACATTGAAAATTCCGCACTGACAGCCATAAGGATAATCACGGGAAGAAAAGAGATAGGTGCGATCCACACTGACAGTTCCATAAACGAAAAGCAGAAGAAAAGAGACTGCATCTATACTACGAAAATACTACCAAAACATCAGACCTCCGGTGGTAACTCATAACTGACTACTACTACTGCACGTGTATGTGTAACGAGATCAAAACAAAACACAAATATACTCCAGTCGGAGCAGATTGATTCGGTAAGTAATTAATTTGTTATTTGATTTCTACTTATTACAATTCATATTTATGTTTCTATTTCAGGTCAATATGATGACTCCGGTCGGAACAGGGTCATTTGTCCGAATGCCATTTGGCCGACAGTGCCATTCAGTCGAATGCTGTTTGGCCGAATAGTTGAAATATGTTTTCTTATTAAGTGTATGAAGTAAGTGCTGAGATGTTTGAAGTGAGAAGTGATTAGTGAGTAGCGCAAAGTAGACGTAAGAAGTGAGAAACGAGATGTTCGGAATAGCTCACTACCTAGTGAGAATTAAGAAGTGTGCAATGGCAAGCAAGAATGAAGAAGTGACAAGTGAGAAATAAGAAATAAGTAGTGTGAAGTTATTTGTGAGAAGTGAGATGTGACAGGTAAGAAGTGATATACGTAGTGACAGATAAGAATGAAGAGTAAATATAGAAGAAGAGAGAAGGAGGAGAGAAGAAGAAAAAATATAGAAGAGAGAAGAAAAAGAAAGAATGGACAAGAAAGAAGGAAGGAATAAGAAGGAAGGAGAAAAGGAGCAAGAAAAAAAGAAAAAGAAAAGACGAAGAAGTAGGAAGATAAAGGAATAAGGAAAAAGGAAAAGGAAGATAAAAAAGATAAAGGTAAAAGGCAAATGGAAGAAAGAAGAAGAAAGATGGAAGAATGCAGAAGAAAGGAAAAAGAAGGAAGAAAAAAACGAAGAGTGTGGAAGAAAGAAAGCAGGAATTAAAAATAAGAAGTACGCATGAAGAAACAACAGAAAAGAAGAAAATGAAATGCATAAAAAAGAAGAAGAAAAAAGGAAAAAAGAAGACAACGAATGAGAAAAAAGAGAAGAAGGAAGAAGAAAAAAAAAGGCAGAAGAAAGAAAAAATAAGGAAAAAAGAATAAGGAAGCAGAGAAAAAACAAAGAACGGAAAAGTAAAAAAAGGCAGAAGGAAGAGAAAAAGATGAAGAAAGAATAAGGAAGCAGAGAAAGGACGAATAAAGAAGAGAACATAAGGAAAAAAAAGAATAAAGAAGGAAGAATGAAGAAAGAAGAAGAAACGAGGAAGAAAGGAAAAATTAAAAAATAAGAAGAATAAGGAAAAGAAAAGAACAAAGATTGATAAAGGCAAGAAGGAAAAAGAAAGAAGGAAGAATGAAAAAGAAAGAAGGCAGAAGGAAGAGAAAGCAATAAGAAAGAATAATTAATAAAGAGAAAGGAAGAAGGTACAAGCAAGAAGGAAAAAGAAAGATAGAAGATGGAAGATGGAACAAAAGGACGAGGAAAGAGGAAAAAAGAAGAAAGAAGAAATAAAAATAGGTAAGAAAGTCAAACTAGAAGGGAGAAAGGAGAAGAAATAAGAAAAGAGAAATAATGAATGAAGGAAAAAGGAGAAGCAAGAAAGAAGATGAGAGAAGGAAGAAGAAAAACAGAAGAAGGGAAAAGGAAAAAAACGAGCATGAAGGAAAAATGATTAAGGGAGAAGGAAGAAAAACAGAAGAAAGAATATAATATTTCACATCCCATTTCTTTCTTCTCAGACCACAATTTAATTTCGGAATTCTCATTCCTCGCTTTTTTGTTTTCGCCTCTTACTTCTTATTTCTCAGTTTTCAGTTCTCAGTTCTTAGTTCTCAGATCTCACTTCTCTCTTCTCACTTATCACTTCTCACTACCCACTTCTCACTTCTTACTTTTCACTTTTTACTTTTTACTTTTCACTTCTCACTTCTCAATTCTTACTTCTCATTTCTCACTTCTCACTTTTCACTTCTCACTTCTCGATTCTCTCTTCTTCCTACTCACTTGTCACTTCTCACATTCCAGTTCACACATCTCACAACTTATTTTTGATTTTTCACTCTTAACTTAACTACTAATTTATTTATTAATTTATTTATTTGTTTATTCATTTATTTATTTATTTTTTATTTATTTAGGCCGATACAAATACTTAAAACAATTTTGTCTCTCCCTCGGATTTTTTGCCCAAAACCAATATTTTGAGGAGGCAACAAAATGATATTCGGACAATTTTGAGGAATTTCAAAACAACAAATATGAGGAGTTTTTTTTCTATTTTGCATTTCTCGTACAACAAAGTTGTAATTGAAAGGCTACCATTTCACTCTGAATACGAACTTTTTATATAAGCCTCGGAGACCCACAGTGTTATATAGGTACCAATCGACTCATCTCGATGAGCTGAGCACATGTCTGTCTGTCCGTGTGTATGTGTGTGTGTGTGTGTATGCGTGTGTATGTGTGTGCGCAAAAGCTAAAAAAAAACATTAGACAACTTTTCTTATAGCTTCAACCGATTTTCTCGCAACAAGTTGCATTCGACAGAGGGAAAATTCTAGTTGATCACTTTCGAATTTGGTAACGATCGACCATTGCGTTTAGAAGTTATTAAGAAAATGGTACATCGAACTATATTAGTTCCATATAAGGTTGGTGTCTTGGCTAAATGCGAGAAAGGCAGTATCACTACTCGGTGAATTAAATTGGGTTTTCTTTTCATTTCAATATTTATTTTTATTGAGCTTGACCTTTCTGAGACCAGTAGGACAGAATGTTAATTAAACATTTGTAACTGCCTTATTTATTAATTTATTTATTTAATTAATTATTTATTCATTCATTATTTATTTATTTATTCATACATACTTAAAAATTATTTTGTCTCCCCCCCCCTCGTATTTTTTTGGCAAAAAATAATATTTTGAGGGGGCAACAAAATAAAATTCAGATAATTTTGAGGATTTTCAAAACATTCTTTAACAAATCCGAAGAGTTTTTTGATTTTTTTCATTTTAATATTTATTTTTTATTATCCCCCCTTGACTTTTCGGAGACCAGTAGGACAAAATATTAATGAAATATTTGTAACGGCCTTACTTATTTATTTATACATATATTTTTTATGTATTTATTTATTTATTTATTTATTTATTTATTTATTTATTTATTTATTTATTTATTTATTTATTTATTTATTTATTTATTTATTTATTTATTTATTTATTTATGATGGATGTAATCCTTTTCAAGAAATATGACTTACAAATATGTTCCGTTTTATCAACACGGTCCATGAGTTTTAGTTGATAAAATCGGAACGGTGACAAAATCGGAATAATTTTCTTTGAAGATTTCTTTTAGCAAAATTTTAGTAAAATGATTTATTGCTGGTTAAATTTGAGATTTTCAGGTTCTAACATTTTTAAATGCTGTCCATAAACCACGTGAACATGCTAGTAAGGGTAAGTAAAAAGAGACCAAAGCTGTTATTCATGAGAAATGTATATTGATGGTGACTGGTTGATGCTCCTGGCCAGTAAGGAGAAGGGAATCAAGGGAACGTCCATAAATTATGTCACGCAAATTAACCATTTTCATTGTCCCACTTTTTGCATGAAATTTCCAAAAAATTGATATGAGTTGTCACACTTTAAGAAACCCTCTCCCTCCTAATAAAAGCGTGACGTAATTTATGGACGTTCACTAAGATAAGGTGATATCCGTTGAGACAATAACAATAAATTTAAAACAATATTTGACCTCCTTAACCCTTTTTGGACGGATGGGTCATATATGCCCAGCGTTTTAGATTGGCTATGCAAATTCAGAGAAGAGAGCTAGGCCCCCAGTTTCTTCAGCATTATTTAATAAGGCTAAACCCTCAATCAAGCTTAGTCATCTTGATCGTTGAGACAATGATCAATTTTTGTGGAATACGAGATGCTCAAGGTACTCCAAAACGTTTACGATTTCAGCCGACAGTATCTTCCAGATCAACCTAAGCTTATGCAATGTCTTCATTATCGGCATATTGCTAATTTAGTCCAATAGGCGCATCATGTAGATTCAATATTCTCGAATACGTGATGTTTTTTAAACGTTCCCAAGTTCAACCCAAAGTATCTACCGGACAACCAAGGCTTTTTGCAATGTCCTCAACATCGATATGTACCCAAACTGGTTCAATAAGCATATGCGCACCATGCAAACCCAATTTTCTTGAATTCGAGATGTTCAAGGTACTCCAAAACATTCTCGAGTTCAGCTCAAGGTATCTACCAGGTCAATCAATCAAGGTTTTTGTAATGTTCTAATCTTTGGCATATACTCAATATATCCAATAGAAATAATGTAGAACCATTTTTTTTGGAATACGAGGTGTTCATGGAACTTCAAAACGTTTTCGAGTTCAGTTCTAAATATCATGACTTTTGCAATGTCATCTTCGTCAGTTTGTACCCAATCCAGTTCAAAAAGCATGCGATCCTAATTTACATGAACATAAGACATCTCATTGTCTAGAGGTCTCCAGTTAGCCTTTCGAGCATAGGCGTAGGATTCCCAATCCGGAGATGGTGAGTAAGATCCGGTCCGATCTAGGATGTTTCCGTTTGGGAAACATTTTAGATTCCTTGTGCATAGCGTTTCCTTTGTACTTGCTGCACAAGATACATACTCATGCAATGGCGGGTATAGAAAAGCTTCAGTTAATAACTGAGGAAATGCTTATAGAATACTAAATTGAAAAGCCAGCCATGTTCCAGTCTTAACTAAGGAGGTGTTTGTGTCGAGCAATTTAACTGTGGACTTTTTGCTGAGGCGTATAACCGACTTATATGATTACATAACTATACGACTTCCAGGTATTTTAGCCACCCGTAAAGACCCGCAATGGCTAGTACAAGTGTTGATTGAAGTCATACAAGTGGAATCACTGGGATACCATATCTAACATCATTCATAAGTTGGTTCATTGGATAGGTCACAGTCGTTTTGAAAATTGGTATTAAAATGATTTGAGATCCATGACGTTTTGAAAAGATGTAATACAGTTGGAATCGAGATGTGGAACAGAACTTATTGGAAAATTGTTCAAAAGGATCAGAGTCATCAGAGTAACCGTGAAATATTGTAGTATGGCATCATTTGTTTCAATGATTCGGTTACTGTAGCTTGTAAAAGAATTCTACCAGCTCGATGGAACTGGTGGGATATTTAGTGATGCTCGGATATATCATTTAGGACTTGGTTGATCGGGTAGATCAAAACTCGGGTAGATGAAACTCCAGGACATTTTGGAGAACCGAATAGGCCTGTAGTAGCTGGTAAAAAATAAGTGAAATCCTATCGGCTCAATAAACCTGCTGGGATATTCAACGATGCACGGATACATCGTTCAGGACTTGTTCCATTCTATATTCCATTCTATAGAAATAGGCGTTTTCCCAGAGTAAGGCAATGATGGATATGATCCCTCCTTTCAAAGTAGGTGTTTGTCCGAATTAAGACAATGGTGGATGTGATCCCTTCTTTAAAAGCAGGCCTTTTCCCGGATGAAGGCAATAACGGATGTGTTGTGGATTAAGGCAATGGCCGATGTGATATTTTTATAAAATGGGCGCATGCCCGATTTAAGGCAATGGTGAATGGGATTCCTTCTTTAAGAGTAAGTGCTTGACCGGATTGCGGCATTGGAGGATGTGATTCCTTCATTGAAAGTAAGCGTTCGCCCGGTTTGAGGCAATGTTGGATTTGATCCCATCTTAAAAAGTAGGCGTTTTTCAGCATCAAGCAACGGAAATTGATATTCCTTTTTGGAAGTAGTCGTTTGCCTGAAATAAGTCAATGATGGATCAGATCCCTTCCTCGGAAGAAGCTCTGCTGTTTCGTTTGTCCGTTCTTCCGAAAAATGTACACCATCAGTCAAAATTCATCAGCACATATGCACGAATTTATTTACTACTAGCGAAAGAAACCCAGCTTTGCCCGGGTGTTGCAAATGTCACAATAAACTATTTGCAGCACTCTAGATCAATTTCCGTGCGTTTGTTTTGTTTTCCTCAACAGCTGGCCCAAAATTGTTTCTAATGATTTTTTTACATTTCACCAACCACCATTTTTCACCAACTTTTTGTAGATACAAACCTTGCAGATCCCAAAATGAATCGATTAGGGAAAAAATCTTGCAAATCGGTCAACCCGTTCGCGAGTTAAATCGTCAGGAAGGAACACTCAACTCATTTTTATTATATAGAAGATGTGAAAAAATACATCGAATGACCCTTTCTCTTTAACAGTTCCAAATCATGCCGTAATACACGCTTTTTAGTTGCAGAATTATGCCGAATGACCGTTATGCCAAATGGCGTTATGCCAAACGACCCAGACCCCAAAAAACATACACAAGACTGTCCATTAGCATTAGCATTAGCATTAGCATTAGCATTAGCGTTGAGCATTTCCACAAATTCGTAGTGTACCGTAGTGTACCAGCCAAGACTATTGTACGAGAGTAGCATCACTTTCATCCGTTACCACAGATATTGATTTGGGACTAATCACTATCTCTTAGATGAAAGCAATGCACCCTACAACAGTCGAGATCTGTCCTGGCCACGTCCTTGTTAATGCTGAGGAAGGGGAAGGATGGTTATTTGGACACCTACTTAAGAAAGATGCAGAGAACTCTACGACCTCTCATAGGTGCCACGGGAGGTTTTGGGATTGTGTGGAAGGTTATAACAGTAGGAATCGTTTTGGTAGAACGTGAAACACAGAAAGAACTAAGATAGAAATACAAATTAGGAAAAGGGACGAGCCTGGAATTGAACCCACGACCTCCTGCTTACAAGGCAGAA
Organism: Armigeres subalbatus; assembly: GCF_024139115.2. Classification (NCBI taxonomy): domain Eukaryota; kingdom Metazoa; phylum Arthropoda; class Insecta; order Diptera; family Culicidae; genus Armigeres; species Armigeres subalbatus. The sequence continues at coordinate 289,567,682 of NC_085139.1, forward strand.
GCGGTAGCCACTAGACCACATTCACACAAGATTGTCCAGAGCAGAAAATGATTAGCAAGCATTTTAACCGTTTGTTTGAGAAACTACATTTGTGAATTTTTTACCTAACTGAGATTTTAATGTGTTCTGAATCCTCTTTTCTACGGTCAGCTAGCTACGAAACGGAAACGCCAGATCAGTTCCCAGACAGAGAATTTCCAGAACTAAAACAACAACTCTCGCTTATAATTTTGAATCTATGAAGCGACTGTACCAATCAGTTATTTTCGGACTATCGGCTTTTCGGTCTGGCGAAGTGTAATCGTATATCGTTTCATTTCGAGCTGATCCTCTGGAAATTTCAAACACTTTTTCCGGAGCAAAGAATATGTTGAGGAAAAATCTGAAGAAAAAAGAAATGGTTATTCACAATACTTTACTTAACTCCACGCTGAGGAAAATCCCCACTGCCACCGGCTAAAAGACCTAAAAGACCTGTCTGCGCGACGTCAAAAATGAATTCAATAAAAACGTCCCCTAGAAAATTAGAAATTTTCCATAAAAGAATTGAGAAATTGCCAATAAAGAAATCAGGGTATGAGCAATAAAAAAATAAAAACCCAGATTAATCCACCCAGCGGTGATGGTGCCTGTAGAGATAATAACCAGTATATTTAACTGAAATAAAATTTCAATATTTTAAATTAAATTTATAACAAATGTGAATTTATAAGTACTATACCGAAATAATATTCTCAAATAGGTGGTCAATAACGCCCAATCCTCATACCGTAATATTATTCCTAAATATTATGGCTAATTACACCGAATCCCCATTCGTAGTTGGTAAGAGAAAACCAGAGAGAGAGAGAGAGAGAGAGAGAGAGAGAGAGAGAGAGAAATAATGAAAGTTCGTTCTATCGCTCAGTTAGCAGCGACCGAGAGAACTCAGTCTTGAAATCGTTTTTATACGCAACGGTTGTGCGAGTCGAGTGGTGCGATGATCCGGCGAGATTATGGTCCGGCGACCGATGAGCTTCCGGCCTATCCGTCCGGAGCGTCAAAAGCACGGTTCGAGGTACGAACCTTTGGACTGCGACATTGGCGCAAGCGGTGGGAGCCCTGTTGCTTCCAACAGGTTAGTTTTATTTTAATGCTAATTTTACTGTGAAAATTGTGATCGGCGGAAGCGAACGGCAAAATTTAACATGGCGCCCACTGAAAGTTCCGTTTTTCTCGGCCACGACGAGTACCCAAGGCGCATAGGTGGCATAATGTGCCCTTGAATAGTATAACACACACATTGAAACGCCTTAGCTCATGTTCTTTTATATAGTATAGTGATGTTTTCGCTGTAGTGTAGTGCGATTTTTACTGTCAGCACCGCACACATTAAGGGTCTGTCTCATTTGGAGAATTGAACTCAAAAGTGACAGTTCCAAAATTAAAAAAAAAAAAACACCCGGTCATAAGTATGACTGGTGCTTCCCAGCAATTTCAATAAGACATCGATGAAAAATGATTCAATATATGTCAAAAGTAATTTTGCTCTGCGAGCAGGGCTAATAGATAACTATTGAAATGTCACTTTTGAGTTTAATTTCAGTTTAATTTTCCAATTGAGACAGACCCTAAGATTCCTAAGTTGTGTGCAGCGATGATTTTTTTTTCGCTGTGGTGTTTGTTTTGTTTTAGCCTCGCGCATCCGGTCTGAGTGCGTGCAAAGAAGAAACTAGAGAAAACAATATCCTGTCGCATCAACAAGGAAGTAGCAGTTCATTTTTACATACAGATCGTCTTTCGCTTGTGGCTATCTAGCGTTGCTTGTGTGCACAATACCAGTCGATGATCACTCGGAATTCTTGTAATCAGCTACGCTAATGTTTGTGTATATTATTTTACCGAAAAATACAGCATATGCATCTAGGTAAGCGAGATATAACCAATCAGATTAGTGACAGACATCATAGCAAAAGAGCTCTAGCGGAGGCACAATTTTTACACCAAAACAAACGCAGCCCTTTTATCGGCCTTATTACTCGTAATGTAAGTATAATATATTCAAATCGTCTGCTTGTAAATCGTGTCCAGTTTTAGCGACCGTGTGCCTGATCATTCGTATATACAGCTTCTGTTTATCCTTTTCTAATTCGACCCAACGTTTTATTTATCCGAATGCATACTATTTGGGGTTATTCGTAAACTACGTCTCAATAGAACGAAATATGAACATAGATTGTAAAATGACTCATCAAAAAAGGTGATATAATTAGTGTATCCTGGCTTGTCGGCTTAGTTATCACGTTCGTAGGCAAACAAGCAGAATAAATATCTTACTGTGTTTAATAACAAATTGCAATGATAATTTCTGACTACATCTGGTAACATTTTTACATATTAAGTTGAAATTAGTTGTATAAATCATTCTGGTCGTCCAATAAATGTCAAATAATTTATGAAAAGCTTATTTAATTGGCGAGTAATGATAACAACTGTTATTTTTCTATTTAATGGTATATGTATATAGTGATTAATTCAGAAGAAAATACAAGCCGCACTGCCGGCTGAAGGCTTGAAGTGTGAAAGCTGCAAAAAAAAATGGTTTGAGAATTGTGTACATGTTGAAAATTAAATTTATATTTTAGGTATTACATTTAATAAATAACATCGAGCAATAAACAAAATTAATTTTGAAGTTCTAAAATTTATCCAGTTCTGATCTGCTCAGTGGTTTGAAGGCACCACTGGACCTAGTTGGGTCAGTGGAAATCCAGTTTAGGAGTGGACTGGTCAGTAGTTTAGAGGCACCACTGGACCTAGTTGGGTCAGTGGAAATCCAGCTCTAGAGTAGACTGGTCTGTGGTTTGGAGGCACCACTGGACCTAGTTGGGTAAAAGTAAATCCGGTTCTGGAGTGGACTGGTCAGTGGTTTGAAGGCACCATTGGATCTAGTTGGGTCAAAGGAAATCCTGTTTAGGAGTGGACTGGTCAGTAGTTTAGAGGCACCACTGGACCTAGTTTGGTCAGTGGAAATCCAGCTCTAGAGTGGACTGGTCTGTGGTTTGGAGGCATCATTGGACCTAGTTGGGTCAAAGAAAATCCAGTTTAGGAGTGGACTGGTCAGTGGTTTAGAGGCACCACTGGACCTAGTTGGGTCAAAGAAAATCCAGTTTAGGAGTGGACTGATCATTGGTTTGAAGGCACCATTGGACCTAGTTGGGTCAGTGGTTTAGAGGCACCACTGGACCTAGTTGGGTCAGTGGAAATCCAGCTCTACAGTAGACTGGTCAGTGGTTTGAAGGCACCAGTGGACCTAGTTAGGTCAAAGAAAATCCAGTTTAGGAGTGGACTGGTCAGTGGTTTGAAGACACCATTGGACCTAGTGGGGTCAAACAAAATCCAGTCTCGGAGTGGACGGGTCAGTGGTTTAGAGGCACCACTGGACCTAGTTGGGGCAAAGAAAATCCAGTTTAGGAGTGGACTGGTCAGTGGTTTAGAGGCACCACTGGACCTAGTTGGGTCAAAGAAAATCCTGTTCAAGAGCGGGCTGGTCAATTGTCTGAAGCCATCACTGAAATTTGTATCTACATATTGGAACTTCAAAAATTTGTTCAGCAGTGGTAATGCCTTCTTACTTGAAAATATATTCTAGTGATACGAATTGTTTATTGTCATGTACAGATACAGCCATTGTGTGTGAATTAAAAAAAAAAATTTACAGTTGCTACATAGTTTCCCATGGTTTACTTAAAGATTGCTTGTTGTGTTATTTTCTGTTTTAGTCTCCTGGCTGGTACCATTGATGGAAGGGCGCCTTCCGCAGAAGTTGAACTAAAGGCAGAACGGGAGCGTAATGCTGTACTAACGTCCAAGTTGAAGAAGATGAAGGCTCGAAATAGGGAGCTGATGAACTCAAAAGTTAGTGGCCCATCACCCAGGTATTCGCGTATTCAGTCTACTAATACTTCTGACAATCAGCAAACTGAAAACGAGTCACTATCTGCTTCTATGAATAACCTGTCATTCGCTACCCTGAACGTTCCGGAATGTAAGCCCTTGAACGATGAGGACGAAATTGATAAAAGATCTTTTGAGACTTGGCGCACATTGTTGGAGGCTTCTATGCAACTCGTAGGAGTTACAAATGAGAGAATTAAAATGAGTATTTTCCAAATCAAAGCTGGTCCTAAGCTTCTTGATATTTTGGAGAATACGAGTTCCTCATCTAGCTCTGTAAGTTTCGACGTTGCTCCGTATTCGAATGCTATGGATCGCCTCCGGGATTATTTTGGCTCACGGGATTATACTTTGCTGCAACGACAAAAGTTTCGTTCCCTTACTCAGATGATTGGGAATCGGATGTAAAGTATGTCAAGCGGGTTATCAACTTAACTAAATTGTGCGACTACAATGAGAGCCAAACTCTGGAGAACGTTGCGGATGTTATTCAATCCCATGCGCTCAACCTGAACGTTCGCGAGTTAGGTAGGAAAGTACTGAGAAAAGGTGGCACCATTCCAGCATTATTAGAAAAAGTTCGAGCCATTGAAATTGGCCAACTGAATGAGGAGTTGTTCGCAAAATCCCACATGTCCCAACAAGCTCAAGTTGCTGCAGTATCTGCCAGCTCAACGATTTCGACTCGACCTCGGACATATGATTCTCATGTAGAATGTGAACGTCAACACCAGACACCCAAGTATGGAGCTTCCCAGTTCAGGACCAGCAACCAGCAATCCCGCAACAACAGAGGTGGCTTTCGTCGCGAAACAACAGCACAACCTATGCAGAAATCGTGTTGGCGTTGTTTGGGAAAATACCATCAAGCTTCTGACTGTTCAGCGATCGACAAGAACTGTCGTAATTGTCTTCGAAAGGGGCACCTGGCTCGAGCTTGCAATCAATCGCGAGTGCCACAAAAGCGCAAGTCTTCAGTCGAAGAAGAAGGGAATCCCATTGGACCAGCATAAAAAAAAAATCGCTATGGTCTCCAAGGGAGAGTTTACGGAGGATACTAACGTAAGTGCTGATGATTAAACTTTATGCAGAAGGGATAACTTACCCAATTTTCTTTATCCTTATTTGTGTGCTTTACATAACACTACTATTCCATGCTTGAATTTAAATTTAAAACGAACAGTGGGTAATGTCTGTGACATAACCGCTAAGTGGACGTAGGACTTGACTTGACCATGCCTTTAAGACACATAATATGTCCAAATTTCTCACATCAACTATTTTGGATACATAATCGGCGTTGCATACCATTCCTTGGCCAAATCTTCTCATCAAACCGACACAGAAATCAAATCTACCTCGAACAAGAATCATCAAAAAAAATTCACAAAGTATCTGTCCGGTCACGAAATATTAGCCTCGACAGTGGCAACCTTCCCACTGAAGGACTGCCTGAAATTAACCACAAGTTGGCTCAGCAGGGGATGTAGACTGTATCTCAGCCCTTCCACTGAAGAGCCTTCTAATCCGTGCGATAGCGACTGAAGGAGAACATTATTTTTAACTCTTAGAGCCTTGCAAAAGGCTGTTTGCTTCGGCTAAGTGCAGAAAGTAAGAAAACGATCTTTTCAAATAACCGCGAATTTCTAGTGATGGTATAAAAAAGACTGAATGCTCTGCGAGCGAATGCACTTTTCTTTTATACTACTTAATTTTGAATCTTCTCTGCTTCCCAATTGGTGGGCCAATCAGCTAGTGTCTTGTATCCCGCTTCTTTGTCAGACAAAGCGTCATCATCATCAACGCGTTCGAGAAGGGCTTCTTCTTTTTTACGCTTGTTGCTCGCTGCTGGCGTCTATTTCCTAACGGGACTTCGTTTGATACAGCCAATAAGCCGTGTGCGTGTTCTTTTCTGAGACAACATTGTTAGTAGTAGGGAAGGAAACACCCGGACATGGGATTTCGGGTGATAAGATTTAGAATTGGTAACATGGGACGATTATTCGCTATTTTTGAAAATCACGCATAAAATTTTATCACTATAATATTGGATTTGACACCAAGTACAATTTCTATCCCGAAGGGTATTGAAAGCTTTGATATTGATCTCTATTATTGGCTCTCTGAAGAACCGTTTGTTTTTTGGACATACATGCTGCACCATGTGACTTTTCTTCAGCCTGTCTCGGCTCATCACCGATGCCGGCCGGTCTCGGCTCGACTCAGCTGATGCCGGTATCTGCTCAGCATTGCTGCTTTGACGCGTCTGTAGGGTGGACTGCTGCTGTACTGGCTAGGTTTCGGCTGATGATGGTGGCTTCGATGACTTCATTCCCTGCTAAAAGTTGTGAGTGCTGTTCAATCGATGATGTGGTTGCTTCGCTTGTCCCGGTCAGAATGAAAGGAAAAAATCGCGTTGCGCTATTTTATGGCTTCTCGGCAGACCCAGTGGCTGCTCATTCGCTGGTGTCTGCACCAATCAGAACGTGGTAATGGAATGATGCAAGAATTATGCGGTACCCATATTTATAGGTTCCCTTGATCTCAATGTTTTTCATTGAAAACAGTTTCATGCCTATTGAAACAAGTTTTTCGGGTCTTATCAAGCATGCACATGAAAATCATACTTGAAATCTGTCGATTGAGGGGCTTACCGCAGAAATTCGTCCACTGAGACGAACGCTATCAACGTTTAAAATCTTTCAACACAGCGTAACGCGGTCGATTATAATATTTTGAAATGACACCCGGTATAGTAAAGAGAGACGTAAGTCCTACGTCAATAATTTTCTTTACCAAAGATGACTTACGCCTAAAAATGATTGCCAGAGGTGCGATAATTGCAGATATTACACTAATTTTACAATTTTTGAAAATTTTAATTACATTTTTCAACATTTCATTTTGACGTAGGACTTACGTCTCTCTTTACTATACCGGGTGTCATTTCAAAATTTCTAAATCGGCCGCGTTACGCTGTGTTGAAAGATTTCAAACGTTAATAGCTTTTACCCTAGTGAACAGATTTCTGCAGTAGACCCCTCAATCGACAGCTTTCAAGTATGCCTTTCATATTAATGCTTGATAATATCCGAAAACTTGTTTCAATAGGCCTAAAACTGTTTTCAAAGCAAAACATTGAATTCACGAAAACCTATAGATATGGGTACCGCATCATTCTTGCATCATTCCATTACCACGTTCTGATTGGTGCAGACGTCAACGAATGAGCTCACGCTAGGTCTGCTAAGAAGGCATAAAATAGCACAGCGCGAATTTTTCTACTCAATCTGACCGAAACAGGCAAAACAATAACAGCATCGCATCGTCGGAATTTTAGAACGGTTGCATCATCGTCTCAGCCACGCATTCGCAAACCTAAAGCCTTTTTAAGAGCAAGGCAGAATCGTCAGCATTCTCAGGTCAGCATCATCGGCATTTTCAGCCCGGCATTGTCGAGAAGCCAACAGTAAGCGCGGCACGGCGGTGTGTGACGATAGAGTGTCGACGACAACACTACTGATCAAGTTTTCTCGGCCGATGGCTCGCTGCTTAAGCGTTTGGTATTCCTGCAGACATCGATTCATAATGTTTTAAACAATCATAAACTCCCAGTTGAACAGCTCAAATAGAAATTTACATCTAACATTGTGAATGGATCTTTTCAGAACCACTAATATACTTACTAAAGAGTTTTTCGCAGTAGAATCATTTTGAAAATGTAGTACAATCAACAAATTAGAGAGCGTTTGCGTGACAATTTTATTAATTCGCGTTCCTGGCGATGAATTGTTACAAAATTCTGTCTTCCTCGCTCACGACAAAAGAAAATGCGTTTCTTATTCTAATATTTAGACTCAAAACAGTGACAATTTTTGAATTTCTCCATTAGAAATTTCAAAAATTGTCACTGTTGAGTCTAAATATTTCAATTTAAAATTTGATTTATTTGTTGATGTGAATAGGTAAATAGCTACTGAATTTTGTGTAACTTTCAAACGTTTGTATAATGCTTTTGAATATTCTTGGTTAACGTTATTTGCTGAATTAGTTGATTGTACTACATTTTCAAAATGATTCTACTGCGAAAACTCTTTAGTAAGTATATTAGTGGTTCTGAAAAGATCCATTCACAATGTTAGATGTAAATTTCCTCTTGAGCGGTTCAACTGGGAGTTTATGATTGTTTACTTTTTCAATTTTATTTATTATTATTATTTTTATGTTTCTACTTTATTTTTAAAATATAATGTATCATGACGGCCTTCAGGAGGCGCTAGTGTGTTTGTTTAAAACTTGATAACCTAACTACTATGTACACTAATATTTACAATGAAAATTTGATAACCTAGATTGGAACTAGCGCCCTAAGCGCTTCTTGGTCCGAGTGCAAGCAACGGACCCTAAACTTTTCTTTACACTCACCAAAGCGTTCATGTAAGGTTTTTATTCCGGCCAGACGGTGGACCTCGGATGTTCTTGTCCTGGGAGGGGTGTTGAGGATCATCCTCAGGAATTTGTTTTGAACCCGTTGAAGTTTGAGGTGGTGGGTTTTAGCGCAGCTCTCCCAGACCGGCATGCCATATTCGATCACAGGGAGGATGATTTGCTTGTAGACAGCAAGCTTATTTTTCAGGGACAATGACGACCGGCGGTTGATCAAAGGGTACAGTAGTTTCAACAAGACGTTACACTTTGTCACCGTTTTGTCAACCTGTTGTCTGAAAATAAGCTTGCTGTCGAGGGTCAAGCCAAGGTAGCCGGCCTCATTGGCCCATTCCACAGTCGTGCCATTGAGGATGATTTTACAGTCCCCAGGCGGAACAAGTTTAGGGGATTTGGAGTGGGGGAAAATGATGACCTGGGTCTTCGCCGCGTTGATACAGATCTTCCAGCTGGTGAGGTACTCTGTCAGGGCATCCAGGCCTCGTTGGAGTTTTGCCACTAGCGCTCTGATCACTCTACCGTTGTAGACGATGGATGTGTCATCTGCGAACAGAGACAGAATGCCGCCTTCTGGAGGTTCTGGCATGTCGGAGGTGAACAGATTGAAAAGCAGGGGCCCGAGGATTTTCGTGACGGTCCCCAATTTGGAAATTTTCATTTTGCACCCTGTATCTGAGGCTTCCCCTTAGACGTAGTTTACGTCAAAAAAAATCAACTTCACTGATGAAAATAAAAATTTGATTAAAATAATCACTTTCATTTATTTGCAGAAGTTATTAGCAATTAAAGATGCATAATCAGCAATAGTGTTAATATCAATTTTAGATTAGAAAATGTCAACGTATTAAGGTACACTGGGGGAAATGGAAAAAGGGGGTAAGTGTAAAAATCGACTCGAAAAATTGGAATTGTACATACTTTACAGTTTTTACCACACCATAACATTGTGCAAGAATATACTTTGATGCCCACACTAATACTATATGAAAATTTGTATAATACAAACACTAACACGGTTAACGCTTGAACTGTCATTTTAGGTTTCGCGAGAAGTTAATTTTTGCATTCATAAAATCAATTCTTATTTGCACACATTGTCCCTTTTTCCAGTGAATTTGATTCACAGGTAACCATTACAATACAATTAAACTAATCACATTCAATTTGTAGTGGTTTGTACCATAAAAGCAAATAATTTAAAGATTTTACACTTACCCCTGGTATCAAACACTGCGGGGGAAGTGGATAATGTTCTGATCACGCAAATTTTTCCTTCCCTCCAGGGTTTATTTCGATAGCTGTGAATCTTAATATGTTCCTTCTTTGTTATCATGGTGTTTTCAGTGGTGATTGGACTAATTTATTTATTTATTGAATCGTCTTCGATGGTATCGTACAGACCTTAAATTAAACTACATTCTTAATCTTAGTTTTGAAACAATGCTTCTTCTTCTTCGTTGGCATTACATCCCCCACTGGGATATTGCCGCCTCGCAGCTTAGTGTTCACTAAGCACTTCCACAGTTATTAACTGCGAGGTTTCTAAGCCAAGTTACCATTTTTGCATTCGTATATCATGAGGCTAACATGATGATACTTTTATGCCCAGGGAAGTCGAGACAATTTCCAATCCGAAAATTGCCTAGACCGGCACCGGGAATCGAACCCAGCCACCCTCAGCATGGTCTTGCTTTGTAGCCGCGCGTCTTACCGCACGGCTAAGGAGGGCCCCTTGAAACAATGCTTAGAAATATTAAAATCAAACACACACAACGTTGAAATTTCTGAAACAGGAACTTAAAGGGCTGTTCTACCCATAATTTGTCAAGTGCATGGGGACAGCGATGAGTGAAGCGTGCCGTAACCTACGACTAGGAGCAACGAGTTGGGTCTCCGAGAGAACATCCGAGCAATCTATGTATCTTTTAAGGATGTCGCGGAACAATAATCTTTTTAGTTTCAACCGTCTTCTTGACAAAAGTGCAAGATCCACCAGCTGACAGCGAGCAGGATAGTCTTGTAAATTTGCAGGGTCATTCCACGGTAAGTGACGAAGTGCAAAACGGATGAATGATTTTTGAATACGTGCAATACGAATGACTTGCGAGGTGTTGTAAGGATCCCAAACAGGGGCAGCATACTCAAGAATGCTACGCACGAGGGCGCAGTACAGTGACTTCAATGCATATATGTTTGTAAACTGCGATGCATTACGACGAATGAATCCGAGAACTGCCCAAGCTTTAGCAGTAATTGTACAAATATGCTCATTGAAACGCAGTCTAGAATCCATTACGACCCCCAAGTCTCGGATTGAAGCGTATAGGCGAAGGTAGTTGAAGATAGGCATCGACAGAAGGTGATCACCTTGCACTTCTTGATGTTGACGCACATCCCATTTTCATCGCACCAACGGAGAAGTTCATCAATGTCCGTCTGCAGAGCAACGCAGTCTAGTAATGATTTGATCACTTTGAAGATTTTGAGATCGTCGGCAAACAGTAGTTTTGCAGATGAGATTCGAAGGCTTAGGTCGTTTATGTAGAGAACGAAAATTAAAGGCCCTAGCACACTGCCTTGCGGAACACCCGAAGGAATGTTGAAGGCCTCGGATCGGGAAGAGTTTGTTTCAACGTAAGCTTTTCTGCCAGTCAAATAGGATAAAATCCAGTCCGCTACCCAGTCTGGAAAGCCCATGTGTCGCAACTTATTGACGGCATGATGGTGTGGTATGCAGTCGAACGCTTTCGAAAAGTCGAAGTAAATCGAATCCACCTGATTTCGCCGTTCGATTTCACGGAACAGCACGTTAGAGTAACATAACAGGTTGGTCGTAGTAGAGCGACGTGGAACGAAACCATGCTGGTGTTCCGATATTACATGTTTAGTTGCTGATAATATGACTTTGTGGATCATAGATTCAAAGAGTTTGCCAAGACAACATAGTATCGATATACCGCGGTAGTTTTCAACATTGCGCCTACTTCCTGCACAGATTTTCAGAAGATAGGGCGTTAAGCCGTCCACTCCTGCACCTTTGGACACGTCAAGGTCACAAAGAGCCTTTAGCACTTCACGATGGGAGAACTGAAAGCGTGGAAGACGTATTTCATGAACTGGGACGTTCTGGAAGCCTGCTGCGTGGGCTGGGGGCAGAGATGTTGCATTGAATACGCTTTGAAAGAATGCCGCAAAAAGGTTCGCAGCCTCGTCAGATGTAGTTGCAGTAGCGTTACCGTAATTCACAGTCTTCGGAATTTGGTTACTTGTCTTCTGAGATTTTACAAACTTCCAAAACATGGAGGGGTTGTTCTTTAAATTCGACTGCAAGTTGTCCAGGTGTCTACGGTAGCAGGAGTCAAGAAGCTCGTTGTAGGAAGATTCCACCAGTCGAAGTGCATTCCTGTTCTCGTCGGTTTTGTTAGCAAAGAATCTTTTGCGCGCTTTTCTCAATTTGTTTCGCTGGTTATGAAGTTCAGCATTCCACCAGGGCGTTCTGCTAATACCGTGATTATTACGGCGACGAGGTACCATCAATTGAAAACGAACAGTGGGTAATGTCTGTGACATAACCGCGAAGTGGACGTAGGACTTGACTTGACCATGCCTTTAAGATACATAATATGTCCAAATTTCTCACATCAACTATTTTGGATAAATAATCGGCGTTGCATACCATTCCTTGGCAAAATCTTCTCATCAAACCGACACAGAAATCAAATCTACCTCGAACAAGAATCATCAAAAAAATTCAGGAAGTATCTGTCTGGTCACGAAATATTAGCCTCGATAGTGGCAACCTTCCCACTGAAGGACTGCCTGAAATAAACCACAAGTTGGCTCAACAGGGGATGTAGACTGTATCTCACTGTTAGTTTTGACGCTATTTATGAAAATCACGCATAAAATTTTATCTCTAGAATATTGGATTTAGCACCAAGTACAATTTCTATCCCGAAGGGTATTGAAAGCATTGATATTGATCTCTATTATTGGCTCTCTGAAGAACCGTTTGTTTTTTGGACATACATGCTGCATCATGTGGCTTTTCTTCAGCCTGTCTCGGCTAGTCACCGATGCCGGCCGGTCTCGGCACGACTCTGCTGCTGCTGCCGGTATCTGCTCAGCATTGCTGCTTTGTCGGGTCTGTAGGGTGGACTGCTGATGTGCTGGCTAGGTTTCGGATGATGATGGTCGCTTCGATGGTGACGAGCTGAAAAAGCGGTCGGTGCAGACTTCATTCCCTGCTAAAAGGTGTGAGTGCTGTTCAATCGATGATGCGGTTGCTTCGCTTGTCCCGGTCAGAATGAAAGGAAAAAATCGCGTTGCGCTATTTTATGGCTTCTCGGCAGACCCAGTGGCTGCTCATTCGCTGGTGTCTGCACCAATCAGAACGTGGTAATGGAATGATGCAAGAATTATGCGGTACCCATATTTATAGGTTCCCTTGATCTCAATGTTTTTCATTGAAAACAGTTTCATGCCTATTGAAACAAGTTTTTCGGGTCTCATCAAGCATAGACATGGAAGGCATACTTGAAATCTGTCGATTGAGGGGCTTACCGCAGAAATTCGTCCACTGAGACGAACGCTATTAACGTTTAAAATCTTTCAACACAGCGTAACGCGGTCGATTTGAATATTCTGAAATGACACCCGGTATAGTAAAGAGAGACGTAAGTCCTACGTCAAAAATAAACAGAAAAACTAAACTGAAACCTTCAATGTGGATTTATTATTTTAGTTGATCTATGTTTAGTGACATGAGTTTTTCACGTTGTTTCAGGCAACGGAGGTGATTGATAATGTTGTGACTAGTCAACAGACTTGGATTGATCATGGGGCTTATATTCAAGGACAAGTTGCTGGACAGTCCATTCCATTTCTGGTTGATTCTGGAGCTGAAGTAAACACAATCAACGGAGATGTTTTTCGGACAATTATGAACAATGTAGAATCTAGGGCAGCTATTTTTGATGTAAGAGCAGGGTCTGATAAATTGTTGAAAGGATATGCAGCCAAAGGAAAAATCGATGTCATAGCAACTTTTGTTGCTGAACTATTTGTTTCCGCGGATCGCCCTATATATTTGGAGAAGTTTTATGCTATCGATGAAGCCAGGTCTCTTATTAGCAGGAACACCGCTCTTAGGTACAGTATTTTACAAGTAGGACTAGATGTACCGATTGTAGATGGTGTTACAATGGAACGTTGTCCTCTTCCCGGAGAAATTTTTACAATTTCGGGAGTTACGGAGTTTCAAAATTCAATGTACCGCCCGTTATTCTGACGTATGACAAAGATAAACCCCCATCGAGAAATATTTATACAAATATCCCACCAGCTTTGTAAAAGGAAGTTAAACGTAGATTGGATGAACTGCTGTCAGCAGGAATTATTGAACAGGTTTGTGAAGATATGGATAAAGAATTTTGTTCGTCGTTGCTTGTTGTTCCAAAGGGAAAGATGATATTAGGTTAGTTTTCGTGTTATTAGCTTTATTTCTTATATTAATTTCAGTATTGTTTAATAGGCTAGTTGTGGATCTGAGGGGACCTAATAAGAACATCGTCAGAACTCCGTTCAAAATGCCAACGTTGGAAGCGATATTGGCAGAATTACATGGAGCCAGCTATTTCTCCACTCTCGACCTTTCAAGTGCATTTTTCATGTAGTCTTAGATGAAAAGTCTCGTCATCTAACAAATTTTTTGCGGGCGATGGTACTTACAGATTCAGAAGGTTACCACCATTCGGCCTTTGCAATGCCCCGGATATATTCCAGGAAATCTGTCAAACAGTTATACTCTCAGGTTGCAAAGGAGTTGTTAATTACTTGGACGATTTTTTGATATTCGGGTGCACTAAGGAAGAGCATGACGCAAACTTGGAAAAGGTGCTCCAACGTCTCCAAGAACACAATGTTTGCCTGAACCGTGAGAAGTGCGTTTTCGGAGAGACGTCAGTCAGGTTTCTGGGATTCAACATGTCTGATGAGGGCCTTATGATAGAGGAAGATAAACTAAAAGCTATCAAGAGCTTCCGTACTCCTGAAACACAGTCAGAGGTCAAAAGCTTTCTGGGCTTAATAAATTTTGTGGAACGATTTATCCTAAGACGAGCAGATAAAACTGAGAAGCTGAGGAAGCTAGCTAAATCGGATTGCTTTTATTGGACCGAGGAGGAAGAGAGGGAATTTCAGTTTCTGAAGGACGACGCTCTTGTTGAAGTATTGAAGCTGGGCTATTTCTCCAGCGATGATGAAACCGATATTCTTGTAGACGCATCACCCATTGGTCTCCGAGCACTGCTTGTGCAATATGATAAGGCAGGGTCACCCAGAATAATTTCATGTGCTTCGAAAGCATTGACGGAGGCGGAAATGAAATATCCTCATACTCAGAAGGAGGCTTTAGCCATTGTCTGGGAGTGGAGCGATTTTCCTTCTACTTGACTGGTAAATCCTTTTCTATCAGAACGGACTCTGAAGCGAATGAGTTTATCTTTGGCGAAGGCAGAAAAACCAGTAAGAGAGCTATTTCTAGGGCTGACGCCTGGGCTCTGAGGCTACAACCGTATGATTTTTCCGTAAAACGAATCCCTGGACATATGAACGTGGCAGATGTTCTTTCAAGGCTTATCAGTAAATCGCAATATGATGCTCCTTTTGATGAAACGGATGAAAAGCACGTTCTTTATGCACTGGATGCTGGAGCTATGGATATTTCCTGGAGCGACATCGAAAGGGCATCGGAGAGTGACACCGAATTGACATTGGTTAGGACAGCTATTGTCACAAATGACTGGCCGGAATCATTACGCCGATTTGAACTTCACAGATCTAGCCTACGTTTTGTCGGATCAACAGTTTTCAAGGAAGATAGAATAATTCTCCCTGAAGAACTACGTTGTCGAGCTCTAGAGGCAGCTCATCAAGGTCATCTTGGTACTGCTGCAATGAAACGAATAATTCGAGAATACTTTTGGTGGCCTGACGTCAGTGCCGCTGTTGATAAGTTTGTCAAAACTTGTCAAACATGTCTGTTAATCTCCAAAAGGAATCCACCGATACCGTTATCAAGTCGCTCTCTTCCTGACGGACCTTGGGAGATTCTCCAAATCGATTTTCTTACTGTTCGCGGTTGTGGTACGGGAGAGTTTTGATTGTGGTAGATACGTATTCCAGATATCTATCTGTGGTCGAAATAAGGTCTATAGATGCCAGAAGTACGAACGCAGCTCTCTCCAAAGTTTTTATCACTTCGGGTCTGCCAATGATCATGCAGAGTGACAACGGCCCGCCGTTTTCAGTACAGAATTCACTGAGCATTGGGAGCAGAAAGGTGTACGAGTCCGGAAATCGATACCTCTAAGTGCCCAACCCACTGCACAGTGGGAAAAAAGGGACCCAAATTCCCAAGTTTGAGTTGCCGCTCGTTTTTCAACCAAACCAAATGTGTTCCTGAAGGGAAATGGGCTGATAAATCGATTGGTGCAGGTTTCGTGTTGTTATGAAGACGGGAAGTGGCTCGTTTTGCCCCAATTCCCCCTAATTCATGGTTTTTCTTCATTCTGCTCACATGGTTGCAATTTCCGCATTATATTTTGACTGGATATGCATATATCATACACAGATAACATTCAGAAACTGAATAGGGATGATTCCAAGGTGTGTGTGGCCCGTTTTACCTCATTTCATCCATATTCTTTGATATTTCTTGCTACTTCCCGAGTAGCAGGGACCGTCAAACATTATTTTCGCTGGGAAAGTACATATCCCCAACACATATACACATAAGTGATTTGGAGTGTTTTCTTCACGTGTTTTCCGGTTTTATAAGTAGCTCAGTTTGCCTCAATTTTGCCTAAATTGATGTTTTCCTTTTGACCTAGTTATAATCGTCGCATTTTTCGTCTTTCTCGTACAACAAAATTGTACCGAAGGGCTATCAATTCAATCCAAAAACGAGTTTTTTTTAGAATGCTCGGAGTCCCGAAGAGTTGTATATTAATCGACTCAGCTTGATGAAGGGAGCATATGTCTGTCTGTGCGTATGTATGTGTGTTTGTATGTGTGTGCCTTAAAGCCATGGAAAACATTAGACAAATTTTCATATAGTAATCCTCAACCGATTTCATCACAACAGATTGCATTCGACAGATAGTAAATCCTAGCTGATCACTATCGAATTTGATAATGATCGGTCATTGTTTTTAGATGCTATGGAAAAAAAATACAAACCGAAACGATTGGTGTCTTGATTAAATGCGAGAAAGGCAGTACCACAGCAAGGTAAATTTATTAGGTTTATTTATTAACTATATTGATGCGGCTTCTGTTCTTCACTTTTCAGTGATCAATGGCCGCATTTTATTTTGACTAGGTATGCATATAGTTTATTAAACTAACATTTAGAAAATGGAATAGGGTCCATTCATGTTGGGTTTGCCCAGATTTACACCAATTCATTCAATTTCTATTATTTTTCTTATTACTTTCCGATCAGCACCAGTCGTCACAAACTGTTTTCGTTGGTCAAATACATATCCCACAAAACATCTGCACAGAAATAATTTGGAGTATCTTTGAGTGCATTCGGGTCCTTAAACTGGCCCGTTTTACCTCAATTCACCCTAAATTAATGGTCCTCTTCATTTTGCTCACATAGTTGCAATCGCCATATTAGCCTACATATATCATATTAGATTACTGAGCAGGGAGCAACTTATGTTGTGTGTGGCCCGTTTTGTCACAAATTGTGTTTCACAAATCATTCATTTTGTTTGATTATTCGTGCTACCACCTGGCCGGTAGCAATTGACGTTAATTACTGTTGTAGTAAAAACAAATCAATAAATTCCTGCATTATTTTAAAATAAATACTTTTGTTACTTACTATATACAAATATTGAAAGTCATGTAACGCAGGGCTAATAGGCCTGATCTAGAAAATTTCCTATTGGAAGTCTGCACAGCTATTATGCATGCCTTTTACAATTGTGTCGTATTATAGATACGTCTACAAATATAACGAGAACTCTTCATATCATATCAGTCTTAATAGTGTGTTTTAGTTCATTTTCAGTACATATGCATATTTTAGTTCATTTTCAGTACGAATGCTCGTAACGCAAGGGCCTTGAAAAAAGTACGAAAAGTTCTGATGAAAGACGTGGTTTTGCTCTGGAAAACGTAAAAATGTTAAATAGAGATGTTGTGAATGCGTATCTGGATTCGGGAAAGGATAAAAAACATTTAAATAATCTGTTTCGGGAATCAGTAATTAACTTGAGTGCTGGTGCGTGGATTAAACAGTTTTCTCGTCGATGGAAAAAAATTCATGGCAGAAATCAGTTTTTCGCCCGTTATGACGAATGGCTAAACTCACCAATAGAGGTATTTAATACATGTGGATATAGCTTATGTTGAGAAAATTTATTTCATTTAACCCATGAAAACGCAAAGTGAATTTCATACAAACGTGCATGTTTTCCAAAATTGTGTGAAAAAAACTCGTTTATTGTAGACAGCACAAGTAAAGCGACATTTGTAACCAAGGTGTGCAAGCGTCCTGATTCACAAAGTATACCTATATTCCCTACTCGAATTCATCATATATTTTTTCTTCTCTCTGAGTGAATCTGCGAGAATAAATAATTCTGAAATTGAGAGAACGAGACATAACACTCAAGTCGATGTGCTTTACTACAGGTGCGGTCTAAACCCTAAAGTAGTATTTGTTCAACGAACTTTCGCTCTTTTGAAAGAAACACTCTCAGCTGGGTTTCCGAAGATTGCCGATGGCGACTGAATGTGGCGTCACGTCTGGCATACTTAGTACATTTTTTATAACAAACGTGACGTTTCACTCCGCCCGCCCGCTGTGGGTGGCAATTATTTGGTTATTTTATCGACTAATACAGACATAGAGGACTTTGGCTCACACCTTTACTGACGCACATTGCACCCAAGTATTACCTATTATAGCAGCTGAAGTACACTATGGTCGATTAATATGCGAATTTATAATACGTGGTTTTGATTCTAATTTTTTTAATGCAATATGTTTCGTTAGTGTTGGTAAATACTTTTTTATTTTTAATGTCAATACAGCTTCCTGCTGCTACTTCCTCGCCTTTGCCGTCTCAGAATGTACCTGACAAACCTGCCGTGACATTTAAATCGAAGCGCAAGACCTTCAATGATTTGACCGAGAGATCAAAAGATGAGCTAAGTCGATTATTAGCCAGAAAAGAGCCTTTGGAAAAGTTGTTACGATCTGCTGAAAAAGCTGCGCGAAAGACGGCAAATCCAGCTTTAGCAAAGGTATTGCTGATGCTTAGAAAGCGTGGCGAAAAATGGGCCTCTCGTATTTTGATGACAGATAATCGAAGTCAAAATCAAAAGCAAGCGAGCAATGAATCATCTCTGATGTTAAAAACGCGACTAGGGTTGAGCAAAATGAAATACACTGGTATTGAAAAATTCGCCAAGGAAGTTCATGGTGTGAAACTATTAAAACCGTGGGCGGTTATAATGAAATTCCGTAACTCGATTATTCCACAACATACTTCGCCAAACTGGGACAGAGGGTATTTATCAATCAGCGTACCCTCCGAAATATATTGACCTGCGATATTACTCGACTTCTAGAGATAGACGAAACGGATTCCAACGTTTTGAAGCTATCACGATGCACGAATGAGAAAATAGTGGGTTGTATTCTGCATGTCTCAGCTGGCATTGATTCAGCTACTGGATTCACACATTACAATCAAGACGGAATTTTGAAGCAAGACGATTCATTGTTGACGGAACATGTAATGTCGCTTAAGCTGGAAACCGAGCATGGAGAAGCTATCTGGACCAACCCGAACCCTCAGTCGGACACATTTTGTCGTCCGAAATCAATGAGTTGGGTCAAGGAGACAAATGACGTGACTAGAGGAACATTCCTGAATTTTTTTGATGAGTTGGAGGCAATAAACAACCAGCCTATTTCTATCATGTCGAATGGAATAGAGTTGCAAATCAAAATTTCTGGATTTTTTGCGATGATTGACGGGAAAGCAGCGAACGCGATAACAAATAATAGAAATACGCATGCTTGTCCACTCTGTTCAGCAGGAGCCGATCCACGCGTGGGGCCTTCCTATTTTCATTCGCGTTTAAATACTGTCGAGTGGTTAATTAGAGTTTCCGCACAGAAACAAACAGAGGGGCACCCAGCGCAAGCAAATCTAGATGTGAAAGCAAAGGCTCGTGAAATCGCAAACGGCTTGGAGGAAAATTTTAAAGTTTGTGTTAATAGACCTAAAATAGGAGGAAGCGGAAGTAGCAATAACGGCAACATGGCTCGTCGTCTTCTTGCAAATCCACAGAGCTTCTCGAGAACTCTTGGAATCAGTCAACCTCTTGTTGAAAATGTTCGACTTATAAGTAGTCTTGCCCTTTCTTCTAAGCCACTCGACCATGAGAAGGTTAAGAACCTTTACCTTGAGATAGAAAATCAAATTGCAAACGAGTTCCCATTTGTGAAACGATTACCGCCATGCATCCACAAATATAGTCATTTGCCAGAATTTCTGTTGAGATTGGTGAGTTAAGATTTAATTTAAAATAGTTATAAAAAACTGTACATATGGCCATTCATGAACCATATAGACCCTTCAGGGGAGGACGGGAGTCTACAAATGTCTACATTCGTATACCAGCTTGGGAAGGGGGGGGGATTTCGATGTCTAGTCTATGCAGACAGCACTTTTTCCTTTCTTATTTTACAACTTAAAACTCAACAATGAAAACGGTACAAAAATAATCATTATTCAGTCTTTTTTGACCTTTGACCTGAAACCAAAATGAATCGAGAAAGAAAGAAATCACTATCACTATTTATATTACTTATGCCGAAATCGAAAAAAACAGCCTAAGTAGCGGTGTGCGACCGAAAATCGTTGGCAGGGACATGTTACGAAGTTTTGAGGCTTGATTCGGAAACAGTAGCTGAAAGAAAAGCAATAGCACTCCTCCTTTTTTATATTTTTTCCAGGAATGTTCACGCATGTTATAATGGAAAGATCGTTTGATCGGGAGGTTAGGTGTTTTAAAAAAGTTCATCCTGCTCCACGAGGGGGGCGGGAGTTTAAAATGATCGAAAAATAGTCTACGTGGTTTATGAAAGGCACCATATACTCCATGTCAACATGGTCATGAATAAAATACACTTTAGGAAATGTTTACAATAATGTATTTGTTTATTCTTCAGCCTTATACGATGAACTTCGTTGACGAGCAGGCTGGAGAGCGGTGCCACAAACGATATAAATATATTCGCCCTCATCTCGCACGAAAGACGTCGCCCGAAAATAATCTCACAGATATGATGCTGAATTCTTTGACGTGGTCGGATCCCAAAATGTCGTACCATGAATGTAAACGGCTTCCCCGTAAAAGACAAGACGAGGTGTTCGCTCAAAAAATGGCATGCTACACGACAGATGGCACCTTCAGCATTGATGAGAACGACGACAGTGACGATAGTTCGGTTGATAGTGAATGCAGCCCATAGCCCAGCCCAGACCACACCCATATTTCATTTTTTTGCCTTTCTCGTACACCAAGGTTTTGATTTTTTTACCAATTATTGAAATTTATTATTACCCATTATTGAAGAATGTTTCACTAAGGGAAATTCTTTGAAAATTCCGTGACAAACCAATTTCCAGAAATTAATTTTTGTTCATGTTCTGTAAGTTTTTCTTTTCCAAATGCAGGATAAGTTATCTCTTACGAATAAATAGTCGGAAATTTCCAAATGCAGAACTGAACTTAAAATTCACAGAAATCAATGTGTCTAGATGTTTGTGCTGATGTTCTAAGGGGTAATTACTTATGCAGCGAAAGTAATTAACGTCAATTGCTACCGGCCAGGTGGTAGCACGAATAATCAAACAAAATGAATGATTTGTGAAACACAATTTGTGACAAAACGGGCCACACACAACATAAGTTGCTCCCTGCTCAGTAATCTAATATGATATATGTAGGCTAATATGGCGACTGCAACTATGTGAGAAAAATGAAGAGGACCATAAATTTAGGGTGAATTGAGGTAAAACGGGCCACTTTTAAGACCCGAAGATGCACTCAAAGATGCTCCAAATTATTTCTGTGCAGATGTTTTGTGGGATATGTATTTGACCAACGAAAACAGTTTGTGACGACTGGTGCTGATCGGAAAGTAATAAGAAAAATAATAGAAATTGAATGAATTGGTGTAAATCTGGGCAAACCCAACATGAATGGACCCTATTCCATTTTTTAAATGTTAGTTTAATAAACTATATGCATACCTAGTCAAAATAAAATGCGGCCATTGATCACTGAAAAGTGAAGAACAGAAGCCGCATCAATATAGTTAATAAATAAACCTAATAAATTTACCTTGCTGTGGTACTGCCTTTCTCGCATTTAATCAAGACACCAATCGTTTCGGTTTGTAAATTTTTTTTCCATAGCATCTGAAAACAATGACCGATCATTATCAAATTCGATAGTGATCAGCTAGGATTTACTATCTGTCGAATGCAATCTGTTGTGATGAAATCGGTTGAGGATTACTATATGAAAATTTTTCTAATGTTTTCCATGGCTTTAAGGCACACACATACAAACACACATACATACGCACAGACAGACATATGCTCCCTTCATCAAGCTGAGTCGATTAATATACAACTCTTCGGGACTCCGAGCATTCTAAAATTGAAGCATTCTGCGTTTTTGGATTGAATTGATAGCCCTTCGGTACAACTTTGTTGTACGAGAAAGACCAAAAATGCGACGATCATAACTAGATCAAAGGAAAACATCAATTTAGGCAAAATTGAGGCAAACTGAGCTACTTATAAAACCGGAAAACACGTGAAGAAAACACTCCAAATCACTTATGTGTATATGTGTTGGGGATATGTACTTTCCCAGCGAAAATAATGTTTGACGGTCCCTGCTACTCGGGAAGTAGCAAGAAATATCAAAGAATATGGATGAAATGAGGTAAAACGGGCCACACACACCTTGGAATCATCCCTATTCAGTTTCTGAATGTTATCTGTGTATGATATATGCATATCCAGTCAAAATATAATGCGGAAATTGCAACCATGTGAGCAGAATGAAGAAAAGCCATGAATTAGGGGAATTGGGGCAAAACGAGCCACTTCCGTCTTCATAACAACACGAAACCTGCACCAATCGATTTATCAGCCCATTTCCTTCAGGAACACATTTGGTTTGGTTGAAAACGAGCGGCAACTCAAACTTGGGAATTTGGGTCCTTTTTTCCCACTGTGCAATGGTGCCGTAGAGCGCCAAAATCAAGGCATTGTCAAAGCAATAGCCGGCAGCAAAGAAGATGGGGTATGCTGGAGGAAAGCACTGGAGCGTTACGTGCACGTGCACAACACAATCAAACCACATTCAAGACTAGGAATCACGCCTTTCGTGCTCCTTGTTGGTTGGAAATATAGAGGATCATTTCCAGCTCTTTGGGATTCAAGAACCAATAAGGAGCTCGATCGCCATGATGTTAGAGAACGCGACTCGCTAGCAAAACTAGTTAGTAAAAACTACGCAGACCGGCACAGGGGAGCAAAATCATCGGATATAATGGCGGGCGACAAAGTTGTAGTAGCAGTTCAAAAATCAAATAAAACTGATCCACAATTCTCAAGGGAGAGTTATACAGTGTTGAGTCGAGACGGGTCGAAGGTTGTAATTAGGAGTGACAGAGGTATACAGTATGCCAGAAACATTCAAGATGTTAAACGAATTCCGAAAGAAAGTGATGATAACAGCGTAGATAAGATAGATACAGGGCATAATGTTCCTTGTTCAGTAAGTGACCGCGACAGCGAAGGTGACCCCGAAGTATTAAACGATGCTTTTGATGATACTATCCTTGATAGCGCAAATGCAAACATAGACCAGGATAATTTAGTAACTTCTAGACCTAAGAGAACTGTAAAAAGACCTGGAAAGTTCAAGGACATGCTTGTCTATAGTATCTTTCAGTAGCGGACACCGATGATTAAAGGTGATATCAGATCCATTTATACATCAATAATTTTGGTTATAAGTACAATATTGATCTTCCCTCATGTAATTTCATTAGAATAGAGAAACGAAAAAAAAATTTGAGTGATAAAATTGTTTTATTCCAAAAAAAAAACATTTTCACGCCTAATTTTATGTGTACAGCGAACGATCACTGTGTACGACATTTATAGAGTGCAATACTTGTGTATTGTTTTTGTATTGATATAATCTCAAATCCTTAAGGAGAGTAGGGAAGAGGGTGAATGTAGAGATAATAACCAGTATATTTAACTGAAATAAAATTTCAATATTTTAAATTAAATTTATAACAAATGTGAATTTATAAGTACTATACCGAAATAATATTCTCAAATAGGTGGTCAATAACGCCCAATCCTCATACCGTAATATTATTCCTAAATATTATGGCTAATTACACCGAATCCCCATTCGTAGTTGGTAAGAGAAAACCAGAGAGAGAGAGAGAGAGAGAGAGAGAGAGAGAGAGAGAGAGAGAGAGAGAGAGAGAGAGAGAGAGAGAGAGAAATAATGAAAGTTCGTTCTATCGCTCAGTTTGCAGCGACCGAGAGAACTCAGTCTTGAAATCGTTTTTATACGCAACGGTTGTGCGAGTCGAGTGGTGCGATGATCCAGCGAGATTATGGTCCGGCGACCGATGAGCTTCCGGCGGATAGGCGTCCGGAGCGTCAAAAGCACGGTTCGAGGTACGAACCTTTGGACTGCGACAGTGCCTTTCTCGTTTTTTACGAGTGAGTAATTTCTACGCACTTTTGGCATGAAAAAGTATTTTGACCATAACTTCTGAGCCCATAGTCCTATCCGGCCAATTTTCAATAGGACAGGATTTTGCGTCGATTGCACCTTGTTGCGAGCAAATCGGTTAAGTGTAAGTGCCTGGAAAATGGGTGTTAAATAGATGGCTAGGTTTATATTAAATATATTAAATCAAATTCATGCTACCGAAATCCTATTTTTAGTTAAATATCTTTTCTGATTTACTGCTGTGTGAATATGCTAACTGACTACGGTCAGTCTAAAACAAGAGCTCTCTGAATCTATAAAATCACACAGAGAGAAACATCAGAACCAACAATCGGTGTACTTTAGCGCAGATTAGACAAACAGTTGATATCCACCCGGTCACCGATCTGGACCTTGTCGTCGCTATCGGTCGAATACATTTGTTCGGTTTTTGTTAATCAACAGTTTTGTTTTATTCGGTGGAAGAAAGTGCCTTCTTCTCGTTTTGCCCGCAATATTGTCGTCTCGGCGGAGTCGCGATTATCCGCGAGTGTCCGTTTTTGTGATACAAGTGTCGTCTCGAACATGGTCCTTCGAACCGGATGAGGCTGGACCTGCTAGTGCAGAAGTGACGCCAAGCGTAGACCATTTTGCGCCTGGACATTGACCAGTGATCCGAACAATACAAACGTTCGATAATAGTGGGCAAAAAGAGTAGCTAAGCGAGCTTCCCGCCGAAATTGTGTGCCAAAAAAGGCAATTGATCAGCCACCGACGCGAATATCGCGCTTGTGAAAATCAACCGCGAGTTACTGTGAGACTACATAATTCGCTCCAACGTACTTTCGTAAACAAACTCCGAACCATTGGAATTAATTGTGTGAATTGATAACGGGTAGTTCTCGTGTCCGAGAAGAAGTGCAGTAAAAAGGGAAAATCTCCGAAAAAAGCAAGAGGAGTTGCCGTCCTGAAACCGTTGCTGGTGGTGAAGCTGTTTTTTGTCTACAGAAGCTGGTTTCCTGCAGCCGAATTCCGGTCAAAAAATCTTTTGTAAGAAAAGAGATTCTCGAAGAGATTTTCAAAATGTTCTTATTTTAGAATTCCGACGAAAGTGTGGAAGAAATTTTTTGACAGATGAAAAAGAAAACGAGAATTAAAATTTCTTCCAACTTTTGGTGGGAGAAATTTGATAAGAGATTTTTCTGGGATGAAATTTGACGGTATAATTGAGTCTTCAATCTCATAATGTGTGTAAAATAATGTGAAAATGTTCTCGGTATGCATCCATTGTATTTAATAAACACTTAAAATACATACTCAAGCAATGGCAAGCATAGAAAAGCTTTCAATAAATAATTGTGGAAATGCTAATAGAACGCTAAGTTTAAAATCAGGCCAAGTTCCAGATGGAATGTAGAGCCATTGAGAAAGAAGAAGAATCGTGTTTGATTGATTATTTGATTACATTTTTTCAAGGCAAACATTCCAAAACATCCGAATTATTCAAATATCATGACACATATGTACACAATCAACTATCATAATAAAAAGTACGCAGATTTCAAAAGCTAAAGCTAAGCTAAAGCTAAGCTAAAGCTAAGCTAAAGCTAAGCTAAAGCTAAGCTAAAGCTAAGCTAAAGCTAAGCTAAAGCTAAGCTAAAGCTAAGCTAAAGCTAAGCTAAAGCTAATGGTTCGGTGTTTTCGAGGTAATGAAGTTAGAGCATTCGTTATTTTCAAACAGTTGAAAATAACAACAATGTCGCTGTTACTGCATATTTTCATCACTAGATTGAATATTTATCATTTTCCCCTTCATTATTTTGGTAACCATAAGCGAAAGCAAGTTTTAGTTTCGATATGAGGATGTTTTGAGCAATCGGTATGCAAATAATTGTCAAAAGACATCTAGTGGAAAATTTGTGAACTAATATTTTTCTTCGCAAGAAATTTTAGTTTTTTCTTTCTCTTCAGTCTATCGGAATACGGTATGAAGAGAAGAAATTTTTGGAAAGAGAAAGAGAATTTAAAAATCTCTATTTATAAAGAAATTTTTCAATTTTTTCTTGGAGCTTCGGAATTCGGCTGCAGATTAGGCGAAAAGAGCTCGAACGAGGCTCGAATTGTTCCGGCGGCATTTCGTAGAACAAAATCATCGCACTCAAATACCAGGTGGGTTCGTTCTGTTGAATTGGTGGATTTTCCTGTGGTTTGAGGTGTCGATCGCGGTTGTGAATCATGACATTGTCTGAGGAAACAATTAAGGTCAAGCGGACGGAGCATGAAATCCGGAGAAATTATCTGTGGCTGCGATCGAAACTTTTCTCGAAACGTATGACGCCGAGGAACAAGCGGATCAGGTGCCGGTCAGGTTGGAGAAATTGGAAGTCTTCTACAACCAATACGTCGAGGTGGTAATTCAACTGCAACTATCCCCTTCTTCTACACCTGAGGTAGAATACGAGACTCAGCTTTTCAGGTTTGAATCCAAGTACTACGAGATCAAAGCGAAGTTATCCCGTTTGTTGGAACGCAAACCGATGGTCATTGCATCGTCTTCGCGATTGCATGTTCCTTCCCCTAAGCACATTAAGTACCCTGAAGTTGCCGGAATTTTCAGGAAAACCTTTGGGATGGCGTTCGTTCCACGATTTATAAAATGCTACAGTACATTCTTCCATGGAACTGAGTGCGGCCGAAAAAATCCAATACCTGAAAAGCTTATTGCGAGGTGAAGCAGGGGGGCTGATTTCTGAAATTCCCATTAGTGATGCAAATTATCCAGAAGCATGGCAGCGACTGGTGAATCGTTTCAACAATAAGCGGGTGCTTATTAAATGCCATCTCGCGGAGCTGTTTGAAACGCCTACAATGAAGCAAGAATCATCGGACTTCTAAACCTGGTTGATCGCTTTGATAGGAACATTGCTATCTTGAAAAAGCTTGGGAACCAACGGAAAACTGGAGTACGATTTTAGTCTATCAACTCAGCCTCCGTTTAGACCAAAACACACTTCGTGAATGGGAAAATTATATCGCTCGAAACGCTTTCGACAAAAGGTTTCTCGAGACAACAAAATGCCCAAATATGATGACATGGTCACCTTCCTGCAAGGCCATGCTCGAGTCCTTCAAGCCATTGCTCCGAATCCTATTCGTGGTCGGGAAACTAAGATGAAGTTTGCTCCCAAGGTTTCAACTTTGCATGTTGTCGAACCCTCGTCGTTCGTCCACGAACCGAAAATGCCTACAATGCAGCGATGACCATTTTTGTATCAGTGCTTCAAATTTCTTCTTCAACTTTCTCCCAAACAGCGTTTCGAATTTGTAAAGCAACACCATCTCTGCTTAAACTGTATGAAGACTGCAGCACATCTGAAGGATGTCGAAAGTGCAGAAAGCGACACCACACTCCCATTTATCTACCTCCATTAGAGCCCAGTGTATCCTCGTTCTCGTCGTTAAATACTAACAGCAACCAGCAGCTTAAGCATCCTTCCTCCTGCCCACCTGACTGAACCTCGCTACCCAGTTCCAGTGGAACGACTTTCGACTCATCCACAATCGAACCCACCTACTGCGCTTGTGGCACATTCGGCGAAGCTCCCCAACGAGACTGTTCTGCTGTGTACCGCCTTGGTCTTTTTTGAGGATTTCAACGGAGCTTGCGTCGTTGCTAGGGTTCTCTTGGACAGTTGTTCGCAGTTCAATCTTATGACAGAGGCATTATTCCAACGTCTCAAGTTACCGGCTGTACACTAGTCTTGGAGGTGTAGGGCAAACTACAACAACAGTTACAAGATCGGTTGAGACAACAGTCTCGTCAAGAATTTCCGCATTCGGGAAACGGATGAAGTTTCATGTGTTGAAGACCATATCAAGCGACCAACCAAGGCAGCCAATTTCAACGGTGGATTGGGAAATTCCTAGCTGGATCACCTTGGCCGATCCAACATTCAGTATTCCAGAACCGTTAGATGCACTACTGGACGCTGGAACCTTATTTGAGCTTCTGCGATATGGCAGAATATCTCTCGGTGAAAACTTACCTCTCCTTCAAAGCACTGTTCTCGGCTGGATTGTCTCTGGTGAGTGCTCGAAAAGAACTTCACCACCAAGTCAAAACTGTTTGCTGACACAAACCCAAAACTAGAACAGTTAGTGGCACGTTTTGGGACTTGAAACAATGTTCATTATCCACATGCTGGTCGCCAACGGAGAAGGTGCGCGAGCGACACTTTGTTTCCAGCTTTTCTCGCACTGAAGATGGCCGCTATCAAGTACGCCTTCCTATCAAGCAAGAGTTGCTTCTTCCTCTTGGAAATAACAAACACAACGCCCGTCGGCGTTTTCTTCCGTTTGAACGCAAGCTAGACGCCAATCCACCGCTAAGAATTCAATACGAAGCCTTCATTAATGAATACCAACAATTGGGGCATATGCGTGAAATATCAGCTAACAGCAGAAGATGTCAGTGTTCCACAATTTTTCCTGCCACATCACGCCTTTCTACGCCCTGATAGCACGACCACGAAGCTCTGCATTGTCTCCGACGCATCCTGCAAGAGTGGTTCTGGCTTATCGTTAAACGACATTCTAATGACAGGTCCGACTATTCAGAATACTCTGAACGACATCGTTCTTCGCTTTCGGATGCCAGCCTTTGTTCTCATGGGTGATCTCTGCAAAATGTACCGTCAAATTCTTCATCATCCTCTCGATCAACGACTGCTGCGAATCTACTGGCGGCAAAACAATTTGAAAACGCTGAAAATTTTTCAGCTTCTCACCGTAACCTACGGTACAAGTTCTGCTCTATTCCTCGCTACACGAATGCTGCAGCAGCTCGCGGAGGATGAACCCAATAAACGATACCCAATAGCGGCGACAGTAATTCGCAAAGATATGTACATTGTACATGGATTATCTGCTTACCGAATGCAATGATGTAGGGGAACTCTGTTCCCAGCTTCTCGGAATTTTTGAGAAAGCTGGGTTGCAACTTCGAAAGATATCCTCGAATCACCAAGAAATTCTTAACGAAATTCCCGAAGAGTGCCGAGAGACCAAATCGCTCAATGAGTTTGATTCCAATACTCCTATGAAGGCCCTTGGTCTTCTGTGGGCGCCAGCAACTGATTTGCTTCTCTGAAAAATGCCAAAGTTCGCAAAGAATGAGCAGTATACGAAAAAAATCATACTGTCACAAACATCCAGTTGCTTTGATCCACTAGGGCTTCTTGGTCCAGCTGTCGTGAAGGCTAAAATCTTGCTACAAACACTGTGGAAGCTCGACTACGACTGGGATCACCCGCTACCGAAAGCATTCGTCAATGAATGGGAAGATTACCAACCTCGCCACAAACGTTTAAAAACTTTTCGCTTTCCTAGACACGTGCAGTATCTGCGGCGTCCGGCCATCGCACAAATTCATGGGTTTAGCGACTCGTCCGAGCACGCATATGGAGTGTGTTTGTACCTTCGATCTATCGCTCCAGACGGGTTTGTCACTATCCGTCTCCTAGCAGCTAAGTCGCGAGTAGCTCCGTTGAACAACAAATCTATTGCACGCTTGGAGCTCTGCGCAGCATTGCTCCTAGCTCGATTGCTCCTGTCCGTCTGTACCAGTATCAACGTCACGGAAAATATTCACATGTGGACCGATTCAACGATTGTACTCCATTGGTTAGCTGCATGTCCGTCCACGTGGCAAACATCAGTGGCCGACCGGATCGCAGAGATCCAAGAACTTACAACCAATTGCACTTGGAACCACGTTCCAGGTGACCAAAACCCCGCGGATATGATCTCACGTGGCGTGAATGTTGACCAGCTGCTAGACGAGTCGTTATGGTAGAATGGACCATCATGGCTCGGAACATACAGTGCGGCATGGCCGCAACCTCCAGAAGAATTCGGCCGTTGGAAGGAGAAAGACTTGGAAACAAGAAAAGGCATAGCACTTCCGATACCGCATTCTAAAGTTGTCGACCTTATCACTCGATTCTTATCGTTCACAATTAATTGCATATTATTCGGCAACTCGGCCGTACGAAAACCATTTTTTGTTAAATATCTTGGCTGTGCATATGCACAGCATATGTTTCGAATATGTATGCCTATCTAGAGAGTAGGAGGTTGAGGGTTCGAGTCCCTCCAAGACACGTGGATTCTTTTCGCAAATTTCATATCAATTTGTCCATTTCGAAACATATGCTGTGCATATGCACAGCCAAGATATTTAACAAAAAATGGTTTTCGTACGGCCGAGTTGCCGAATAATATGCAATTAATTGTAATCAAGTGTGGTCTTTCACCGTCATTAGTCGTCTGAGTACACGAGCCCGTGTACGTAAAGGCAAGCAAACTCGTTAAATGCTTTAGCCAAGCATGCCTTTGGCACAGCAGAGTGCGAGTGAATTCGCATTCTATACCGTCCCGCCCAGTCCGTTGCTGGGGGGCATGGAGTGCGATCCTCTCGTTTAATAAACAATGTGCACTCGCTTGGCTGTGGATATACAACAGTAAAGCAAATGTGGAGATTGGGCAAATCAAGCATCCGAAAGATATTCAATTTGCAAAAAGAGAGCTAACCGCGGTGGAGGTTGGTACTCGGATTCTGATGGCTTTTCCGCAAACGTGACCTTTAAGTGGTCTTGTTGTGTAGGGGTTATCACGCCTATCTAGAGAGTAGGAGGTTGAGGGTTCGAGTCCCTCCAAGACACGTGGATTCTTTTCGCAAATTTCATATCAATTTGTCCATTTCGAAACATATGCTGTGCATATGCACAGCCAAGATATTTAACAAAAAACATCGTTCACAATTTTTCTGCGAATCGGTACTCTGTGCAGACGTTTCGCTAACAATTGTCATAGGATGGCAAACAACCGTCGGCATGGTCCGAAATATGTTAAAGAGCTCAATATAACGCGGTTTGGAATACTCCGATTAGTACAAGCCGAATACTTCGGTTCGGAGCTCAGTGCACTTCAAGGGAAGGCCAATCCCACCTCGATCTAAACTCCGATACCTCTGTCCAGCTTTTTCAAGACGGTCTAATTCGCGTTGGTGGCCGGCTCGAGCACGCTGCCGTCGTCAATGATACCAGAAAACCTTTCGTACTCCCGAGAAAGCACCCCTCACGTGGCTGATCGCCACCTCGATCCATTGTCAACTGCTACACTGTGGTCCGCAGTTGTTTACTGGCCATTATTCGCCAACAGTTCTGGCTATTAGGCGGCCGAGACCTTACACGCGAAGTAGTACACAAGTGCGTTATCTGCGTGAAGACGCGTTCTCGAAATTTCATACTAATGGGGTCGCTGCCAGCTGTTCGCGTGACTCAATCATACACCTTTGAAAATGTTGGCATCGACTTCCCTGGGCCGTTCTATCTGCAACGACCTAGTCCCCGCTCTTCACTGAAAAGCTACGTGGCCGTCTTTGCATGCATGGCCACAAAGGCATCATATCTCGAGCTTGTCTGCGAGCTCATGGCAGCTTCATATGGATGCTTCATAGCGAGGCACGGTCGTCCGCAACACATCTATTGTGATAACGCCACGAATTTTGTGGGCGCCGGACGAGAAATACGCAACCTATTTCGCTCTCAGCAGCATCGTCACTCAGTGTCCAACGAGACTTCCTCCCAGTCGATACAATTCCACTTTATACCGGCCAAATCTCCCAACTTTGGTGGTCTGTGGGAGGCTTGCGTAAAGTCAATGAAGCATCATCTTCGTCGAGTCATCGGAAGCGCAAACTTGCCACGTGACGCTTTTTGTACCGTTCTCGCTCAGGTGGAAGCATGCCTGAATTCACGGCCCATCACTCCACTGTCCAGTGACCCAAACGACTTGCAAGCCCTAACGCCTGGGCATTTCCTAATAGGGCGGGCCTTGAATGTCCTCCTGAATCCCAACTACACCGTTATTCCTGAAAATCGACTTCGTCTTTGGAAACGTGTTCAACGCCACACTCAACAATTCGGGACAAGGTGGCACCAAGAGTATCTCACAATCCTTTATCAACGATACAAGTGGTCGACTGTTAACCGCAAATCAACTGTCGGGGCTATGGTCATAATCCAGGAAGAAACCCTTCCAGTCCTTAAATCGTCGCTGGGGCGAGTGGTTGATATTCATGCAGGCGCAGATCAAATGGTGCGTGTAGCCACGGTGAAGTTGCCATCCGGAATTCTTACAAAGGGCTCCATTTCAAGGCTGTGTATCTTACCAGTCGAGATAGATCCAGCGATTCTTCAAGGTTCAAGTCGAAGTCCCTGGGCTGGTACCTCGACACATTCCACAGGGTCATCTGGCGATCCTGGTGCCCTCAGTGCCCCTGCTGGTGCAGCTGGCCCAACCCACGAAGACGTTCCAAGTGAAGTTCAAGGTGGCCGGTGTGTTAAATAGATGGCTAGGTTTCTATTAAACATATTAAATCAATTCCTACTTCTAGTTAACTATCTTTCCTGATTTACTGCTGTGTGAATATGCTAACTGACCACGGTCAGTCTAAAACAAAAGCTCTCTCCGAATCTTTAAAAACACATACAGAGAAGCATTAGAACCGACAATCGGTGTACTGTAGCGCAGATTAGAGAAGCAGTTGATATCCACCCGGTCACCGTTCTGGACCTTGTCGTCGCTATCGGTCGAATACATTTGGTCAGTTTTTTGTTAATCAACAGTTTTGTTTTATTCGATGGAAGAAGTGCCTTCTTCTCGTTTTACCCGCAATATTGTAGGCTCGGCGGTCTAAAAAAGTATTTTGACCATAACTTCTGAGCCCATAGCCCGATCCGGCCAATTTTCAATAGGAAACATTTGGATAGGATTCTGCGTCTAATGCAACTTGTTGCGAGCAAATCGGTTAGGGCTAAGTGCCTCAAAAGTTGGCTAGACTTTTTGCGCACATACACATACACACACACACACACACACACATACACACACACACACACACACACACACAGAGACATCACCTCGATTGGTCGAGCTGAGTCGATCGGTATATAACACTATGTGTCTCCGAGTCTCCTATAAAAGTTTGTTTTTGGAGCGAACATATAGCCTTTACGTATACTTTGTATACGAGAAAGGCAAAAATTCCACAAATAAAGCAAAATTTCCACAAACAATTAAGATTTTCCCACAAAACAAAATAAAATATCACTTTTCAAAGCAAAAATTGCAATCATATAAGATGAATTTTCCATGAAGAAATCAAAATGTTCCACGGAAAAAGTACAAAAAAAGGTACATAAATAAATGACTATCGGCAATAAACAATTACAAAATTTTCTACAATTTTTGCTTTGAAAAGAGCTTATTTATTATTGTTTTTGTGGAAAATTCTTAAGTGTTTGTGGCAAAATTTCTTTATTGGTGGAAATTCTTAATTTATTTATTGCTCATACCCTGATTTCTTTATTGGCAATTTCTCAATTTTTATTTATGGAAAATTTCTAATTCTCTATGTATATTTTATTTTGTTGCCTTCGAAAACTCCGGCGCCACAGAATAAAAATACAGAAAAAACGACACTGAAGAAATTCGGACACTTCTTCTGGGGCGGCTAACCCTAGAGAAGATCTGGCAATTGTGGAATTTATTACCCAGATGGGCAAGCGGGAGACTGCTGATGTCGCACCGCACTTCGTACGACTGACAGCTACTAACATCCACGGTATACAAAATCAAGGTAGGCTCGTAAAGAAAATGACAGTTCAAAAGTGACGTGATTGCTATCGCAGTATGAACGAGTGCAAAAGAAGGCCAAACTAAATCGTAGAGCGTTGGCTTGCTTCGTCCCGAGCAGCGATACCAATGACGTCAATTGTTTACTATGAAAATTGATGTTTACATACGTGACGATAATGCCTTTTTGTATGCCGTGCTTACATCGATTGCTTCGATTACTATCGATGTGCCTCTCAGTTGAGGTACAAATGAGGCCTACTTCGGTGGTTTCAAAGCTATCGAATTGTCTTTACATGATACATCCACGTTCTTTTAAGCAATATTTCACTGCCACACAGTAATCAACTCTGGTGAATTCTTCGATCTTCTGATGGCAAGGAAGAGAGGCTCCTCATTTCGAGGTTGCCAACATGTATACAGTCCTAAAGTCAGGTACGACTCGAAACAAACCTGCACGAGCCTCTGTTCCACTTGTTAGGGGCAGCTATGCCTAAAAACCGATTCTTTCATGCAATCGAGAATACAGGATTGACCAATAGGAAAAGGACACGGCAATGTTTAACTGAACTGAACAATGTTGGTGAACGAGCGACCGCAGAAGGAGGACGTCACGATTTCAATGAAAGTGTTAAGTGGTGTGATGGCATATGCGCCTGGTACACGATAAAAAAAAACGAACCCAACCATGCTTTCGCTCATTTATAGATTCTACTATCTATAGGGATAGCCATTTCTTCCTCACCGCGAAAAGTTAATTTTTCTCGTTTTCTAACTTCTTTCATTCTTTTCGTGCCTTTACCATTATGCAAACAAGAGTAACTTTTATGGAACAAATATCCTATTCCTAATTAGCAGTTGATGTGGTAGCTAGCTAGAGTGAGCGCGACCCAGTGCAATTTTTGTTGTTCTGGGCTCGAATCCCGTTGCGGTAATGATTTTTTTTGTAAATGCATACTAAAAATTTTCGCGAAAAATTAAGGAGGCGTAAGAATGATGAAACGAAAATAGAATTTCATCAAGTAGGCACAATTTTCGTTTATCTTTCAGGCTTGATGTTCTTCAGGGTTGTTTATCTTTCAGGCTTGCCCGAAAATAGCTTGTTTTTGTCTCACCGAAACGAAAAGTACGAACCCTGCCAATGACTATATCCCACAACGAAACACAAGAAAGGTCGACTCAGCTTTTTTTTATTAATCTTGGTAAGGCATATTGCAAATGATTACATTGGCGCTTATTGCAAAATAACTTTGTTATATTCAGAATTGCACATGTTTGCCGGGAAATTCTGAAAAACAAAAAACACAAAGTCCATTCAATAGAAGAGGCAAGTTTCCTAAACTCAACCCTTCTCCAAGGTTTTTCTCTCTCAACAAATTTATGTAGGCAGTAATTTGCGCGCGCTTTTTACCTCTTCTGAATAAATTAATAAATCAATATCGCGCACTTCTTGCGAGTTTCCATCGTCGTTTTTGTTGCTCTATCATTGTTGACTTGCTTTTCCGTCTTCAACGATAATTGCTTTGTATGGCTCGAATTGCCCCCCTTTTCCTCTCCCCCCATCGACACATTGTTGCGGCGGATCGTCCACTCTACACACTCCCGGTGCTGGCGAATCGTCCGGTGATCAGTTTTTCGCTCGGTATGCTTGCGCAAAAATATTGCCCCATTCGCACCGGACAGCCACAGAGAGACTATATCGATGGAGCCGAGAATCGAGTTTTTGCCTAGACTCGCACGAAATGCGCGACCTGATACCTGATGGGTGTTGAGCAGCGAGCGGCTGCTCGCTGATTTGTATCTAGAGCGAAGATTTATTTCATAACGTTGTTGGAAGGCCGAACTGATGCGCTTCTTTTTTGCCAGAGATGGACGTTCACCGCACACAGACCGTCCAATCACGCTTGATTGATTTCATAGCGCGCAATGTTGGTATCTTCTGCCGTTGAAGGGAGTTGCGACGGTTTCTTCTTGCTGCCCTCTCACGCGATCCAATCCACCAAGAAGGCGTTGATCGACTGTTTGGCCCTGAGAGGCGATCACGCTCGGGAAAGCCTGCTTGGATGGAGTTGTTTTTTTTTTGTTTCCCTCATCAAGAATTTAAATTCCAAGATCTTCGCCTCTTTGTTGCGTCGCAGAGACAGTTCTTCTCCAGAAATCGCTCATGTGCATAGCCACGGAACCGTGACAGAACCGGTAAGAGCTGGAGCTGCCACATCAGCGAGAAGAAAGAAACCCACATTGGACCTCGCCAATCGTGATGATGCGGTCTCGGTCCTCCGTCGTCGTCGTCGTCGTGCGCGTTCGTCATCTTCAACCAACATCTTCGTTTGTTCGTTCCTCCGAAGTGCAACCGTCAGCTTGCAAGAATTCATCCAGGAGGCAGTCAACCACGTCCCCCATTCGTATATAAAATTCTTTCAGACCGTCATTTTGTGTGCCCGTTGGGATAAAGACCAACTGGGGGCAGTCATCCGGGAAAGAACGAGAAAAGACCATCATCACACACGCCGGCCAAGCAGCAGCAGTAACAGTGCTTCCAATGCCCATTTAATTTGTTTCTCCCGTGATGACGACGACGACACACGGTAGCCGGAACTCAAACGAAAATTGAATCCAAATTTTTGGATTTGTGGGTTATGAAAATTCAATTTGCCAGGATTCATTTATTTATTTATTTATCTTCAACATAAAATTGTTGCACAGCCTGTGACTTAATTAGCAACCTTATTGTTAACCTATTTTTAAATGTAGTCTTACTTATATCAAATCAAAACTGTCGCTCACGTCATTAAAATGTCTGCAGCAACTTAGCAGTGGATTGTGATGGCCATATGGGGTGCGACGTGAGGGGATGCAGAGCAGTGCGTGGCGTGCGTCGTAGCGAACGAAGTGGAGTTTAAAGTTTCTTACTTGATGATACAGCTCTTCGATTACCCTACGCCGAATGGAGTATCCTTCTCCACTGGACTCGATCCTGGGCCAATCGCTTCCAGTCGCCCTGACCATTGAGCGCCCTCAGGTCCTCTTCAACTGCAGAAAGCCATCGTGTACGCGGCCTTCCACGAAGCCTGCGGCCTCTTCCGGGTTCTCTACTAAATATTATCTTCGCTTGACGTTCTTCCGGCATACGAACAACGTGACCAGCCCACCGTAGTCTGCCGTGTTGAATAAGCTTAGTAATATCCAGCCCTCTAGACACCTGGTACAACTCGTGATTCATGCAACGCTGCCAGATACTGTTATCCTGTTTACCACCGAGTATTGTCCGCAGCACCTTACGCTCAAACACTTCGAAAGCTCTCCGATCAACCTCCTTTAACGTCCATGTCCATGTCATGGTCGTAAAACTCCACCGGAAGAATCAGAGTTTTGTTCTCGTTTGCAGACTACGGGACTTAAGCTGGTTACGAAATCCGCAATAAGCCCTATTTGCAGCTGCAATACGCCTTTTCGCCTCGCACGTCACTAATGTTCCAAGATACACAAATTCTTCTACCACGTCAAATTTTTCACCATCCAGCACCATTTCGCTACCACCACCACTAATGCACCCACGTTGATTGCCAATAACCATATACAGGGGTTAGACAAAAGGTTGAGATAGGTAAAAATAAGTCGAAATTAAAATCAGCATAACTTTGCGTATAATAATCCGATTTTGATAAAACCAGGACCATCAGAAGCGGACACTTTTCTAGTATACTGTCCCTCTGCAAAACCTGAGATTGGTCCTTGGCCACTGGAGATGTTCCGGGTTTTCCGAGGATTTGTTTACGTTTTTCCACTGCTTGTCATTTTATGTGACGTTAACTTTCATCATGTTTTATGCTTTCTCCGAAAACTAGAACTAATATGCCGGCCAATGGTGGCTGTAGATCGAGAATCCATCTAAACTACACAGAGATACGGCCATTTCCGTAAAAATGGTACCGGGAACATGATGAAATGATAACAGATCGGAATAATGCAAATATGAGTATCTGACTTCATGGATTTGCGAGACGATGATTACAGAAACATTTCCAGAATGATAGTGTCCACTGCCACCCTTATAGCAGGTTCCATGGGCCTTCCAGGAGGGGCCGGTTTTGGCACCATCTGGAACCATGTATATATGGGTGTCAAAATTCATGTTTTCTCAAGACGATGAATATAGGATCTTTATTAGAGATATATTTTGAGGACTGTGAGACTCTTTGGCCAATTTGTAACAGGTTCCGGAAGTTCTGCGAAAGTGGCATTTGTTCAGGGTGTATGGCCAATCCCGTACCGTTTTCACGAAAATGGCCATATCTCTGCGTATACCTATCGGATTTTCGATCTGCAGCCAGCATTGGTCAGCATATTAGTTCTAGTTTCTGGGGAAAACATAAAACATGATGGCAGTAAACGTCATATAAAATGACAAGCAGCAGAAAAAATACCCTCGGAAAACCCGGAACATCACCGGTGGCCAAGGGCCAATCAGAGGTTTCGCATAGGGCCAGTATACTAGAAGAGTTTCCGCGTCCGATGGTCCCAGTTTGATCAAAATCGGATCATTCTACGCAAAGTTATGCTGATTTGAACTTCGACAATTTTTTGCCTATCTCAACCTTTTTGTCTAACCCCTGTACTTCGTTTTGCTGGTACTGATCGTGAGTCCAATCCTCGCTGTCTCCCTCTTGAAAGGCAGGAAAGCCTCTTCCACGGCACGGCGATCAATCCCGATAATATCGATATCGTCCGCTAATCCCAGGAGCATATGCGATTTTGTGATAATGGTACCGCTTCTTTGCACACCAGCTCTCCTAATCGCTCCCTCGAGCGCTATATTGAACAGTAAATTCGAGAGTGCATCACCCAGCTTTAATCCATCTAAGGTAACAAACGACGTCGATATTTCATCCGCAACCCTTACACTTGATTTCGAACCGTCCAACGTTATACGAATCAGCCGTATCAGTTTCGCCGGAAGCATAATCATCAAGCATAATTTGCCATAATTCATTCCGTTTCACTGAATCGTACGCCGCCTTGAAATCAATAAACAGATGATGTGTCTGCAAGTTGTACTCCCAGAATTTATCAAGGATTTGTCTCAGGGTAAACATTTGATCCGTCGTTGATCGGCCCTCACGAAAACCTGCTTGGTATTCGCCGACGAAGGACTCTTCAAGCGGTCTCAATCTGTTGAACAGAATACGGGACATAATTTTGTATGCCGAATTAAGAAGGGTTATTCCTCGGTAATTGGCGCACTCCAGTCTGTGCCCTTTCTTAAAGAGATGGCAAATGAGGCCATCCAACCAGCTAGCAGGCATTTCCTCGTCTTCCCATATTTTCGACATAATATGGTGCAGAACTTCATAAAGCTGCTCACTGCCATGTTTGAGAAGTTCAGCCGGGTCCTTTCCCGCAGCCTTATTGTTTTTCAGCTCTTTAACAGCTTTTTTAACCTCATCTAGTGTAGGTGACTCCACAGCTTGTCCATCGTCGCTAATATTTATTCTGTTCACCGATGCACCGTCACTTCCTCCATTCAACAAAGTCTCGAAGTGTTGCTTCCACCTGGCAGCCACTTCAGTTTTATCTGTCAGCAGATTCCCTTGTTGGTCGTTGCACATGACGGGAGACGGCGCTGTCTTTCTCCGCACGCCATTGACAGACTCATAAAACCTCCGCATATCGTACTGCTCCATTTTTTCCTGCGCCTCACTAATAACTTGTTCTTCGTACTCTTTTTTCTTCCTGCGGTGGGTTCGTTTTTCGGCTGCTCTTGCTTCCTTGTACCGATCACTATTCGATCGGGTACCTGACATCAACATCCGGCTTCTGTCAACGTTCTTCTCGTCTGTCTCTTTCTGACACTCCACATCGAACCAACCCGTCCTGGGTCGCCTCTGTGCAGTGCCTACCACTTCTCGTGCTGTTGTGCTCACCGCTCCATGGATCGACTCTCATAGATCGTTGATGTTGTCGCTAACGTTGATTGCACTTATCCGTTCGTCGAGCTTCTGGCGGTACTCAGCCGATACTCCTTCCGCCGACAATCGCTGGATATTGTAACGCATCGTTCGCTGTGATATTTCGTTCGATACGTCCGAGAAATGGTGCCTGTTACCGACGCGACAATCACAACAGAATTTGATCCCAAACGAACGGCGCTGGCGCGCGCCGATGTACCCAAAACAATGAAAATGATTCTTACAGCGACCCGTCCGCACATAATTAATTACGTGTGCGCCGCAGTGCAGTGCACTTCCAGCATAGGTCAGGGCGATTTGTTTGTGCTAGACTCAGCAGCACCACGTTCTGAACGCGCGCATCAAGCCCATACGGCGGATTGATGGGCGCGGGCAGAACGGCAATAACCAAAATTGTAAAATGTAGAATAAGCAAAATTATATATATATACCCTGAAGGATAAATAAAGACTGAAGTTTTCGTTTTAGTCTAAAGACGGCTGTCTGTTGGTTAAGACCGAAAAATCCCTGGCATCCAGTAAGGAAAGACTGATTTCCACTCTTCTGCAGCATAGACTTTCTGAGCAAAGTATACTAGCGGGAAGATTAGGAAGGAAAGTATTTCCACATGGTAGTTCAGTCTCGAGTAGATGAAACTCTCTTCTTGATTCCATCGCATAGGCTTTCAGAGCAAGGCAACTAGCAAGGATCGAGAATCCCGAGTGAAATCTATTAGAGTTGGTCCGCTTCGGCACAAGTCTTTTGCTAATACCCCGTTGCGTGTAAGGAAAGTCTCGTTCACCCTGGACCTTCGCACAGGGAGGCAATTCGCGCGCGTAACATTGGTGGCTCCAGAGAGGAAAGTGTGAATCGAATCGCGTAAAGTTCGTGTCGTCGCGGAAATAAGTACACTGTGCGCTAAGTGTAAAAGTGTTGAACAAGTGTTTGGACAACGAGAAAATGTCTAAGATTGAGTTCGTAGACAACCCGAATGGCCACTGCCGAATGTGTACCAAGGAAGATGGCAAAACGGCCCTAGTGGAGTGTACGGAGTGCGACCGTTGGTTTCATCAGGCATGTGTCGGTCTGAAACGCGCACCAAAGGACGACGAGCCATGGGTGTGCGGAAAATGTTCCGAACAAGAATAAAAAATAAAAAAATGGAAGCTCTAGTTAGGAGCACTAAAAGAACGGAGTTATTAAACAGCACAACTGAGAAAATGCTGAAAATGCAGCGGGATACCATGGAGGCTCTCGTGAAATCCATACAAGGGATTAAAAACGAGTCGGCCCCTGGAGCAAGTCAAACCGGGGTGACTGGGTCCAGCCAAGGGGATTGGAGTTTGTTTAAAAAGGCAAGCTCTAGCAGACTTGCCGAAGTTCGACGGATCGGCCAAGGATTGGCCAAGATTTACGAAACAGTTCGTGGAGACTACGGCAGTAGGAGCGTTTACGAATCTAGAAAATCTAAACTGCCTGCAGAAGGTACTACTTGGGAGTGCCGAAAAAACCGTGAGCCAACTGATGAATGACCCGGAAAATGTTCCGAAGATAATTGACCGGTTGGAAGAAATATATGGAAGACCGGAATTGATATACAACGAACTTCTGGATAATCTCTTCAAAGTTCGAAAAGAAAACAAAAACGCAATGGTTGAGATATCAGACAATCTCGATAACCTTGTGAGCAATATAATAATTATGAACCGACCAGAATATCTGAATGACCATCGACTGGTCGACTCAATAATCCGGAAGTTGCCCTATAATATACAAATAAAATGGGCGGAAGAATTGAACAAAAGTACATCCAAATATAAAACGCTAGAGGACCTGAATGATTGGATCAAGCCCCTAGCACAAACATTACGGCTGCTGAATACAACAAACAATAACCCGGAGAGGAAAACCAGAGTGAATGTCCACGATAACGAGGCAAAATTTAAATGCTTCGTGTGTGCAGAGAAGCACAAATATTTTGAATGTGAAAAGTTCAAAAAAATGAGCATCGAGGCTCGTAGAAAATTAGCAAGCCAGAAACGGTTGCCTTGGGACAACTCACCAAGTGAAAGACTGCACTCGAGTGAAGAAATGTGGGATTGATGGATGTGCTCAAAAGCACAACCGCTGGCTCCATGTAAAACCAAAAAATTCTGCTGAGGAAAAAAATGACGAGCAAAAGGAAAAGAAATCAAAACCCTCAAAGGAAGACGAACCCACTCCGGAATGTTCTCATCAAGGGAGAACCAACTACCACCAGATATCAAAAAATAACATATACTACCAAATTATACCTATCACAATGAAGAATGGAAACATCGAAGTAAAGACATTTGCATTTTTGGATGCAGGTTCGTCATCAACTCTAATGGAAGAGGAAATTGCCAACGAATTAGGCTTAAAAGGGAGAGAATTGCCGCTAACGCTTACATGGACGCAGAACTTAAGTAAGGAAACTCCAAGCCGACTAGTACAAGTGTCCATTACTGGACCCTCCAACAAGGAATTCTCTTTAAAAGGCGTCAGAACAATCGAAAATTTGCAGCTTCCTATACAAACCTTGGACATGAAAACAATGAAGAAAAAGTTTTCACATCTAAAAGATTTACCGATCACTAGTTACGAGTCAGTTAGACCAACCTTATTGATCGGACTGGAACACTCGCATCTTTTACTACCACTGGAACGGCGCATGGGAAACGAGAAGGAACCCATGGCAATAAAAACAAAATTAGGATGGATCGTGTTTGGAAATCTAGTTGAAAAAATCACCCAGGACTACGTCATGGTAATACAAGAAGACCAAGAGATGCGAAACATGATGAAAAATCATTTCGATACCGAAAACTTTGGAGTCAAAGTAGTTGATAATCTTCCCAAATCAAGGGATACGGAAAGAGCAGAACAAATTATTGAAAAGACACTCAAGTTCACTGGGAAAAGATACGAAATCGGTTTGTTGTGGAAAACCGATAAATTCAACTTTCCAGACAGCTATGAGAATGCTAAAAGACGTTAAATAACTGGCGAAAAATGCTTAACAAAACCCCAAGCTCAAGG
This sequence comes from Armigeres subalbatus, assembly GCF_024139115.2. NCBI lineage: Eukaryota > Metazoa > Arthropoda > Insecta > Diptera > Culicidae > Armigeres > Armigeres subalbatus. The sequence goes on from NC_085139.1 coordinate 289,610,629, forward strand.
AATGGGCCATTAACAATATCCGAGATTACGTAGACAAAGGTTACGCTAGGAAGTTGACACAGTTTTGCAACGAGTTGCACACGCTATTTTTTGCAATGACGAAAAATGGGCTTTGATACGATAAATCTGTACCAAAATGGGGCAATTTTATTTACTTCACATGATCAATCTTGCCAAAAGATCATGCTGCTGCAGGAAACAAACATATTCCATGTTATTATGCCTCATTGTATGCTCGGCAGACCATAAAGCGATAGATAAACCCGCCTTTGGAAAATTTGATGTCATGGCCATCAAATTATCTCATTTATTGTATGACATGGAGAATACACTATTTGAACACTCACCCAAGCTAATTGAGCTAAATATGGTCATGTAACTACTGTACTAAGGCTGGTTTTTCATTTTAGCACCCAAATGAGTGCTTTAATGGATTTTATGCAACCCATTTGAGTTGCATAATGTTCATTAAAGCATCCATTTCATTTGTATGGAAAAGTAGGCCGTTTCATCACTCAAATGTCAACTGTAAACCAGGTATTATGATCAGGAATTGCAAAAATGTATATTATTTACCACATTTCATCGTAGTGAACCAAAGTAAAAATAAACCCCGGTTAGTATTTGATGCCAAGGCTGAAGTGAAAAACGTTTCGCTTAACTCAACTTTGTTACCGGGGCCGGACGCAACTACTTCCCTGTTCGGAATCTTATTACGATTCAGGGAAGGAAATATCGCTGTTTGTGGAGACATCAAAGAGATGTTTCACCAGGTAGCCATAAGACCCGCAGACCAGAGTGCCTTGCGATTCCTATGGCGAGATTGCAATGAAAACAAAGATCCTGAAGTCTACACTATGCAAGTTATGATATTTGGATCAACTTGCTCACCCGCATGCGCACAAGCAGTAAAAAATTATAACGCCAACAGATTGCGCCACATAAATCCAATAGCAGCAGACGCCATTGTAAAGCAGCACTACGTGGATGATTATCTCGATAGCTTCCATACAATAGACCAAGCAAAACAAGTTGTAAATGATGTTATAAGGATACATGACAACGGCGGATTTTTTATAAGAAATTTCATATCTAACAAAGAAGCAGTATTACAAGCTCTACCAGAGAATCGTATTCAAGAAGTGCAGATTAAGGATATACGGGATAAGGATTCACAAACAGAAAAAGTGTTGGGCGTATACTGGAACACGCAAACGGATAATCTAAGCTACAAGTTGCAGAAGGATAACAAAATTATGGACAGCAGCCAAAGCCCCACAAAAAGAGAAATATTATCATTTATTATGAGCATATACGACCCTCTTGGACTGATATGTAATAAAACAATCCCAGGGAAGATTATACTACAAGACTTACACAAAGAATCCATGGATTGGGACGATGTAGTGCCTCATAATATACTAAAAAAATGGCAAAGCTGGTTGCATACTATGAAAACTATAAACCTTTTAAAAATACCAAGAAGTTTTCAAATCAAAAACGGTTCCTCACTTGAACTTCATACTTTTGTAGATGCAAGTGAGAATGCGTTTTCAGCTGTAATATATTCAAAAAGTGGTGGACACGTTAAACTAATTACAGCAAAGGCCCGAGTAGCGCCAATTAAACAATTGTCTATACCTCGCCTGGAACTGCAAGCCGCAGTTCTCGGAACAAGGTTAGCTGATACTGTACTCAAGGAGCTAAGGATTCCGGTCACCCGCAGAGTATTTTGGACAGACTCGCAGACAGTATTAGCGTGGATTCGGTCAGATCACCGAAATTACAAACAATTTGTGGCCCACCGAATTGGTGAAATTTTGGATACTACCACAATAAAACAATGGCGATGGGTGCCCTCTCTGCAGAACCCTGCAGATGAGGCAACTAAGGAAACTAAAAGAAAGTCAATATGGTTAAGCGGACCCGAATTTTTGCATTTTCGGGAAGAAAAATGGCCAACACCGAAGGTGGTAGCTGAAACTAAAGAGGAGCAACGAGCGATAGTAGCACTGCATACTCAAGTAAAATGTCCGGACCTAATACAGGAAAACCGATATTCAGACTGGTGGAAACTCGTACTACACACATGTATTTTGAAAAAGTTCGTTGATTGGCTACGAAACAAACATGTTTTTCAAAGGGCAATTACGATGAAAGATCGTGAAATCGCAGAATCGTACTTATATCGAAAAGCTCAATGGGATATGTTCCCAAATGAAATGGCTGATCTATTGAAGCTGAACAAATTGAGCGAAAAGGGGAAGCTATCTAGTCTCAATCCAAAACTCGACTATTTAGGTGTTATGCGTTCGGATGGGCGCTTAGAGAATGCAACCATTCTACCATTGGCCGCTCGAAGACTCATAATTCCACCGCAAAAACACCACATAACACATTTGGTTACAAAATCGTTGCATAAAAAATACTTACACCACGGGGACGAAACAGTAATAGGAGCTCTTCAAACAAAATATTGGATCATCACAGTACGTTCAGTACTGAAAAAACGTTAAAACATACTGTCAGAAATGTATAATTGATAGAGCCACGCCAAAACCACCGATGATGGCTCCATTACCTGAATTCAAGGTTAAGCCATATCTATATCCATTCAGTCACACTGGAGTGGATTACTTTGGACCGTTCGAAGTACGTGTCTATCGATCAACGGAAGAAAGATGGGGAGTAATATTTACTTGCCTATCTAAGTAGCAGAGCAGTACACCTGGAAATGGCGAAAAAACTTGACACCGACAACTTTCTTATGTGTTTCAACAATTTTCAAAATCGTCGGGGAAAAGTAACACACATGTATAGCGACAACGGAACAAACTTCATAGGAGCTCGAAATGAAATCCGTGAGCTACAAGCATGGGCAAACAAAATCAACTCACACATGGAAAACGGAAAAGCCGCCGCGCTAGAACTCCAATGGACCTTCAACCCACCCGCCGCACCGCATTTCGGAGGTGCGTGGGAGCGATTGATACGATGTATCAAGCTATCACTAAGAGATATATTTAAAAATAGCAAAACACCAGAACCCGAAGTTCTCAGAGCGGGACTCATCTATGCCGAATTTATGCTGAACTGGAGGCCATTAACCCATATCCCCCTAGAAACCATTGACGACAAAGTATTGACACCCTTTCACATGTTAATTGGCAGAGCAGGGAATACCCATCCCCACTTGTGCCATCGGATGGTCTCTCTAGGGCTCAATGGATGCAAGCCGTTCATGCGGGGAAACTATTCTGGGACCGTTGGAAGAAAGAGTATCTTCCAACTCTAATTAAGCGCAACAAATGGACTGAAGAGGCAGTCCCAATCAAAGTCAACGATGTGGTAATTATTACCGACGATAAGGTACCATCAGGGAAATGGTTGAAAGGCCGAATAATTCGGACATACCCGGGCCAAGATGGCCAAGTAAGAGCAGCAGACATCCAGACAGTGAAAGGAATCTACAACAGAGCTGCCACCAAGATAGCAGTTCTAGATGTAAACCGAGGAACTCCAACAAGGATCAACACACAAACCCAGCAAACAACTTCATCCAGTCAGGAAGCCATTCATCATGTCATGGTTATTCAAGGTGAAGACGGACCAGCCGAGAAACGTAAATTGGCGGACGACAACTTTTCCAACTGGGGTAAGAGACAAAAACTAGATATAAATAAAATTAAAGAACTTCGTGATCGACTAAAAAATAGTGAACCACCTAAGATTAAACGAAAAAGGATTAGACCGTGTACCTATGCTAAACCAAATATGTTTGCAAAAATGTTGCTATATACTGTATCAATCATATTACTCTTAACTACTGTAGATACATTTGATATAAAACCAATAAACAAAGACGGTCTTATCTTTCATCATGAGGGAAATTGTATAGTAAAACGAGGTACATGGACAACTAAAATTGATACAAATATCATACCTTCTGTGGAATCCAAGAAGGAATAAAAAAAATATCGACACAGTTCAATACACAACATACAGAAATCGCCACAAAGAAGTTATTAGAAACTTCTATTCTAGTACGACAGATAATAGAAACCATTATGAACAAATATAAGGTAGTACGGAATCAACCCTTTACAAATCAAGAGAAACTGGAGCTTTTCAAAACAATCCAAACAAAAATTCCAATCGACTGTATTGTTTTCAAGGAGAGTTATGGTAGTGAATTTAAAATTTTAACAAAAGACAAGCATCTACAAATCGTTATGTCTACCACAATCATCAATAGAGAAAACTTCGAATTATTCCGAGTAATAGCCATTCCAAAACCATCTAACAGATCTATCATTGCGATTGCTAATCCATTCATAGCAATTAACCACCACGAACAATATTTTTACGTTTCATCAGATTTAATCAAATTGAACAATACTCACTTTTTAACCAGGCAACAAATTATATCTACAGATCCAGATTGTATCTCAGCAGCAATATTACACAAACATCCCAAAAACACATGTACACTTGAACAACTGCCAAAAAACTACGTACAAATTATTCCATTGTCATATAATGCAGTATTGTACTACGCACAAAATCCACAAATGTTAGTTATTCATTGCAAAGATAAAACTATTACACCTCCGCACTATGCAGCAATTGTATATCTTGATGCAGAATGTGAAATACGTACCGAAAATTACATTACCAAAGCAAACATTTTGGGAGAATTCACGTCCATTACAACTGTGGGGAAGTGTACTCACTCATCTACATAGATGTTATAGTACCGGTTTCCCCTCGATTCCGGTAGGCACTCCAATTCCATTGTCTTCCAGTTGTAACTTCAATGATTCCCTGATGCTCCCTCCTAACCCAATTATATAAAATAATAAGGGGCTAATAGAACATAATATAAAATGCTGCATATATTATAGGTGGAGGGAGTATTACGAAGGGCAGAGATTGGCACGAGTGGTAAGAGTTTCATGAAGTCCATCCAGTTATTTGGTTTCGCTGACGACATTGATATCATGGCACGTAACTTTGAGAGGATGGAGGAAGCGTACATCAGACTGAAAAGCGAAGCTAAACGGATTGGACTAGTCATCAACACGTCGAAGACGAAGTACATGATAGGAAGAGGCTCAAGAGAGGTCAATGTAAGCCACCCACCACGAGTTTCTTTCGGTGGTGACGAAATCAAGGTGGTTGACGAATTCGTGTACTTGGACTCACTGGTGACCGCCGAAAACGATACCAGCAGAGAAATTCGGAGACGCATCAATGCATCATGGCAGGAAATCGTACGAATAGAGTTCACCGCCGTACCAAACTGACTATCTACAAAACGCTCATTAGACCGGTAGTCCTCTACGGACACGAGACCTGGACGATGCTCGTGGAGGACCAACGCGCACTTGGAGTTTTCGAAAGGAAAGTGCTGCGTACCATCTATGGTGGGGTGCAGATGGCGGACGGTACGTGGAGGAGGCGAATGAACCACGAGTTGCATGAGCTGCTGGGTGAACCGTCCATCGTTCACACCGCGAAAATCGGACGACTGCGATGGGCCGGACACGTAGCCAGAAAGTCGGACAGTAATCCGGTGAAAATGGTTCTCGACAACGATCCGACGGGCACATAAAGAGGAGGTGCGCAGCGGGCAAGGTGGATCGATCAGGTGGAAGATGACTTGCGGACCCTCCGTAGGCTGCGTGGTTGGCGACGTGTAGCTATGGACCGAGCCGAATGGTGAAGACTCTTATATACCACACAGGCCACTTCGGCCTTAGTCTGAATAAATAAATAAAATAATATTAGTCAGCAAATGCAAGGCGATCTAGCGGATGGAGGACATGCGATTGCTTCGAAGCGATCACTGAAGCACCTGGGAGTGATGACAGACGATTTGCTAAATTTCAACAGCCACATTGACTACGCTTGCTTGTGAAAAGTCGGCGAAGGCACTGAACGCAATAGCAAGGATCATGGCAAACGTTGGCGGTTCAACAAGCAGCACGAGGCGTCTGCTAGCTACTGTCTCGTCATCGATACTACAGGGTACGGCAGAAAATAATCAACCCCGTGAAACAACCACTAGTTCTTGAAGCCACCGTTTGTTGGTGTGGCGCTAGTGCTGTTCTTGAAGTTTAAAGCTCCGTTCATATTGCACTGATTACATTTCGCGCGGGCATACATTGATCGCAAAATGATTTTAGATCGTGAAAATTCAAATTTCAATAACTTTAGTTATATTGATCTGTTTTCGTTATTTATCCAGCATTTTACGTGCGGTAATAGCCGGTACAATATAATATTCATCGAAATCAACCGAAATTATCAATAAAAAAGCCAATAAAATAATTTCGATTGCCGCCACTCTGAGGCCGCCACAATTTATCATGTTCTGGTAAGGTGCAATCTATCTGATGATTGTCTTGTGTCGTTTGACATCGCAGCGATCATCATAATCCTCATGAATTTATCTTTATTGACAAATAAAGGTTGCATGGAGAAAAGAAGAAATTGAAGGATTATATTTGAAAAAATTGCACGGGAAGTTTATTCGGGAAGCAATTTAATTAGAAACGGTTGGCAGTACGGGGCTGTACTTTCCTTCTACTGCATAATAAACGCAATTCTTCGATTTCAAATTTAATTTTGTGATATCATACTTGATACACAGTACACAGAATTTTGTTTTTACACGATTTTTTTTTTCGCTCGTGTTTTTGATCGTGTGACTTCAATTTACCACCAAACTCTTCGCAATTAGTCTACTTTCCGTTTTTAATCAAATTACTTTTAGACATTCCACCAAAAGAGCTTCAAATAATTTTCGTATACTTCTAGAATTTTTAAGAAGTGTTTTAAAAAATTTCCCGTGTGAATTTTTTCCCGGTGAATTTTTTTCAAATATCATCCTTCGGCTTCTTCTTCTTCTTCTTCTTCTTGCAACTTTTAATCGCCTAAAGGCTACCTTACACCTCGGGAAAATTTACCGCCGGATTTTAATCCCCGTGCCTTTTAAATGAGGCAGGGATTTTAATTTTCCGTGCCCAAATCCCGAAAACATCGCATATGTAAAAATCCATGAGGAAAAAATCCGCGGACCAAATTTCCGAGGTGTGGGGTTACTTTAACCACGAGCGTCTTCTTTTTCCACGATTTTTCGTCTTATCGGTCGGAAAAGTGACATCCGCTGCGAGCGAGTGAATTCTGAGCATTTTTCACCATATGTTCATGTCGAGGTTCATTTTTTGGAAACATTACCCGCAGTGGATGCTTTCTTCTTACTGAAAATCGCCGCATGACGTCATCGTGGTTTAGTCCATGATGATGGAAACTTGTCGTTTTGTGTCAAACCACACAAGTCTAACTTCAAACTGTCTGTACCTAAAACTGAGTTCAATTGCGGCGGCCATTAGCGCTCGTAAAATGCTGTACATGGTCAAATTAACTGTGATAAGCAAATTTGGAGAGAAATTAAATAAATGTTTTGTAACTCTGTCAATTATCATCCGATTTTGACAATTTAGGAATGGCTGAACCGTAGATTTAATATTGTTTCACTGTATGTTTACAGGGCCGGCTAAGGTCTTCTTTTTCTTCTTCTTCAATGGCTTTACATTCCAACTGGAACTTGGCCTGCTTCTACTTTCCTCAGTTATTAATTGAAAGCTTTTGTATGCCCGCCAATGCCAATGTATCTTGTGTGACAAGTACAATGGATACACTATGCCCAGGGTGTCGAGAAAGTTTCCAACCCGAAAACATCCTAGACCGGACCGAGAATCGAACTCACCATCTCCGGATTGGTAATCCTACGCCTTTGCTCGCAAGGCCACTGGAGACCCCGGGCCGGCTAAGGTCCTCCGAAAAATAAGTACAGAGAACAGACGTTCATCTTCAATCGCGTGGTTGTGTAAAAGTTTGTACTCGTCATTTTGAACTATGTCGTTATACCTCCGTTGCGCGGTGCTAGTGTGCTGATAAATATGGTTCAAATTTGCCGTGTTTTACTTTTTAGCGCTAGTGTTCATTCCAAATTGCCCCTAGGTGGTAGCATCACACTGTTTATGTTGTGTATTCCAACACCATCGCTTAGTGAGATTGAGCTTTCATGTCGGGCAGCCTGTGTTCGCGGCGCTGAGGCGCGATTTAAATCTTTACACACGATTTCCATGAAATTTTGTTCGAGCATCCACGTCTGTTCTCTGTAAAATAAGTTTATCAGAATCCGAATGAAAACACACATTAAGGTCCGACTCATTAACCGAATTAAAATTGAAAGTGCCAGTTCAAAGATTTAATAAATACCCAGTCTTAAAAAAGGCTGGAGCTTCCTCCAAAACCATTAAAACATAAATCTATCAAAAGTAATCTTGCTCTGCAAGCAGGGTTATTCGATAATTATTGAACTCATCTCACTATCTCGCCCATATTAGCGTCGAAACTAAGATAAATTAATCTACTTAGGGTCTGTCTCAATTGGATAATTAAACTGAAATTAAACTTAAAAGTGACATTTCAATAATTATCGAATAACCCTGCTCGCAGCGCAAGATTACTTTGAAAGATATCGAATCATTTTCTATCGATGTCCTATTGGAATTGCTGGGTAGGCTGATACATGCTTTTAAGGGGGTGATTTTTAATTTTCTAACTGTCACTTTTAAGTTTAATTCTCCAAATGAGACATACCCTTAGTCATTGTACGTGTCATCGACAGGTGTTTTATGAAACACTAGTGCTGTCCAATGAGCAGCTCGAAGTAGCTCGAAGTTGTTCCCGCCCTGCTCGTTCTTTTTTGTCAACAAATGGGCATGAGCAGGAAAGGGAGAAACTTCGAGCTACTTCAAGCTCTCATTGGACAGCACTACTATTGGAACCTTTTTCCTTTACATTTGATCTGATCCAACTGGAAGTGGATGTCGCATTGTGGATAAAATTTTGCTTTACTCTGAACCATTTATGTGTGTTGTTAGAATAATAATTTTTGGAAGCATAATGGACTTAGCGTAAACATCTGGAAATTAAAAATAATAACCAACATGCACCGGAAAAAGTTCTTTTGGATGACAAGAAACCTAACTATACTGCCCATGTCGCAAATGTGCCGATTATGAGTTAATCTTAAGAATCCTAAGTAACCTAAGAATTAAATCAGTTTAGTAGTGATTCAAATTGGTGCATTTAATTTTAATATGAATCTAAGACGTGCATCTCCCAGCAGCTGCCCTAGATTTGTTTAAGTTCAGATTCAAAAGCTCAAAACTGTTGCACAGCGTTGTTCTATTTTCTGCAAATTGAATCACGAGATTCAAATATTTCTTTTATGTTTTGACGATTGAACGCGTTATGTTAACTACGGAATTCGGATCAATGCACTTTACCCGGCGTTTCTGAGCAGCAAGATAATTTTCATTTATTTAAACAAAATTAAAACATTATTTTGCGTCAGATTCCAACGAGAATAGTGTTCTAAAATTAGAAGGAAAAATGAATCACTGCTGATCAATCAGTTAATTGGTTTGCAGTCTTATTTTTTCCACTTGCAAAAATTTGGTTTTCAAACAGAAAGATGCATTAGGAATTAAAAGCCCACTCTTTATAACAATACCAAATATTTGTCAAATTATTTCAGATATCTATCAAACTGTTTAGATATCGATATGGGTATCAGGCAGACTTGACAAATTTGTTATTATAATTAATTTGATATCAGCTATAGAGATAATAGCAATAAAGTTTTGAAACATATTTTAGATGGTGCGCTTTTTCTTATAACAACAGCTTAAAATCGAGCCTAAAATAAAAAAAAAAAACTGTTTATTTTGTTTTTTATTCGAATTAAATCTGCCCTCGAGCGATATTGTCGCATGCGTCACTGTGTCCATCGCTTGACAGCTAGCACCAAGTTTTCGGCTTCAATCACATTGTATGCAGATGACAGCCGTTTCAGGGGGCTGAAAATAATGCGGAAATGTTTATACTTGAAACTTGAATATTGAGTAACTAATTTATGTTGAAAGTATATTTGTTTTGTATGGGGCCCTCCTTAGCCGTGCGGTAAAATGCGCGGATACAAAGCAAGACCATGCTGAGGGTGGCTGGGTTCGATTCCCGGTGCCGGTCTAGGCAATTTTCGGATTGGAAATTGTCTCGACTTCCCTGGACATACAAGAATCATCGTGTTAGCCTCATGATATACGAATGCAGAAATGGTTACTTGGCTTAGAAACCTCGCAGTTAATAACTGTGGAAGTGCTTAATGAACACTAAGCTGCGAGGCGGCTCTGTCCCAGTGTGGGGATGTAATGCCAATAAGAAGAAGAAGAAGAAGATATTTGTTTATGTTTATTTTCAAATGTTGCAGCTAGAGATTGTAATTGTTTTATTTCAAATGATGAATTGTGTTAATTGCAAGCAGCTGGGTCATACAGCCCAGTATTGTTGCAATAAACCTCGCTGTGCAACGTGCGGATAGAAGCATGTGGAGGGCGTGTGCAAGACGGCTCCGAAATGTGTTTATTGCAACGAAGCCTCTCCATATGCCCTCGAAGCCTGTCCGACGTACATACAGCGGCGAATTCACCAGCAACAGTCTCTTCAGCAGCGTTCTCGACGAAGCTACGCCGAGAAGCTGAAGAAAGCCGCTTCACCGGTTGTTTCTTACACCATCTACTCGTCTCTTCCTTTGGACGATCAAGAAAGCTCTGACTCGGAAGATGGAAATGGGGTTCCCTTTGTTTTCAAAAGCTCAACAAGGAAAAGAGTAAAACAGAGCCAGCGACCCTCGAAAAAGCCTAGAAAACAAACTCAAAGTGTTCTTCAATCCCCCATGGTCAATTCGCAAGCGGCTGGAAACACTCAGAAACGTTCCATTTTTGTGGTTTTACATCGGGATGAACGAGAGTTTCCTCCGCTTCCGGGAATATCTAAAAACCCAGACATCCCAAGTTTTTCGAATTTTCAGCCAGAAAGAGAGCATAGAGAACGAACGGAACAACCTTCTGACACTCGGCGTCGTCCGTAAACAAAGATTGTGGAAGCTCGTCGCGGTGGATACTCGACTTCGCAAAGAAAGTTTGTCCGGATTCGGTGCCGGTGAAGCAAGAGTCACGTGATGCTTTTGCTGACAGGGATGATATAGATCGGCCCTTTTCGATGATTGAATTCTCGCTTGCTCTCCTTTCATGTAACAATTCCGCTCCAGGGATGGATAGAATAAGGTTCAATTTGCTTAAAAACCTCCCAGACGTCGCGAAGAGGCGCCTATTGAGCTTGTTCAACCAGTTACTGGAGTCCTGTCCTGGAGTCCTGGAGCTGTCCTGTCGTCGGAAGCTGTTAGAGAAGATGATTCTCTTCCGGCTAGACAAATGGATTGAATCGAATGGTTTGTTGTCAGATACACAATTTGGTTTCCGCAGGGAAACGAGGACGAACGACTGTCTTGCGTTGGTTTCTTCAGAAATGCATTTAACTTTCGCTAAAAAAGAGCAAATGGGTTCAGTATTTTTGGACATTAAGAGGGCATTTGATTCAGTTAGTGTCGATGTCTTATCTGACACCATCAAAACGGTCATTCACAATCATCTTGTTTGGGTCCCTTCTCATTGCTCGATCTCGGGAAATGAGGAAACGGACTCTTTGGCTAAGGTGGGCGCTGTGGAAGGTGATATTTACGATCGGCAAATCACCTTCGATGAGTTTTTCTCATTAGTTTGTCAGATATAGGTCGTTATTGATATAGGAACAGCTACCCTATATCACTGATTGAACAATGGAATTATTTTTATTGATACGGCATAAGGCAGGGCGAATATTTTTCTGAATTTTGTGTACCCCTTGGATATATCAATTTGAAAGAAATACAGCAAAATTATTATTATTCAATCAGACTAAGGCCGAAGTGGCCTGTGCGGTATATAAGAGTCTTCTCCATTCGGCTCGGTCCATGGCTACACGTCGCCAACCACGCAGTCTACGGAGGGTCCGCAAGTCATCTTCCACCTGATCGACCCACCTTGCCCGCTGCGCACCTCGCCTTCTTGTACCCGTCGGATCGTTGTCGAGAACCATTTTCACCGGGTTATTGTCCGACATTCTGGCTACATGCCTGGCCCACCGCAGTCGTCCGATTTTCGCGGTGTGAACGATGGATGGTTCTCCAGCAAAAATAGTATTGGTAATTCAACGGCATGTGGTCGATGCTTAGCTAAATCGCACCAAGCGGCTTTTTGACTGACTTGTGGTATTTCGTTCGCAAAAATAAAACGGACATCATTCCATATCAATTTTTACGTGCATTTGTTGTAAGATATCCACAGTTAGGGCCCTCCTTAGCCGTGCGGTAAGATGCGCGGCTACAAAGCAAGACCATGCTGAAGGTGGCTGGGTTCGATTCCCGGTGCCGGTCTAGGCAATTTTCGGATTGGAAATTGTCTCGACTTCCCTGGGCATAAAAAAGTATCATCGTGCTAGCCTCATGATATACAAATGCAAAAATGGTAACCTGGCTTAGAAACCTCGCAGTTAATAACTGTTGAAGTGCTTAATGAACACTAAGCTGCGAGGCGGCTCTGTCCCCCAGTGTGGGGATGTAATGCCAAGAAGAAGAAGAAGATCCACAGTTATGAGGTTGAGGGACTTGGATGTCCGACGACGATTTGAGATCAATTAAATCTGCTAAAATAAAATTCGAGTAAAAGTTATTTTTTATTGGCGCTCAGTGCGTGTATGGCTATTTTTTATGAACATGGTTGGCACATGAGAATAAATATCAAATCTAAAAAATTTTTATCGAAATTGATTTAAATGATGCTAAAAGTAGCCTCACACCTCGGAAATCTTGTCCATTGCCCATGTGCTCCCAAAAAACGGGACTCATGCAATATCGTCGCGAAAGATAAAAAAAAACCTGGGCACTAGTCTGGTTTGCAACTCGGACTCTTGGAGATTTCCGCCTGATTGTATTTTAAATCGGGTCGAATTTCTTATTTTTCATAACGGAGTCCTAAAGAAAACTCGTCCATACACATGGGAGCGAAATTTGAGACAAGCTCCTAATGTGTAAACAACCCTTAAAGTACGTGCGGACAATAAACCTAGCCTTTAATCCGACCAAATTTTCCCTCGGTTTGAAACTGCCTTAAGCTCGATTTTGTTCAGTTGATTTATAAATTAATTTTTCATGACGTCGTCTTTTTATAGTGAATGATTTCGAAATACTCAAATTATTCAGAAAGACTTTGAATGATTTTTAATTGTTCAAAAAGAATCAAATGGTTGAAAAAATCTGGTAAAGCACTACTGCGCAAGAATCAAAAAGAATATGTAATCGAAAATTAGCTTAATCTGAACATTAGTGACCTGATTTTCAGGAAATACTTGCCTACCAAGTTACTAATTCCGTTCAATTGGCCACATTTTAATGCTTCCGAAATAAGCAGAAAAAATAATTGAAATGAAACTTTATGAAAAAATCTCCCGTAGAAGTCATTAACTGTGAAAAACCTTAAAAGAAGTCGATCAATGGAAAATACAAAACGACATAGGTATAATTCTTATAAAAACAACACTAATAACATAACATGTCACACTTTTTTGTTATGGGTTTCGGCCAGCCGAGGACTGTAAATCTCTCTAATAAAGACACACAAAAAACACTTTCTATGTAGGTATTTGATCTTAGATTCCGGCCTTAAAGAATCAATGAAAAAACGGGACAAATTGAGGATTTTTTAGATTACGACGGGACAGCACAAAAAGGTCTAAAAAACGGGACTGTTCCGTTAAATGCGGTACGTATGGTCAGCCTATATATAAACGCTATGCGGAAGCAGTATAAAGCGGTATAAAGGTATAAACAATGAAAACTTCGCTTATTTTGATTCATTCAAAGTTAATTTCCTATGTTTCGGGTATTAAGCTACCCGGAGGAGAAATTTCGATTTATGCATATGCACAACATGTGATAGATTTAGCTCGGAAAAGGGATCTATCCCAATTAATTGCTGTTCTGACTTTTCTAACTTTTCGCGATATATTTTATGATGATCGAGAAAGGCATCATCACCACTAGGTGGATTAATCTAGGTTTTTCTATTCATGTCATTTTTAAATATTTTAGTTTACTTCATTATTTTTATCATGAAATAAGAAGTACGTTCCACTTTATCCATCAATGTAACCAACAAATGCAAATGCATTTTTCAGACTCACTTTATTCCCCACACTGTAATCTTAGTCTACCCATCCCCTTGTCTGTCGTACCCCATAACGAATGTCTTCCTCATGTTGTCCATTTCAATGTTTGTCGTTAACCCCTTTCGTATGTATTCCTCTCATTGTTGTTTCCCAAGAAAATGTTTGTCTCGTTACAGATGTGAAACATCGCCAAGAATGTTAACTATGTGAACATCAGCATCGTAATAACTTAAGCAGTCTAAATTCCCTTCCTTTTCTGCTGTAATACTTTATTCCCTAACCTCGACCAAACGCTAGTCTTTCGGTCCTCCAAAACTAATTGTTTAAATGGATTTCGGCTCCGTAACGCTTCACGGCAATTGAGCTTCCAAAATAAACGAAAGATTTAAAAAAAACTGATCATTATAGGAGCTTGTGACTGCTAGAAGGGATATTTTGACGTTGGCTTTCTCAGTCTAATTTAATTAGGACGGCTAGTTTGGCATATAGCCCGACGTTTCGGTCCCGTTTCAAGTGACAAGCTGTCGGCCGGCTCGCGTTTGGCTATGCCAAACTAGCCGTCTTAATTGAATTAGACTGAGAAACCCAACGTCAAAATATTAATAACTGATGAAATGCAAATAGAATACTGAATTGAAAAGGAGGCCAAGTTCAGTTGGAATGAGGAGCTATAGAACGAGAAGAAGAACACGTCCGTACCCAAGATATGAGATAAAAAAAAGTGGAACAAGGCTTGACTCCGGATGTTATCATTAACCACTGCATGCATTCGATTCCTGGTAAGATTCTGCGTTAGAGGTATACAAATTTTCGTTGAAATTTTTTAATTACGCTCCTTTTTGCTGAAATTTTTTCACGGTGGTTGGTTGATTGCCAAAACGGTTTAGTTTTTTATATCTGACCGTCCGAACAAAGATTGAGGTTTTACAATACTCAAAGCACGATACACTTGCCTGATGAATATGCCTACCGATTTACTCTAAGTCACCCTTTCAATCACTGTTTGTTTACAAAAAAAAATGACGCGTATGGTTTTGTAAAAAATGTTTTTTTAAACAAGTAAGCACAGAGTATAATTAGGTTGTATAGCAAAGAAAAATATGAAGTTTTTGCAGTTCAGCACAAAGAGAGCATGCTTTTCCGATTTATACATATTTTTATTTTGTTTAAAATCTTTTATTTACCTTTTATTTACAAAAATGAGTCATTTCAATCGATAGAATGGCACTAGCATTCATAGAATGACAGTTGGCCCATGCAGCACAAGAACGAATTTTTAGTCCCATGTAAATTTAAAATGCAAATTAAAAATAGTTCCAGGACTCCAAAAATTCTGAAAAATTTGGTTTAGGCTTAATTTTTTATGCAGATTCAGAATATGTAAACAAATCTATACCCCTAAACAACCCAATTATGCAGACATCAGGGCAAATTTAAAAAATCGTCCGCCTTGCGGCTACTGTGCAACGGCAACGCGTAGCAGGCCATGGAAGCACCTTTTCTCTTCTCGCTCAAGATCATCGTTTCACGCTTGAGGAGGCATCTCCGCATATGGCATGGATGGGCTCGGTTCCACCGGACGTCTTCGGTTAAAGGTGATGCGACAGACCGTGCCGTGTCTGTTTGCGCACTCCAGGAGGAAGCCGCCTTGAGCAGATGATTGTGCTTCGGTCAATTTGCGCGCCACCAAACCGACGGTTGTAAATTAGGAACCCGGTGCCTTATTGTCCCAATAATGTCTGCGGTCCCAATAATGTAGCTCACGACGGTAATTTTACGACCCTATGTTTCGCTTCCTAACGACTTTTCCTCATTTTCGTCATTTCTCCTAATGTGGGTAGGCGAGCAAGCCGGCGCGTGAACTCTACTCTCCGCACCACCGTCGCCGTAGTCTACCTCGATTCCAATTCTTCCACTCGGAAATGGAAAATTAATTCGGTTTTGTTTTTCTCGTCACACTGTGCGCACCACACTCGGATGTCAAAAGTCACCACACAGAACCCGAGCTGCAGACTTCAGACTCGTCTCTGTCGCCATCCGATTGGAGGCCATCAACGCGCGATCGATGATGGACACTGGGGCGAGCAACACACATCCTTAATGCATATTCAATTCGCTCCACAGTAGCCGTCGATTTCGAATCACCTCTGCGATCCCATGATCCATGATCGCTCCTCGCAGCACAGTCGATGAGACTCGTGCATAAATATATATCAATCGAGCACGGCGGGGATCACGAACGGTGACAATTCCGGACTTGTCGGTGAGAATCGATGCCGAGGGATTGGTTTTAAATTCAAATTGAGTTCAAGTGGCGTGCGATTGCTTGGATCACAAATGCAAAGCGGGGAAGAGTTTGATCGAAGACGGCCGTTGGAGTGTACAGCATGGTCGATCAAATTGAGTGTAGTTGGACAGTAGAATTCTACGCTTCTCGACCAAGTACAAAAGTATTCAAACGCGTCTTGACGAACAAATTCTTTCATTAGTTAAAAAAAACATAAACATGGTAATAAAATAAATTGTTAAGTATGCAATTGCCATAAAGTGTACGGATCAGCATCGCCAAAACTTCGCCGAAAATTACAATAATTTGAAAACGTATAGTTTTGCAACGAGAACTACAGCTTTCTTTGTAGATTGTTCCAATAATAAGCTCAAGAACCATATGAGTCATCACGGCCACTTCTCATTCCACTCGTTATCAGCAAGTTTCTCACGGGAACATTTCCTTCCAGCTTGCTCCGATTCTCGTCTAGTTCAAGAAACGCACCTCTCCAGAACTATCGCTCGCTCTTCGGGTGGCGTAGCCACTTGCGGATGTCCCCATTCAAATGCTGCAAAGAGAATTCAAACACAATTGGTCTTATCGGTGATGTCAGCGTTGCAGAAGAGTTGTTCCTAAAGAGGCCATCGAACTGCTCCCCGTTCCATCCGAATCAGTCGGCGAAGTCGACGCGGATCCCACGCTGGTTGATGGGAGCAGCATTGGAGAAATGATTTCTTCGGCCTGTCAGGAACACCCAGTTTCTGAGCGCGGTTTGATAAGACTCCACCGGTTTTTATTTTATTACGCCCAGGGAAGAAGGTGACTTATGGCTTAATTAGCCTCGTTCCATCAAGAGGCCTCCGCCAGCACCACCGGCGGGGACCGGTTACACGGTGCGATAACATTTGTCTTGTCATGTGTGTCTTTTCGCTTTTATAGTGGGTGCCTCTGCGCTTAATGAATCGTGTTGGGTGATAAAGAGCAAGCGTTTTTGTTGTTATTAAGGCCTTTGGATAAATGTTTGCTGGCGGCAAACATGGGCGATGGGAAGGTGTCGTCTTCAGTGATTGTGGGAATTTTCGCTTCAATCGTAGACGGCGTGGCTCCGGCTTGATCGAGCGGGTTGCTATGATTTTAAGATCAAAGAAACCTATCAATTATTTACATATCGAATGGATTTATTACAAACTGGAAAACAAAACTCACAATAGTTGACTAATCGAAACATAAAGCGTTGAAAGGACGTCATTTTGAATTACAATTTAGCTTTTGTATTCAGAATACTTATTTTGCTCTTAGATATTGTTCTATCAACCAACCTATCAGATAATTTGTGAACAACAAATCTCGTTATGGTATTGTGAAGATTATTTAAAATTTACCTATTTTCAATTAACTTCGCAAAATTTACTGCGCCTGCTACGATTTGGCAAACACTTAATCGGTCGTCGGCAGTGTATCCCTTCACCGAAAACAACGCTTTTTTCTCCCCCGTGTAAACACCGCTCCATCAAATCCTCCTTCCGACCATTACAATCTTCCGCGAAATGTACTTCCTGCATCTAACCCTCTTAGTCATTCACCGCCGCATATCGATCTCCGCTGGGCATGTGCTATTACAATGCGTTTAACTTCGGATGTCGAAGATAAAAGTGAACGCACCTTGGGCGTTTGTTTACATCGCCATTGGCATGCGTGTTCGAACGATAGCCATCGGAGCTTTTTTTTCTGGATCGTTATTTTCCAGTAAACAATTCACCGGTTCAATGTCCGTCTATCCGTGTCGGTCTTCGCACATTTGATTTTTGTTTTCCGAACCCCTTCACGGGGGGCACTTTTCGCCGGATTGAGCCTGAAAAGGAGAGTGGATGTAATGCAATGCAATTCGAGCTGCATCATCATCACCCACATAGGTATTCGTAGCCACTTATGTTGCGAGTCTTACACATATTCGCGGCGGAACATACGTGATTGACAGTGAGACGACTGTTGAGCAAAGGTGCTTCGAAGCATGCAATATTTCGCATAAACGTTTCGCCCAGTTGTGTGGGTGTGTTGGATCATGTATGTATGTATAGGAATATCGGTTGATATGGTAACATATGAAATTCGAATTGCAACGGCCCCCGCTCTTGTCCAACCAGATCACTTTCACTCGGATAGGTTGTTGGCGATTAACCGGCTGATGGCCATCCGATGATGTTCGAGGAGCATACAAGCTCATAATGCTTATGATTACCATTATATGGTAAAGAGTGTAGTACATATCTTAAGTAACTGGTACTTAACAGTTGCGTAAATCAGTACGAGAGCTATGAACCGATTGAAAACCAGAAAACGCATAATACGTATGCTAATCTGATTGAATTGCATAGCTTTGGGTAGTTACGTAATTCTTGGATGTTTGAATGCATTCGGTAGAATAATGTTGGATTTGAAGTAAACTGCCAATAAAGACCGTATCGTTAATTATGAGTATTTTGTAAAGTTAATTTTGTTATAATTCAAAAACTGCAATTGGTAGAGAGGACTAAATACGATAAATCCTTGAAATACCACAACTATTGCCCTAGCTTAAAAAATGGATTAAGCTAGTGCTCGGTTTGGTAGATATTACACCGTAAAACACTACGTAAAAGTGAACTACCAGGTTTACGGGATCCTGTAGGCCATTCTATGGTGGTACGTGTTTAATGTGAGTTCGGTGAAGGGGGCTTCCAACCCTCCCCCTTAAAGCCCAATGACCAGACCCCTTCCGTTAAAATCCACTGATTCCAACAGGCAAACTTTACTTGATCCCTGTTCATCATCACGCTGCGCCCAGATCAAGTGAACCTGCTCGTATGTCCAACAAAGTGGGCCATGAAGGAATTAATGATCATCGCAATCTGTTGGTTTACTACCAAAACGTGAGAGGCTTGCGTACGAAAATTGCTAATCTTCGCTTGCTTCTAACTAGTAGTGATTACGATGTGCTCGTCTTTACGGAAACTTGGCTCCGTGAAGATATTAAAAGTGACAAAATATCCGATAAGTATGCTTTTTTCCGCTGTGACCGTAACCCAAAAAGTAGCCAGCTTTCTCGGGGAGGAGGCGTGTTAGTTGCTGTAAAACGACAATTTCACTGTGAGGAAATTCCACTTTCCGACTGTGATCGAATAGAGCAAATAGTAGTTCGTGTGAAATTGCAGCTCTGCTCGCTTTATATCAGTGATCCCCAAAGTGCGGCCCCGCGGGCCGCATGCGGCCTTCCAAGCCTTTTCCTTCGGCCCGCGAAGGATTTCAGAGAATACACTACATGTGGCCCATTATTAGACGTTATATGACCAAAGAAGCTTTCCACTGCGCATTTTTTTTTTTCGTAGCATTCGGGTATTCTGTCAAGATTGCACCACTGTTGATAAATGAAGCATGAATCGTGTTATTATCATGATTTATTAAATTGATCACTACATCAATATTATGTAGGCCAAGCCCGACAGCAAATATGCTTCATTATTATTGTCCCGGGCTATAAAAATAGCAAATGTGTGGTTTTTCTTCGCTTAGTGTTGAACTTCATGTAAAATTATTGTTGCCTTACACTGCTCCGTAAGAAGAATGCTTTTACTCATAAAAATAAGTTATGGTTCGGCAAAATTCAACTGGAAAATTGCTGGATTATTATCTCCAGAAAACACGCTGACCATCACTTGACACACCAACGTACTTTAAGCTACGGAAAATATAGAACTTTTTTTTTAATTTTTTTTTCCAATCTCCGATCTTGTTGAAAAAAAGGTTTCACGAATTGAACAAGCAATTTGCACGAGAGCAAGGCGCGGAATGCAGATTTATTCGATTTTTATTCAACACTGCTGGCATCACTTGTCATAAGATGAGTTAATACAATCCCATTGAATTCCACCACTTAATTGTGGCCATTCCACATTCCACTAAAAAGCTCAAAATAATTTTCTTATCAAAACTGCTGGCATGATTATCTGGCTGCAAAAACTCTTTTAAAACATGTTGTCGTTATTGGCAGAGTAGTAGTAGTAAAATTCTTCTTTATTTAAAACATTTTTTGTTCTACAATCATTTTTAACATGTACAGTGATCGGCCGGCTTGGCCCTCCAACTTCAATTTCAATTATTGTTATTATTATTATTATTATGATTTTACTTAATTTTTAAAATATAATGTATCATGACGGCCTTCAGGAGGCGCTAGTGTTTTTTAAAATTTGATATGCTATGTACACTAATATTTACAATATGAATTTGATAACCTAGATTGGAACTAGCGCCCTAAGCGCTTGTTGGTCCGAGTGCAAGCAACGGACCCTAAACTTTTCTTTACACTCACCAAAGCGTTCATGTAAGGTTTTTATTCCGGCCAGACGGTGGACCTCGGATATTCTTGTCCTGGGAGGGGTGTTGAGGATCATCTGTGTCATCTGCGAACAGAGACAGAATGCCGCCTTCTGGGGGTTCTGGCATGTCGGAGGTGAACAGATTGAAAAGCAGGGGCCCGAGGATACTGCCCTGGGGGACGCCTGCGACGATGTTGTGCGCATTGGAACTCGCTCCGCTGATTGAGACCCGGAATGTCCTTGCCGACAGGTAATTGTTGATGATTTTCACCAGGTAGCTGGAAAGATTGTAGCGTTGTAGTTTGTACACCAGGCCATCATGCCATACATTGTCAAATGCCTTCTCGACATCGAGTAAGGCCATGGCGGATGTTTTTGAGACAAACTTGTTCCGTCTGAGGACGTTGGTAACTCGGGTCAGTTGGTGTACGGTTGATCGACCGCGTCGGAAACCAAACTGTTCCTCGAGCAAGATGTTGAGTTTTTCGGCAGACTCAATTAACCGATGATGAATAGCTTTTTCGAATAGCTTGGATAACCCTGAGAGATGGCTGATGGGTCGAAAACTTTTGGGGGAGGAAGGATCCTTCCCAGGCTTCCGGGTGGGGATGACTTTCGCTGACTTCCAGGACGATGGGAAGTAGCTGAGCCAGAGACACTGAATAAAGATCAGCGAGAGGTGCTCAAAGAACGGAGCACTCATGTGTTTGAGCTCGTGATTCAGGATGCTGTCGAAGCCTGGGGCCTTCATGTTCTTCGACGATTTGATATAGGCCGTCAATTCGTCAGCTGAAATCTCCAACTCCTCCGAGAAGTCGTTGGGAATCAAATGGATGTTGTAAGCATGCTCGTTGACGGCTGCTTCGTGTGGACTAACGATGTTCTGCCCAAGATTGTGTGAGCTGACGAAGTGACGACCTATTTCAGCGACCTTCTCTGCAGGAGTTATCAAGCGATCCTTAGAGCTATTATTGTCAAGTGGGATCAAAGGTGGAATGGGCCGAGGCTTGGATTTTTGTATTTTGGTCATTTTCCAGAACGGCTTAGCATAATCTGGAAGAATGCGGATCTTTTTCGAGAAATCGTTATTTTGAGGTCCACCATTCTGGATAATTTTGTTATTCGATTGCAGCGTGCCTTAAGCTCAGGCAGTCCAGTACGCTGGAACTGCCTGCGAGTGACATTCCGCAATCGAATCAAACCTTTGGTGAGTGTATCGATGTTTAAGGAGTTGCTTACCTGCCGAGCCGTCGGGACATGCTGCTCTCTGGCCACCGAGATTGCCTCTTCGATGGCGCACAGCTGGCGGTCGATACTTTCCGGCGTCTCCGGTCGCACCTCGTAATCGACGGTGTTATCGACGCACTGCTGGAACACAGCCTTTGTCGCTGGGACCGCTTCTGGACGCCTTGGTCCGCTTTCCATGAAATCCAGAATGAAAATGACGCGCGCACCCGAAACACGAGGATTTTTATACACAGGGAAAACGAAGCAGTGGATCAAAAGGCCCGTACCTTACTTCAATCTGATGTCCGTGTTGGGGATTTATGAGCGGGATTGAATTTCTGAATTTTTCACCCGGTTCGGAAAGAAATAACATTTTCAATAGTTTGCCGTTGATAATGAATAGTTTTAATACAATTATCAAATTGGTGGAAAGTTTCCGAATCTATTAATAAGGAAATCTCGAAAATCCATCGAAAGATAAAGTCGCGATTACCGTTTGAAATCTTACATGATTTCGTGACGGTCCCCAATTTGGAAAATTTTCAGTTTGCACCCTATATCAGAGCCATCCCCTTGGACGTAGTTTACGTCAAAAATTAGGCATTCAATGATAATCAATAGAATCAATAGAATTGGCAAATTGCTGAAGGGTTTCGAATCGATTGATAAGCAAATGTCGAAAATCCATCGAAAGATAAAGACTCTATTAGCGTTTGAAATCTATCTCAATTTTTGTGACGGTCCCCAATTTGGAAATTTCCGTTTTACACCCTGTATCTGAGTCTTCCGCTTAGACGTAGTTTACGTCAAAAAATCTGTAGCAAACATCAATACTGACGCCATACAATTTTCTTCAGTCATAATGCGAATCAATTGTTTGCATGGTCTCTTTCCGATACTTGCTTAGGATTCAACTACCGACGTTAGCGTTGCGCTTTGAATAAAGTTCATCTGGGAACCGGTTTCTTTTTCAATCATCAACAGGAAAAATACAAAGTTAGCGTCTCGCGGGAAAATTTCATGTTGTGCCGACAAAATCCAAATCGTTGCAAACGTCACATTAGTGAATAAATTGCTGTAGCAATATTTTGCTGACAGCCTATGCTCGGACCGGCACTAATGCTATGATTCCGCTACCGATGCCAAACAATTATGCTTTGTGCTATGCAGTGTTGTGCTGAATCATTATCAGACGATAATGATTTCGATTTTCATGTGAAAACAGTAGGCGAGTTGTCACCGGCGACAACTTATCAAATTTTGTACTCAAACGATAATAAACACAAAATTTTCATTCAAACATTAATCTTTGCTAATATCAGCTAATTGTCAACAGACCCGTTGTATCTTCTGTTGTATGAAGAAAGCTCGTTCAATATCAACATTCTCAATCACTAAAATCATATAACTCCTAATTACGCTAGAAAATTTCACCGAAGAATTTTCCAGTTCCTAGTGGTTGCACTTTAGAAAAATTATTTCAGCTTAACCTTCCTCCCAAATATAATGATGGTCCTGAAAAGAACCGATTAATTTCCACTTATGTGCCTTATTAACAGCAGCCATCCGATGATTCGGCTCATCGAACGCCGTCGATTGCCAGATCCGCCGAAGATGGGACACGGATGTAAATGATGTGCTGCTGCTGCCACGACCGCCACCACCACCGAGCGTTAAAAAATAATCCGCACCATCACCACCGCTGAGACAGCCGTTGGCACTGGGACCGCTTCTGGATGCCCTGGTCCGCTTTCCGTGACATCCAGAATGAAAATGACGCGCGCACGCGAAACACGGGGCTTTTATACACAGGGAAAAGAAGCAGTGGATCAAAAGGCCCGTACGTTACTGCAATCTGATGTCCATGTTGGGGATTTATGAACGGGATTGAATTTTTAACCCGGTTTGGAAAGAAATAACATTTTCAATAGTTTAACGTTGATAATCAATACTATCAATAGAATTGGCAAATTGCTGGAGAGTTTCCGAATCGATTGATAAGCAAATGTCGAAAATCCATCGAAAGATAAAGACGCTATTACCGTTTGAAATCTTACATGATTTCGTGACGGTCCCCAATTTGGAAATTTTCATTTTGCACCCTGTATCCGAGGCTTCCCCTTAGATGTAGTTAACGTCAAAATGAGGAGCGCGAAGTGAGACGTCTCACCACTCACTTCACGCTTCTCACTTTTAACAGCGAGAACTGATAAATGAGGAAAGAGAAGTAAGACGTCTCGGCCAAACGACCCTTTCGGTCAAATGACCCGTTCGGCCAAATGGCTTTCGGCCAGATGGGTTTCTACCTAATAGTTTGTTCGGTCTAGTGGCATTCGGCCATATAGTTTTCGGCCGCATGGGTTTCGGCCAAACGACCCTTCTCCCTCAAATTCCGTGACAGATCTGTGGCAAGCATTGCGAGGTCCGGCGCACCACCATTTCCGTCAGCGATCGTTTTCGACCCCGCAGTCCAGCTTCGAGACATTTTCCCGGCGGTACACGTGGCCGCACGTAGAGAGAAAAGAGACAAAAACACTTTCACTCCAACATTTCTCATAAATAAAATGCCGTAGAAGTGTGAAATATTGCGGCATGCAATGTAAATTTTTCAAGAAAACAAAAATCATGGGAAAAGTACACGCTCGAACATTTTAAGCGTGAAAATGTTCCGAAAACTGCCATAGGATTATTTGGTCAACTCAGCTCCATTGTATACAAAAGTGATTGTGAGGCCAAAGCAACAAATCAACTCATAAGCAGGATCAGAAGCAGCATTCCGAACATCGATGTGGTAGGACCGTACAGCGGTCATGTTATACCAGCAAGACTAAGCTGTCAATATTCATTAGTCTAAGTTTGAAGACTAAGGACAACTCTTTGTATAACATACTTACTTGATACACAGAAAAAAATAATGAAAAGTAATCGAATGATAAATAATAAAGACGTGGAAAATTACACTATTCTGAGCGTACATGGATCTTTTCTAACAAGTTCGCCCTAAATGTATGCAATTTACATGACACTTATTCGTATAAAAAGTGACATAATGCAATACAAATTGCATACATTCAGGTGATAATATCGTTTAAATTTACGCGCTTTTTGGCATTCCCTTTATGTGCATTACTTTCGTGTAAATTTCAACAACTTTTTCTCTCTGTGTACTTGATGGGCTACAGCCAGGGTTTGAATCCAAAGGAGAATAAAAAAATCTCTCACTTATCATGTCTGTATACACTCTCGATAGGTAGCATACCGTGAGAGACGTTTTTCGGTAGCTGTTACGATAATGAACTGATTCGGGGGCTACAACCCATGATAAATTTCTTTTAATAAGCCCAATTACGGGGGGCACCGGTTCTGATGATCCAGTTCAACTTGTTTTACACAGGTGTGCGAAAAAAAATATGGTCCCCAACATGAAACGAGCGAATACAAAGCGTTTTATCAAGCCCCATCGGTGGGGGCCGCCTATCCGAATCAGATTTTTTCCAACTTGTATACAAGTGCGATAGTTTTGTTTTCATGGCTTGTTATGATTCGAAGAGGTTTTTGCCTTTCTTTTATCGTTGTTCGTTATCTATTGAGAGCGATTTCTGCAAACCCTGGCTACAGCTCTTCGATGAACCTACACCGAATGGAGTATCCTTCTCCATTGGACTCCATCCTGGGCCAATCGCTTCCAGTCGCCCTGAACATTGAGCGCCCTCAGGTCCACTTCAACTGCAAAAAGCCATCGTGTACGTGGCCTTCACGAAGCCTGCGGCCTCTTCCGGATTCTCTACTAAATATTATCTTTGCCTGAGGTTCTTCCGGCATACGAACAACGTGTCCATCCCACCGTAGTCTGCCGTGTTATATAAACTTAATAATATCCAGTCCTTTATACACCTGGTACAATTCGAAATTCATGCGACGCCGCCAGATACCGTTCTCCTGTTTACCGCCGAGTATTGTCCGCAGCACCTTTCACTCAAACACTCCGAGAGCTCTCCGATCAGCCTCCTTTAACGTCCATGTCTCATGGCCGTATAAAGCCACCGGAAGAATCAGAGTAGTATACAGCGCGAGTTTTGTTTTCATTTGCAGACTACGGGACTTAAGCTGGTTACGAAGTCTGTAAAAAGCCCTATTTGCTGCTGCAATATGCCTTTTCACCTCGTAGGTAACATCATTATCGCACGTCACTAATGTTCCAAGATACATTCTTCTACCTCTTCAAATTTTTCACCATCCAGCACCATTTCACTACCACCACCACAAGTGAACCCACGTTGATTACCAGCGACCATGTACTTCGTTTTGCTGGTATTGATCGTGAGTCCAATCCTCACTGTATCCCTCTTGAAAGGCACAAAAGCCTCTTCCACGGCACGCAAATCCCAGGAGCATATGTGATCTTGTGATAATGGTACCGCTTCTTTGCACACCAGCTCTCCTAATCGCTCCCTCGAGCGCTATATTGTACAGTAGATTCGAGAGTGCATCACCCTGCTTTAATCCATCTAAGGTTACAAATGACGTCGATATTTCATCCGTAACCCTTACACTTGATTTCGATCCGTCCAACGCTATACCAATCAGCCTTATCAGTTTCGCCGGAAAACCATGTTCAAGTATAATTTGCCATAATTCGTTCCGTTTCACTGAATCGTACGCCGCCTTGAAATCAATAAAAAGATGATGTGTCTGCAAGTTGTACTCCCGGAATTTATCAAGGATTTGTCTCAGGGTAAACATTTGATCCGTCGTTGATCGGCCCTCACGAAAACCTGTTTGGTATTAACCGATGAATCTGTTGAACAGAATACGGGACATAATTTTGTACGCCGAATCAAGGAGAGTTGTTCCTCGGTAATTGATCCACTCCAGTCTGTGCCCTTCCTTAAAGCGCGAGCACATGCGGCCGTCCAACCAGCTAGCAGGCATTTCCTTGTCTTCCCATATTTTTGACATAATATGGTGCAGAACTTCATAAAGCTGCTCACTGCCATGTTTGAGAAGTTCAGCCGACAGTTGGTCTTTCCCCGCAGCCTTATTGTTTTTCAGCTTTCAGCTTAAAAGCTTTTTTAACCTCATCTAGTGTAGGTGACTCCACAGCTTGTCCTTCGTCGCTAATATGTATTCACATAACGGGAGATGGAACTGTCTTTCTCCGCACGCCATTGACAGACTCATAAAACCTCCGCATATCGTTCTGCTCCATTTTTTCCTGCGCCTCACTAATAACTTGTTCTTCGTACTCTTTTTTCTTCCTGCGGTGGGTTCGTTTTTCGGCTGCTCTTGTTTCCTTGTACCGATCTCTATTCGATCGGGTAACCGACACAAACATCCGGCGTCTGGCAATGTTCTTCTCGTCTGTCTCTGACATTCCACATCGAACCAACCCGTCTTGGGTCGCCTGTGTGCAGTTTGCCGTAGCTGTGCCGTTGTCATTGGTAGCGGAATGAAGGCTCTCCCTACCGATTATGGGACGGAAAAAGTCCTCTCTACCGACCTGAGCGTTAGCGTCTCCGATAACAATTTTCACGTCATGCTTTGGGCAATCTCCATAGGCTTTATCAAGACATTCATAAAACGTGTCCTTCACGTCGTCGGATTTATCGTTTGTCGGTGCGTAAACGTTGATTAGGCTGTGCCAGGCGCGAGCCAGAAGGCTCACTCGTCCAGGTTCATTTAGAATCCTGACATTCCAGGTTCCGAGTTTCCAATCATAGTCCTTATTTCGTTGCCGGGTAGGTTGCCAAAAATAACGTTCTCTTTTTCTTCTATCTCCATTTTCCGTGGTATTTGAGTACCTTACCGGGGTCGCGTTACCTACATCGCGTTGATGGAGCTGCCACCTTAGGTATAGCTGACGTGATACAGCATTTCGTTAATCAGCCGCTGGATAGACTGGGCCGACGCTGTTTGAGTCGCACCTCCTGGTGAATAGACGCTCGAGGCGTACCTTCTCACTCTAGCTGATGTCAGAAGGATAACAGTGCCCATGCTGCACTACCACCTAAGTACGCAACCCTTAGCTGACGGTCTTTTGTCATCGGACGACCCGTGGAAGCGTAAGATAGGAACTTGTGGGGACCAGAGCTCTGTTGGGCGCTCCTTCCTTGATGTCAACCCACCATTTTGCAGCCCAGCAGCCCCTTTGTAAAACATATATCAAATTGAACTGTACCCTTGGTGGTAACCCTTGGTGGTGTCACCAACTGAGGCGACCGCCGCGAATTTTTGAAATGAACTTCCTGGAAAATAAAATTCTTCATATCTCTTCGAATTTCGAAAATATATCTTCACAAATTTCGAAAATGGAGTTCTCTGAATTTCGAAAAAAAAATCTCCGGTTTTTCGTAACAAAAAAAAATTCTCCTAATTTCGGAAAGGAATTTTTTCAAATTTCGGAACAGAAATTCTCCGAATTTCGGGAAAAAAAATCAGGATTTTTGATGAAAAAATCTACGAATTCCGGAAAAAGAAGTTTTCCGTATTTTGTAAAAAAAAATCTGGATTTTTGATGAAATTCATCGATATTTGAAGGAAGTGATACTAATTTCGAAAAATATTCTCTATTTTTCGAATTTTGGAAAAAAAATCGAATTTTGGAAGACTCTTCCTCAGAAAAATATATTAAGCTCTTTTAGTGGAATGTATTCTGAAAACCCTTCCTAATTTTTGAAATACATTTTCTAGATTTCGAAAAAAAACTCTACGGAATTCGGAAAAGAAATTCTTCAAATATAAGCTAAAAATGTCCTAATTTAGAAGAAAAAAACTCTACAAAATTCGAAAAGAAATTCTCCGAGCTTCGGAAACAAATTCTTTGAATTTAAGAAGAAATTTTCGAATATCGGAAGAAGTTCCATGAACTTCGAAACAAATCTTTATCTTCTATATATATATAAAACCCGATTTCAACCAAATTCGGAACACACATTCTTTATCTTAAGAAGACGACGATAAGGAGGTTTGGGATGCTCTTTGGGAAAAGGGGAGGGTGTGTCGCTAAGTTATCGATCAACTCAGTGTACCTTCTGAACCCCTTGACCGTATTCAAACAAATTTGGAGCACACATTCTTTATCTTAAGGAGACGACGATGGGGGGTTGGGGATGCTCTTTGGAAAAAGGGGAAGAGTGTGGCGGGAGGTGTATTGCTAAGTCATCGATCAACTCAGTGTACCTTATTAACCACTTGGCCGATTTCAACCAAATTTGGAACACACATTCTTTATCTTAAGGAGACGACGATGGGGGTTAGGGATGCTTTCTGGGAAAGGGGGAGGGTGTGAACCAAATTTATGTCAAATATTGTCTGTCCTAAGGAAACGATTTTAGTGGATGTGGGAACTGGACAGGTCATTTTAAAAAGGGAAGGGTGTGAGAAAGGGGTATTGTTTAGTTAGCGATCAGTTCAGCATAACTACTGAACCCATTTACCGATAACCACCAAATTTGGAACTCATATTCTCTGTCTAAGGAAGACAATATTAGACTGTTTTTTGAGATTGGCACGATTTTGAACGAACATCGGGTGAATTTGTCAGGCCGGTTTACACGTGCAGCACTTTTTGGTTTTGTTTTAGATTTAAAAATAGTTCAAGGCTTCAAAAAATATTAGTTTTTTGAGAAAGTTGACCTCAAATTAGCCAAAGAATCGACTGGGACAATAAAACGAGATTCAATTTTCGACGGAAAGGTCAATTGTTACCCATCATCGGAATTATAGTTTGCCCAGTAAAAAGCAATGATTAATGTGCTTTCTTCTGGATGATGGATGTGATTGCTTTTTCAAAAGTAGGCATTCGCTCGGAATAAGGCAATGGTGGATGTGATCCCTTTTTTTAAAATATGCGTTTGCACGGAATGAGGCATCGGTGGGTTTTTTCCTTTTTCAAAAATAGGCGTTTGTCCGTAATAAGGCAATTGTGGGTTTGTCCCTTCTTCAAAATCAGTCAATGTTTCCAAAAGTTTTCTTTTAAAAAAATGATGAAGTATCAATAGGTAAACACAATTACTCTGTTGATCAATTGGTTTTATCATTTTCCTATTGTAAAATCAAATTGCGAACCAATCTGGCAATTCCGAGCAAGGCCGGGTACATAAAGCTAGTTCTCTTATGGAAGAAAGAAATTATGAAAAAAAATTCGAAAAAAAACTCTTCGAATGTCGTATAAAATTTAAATTTTAATAAAAAATAATAAAAATAAATTTCCAAATTTTGGTAGATCCTAACTTATGTTTTGAATAAATTTCCTGAATTGGAAATAAAATTCTGTAAAATTCAAAAAAGTATATTTCCAAATTTTGTAAGAAAAACAAACTCAATAACATAAAAGAAATTCTCCGTACTTCAAAAAATGAATTCTCCAAATTTTGGAAAAAATATTAATTATGATAGTCCATAAGGGCTTATAAACCTAAAACATTGCACACCAGATAGAGGAAATCATGTTAGAGCAATCATCGAAGCAACCACCGAATCGATGTTGATCGTAGCAACCAGTGGAATCTTTTCGCGATGGCTCATCCGAGATTAGCGTCCGCGACCGCAAAACTAGAGCCATAAATCCATAAAGCCGGCAAGATGGCGAACCAGCAGACTCGATGCCAATATTATGATGGGCATAGATTTAATCATCGCCTTGTACTGGTTGAAAGGGAACGTCGTTGGTACTTAAACCGAGCGGCGGGCGGCGCGCATCGAGATGTTGTAATCGCCGAGTTGGACTAATCAGTGCAACTCGGGCTGCATGCACGCTTCACTTTCAAAACAGCTGCACCGTATGGACGGATTATGGAAGTCGTCTTCAAAGTGCATCTAAATAATGTTTCAGCTGGTCCGCCGGGCCGCCAAGAGACGCCCAACTCCGCTGCGGCTGCGATGTTTGTGATTATGACGCGTGTTTGATGGCCACGGATGAGAGACCCGCGCGCATGCAGTTTTCCTCAATCGATACCCGTACATGACTGCATTTAAAAGTACCTCACTATTTAGAAAAAAAAAACTGCATACCTCAGCCAGCCTCAACGGCTGCATTCATGGCGGTAAGGAAGCGCTGCTCCTACACAAACTCGACACCGGACCGGAGACTCCAAGGGCTTTGAACTGCTTCATGGTTGCCTGATGTAGAGATGAAAAATGGAAAGTGAAAACTCCCCGTCCGTCGTACTGCGATCGCCTGCCCATCATAGTAGGCTGCAGCGCGGCGGGGGTGGACTACTTCGATGGGCGATCGATTGGCGCGGAGCCAGAGCACAGAGGATTGCGTGCAATGCAAAGCAGAGTTCATTGCACCATAAATATCGCACAACAACGGCAGCCATTTCGAATCATTTCCTGACATATCTGCATGAGAGGCAAATAATCGTAAATCATCGAGAGCACACCCGATTGCAAAAAAACACGCCAGATTGAATCCCACGGACCACCTCGCCGTTTGGACCCGCATTGATTGGCGAAAGACGATGAAGCACGGCTGACTGATCATCCCATTTTGCGGCGATCACGAGGGAATTATGCATGCCTCGTTCGCGTCCACTGACATTCCTCTGGATCTGGATGAGAAGAGTGAAGAAGCGACAGCAACGTAAGCATAAATCGCGCAAAAACCTGCCACCAATCCGTTGACCATCTCACGGTTATCAGCGACCGCAATCCGTTACGAGAACGACGATCATGTCCATTCGACTGGAGCAGACCTCAACCGGCGGTGTGACGGTTCGGTGCAGCGCGAGATCTGTGAGAACGGTCCTCTTCTCGATTGACGTTGCTGCTGCTTCTGATGCCGGAGTACATCACGCCCGTCGGATTTTTCGGACCCTGAGCTGAATCGTTAATTGATTCGAATCGGTCGGTTTCCTCGATTTAAAATTCAAAAAGACTCCACGATCACGCTGATGACACTCAGAAACAATTGAATCGGGAGAAGAATGGGGAGAGGACTCTTCTCCGGAATCCATTGCTGGATGGGTTGCTGCGATTAAGATGCGTACCGGTGAAGGAAGGTACCTGTTGTCGTGCACCACAGAAAAGAGTCGTCGCCTGCTTTGATTATTCGGTTTTGGAAAAAAGCATAACCTCAAAACTCCAAGAAGCGATCACGGCAAACGAACACACTTTGGGACAGCAAAGGGAGATGATTGTTTTTATGTTTACGATCGTTGGAGACACTCCAACGGGGCTCGACTTTTGATCTTGCCCGAAATGCTTCTCGTAAGCTGTGTTTGTGGTTCACCCATCATCCATGGCAATTTGGGCGGTTGGAACTCTATGGTTTTGTGTGTTGACAGATCAGACGGGAGCAGATAAACAACTCTTTTAGAATTAATTTCGATCACAATCAAAGTCACGTCCGTGCGTTCACCGTCATATGTACGAACATGGGAGCTCCTGGTTTTTATTAGTTGGGTCTATTTACGCTTAGTGGGCCATTGAATGAAGGTCTAGCGAACTGAACGTGATGCTGGTTAGCTGTATAAATTATAAGAGTTATGGAGCGATCCCATCTTGTATCGATGTTCTCAAATCAGACAGGTTTCTCAAACATTACTTGAAGAAATAATTGTAAACAAATTATGTCAAGATTAAAAGTCTGCTGCGTTGTATGGCTTCATCAAAATTTGAGATGCGCTCCGTTTTGGCGCAAACTATGTCTCAGCGGGTCTCGACCTTTTTCTTAATAGGTACCCCTTCGATCTTTTACATTCATTGAGGTACAAGATCTATGGAAAACGAAAAATTAACGCAAAATATGGCATCACTTAACTGTGGCGTTTGAAATCTCACAAGAAGCCATTAATAATCAAATCAGCTCCACTGTTAATTATCATGGAGCTGATTGGGATTTATATAAAACGTATATCGATAGGAATTTTGATGTTCATATTCCTCTCGATATCAAAAGTGATATTGATAATGCTCTCGTATCTTTGACAATTTTAATTGTCGCAGCCAGAGGCATTGCAATTCCTAAATGGGAAATTAAATTCAACTCCATTATTTTTGACGACGATCTTCAGCTACTGATACGTCTTTAAAATGTGAGGCGAAGGCAATACCAAAGAACTCGAGATCCTATTTTGAACATTATTTGGCGAGATTTGCAAAATCAATTTAAAAAACGTTTCGCTATTCTGAGGAATACCAACTTTGAGAATAATGTTTCAAATTTGGATTCCAGTTCGAAATACACATCAGCCCTTAAAGAGGGAAATAAAATTTTATTAACAAATGGCGAAAAGGCTCAAAAACTTGCTCAGCAGTTCGAGAGTGCCCATAATTTTCGTCTAGGTCTCACTAGTCCAATTGAGGATCAGGTTACACGGAGCTTCGAATACATTCTCATCCAAGAGAATATTTTTGACCCTTCGTTGGGAACTAATTTGGATGAAGTGAGATCTATTACTAGAAACTTTTAAAATTTTAAAGCCCCGGGTGATGATGGCATTTTCTACATTCGGAGACGAGCCAGCCTCGGGCTGAAAGTCTCTTTAATAAAGACACAAAAAAAAATTTTCTACATACTTATCAAAAAACTTCCTGAGAGCTCTTTATTCTTTTTGGTTAATATATTTAACAAATGTTTTCAATTGGCATACTTCCCAGATATATGGAAAAACGCCAAACTTGTTCCTATTTTGAAGCCGGACAAAAATCCAGCTGAGGCTTCTAGTTATCGCTTAATCAGTTTGCTTTCTTCAATAAGCAAACTGTTTGAAAAGATTATTTTAAATAGAATGATGGTTCATATTAATGACAATTCTATTATTGCTGATGAGCAATTTGGTCTTCGCCATGGGCATTCAACCACTCATCAGTTGTTAAGAGTTATGAATGTATTTCGACTCAACAAATCTGAAGTGTATTCGACTGGAGTTGCTCTTCTTGATATAGAGAAAGCATTTGACAGTGTTTGGCATGAAGGTTTGATTGTAAAATTGATGAATTTTAATTTTCCTCTGTACATTACTAAACTGATCCAAAATTATTCATCAGATTGCTCACTGCAAGTAAACTATTAGAATTAGAGCTGGTGTTCCCCAAAGCAGCATACTGGGGCCCATATTGTATAACATTTTTAATTCTGACTTACCTGTTTTACCACCAGGGTGTCAAAAATATTTGCAGATGACACTGGCCTTCAGCCAAAGGGCGAAGCCTTCGTGTCATTTGTAGTAGATGGCAAAAAAGTTTGGATATTTTCTCCACTTACTTGCAAAATGGAAAATTTTCCTGAATGCTTCCAAAACTCAGCTTTTAATTTTCCTACATAAGCCGAGAGCTTCTTATTTGAGACCTTCTAGCAGACATATTGTCACTATGAATGAGGTTCCAATCAATTGGTCTAGCGAAGCCAAATATTTCAAATCAAAAAGATCAAAAATTAACTTTTAAAAGTCACTTTGAAGACATTCAAACCAAATGTAACAAATATATTAAGTGTCTATATCCACTTATAAAAAGAATATCAAAACTTTGTCTTAAGAACAAACTTTTGATTTACAAACAAATTTTTAGACCTGCCATGTTGTATGCTGTTACGGGCAGCAGGGACTATGTCCAAGGGCTTGACGATCCCTCCCCAGGCCATCTGCGAGTTGTGGCGCCTGCCTAGGATGTGGTGGGGTTTGACAGTGGGCCCTGTTAAACCTTTATAAAAAGCTGCATGAATCCGCAAGTAGGCTCCGCCAAAGCGACCGTGTGCCGCTCAAAGCGCACAAGCCCAAGTCCTGGTGTTAGGTGGGACGCTAAACAGCCCTGACACGACGGCCCTCCGACGAGACAGGAGGTTTGCGCAGGCCCAATAAGCCGCCTTTAATAACAACTTTATAAACAGCATAAACGATAATCCGCCTCGATACAATTGGCAACGACCTGGGCGACGAATAAAGGATCACGATTGGAAGCTTGGAACATGGAACTGCAAGTCGCTAGGCTTCGCAGGTTGCGACAGGATAATCTACGATGAATTAAATCCCGGAAACTTCGATGTCGTAGCGCTGCAGGAAATCTGCTGGACAGGACAGAAAGTGTGGAAAAGCGGGCATCGAGCAGCTACCTTCTACCAAAGCTGTGGCACCACCAACGAGCTAGGAACCAGCTTCATAGTGCTGGGTATGATGCGCCATCGTGTGATTGGGTGGCAGCCCATCAATGCAAGGATGTGAAAGCTGAGGATTAAAGGCCATTTATTCAACTATAGTATCATCAACGTGCACTTGCCACACGAGAGGAGACCCGACGACGAGAAAGAAGCGTTCTACGCACAGCTGGAGCAGACATATGATGGATGCCCACTGCGGGACGTCAAAATCGTCATCGGTGACATGAACGCACAGGTAGGAAGAGAGGAAATGTATAGACCGGTCATCGGACCGGATAGTCTGCCGTATCGAATGACAACGGCCAACGATGCATAAACTTCGCAGCCTCCCGCGGAATGGTAGTCCGAAGCACCTTTTTCCCCGCAAAAATATCCACAAGGCCACATGGAGATCACCAAACCAAGAAACGAAAACCCAAACCGCCCACTTTCTAATCGACGGAAATTTCTTCCCCGACATCACGAACGTCCGCACTTACCGCAGTGCGAATATTGAACCCGACCACTACCTCGTTGCAGTATGCCTGTACTCAAAACTCTCGACGGTGTACAACACGCGTCGAAGCCGGACGCCACGGCTTAACATTGGGCGGCTGCAAGACGGTAGACTAGCCCAAGAATACGCGCAGCAGCTGGAAGTGGCACTCCCAACGAAAGAGCAGCTAGGCGCAGCGTCTCTTGAAGATGGCTGGAGAGATATTCGATCCGCCATTGGTAGCACCGCAACCGCTGCACTTGGCACGGTGCCCCCGGATCAGAGAAACGACTGGTATGACGGCGAATGTGAGCAGGTAGTAGAAGAGAAGAATGCAGCATGGGCGAGATTGTTGCAGCACCGCACAAGGACGAACGAGGCACGATATAAACGGGCGCTCAGACAACAGACAAAACTCGATTTTACGAAGGAAAAAGCGTCAGCAGGAAGATCGAGACCGTGAAGAGACGGAGCAACTGTACCGCGCTAATAACACACGAAAGTTCTATGAGAAGTTGAACCGTTCTCGTAAGGGCCACGTGCCACAGCCTGATATGTGTAAGGACATAAATGGGAACCTTCTTACGAACAAGCGTGAGGTGATCCAGAGGTGGCGGCAGCACTACGAAAAGCACCTGAATGGCGATGTGGCAGACGAAGATGGCGGTATAGTGATAGACCTGGGGAACGCGCGCAGGACATAATTCTACCGGCTCCGGATCTCTAAGAAATCCAGGAGGAGATTGACCGGCTGAAGAACAACAAAGCCCCTGGGGTTTACCAACTACCAGGAGAGCTAATTAAACACGGTGGTGAGGCACTGGCTAGAGCGCTGCACTGGGTCATTACCAAGATTTGGGGGGAGGAAGTTCTGCCGCAGGTAGGTGTCGTGTGTCCCATCTACAAAAAGGTCGATAAGCTGGATTGTAACAACTACCGCGCAATCTCATTGCTGAACGCCGCCCACAAGGTACTCTCCCAAATTTTATGCCGTCGACTAGCACCAATTGCAAGGGAGTTCGTGGGGCAGTACCAGGCGGGTTTTATAGGCGAACGCTCCACCACAGACCAGGTGTTCGCCATTCGCCAGGTACTGCAGAAATGCCGCGAATACAACGTGCCCACACATCATCTATTCATCGACTTCAAAGCCGCATATGATACAATCGATCGGGACCAGCTCGGATTTCCGGATAAACTGACACGGTTGACGATTGATTGGGTGATGTGCGTAGCTCGAGTTTCAGGGGCATTCTCGAGTACCTTCGAAACCCGCAGAGGGTTACGACAAGGTGATGGTCTTTCGTGTCTGCTATTCAACATCGCTTTTGAAGGGTAATACGAAGAGCAGAGATTAACACGAGTGGCACAATTTTCAATAAGTCCGTCCAGCTATTTGGCTTCGCTGACGACATAGATATTATGGCACGTAACTTTGAGAAGCTGGAGGACGCCACCACAAAACTGAAGAGGGAAGAAACGCGGATCGGACTAGACATAAACACGTCGAAGACGAAATACATGATAGGAAGAGGTTCAAAAGAAGACAATGTGAGCCACCCATCTCGAGTTTGCATCGGTGGTGACGAACTCGAGGTGGTAGAAGAATTTGTGTATTTGGGCACACTGGAGACAGACGAAAATGATACCAACAGAGAAATTCGTAGACGCATAGTGGCTGGAAATCGTACGTACTTTGGACTCCGCAAGACGCTCCGATCGAATAGAGTTCTCCGCCATACCGAACTGACAACCTACAAAACGCTCATTAGACCGGTAGTCCTCTATGGACACGAGACATGGAAGATGCTCGTGGATGATCAACGCGCACTTGGACTTTTTGAAAGAAAAGACCTGCGTACCATTATGGTGGAGTGTAGATGGCGGACGGTACGTGGAGGAGGCGAGTGAACCACATCAGTTGCATCAGCTGTTGGGAAAACCATCATTGATTCACACCGCTAAAATCGGACGACTGTGGTGGGCCGGGCACGTAGTCAGAATGTCGGACAGTAACCCGGTGAAAATGGTTCTCGACAACGATCCGACGGGTACAAGAAGGCGAGGTGCGCAGCGGGCAAGGTGGATCGATCACCTGGAAGATGATTTGCGGACCCTCCGTAGACTGCGTGGTTGGCGACGTGTAGCCATGGACCGAGCCGAATGGAGAAGACTCTTATATACCGCACATGCCACTTCGGCCTTAGTCTGAATAAATAAATAATAATACTACTACGCGGACGTTCGAGCATCTAAAATGCCCCCAACCAATCTATCAAACCTGAGAATCGGACAACTCAATGTCAGAGGGCTCAAACGCCATATCGACGGCGTCAAGCTTCGATCGATATCACTTTTTTTCTCGTGACAGAAACAAAACTAAAATCATCATCCCCTATTTACCCCATTCGTATCCCTGCTAGAGGACGCGGATCCAAAAGCTGTGGTAGAGTTGGACTCTACTTTCTTCTTCTTCTTCTTCTTCTTCATTGGCATTACATCCCCACACTGGGACATTGCCGCCCCGCAGCTTAGTGTTCATCATTAAGCACTTCCACAGTTATTAACTGCGAGGTTTCTAAGCCAAGGTACCATTTTTGCATTTGTATATCATGAGGCTAACACGATGATACTTTTATGCCCAGGGAAGTCGAGGCAATTTCCAATCCGAAAATTGTCTAGGCCGGCACCGGGAATCGAACCCAGCCACCCTCAGCATGGTCTTGCTTTGTAGCCGCGCATCTTACCACACGGCTAAGGAGGGCCCTACGTACAAAAATGAATAAAAGCCACACGCATTCTAAAATCAACTCTCGATCCTGAAATCCCTAAAAATAATATCTGCGTTGTAGCTTTCTACAATCCGCACTGCTCAAATCCTCATTTCTGTCAGAGCTATGAGAAAATTCTTCTTGATCTGCTCGAAATTGGATTCGACAGGTTGTACATCGTAGGTTATTTCAACATTAACATCACTTCACCACTGCCTTCCGCGAATCTACTCTACCCACCGGACCGACGCGCATCACCGAGAATACCTCGACCACCATCGACTTGCTCATAACGGACTCTCCTGAGTCGGTGATTAAGTCCAAATCAACGACTGGCAACACGATTTCCGACCATGAAGTGATCTACCTTCTGACCAACGTTAGAATACCACGGCCTGTACCACAAACCATTCGAGTTAGAAATTTGAAAG
The DNA here is from genome assembly GCF_024139115.2 of Armigeres subalbatus. NCBI lineage: Eukaryota > Metazoa > Arthropoda > Insecta > Diptera > Culicidae > Armigeres > Armigeres subalbatus. The sequence goes on from NC_085139.1 coordinate 289,649,440, forward strand.
CCATCGATCCCCTGCGGTTATAAGCGGATTTCCAAGCTACGAACTTCAACCGATTTTTAACTACTGTGGACCCTTGTTCAAAGGCTGACTTTCTGACTACCAAACTGAAGCAATTACTTTAACACCATGCTCCTGAAGGTAACATTGCCCGGATCTTCTGCTGAACCACCACACAGCTGTAGACCACGGAGCTGTAAATTTCAGCTTTCGCCACATCAACACTGAAGACGTTTGCCGCATGATAGGGGATATGACGGCTTTGGCAGGTTTTGTTCCATTATTGCCAGGGGGGTTTTTGTTGATCAAAATTTATGAAATTCGGCGACAATATTCTTTGATATGCGAAGAATGTTTAGGCCAAATTTGAGCATAATTGGTTATACACAACCCCCTGACAATAATATAACAATACCTACCAAAGCCATCATTTCCCTAGGGGCCGTCCAGAAACCACGTGGTCATACAGGGGAGGGGGTTTGGAAAATGACCACGATAAGCCACATGGGGGAGGGGGTGTTGCTCTCGAACCACGTGGTTTTTTTAAAACGAATATTTTTGGTAAATGACAATATCGGTGTAAAAAAATACAAATCATCAAAATTCAATGATTTAATCATTAAACGCAAAGCGCATCTTAGGGCCAATGCCCACGTAGCGTCTTTTTCAATTCAGTGTTAAAAAGAATTTAGCATTAAGCATCGAGAAAACCCGGTAACGCAGCGTCGGTCGCAACGCCGATGCATATCTGAGTTATTTGGCCAACTTAGCTTTAGATCCTATTTCCATAAAAAAATAAACGAAAAAGCAGGTTGCGTTTCAGTCCCAATTTTCACAAAAAAATTGGGAAAGAAAATGAAAAAATATTTTTTAAAAATTCCGCCGTAGATGGTTTTGGCATCACGCCGCCGACACTTTTGCATCAGCGGACTACAGCTACAATTTTGAAAACTGTTCATGTTTTTACAATAATTCAAGAAAAATCTTCAAAAGAATGTCTTGTGGATATTCAGGAAAATCCAGTAAAAAATTTCCAGTAAAAACTTTGACCTTACTTCATACAATCCTGATAAAGTGCTAGCATTCAGAATGTTTTTTGAACAATTCTCTCTGGAAAATTTTGCTACAAATTGGTCATGAAAAAAACAAAATATCGCCAGTGTAAATGCCGAAAAAATTCCATGTGAATTCTGTCTGAAAATTCAAAACAGTCTCGTGGGAAATACATATAATTTTGGTGGAAAAAATGTTCATATTTTCATATATTTTTTACATTCTAATGAATTTCTTCGACAAATTCTTCCGAATCTTCACCAGAAATTCTATTTCATTTCCAAAATAAGTTTTTCGAGCATTTTAGGAGTGCACTTCAAAATGTTTAGTCTCCAGTTAGCCTTACGAGCAAAGGCATAGGATTGCCAATCCGGAGATGACGAGTTCGATTCTCGTTCCTGTCTAGGATGTTTTCGGGTGTCAAACATTGTCGACACCCTAGGTATAATGTATCCTTCGTACTTGCTACACAAGATATATAATCGTACAATTGCTGGCATTTAAAACTTTCAATTTATAACTGAGGAAAAGCTAATCGAATAAACTAAGTTGAAAAGCAGACCAACTTCCAGTTGGAATATGTAGCCATAGAAGAAGAAGAAGACTTCTAAATTTTTCAAGAAAAAATCTTCTGAATTTTCATGAGAAATTAAATAGCCAATGCCACATGAAACACTTTGATATTACCGTTGATTTTTTGTTTTTGGATTTTTGTTTTCAAATTTGGAATTTTGAAATGAAATTTTTTACGCTCTTTGTGAGTTCTATCACATTTTTTAAATATTTTTTTTATTCGAGGCATTATTTAGAATTTCCACGGAAGAGTCTATGGATTATCTTCAAAAAATACTTTGGATTTTCAAAGAATAAATCTTTAGAATTCTCAAGGTTCGTTTTTTTTTAATTTGCACCATAAATTCTTCCAAAATTTCATGGGAAATTCATTCTTCTTCGGAAAGTCATTTTGATTTCTTTGTAGGTTCAGCTAAACATTGCTTTAAATCTTTACCATGCAAAAAAGCACAAGAAATGATTTAAAAATTTTAAGGAATTTTCACATCAGAAAATCTTTAAAATTTTGATTTAATTTTCTAAGGAATTCCTATTGGAATTGCTTCTAAAGTACAACCTTCACAAGTACTACAAAAGTGCAATTTTTTTCGTTATTTCCACTTGGAAAAACATCGAAATATCCTCGGGAAATTCATTATTGGTGTTTTAGTTTTTTCGATTTTCTACTAGAAAATCTTAGGAATTTCCATCGGAAATATTTTGGTATACTTCAAATAATTTCTTTTGGAAATTAAAAAACTGCTGAAAATTTCTAAGATTTTTTTTGAAAAACGAAAAAATTTCCATTGGAAATTTAGAAGAATTTCCTTTGAAGATTCACTAAATTTGCCCAGGATTTTGAAAAAATCTTTAGAGATTCTGTAAAAAAGTAAGCTGGATTTTTTTCTAATTTATGCCGGAAGTTCTTCGAATTTGATGTTTATTGGAATTTTCATGCATTTAGGATCCTTCTACGGATTCTTCTAGTTTTCAAAATTTCTACCGAACCTTTTTAGGAACTTTTCCACAGAATTTCGAAAAAAATCGTTGAAATACTGAAGATTTTTCCGTGGAGACTCGAAGAATTTCTTCTAACTATTCTGAAGGGTTTCCTTGCAACTCCAGAATAATTATTCTTGAAAATTAGGAAGATCTTGGAATTTAAAATTCATCCAAGCAATACATGTAGGCAATTATTTAGGATTAAGAAGCCTAGTTCTTATGATATTGAATAATTAGGCTAATTGATCGAAAAATTTAATAATGCACCTAATTAGAACATTTAGGTGCATATTTAAATTGTTCGATCAATAATGCACAAAATTCTAGTAGTGCGTATGAAAAAGGTAATGACATAGAGAAGTTTGCATTTAAAAAATCAACATGAAATTCTAAATAAAATGCTTTTAAATTCATAAAAGGGTCTTAGAACTAAGAAGAGTCCGGCGATATGAAAAAAAGTGGCAGTGTTCCAGAAAAAACACTCCAATTCCTAAAACAATCTAGGGTAATAAATAGTGTTATAATAACGATTGAAATTGAATTCCAAAACAAATCTCAACCCTTTCAGGACGGATGGGTCATATATGCCCAGCGTTTTAGATTGGCTATTAAATCACAAAAGAGAGCTAGACCACCATTTTCTTCAGTAAAATTGTTCATCTAAATATTGGTTTTACAGAAAAAAAAATGGGAGCTCAAATTTGACTGACCCTGAAAACTCAGTTATCCGAAACTTTGGGAAGATTTCGATTCTAAGAGCATGCAAATGAAGTTGAAATGTTTGAATCATTCTGAACACTCAGATAAGATGGGTCATCCTGAACATTAAGCCAGTGATTGATCTCAAGTTCAGCCCACGACTTCTCGGTGATCAATCATGACATTTGTAATGTCCTCATCATCGGTATGTACCCAATCCGATGAAATAAGCATATGATCCTAATTTCCATTAACATGAGATCTAAGAGACAAGGTACCCAAAATTATCTTGAGTCAACATCAAGCTGCACAATGACTATGCCTTTTTTGTAGGGCCTTAGAAGCACTGGGTTCACGGACTTGAATGAATAGGAGTTCAAACATTACGACTTCCAGGACGTTTTTTAAAACCTAAAAGTTTTGTATAACCTAAGTCGAGTCAAGTACGAACCACTGAAGACGACCTTACTGTTGAGGTCGAAATACGTATCTGTCAAGGTACAATCAAGTGGTGGAATTAAATGGGAAGGTACAAACTCGTCTTATGACAAGTAAAGACATTCCATTAAAAAGCTCAACATAATTTTTTAACTAAAAAGTCTGTAGTAGCTTGTACAAATAACAATTGCCATATCAACCCAATGGACCTAATGAGATATTATATCATACATCATTCATAATTTGGTTAATTGGATAAATCGAATGATCCGAACTCCAAAATGATAATTGATCTATAATACATTCATTCTTCTATGAGTCCACCATTGACTGAAGCATATTCGAGATATGGAATAGAAGTTCCTTGGGAAATTATTCGAAAGACATCAGAGTGAACGAAAAATTTGTTTAGTATGGCATCATTGGATTCCACGAGTCAATATCAAAATAAAATTTCAATGAAGAATTAGAAATTTTGAGAGATGAGCCAGCTCTAGATTATTTATTAGAGAAAAAATAGAATCTTCGAAATAATGAAAATTTATAATTTCCATGCTGGGTTTTAGTTTGATTTTGAATCAGTTGAAATTGTCCATCTTCAAAATTGATCGGATTAACCATATGTTTTAGTTACTGTGGTTTTTTTTGCCGTTTTGTGCTTGAAAAAAAAACCACGTGGTCAAAGGGGGGGGGGGTCTGCCAAATGACCACGATAGACCACATGGGGGAGGGGGTTGAAAATCTTCAAAAATATGACCACGTGGTTTCTGGATGGCCCCTATATGAAATTCACAAGAATGCTACAGGATTCGACGGTATTCCGATCTCTTTCATAAAGCTCCTCTATCCCTTTGTCCTACCAGTCAGTCCTTGGCCATCTTTTCAATGCAATAATTAATGTTAAATGATTTCCTGAAAACTGGAAAAAGGCAGTGATTACACCCATTCCAAAAGTGTCTAACCCGTCCAACCGAAAGATTTTCGACCAATCAGCGGCCTTCCAGCGATCTCTAAGGTGCTTGAAAAAAAAATGTATGCAAATAACTTACCACATCGATAAGCCGAACGCTCCGTTGTTAGCTTAACCCTTATGCGGCCGACAGGGTACCCGTGTTCCTTTTTCAAATTCAAGTGGTGATATTTCAATGAATTTTTATAGCTGAAAGCTGAAACTCGGTGACATCTAAGAACTCCATAAAATGTAGCATCTGTGAGAAAATCACGTTGATACAGTGAGGAGGGACGTGGGGAGGGGCATCAGATTTTTTTTACCACGTGGATGGCCGACAGGGTACCCGTGTTCCACTAAATTGGTATTTTCATAACTTTAACAATTTTCAACCGATTTAGATAATTTTGACAGTTTTGGAAACAAAAACTCATATACTTTTTGCCCATTGTCAAGGTTTAAAGCTTTTGTCCATGGTTATACAAGAAATCTTTGAAGTAAGGCTTAAGAGTCTACACACGTAACCGAAGGACTATCAACCAGTTTCAAATTTTTAACATGCTCATTGCGCTTCTTAGAATAGTCGGTGTTCACAGTATATATTCTGGGTCTCCAAAAACCCCTGGAGTAAGGCCTAAGTCATCCAAAAAATCCCTGGAATAAGATCTTATGGTCTGCTAACGTAACCAAAGGTCTATCGTGTAAATTCAAAAACGGTACATGCTCTTTATGGTGCTTAGCATATAATGCTTTCACAGTATATGTTCCGGGTCATCCAATGACCTTTTCTTAAAACATGTTTGCATTCCAAGTAGTTCTTGTTGCTGTCATTGATTCCAGGTAGTCTACGAACTCCATACAGTCAAGGTCTTCGGATCAATCTCCGTAATGGAGGCAGTTAACGAAGAATAAACAAGTTGCGTGACCCCTTCTTGGTATATGTTTGTATTCTAAGTAGTTCTTGTTGTTGTCGTGGGCTCCAGGTAGTCTACGAACTCCATAGAGTCAAGATCTGTGGATCAACCTTAGTAACGGAGGCAGTTATTGAAGAATAAACAAGTTGTGTGACCCCTTTTTGATATTTGTTTGTATTCCAAGTAATTCGTGTTGTTGTCATTGGTTCCAGGTAATCTACAAACTCCATAAATTCAAGGTCTGTGGATCAACCTCCGTATTGGAGGCAGTTAATGAAGAATAAACAAGTTGTGTGACCCCTTCTTGATATATATATCTGTTTTTCATGTAGTTCTTGTTGTTGTCGTGAGTTCCAGGTAGTCTACGAACTCCATACAGTCAAGGTCGGTGGATCAATCTCCGTGATGGAGGCAGTTATCGGAGAATAAACAAGTTGCATGACCTCTTCTTGGTATATGTTTGTATTCCAAGTAGTTCCTGTTGTTGTCGTGAGTTCCAGGTAGTCTACGAACTCCACACAGTCAAGGTCTTCGAATCAATCTCCGTAATGGGAGCAGTTATCGAAGGATAAACAAGTTGTGTGACCCCTTCTTGGCATATGTTTGTATTCCAAGTAGTTCTGGTTGTTATCGTGGGCTCTAGGTAGTCTACGAACTTCATAGATTCAAGGTCGGTGGATCAACCTCCGTAATGGAGGCAGTTATTGAAGAATAAACATGTTTTGTGACCCCTTCTTGGCATATGTTTGATTTTCATGCAGTTCTTGTTGTTGTCGTGAGTTCCAGGTAGTCTACGAACTCCATACAGTCAAGGTCTTCGGATCTATCTCCGTAATGGAGGCGTTTATCGAAGAATAAACTGGTTGTTTGACCCCTTCTTGGTATATGTTTGTATTTCATGTAGTTCTTGTTGTTGTCGTGAGTTCCAGGTAGTCTACAAACTCCATACAGTCAAGATGTTCGGATCAATCTCCGTAATGGAGGCAGTTATCGAAGAATAAACAAGTTGCGTGACCCCTTCTTGGTATATGTGTGTATTCCAAGTAGTTCTTGTTGTTGTCGAAGACTCCAGGTAGTCTACGAACTCCATAGAGTCAAGGTCTGGGGATCGACCTCGGTAACGGAGGCAGCGTTTGAAGAATAAACAAGTTTTGTGACCCCTTCTTGATATATGTTTGTATTCCAAGTAGTTATTGTTGTTGTCGTTGGCTCCAGGTAGTCTACGAACTCCATAGATTCAAGGTCGGTGGATCAACCTCCGTAATGGAGGCAGTTATTGAAGAATAAACAAGTTGTGTGACCCCTTCTTGGTATATGTTCGTATTTCATGTAGTTCTTGCTGCTGTCGTGAGTTCCAGGTAGTCTACGAACTCCATACAGTCAATATCTTCGGATCTATCTCCGTAATGGAGGCAGTTATCGAAGAATAAACAAGTTGCGTGACCCCTTCTTGTTATTTGTGTATTCCAAGTAGTTCTTGTTGTTGTCGAGGACTCCAGGTAGTCTACGAACTCCATAAAGTCAAGGTATGGGGTTCGACCTTGGTAACGGAGGCAGTTATTGAAGAATAAACAAGTTGTGTGACGCCTTCATGGTATTTGTTTGTATTCTAAGTAGTTCTTGTTGTCATTGGTTCCAGGTAGTCTACGAACTCCATAGAGTCAAGGTCTGTGGATCAATCTTCGTAATGGAGGCAGTTATTGAAGAATAAACAAGTTTTGTGACCCCTTCTTGGTATATGTTTGTATTCCATGTAGTTCTTGTTGTTGTCGTGAGTTCCAGGTAGTCTACGAACTCCATACAGTCAAGATCTTCGGATCAATCTCCGTAATGGAGGCAGTTATCGAAGAATAAACAAGTAGCGTGACCCTTTCTTGGTATATGTTTGTATTTCAAGTAGTTCTTGTTGTTGTCGTGGGCTCCAGGTAGTCTACGAACTCCATAGAGTCAAGGTCGGTGGATGCAGTTACGGATGCAGTTATTGAAGAACAACTGGGAGGGACGGAAGGTAGCGGTTTTCCTCCAATACCTTTTCCGAACTTAATCTATTACATGTTGTGCATATGCATAATCGAGTTTCAGACATAGTAATTAATTTCCACTCCGGGTGGCTCAATACCCGGAACATAGGCAATTAACTTTGAATGTACTGATCTCGAAAGGCGATCTCTCTTCGCTTATGTGGTCGGGTTGGGATCTGATGACCAACTGGCATAATCTCACACAACCTCACTTCATCGAGCGCCGTTGGTGATGAAGCAAGTGTGTAGGAGCCAGATAATACTAAATACTCATCCTACCTGGTTGGCATTGTACAAAAACATATATGAGAGAGTTATTTCTGAGAATGTATTGCGAGAGTTCGGCTACATGCGCTCGGTGTTGAACTTAAACTAGAATTACAAAAAACACTTAAATAAAGAATTAAAAAAAATCGGTTACATGCCTGGTGCTGTGAATTTGGTTTCATCAGTACCCGCTAAGCTGCGAAGGACGACGGAGGTCCTTCGTAGCTTAGTAGGGAAAACACCTGTCTAGCGTACTGGTTTCGTGGGATCAAACCCCACCGAAGTTCTGTAGATCAATCTCCGTAATGGAGGCAGTTTTTGTTTTTTTTTTGTCGAAGAGACTTACAAACTTATTAACAGGTACTCATAAATGATTCATAATAAGCTACAGGCAGTGAAAGTTATTTCATGAAAATCTTTATTGTTTGCGGCAAATTGGGTCGAAAACGTGATAAAATCGGGTTAGGCAAAATCAGGGGTAGACAAAATCTGGGAGTGACAAAATCGGATCAACCTCATCTGAGTGAATGTATGCATTCCTAGTACAGTAGCCGTTCGATAACTGCAAAATGTTTACTTTTCAGTTACCGAATGCCGTTCGGTAACTGCAACGCACTCTAGACGTCAAAAACGGTTGTCATTCGACGTTAAATGCAATAAAAGTGCATCTAAATGTGCAGTGCAATGCAGCTGTCATTGAGTCTGACATCGGTTTGAAGTTTAGCGGTCCGATAACTGTTAAACTGTTGCAACTATAGAATTGCAGTTAAATGACTTGCAGTTATCGAACGTCTGCTGTAGTTTTTGTTTTTGCCATGGTACTAGGTAGTCTATGAACTTCATATAGGAATGATCTGTAGATCAACCCACGAACGGAAGGCTATTGGTATATGTTTGCATTTCAAGTAGTTCAAGTTGTTGTCATTAGCTCTGGGCAGTTATTGAAGAATAAACAAGAAGTGAAACCTCATCTTGATATATTAGCATTCCAAGTAGTTATTGTTGTCTTGTTGTTGTTGGTTCCAGGTAGTATACAAACTTCATTCATATCACTAATATGAAGTTGTCTATGCTTTGGAAATGCAAAACGCATTGGAACGATACAACTTCACGCCGAGAACGTGAGGGTAAAAACGGGCTAATATCGCAAAGATCATGTACCATATTAAAAAGATTAAGGACACTCCCCACGGAATCCAAGTTTCAAAATGCTCGCGTTTTCGGGGGCACACCAATCGATACGGAGGCGGCGCACAACTGTAACTTTTGTTGATTTAGCTTTGCTGCGTCGCAGCATGCGGAAATAATAAAAATGACAGTTGTGCGTTGCTTCCGTATCGAGTGGTGTGCCCTGAAAACGCGAGCACTTTGAAACTTGGATTCCGTAAGTGACCTTAAAATCCTCTATATATTCGTGTAAGCCTAGAAGTCTTACTCCATAAATTTCTAGGATGACCATTAGCATATGCCATGAACGCATTTTATTCATAGGCCCCAGATGCATGTACCAAATTTAAAACCGGCTGATATATCTCTGGTGTAGATCCTAATGCCTTACTTCAGGGTTTTCTTGGATGACCATGAAAATTTAAAATGGGTGCATTATATTCTACGTACAATAAAAGGCATGTATAACTATTCAACTAGGCCGCAAGAACTCTGGTTAAGCGTGAAGTTCTTGAGGATTGTTCAAGTGGTTCAATGAAAGTGGTATATTCTATGTACCTCAAAGGGCATATGCCACATTTGAAACAATCCGAAAGGTATCTGGTTACGTGTGAAGATCCTGAGGCCTATTCTAGCATTTTCTTGGAAGACCATAAACATATGCAATGGACGTATTCTAGTCTAAGTACCACAAAGGGCATGAACCAGTTTTAGAACAAGCCAAGAGATCTTTGGGTACCCATGCAGATTTAAAGGCCTATTCCAGGGTTTTCTTGGATGACCATGAACCTATGCAAAGGACGCAATCTATTCTATGTACCGCCGGCATGTAACAATTTTAAAAAAATCTGAAAGATCTTTGGTTACGCGTGTAGATCTTAAGGCCTTTTCCAGGATTTTCTTGGATGACCATCAACATATGCAATGAAAGCGTTCTTTTCTATGTACCACAAAGGGCATGCACCACTTTTGAAACAATCTAAAAGATCTCTGGTTACGCGTGTAGACCTGAAGGCCTTTTCCAGGGTTTTCTTGGATGACCATGAACATATACAATGAAGGCGCCAGATGACTTATTCGACAGATTTCTTCGATAGCGCAGAACATATGTAGTGATCACATTTGATTTCAAGATGCGCAAAGAGCATGTACCACTTTTGAAACAAGTCCATAGACCCATGGTTACGAGTGTAGACCTTAAGGCCTTACTCCAGAGATTTCTTGGATGACTCGGAACATATACTGTGAACGCATTCTATGCTAAGTACCACAAAGAGCATGTACCGTATTTGAATTTGCATAATAGGCCTTTGGTTACGCGAGTAGATCTTTAGGCTTTACTCCAGAGATTTCTCGGATGACTAAGACCTCATTTCAGGGGTTTTTGCATTACCCGAAGCATATACTGTGAACACATTCAATTCTAAGAAGCGCAAAGAGCTTGTAGCATATTTGAAACTGGTTGAATGGCTTTTGGTTACGCGTGTAGACTCTTAAGCCTTACTTCAAAGATTTCTTGTATAACCATGGGCATAAGCTGTAAACCTTGACAATGGGCAAAAAGTATATGAGTTTCTGTTTCCAAAACTGTCAAAATTATCCAAATCGGTTGAAAATTGTTGAAGTTATGAGAATATCAATTTATGGGAACACGGGTACCCTGTCGGCCATCCACGTGTGTTTTTTTTGTTGGCCGCATAAGGGTTAAAAAAATTCTAAATATCAAAATTTCTTTTTCGAAATTCGGAGAATTTCTTTGCCGAAATTTGAAGATTTTTTTTTCTGAAATTCGGACAATATTTCTTCTGAAATTCACTGATCATTGATGCTTATCGGGTCGGAGCTACTTTCAAAACCGGATTCTGGTTTACGAAACGAATTCGGGACAGAAGTCGATTAGGGTCGAGGCAGGCGTTCCGCAAGATTCCATACTCGGCCCAACTCTGTGGAATGTTGTGAACAACGGGGTGCTAACGCTGAAGTTGCCCAAAGGTGTAAAGATCTTCGGATTCACGGATGATGTCCTAACCATAAACGGAGAGTGTCTGTAAGAAGTGAATACGCTTGGGGCGAAGACGACCGACGCAGTTGAAAAAGCGATTAACGAAGTCAAGCTGCAGCTTGCTCACCACAAAACAGAAGTGATGCCGAATGATCCAGCGGATGCGGATTACTTGGAATAATGATCGATATTTCGACGTGGGTGAACCTGAAGCGTGGATAGGTAAACTTTTACTTCACAGTTTCTGTCCGAAAACGGCTATTTTCGCCAATATCTGGTCCGCTGTGAGCATGCGTCGTCACCCGTATATGAGTTCGTACCGTGAGAACTAAAGTCATTTTTTAATTTAGAAGTAGCTACGCCATTCATAGATCAAGGAGTACATAACATTTGTTACCAGCAATAATAATATTAAGTTTTCTGGGAATGGGATTGAGGATTCAAAAAATCTCTTAACCACAGTTTTCATTCATATGCGCAGTGCTGTGATAAAGTAATGAATGCAAAATCACCAACCAACCAACGAGAGCAGCCAACTGAACGGTTGTGTGTGAGAGTTTGCAGCAGGAGAACTCCCGCAGCATCCAATGAGAAAAATCTGTCGGAAATTCACCACAGCTCGGAACGGAGAGAGCGTGCGTGGAGCGAAATCTTCTCCCGCACGATCAAGAGGAAGGAGTGGAAAAGGCGGTCCTTCGCCCACTACCGGGACCGTATACGTACGTTAATCATACGTTTGACTGTATGTGGCTTCACCTTCTTCAGACACCGGTCCGCATAACTCCAAGAAGTGGGGAAGCTGACGCAAATCGCATGCGATTGATGAAACGAGGAATGAAGGAAACGAATTATAATGATAGTTGTTTTTATTGATTTATGCATTGGTGTCATCATCAGCGGGCATCGTTCAGTTCGAACATGGGAGGTGAGTTTCTCGTCTTCGTTTATGGGTAGGTATGGCTGATGCGTATGAAGTTTTCAGATGTTGTCTTTGGATCATCAAAAAGAGGGAAGCGTTTTTGAATAGCAATCGAACATCAGTAGGCTGGTCGGTCAGGTTAGGAGCGTGTTCGAAAAATGAAAACACAACACTCGTTAATCAACGGAGACACGTTTCCCGGGGTGATAAACGTTCCGATTATGGGCTTTTGTATGATGCACAAAGCTTGCTGCGGTCGGAATGGATGTAATGGCAATGACTAGTACCTACATAACCAAAACATCATTTCACATTTATAAATGTTTAATATAAGTACATAAATAAAAATTTAATCATTCCATACATAGTTGCATCGAACTTTTCAACCTGGTAATAGTAAAATTGCACTACATAAAGTTTTTGACCCTTTTAAATTGGGTTAACGAGTGAGCATTTGAATAATCGAATTGTAAGAAATTCTTTAGGCCTTCGGTTGGCTGTACAGCCTTATACCTAAGATAAAAAAAAACTTCGCTCTTATTTTTTAAGGCCAATTTTTGCGAAGATTCGTTGCATTGCCGAGAGCTCAACGTTTTGACTATTGGCACCCGTATATTTTTTTATTGTGTACAGACTCAATTGATGGTTGGTAACTTGTTTCCAGATAACTGTGGAAGTGCTTAATGAACACTAAGCAGCGAGGCGGCAATGTCCCAGTGAGGGATGTAATGCCAATGAAGCAGAAGAATCTAGCTACACACTCAATCGACCTGAACCGCCTATCCCGGACTCTCCTGCGGACAGTTTTCTGCCAATAGCTTATCCAGAATACCAATCACTGTTCATAAATCGCATCTCGCTGGACATCTGTCACTCTCAGCAAAGTCCAAAAGCGATCAATAAATAACCATCCACTCGCAAGTACCAAATCAACCGCACAGAGGCCCTTTTCGGGCTGGGTCTTGTGCCCCTGTGCGTCGTCGTCCGTGCCATTACAACTAAAACGTGCACAAGACGGACACCGTTACGCCATCCTCCCGTTGCGTTGGTTGGTCGTCGGCAATGAGATATTAAAATTTCTCCACCCTCTTTGGGGGAGCAGCGAAAAAAAATTGTGAATATTAAGCAGACGACAGATATTATTTGTAGCTTGTTGGGTGCTGCCGCCGTGTGCGTTGTAGCGGGTGCCAGGCAGCTGCCTCATCCAAATCAATATTTTTCGGGTTCATTATTCATTCATCATATTCGATCGCACACATGGCACGGCACGGCACATGATGATCATCGTCGTCGATCGCCGATGTCTGGAGGTGGTTGTTTAGCTTTCGCCGGTTGAGCAATCCATTTAGGAATGGTTATTGGTGCTTCTGCGTAGCTTGTTTGGAAAGGTAATGAAGATATTGGCCATTATATTGATACTTACCTCACAGGTGATGTATCTCGAATGTTTGAGTTGGGTTTTGTCTGCAATGTACTCGATGAGGTTCTTTTCATTATTAATGGCGAATCATTGCGAGCAAAACGAATTAAATTCTCGTCGAATGAACTGATTTGACAGATCCGTACTATCTAAAGTTTCCCAAAAAATAATTGTTTGTCCCGTTACATGTGTGAAACACCGCCAAAAGTGTCAACTATGTGAACATTGGCATCGTAATAAAATACGCCTCCTAAATTTCTTTCCATTCTCACTGTATTAGAGTTACTATACTACCTAACTAAAACTAACAATATCATGTAAGAATCATGGAAAAGTGGACTTCGTTGCCCTAAGGTATATGGCAGGACAAAAGCGAGGGTAGCATGATAAACAACCTTGGAACACGCTCGTGGAACATAAAAATCCATGCTCCAGATCTCCAAAAAGCTTGGGAAGAAAAACGGCCGATCGAGAAGCAGAACATAATTGGCGCTTTGATGTTGCATGAAGAAGAAGAAGCAGAAAGATGATAATCGAAAAAATCTCCACGGGAAACCATACGAAGAAGTTTTTAAAACTCTTCTCAAAAATTCTAAACGCAATTTAATCAAAAACGGCAAGCAACCCCGAACGTAGTAAAACGGTAAGCAACCCCAACCCCGTACTGCTTACCGTTTTTAATTAAATTGCTTCTAGAATTTTTGAGAAGAGTTTTAAAAACTTCTTCGTATGGTTTCCCGTAGAGATTTTTTCGATTATCATCTTTCTGCTTCTTCTTCTTCATGCAACATCAAAGCTCCAATAGGAGGAAACTCCAAAATTACTTCAGTCAAAGTTGGAGAACAACTACGAGCATGCATTGAGACAACATTTGGAAACATGTTACAAAACTATATTAGCCGGCAATGGCGTAGTCGTCGCGATGTGACGAGATGTGATGAAATGAAATAAGATTGATTTTGTATCAAATTTTCATGTATCGATAATTTCGGGATGGCCAAAATCTAACTCTGTATATATATCCAAAATTGTTAATGTATGTTGTTTGGAAGCTGGTCCTCTACCTCCAATGTGGACTGTATATTGGTGGCTTATTTAAGAAAAACGATCCTGGGCAGCTGAGGTGAACGCAAATCGCAGACTTGGGTGGTTGATTGATTCCTAATGGGTTTCGGGTGGTTTCCTCGGCTGTGCATCCACAACTCACACTTCTTATACACTTAATATATTTATTTAGTCCATCACACATTACACATCACATTGGCTTGCTTCATAAACAAAGAAAGAAAAGGCATAAGAAAATAAAACCTCTCGTGCGTAGGACGGGATGAACTAGTTTAGGGTATTGAACTTCTCTCGGGGTACTTGGATTTAACATTCGCTCGCTTGGCAATGTCTTTCGTCTTAACAGGTTTCTCGAAACGTCCTGGTGACTTCTTTTCTTCATAGCAGTTCCATACCTTAGATTTTGGCAAGTTGGATTGGTTTGGCCTGGCTTACTAACTTGGATATAGTCTTGGATTTACTGATTTGGTCTTTATGCCACCTCCTTGTGACGCACTAGTTTTTGGAATTTGGTTGCAAACTGCTCCCACACGATCCGCTCTGACATGGGAAATTTCCATTCCGTTCTGAATTGGAATTGTATTCGCCATCCGATCCCCTCTGGACCGATTGGACAAAGTATTCCTGCGGCCGATTGCCACATTGCTTGTGACGCGGTAGTTTTCTTGTGGCCTATCTACACTTCGGAACACATTGTATGACACCTGAGCTGGTGTTCCTTTTGGAGTTCTTGGCATTCGAAGCTTCGGCGATCCGTTTCCACTTCTGCTGGGTGATGGTTGAAAGCAAACCAAAGT
This sequence comes from Armigeres subalbatus, assembly GCF_024139115.2. Lineage (NCBI taxonomy): Eukaryota > Metazoa > Arthropoda > Insecta > Diptera > Culicidae > Armigeres > Armigeres subalbatus. Next base: position 289,664,702 of record NC_085139.1, read on the forward strand.
GTGGTGCTTGCCCTTACAATTTCGGCATGTATATCGAGAAGGACAATCCATCGCTTGATGTCCACGTTTAAAACAGTTCCGGCAGAGTGCGTTGTCCCGTAACACCTTGTCGCGATCGTTAATACACATCCGTTGTAATCTCGGACATTGGTAGAGGAGATGATTTTCTTGGCATGCTACACAGCGACAACGTTCCCTCTAAACATTATTGGTGTAGCTCAAATGGCGAAACGGTGCCTTCTTTTGTTGAGGAGGTTCCGCATTGGAACCGGAAGACTTGGGTTGGGAGCAGCAAAGATTTTCACTATACGCTGCAGGAATTTAGTCAGATCCTATCCTGCTCCCTCGAAGAAATTTCGTTCCAGATTTTTCTAGTTTCTGGTTCCAGTCGCATACATAAGACGTCCAAGAGCAACAGATCCTTATATTCTGCCGGTTGTTCTATCTTATCTAGCGTCTGCATGCTTCGCGCGAACCCTTCCAATAGGAACCGTAGCTCGGTAGCCGATTCCTTTGCCAGCTTCGGAAGTTTCAACAACGCCTGAACCTGACGGCGCTTCAGCTGCTTGCAATCGTTGTATCTTTTCACCAGAGAGTCCCACGCGATATGGTAATTCGCTCTCGTGATCACTAGTTGATCCACAAGGGCCTTGGCCTCACCTGCCAAGCACCCTTTTAGGTAATAAAACTTTTCCACCTCCGGTAAGTCCACATTGTTATGTATCAGTGACACTGACACATACAGGTCACGAAAGCTTAACCAATCATCGATGTTGCCGTCGAAAGTTTGCAAAACGATTCGCGGCAATCGCACATGCTCCATGGTTGCTTGGTTCGACGCTTCTAGATTTCGGGTTGATTGGTTGAAGGCTGGTGGTTCCTCGAACTCCTTGACTTTGTCTAACAGCAAAGACTTTAAGTCGTAGTACTTGCTGCCAAACTCCGACCGCTGCTTGATACAATTGTCCTCCTCCTCATCATGGTCATCATGGGTCTCGATGTCCAGGATCACATCGTTCACTTTTTCCCACAGCTCATCAAGCTTCTCTAACCGGACCGTCACCTGACTCACACTTCTCACTTCACTCAACTTATTGACAAACCCCCATATGTCCTGGACCATGTTGAGGAGTGACCGAAGTGTTGTTTTCAGTCTCTTCATCGCTGGAGGCTTCCTGGTAGTCGATGTCGTTGGAGGCATTTCCTCGATTGGCACTTGGACAACGGTTTTCAAACGGAAAAAAGCACGGGTGTAATAATCCGTTGATCCTAGCTTCGGCTAGACATACACTGCAGAGTAATTATTATATTTACCTGAACAACCAGGATTGTTCACCCTCTCTACAGGTACGTTCCTCAAAACAAGTCCAACGCAGTTGAAAATTGATCCGAAATGCTCGTCGATAAACCCCAATCGTCCAAAATATAGCGTTAGAAAGGAGATATATTCATGTAATATTCCGTGGTGTCCAACTTCGGCAAGGCATATACTGCTCAAACTCACCTGAAAGAACAGTATCTGCACTAGACTGGCCCAGGAAACAAAAAGTTGTCGAATTTCACGGGGCACCCCCTAGGATTGTGTCCCTTGGTGAGAAAATCAATCTTTCAAAATTTCAGCTCAATCGCTTGTTGCATAAGCTGGCGCATTTGATTTGAAGTTTGTATGAGGATTTCAGCCAAAATGTATAGGAAAATACACCTCCGTCACTCATTCGATCTGGAAATTGGTTCTGATTGCTCGATTGACCTCAGAATTGCAAAAACGATAGTTGGTATGCTACAGAACAATTTCACAGAACATTGTATGATGATTAAATGAACTTTTATATAGGTTTCGGCTGATGCGATTCGATCAAAAAACCCAAAAATACACTAATCAGCTCCTAATAAATCAGTCGAAAATGATATAAAAGTTCATTCAGTCGTCATGCAATGTTCTGTGAAATTGTTCTGTAGCATACGAACTGTCGTTTTTGCAATTCTGAGGTCAATTGAGCAATCAGAACCAATTTCCAGATCGAATGAGTGACGGAGGTGTATTTTCCTATACATTTTGGCTGAAATCCCCATACAAATTTCAAATCAAATGCGCCAGCTTATGCAACAAGCGATTGAGCTGAAATTTTAAGAGATTGATTTTCTCACCCAAAGACACAATCCTGGGGGGTGCCCCGTGGAAGTAGACAACATTTTTTCTCCCCATAGTAATCTGGGCCAGTCTAATCTGCACCAAATGATCCAAGAAAACAGTGTGTCGGAATATCACGGTTCACAAACTGTCCATCCGCAAAAGTGAAAACATTAATCGGTTCAATCGTATTGACAGACCCCTCGATTATGCTCCACGAAAAAATGTTTGTTCACCACGTCCACGGCAGCGAGAGAAATTTATTCATGTAGTAATCTACTAACTACCGCCTCGGCAAGACATATACGGATTGGTGTGATATACATAAGCACTAACCTGTGGAAACAGTCAGCTGGCCAACACCAATCGTCTCGATCGTCCCAATCCCAATAGTACGCGTGTGTGCGATGCAGTGCTGTCGTTGACAGCCTGTTCGTTTGTTGCCTATTGGTTTTCGCACTGTCTCCAGTTGTTCGTCGCGGTTCAATTCGTCCAGTACGTTCTCATACAAAAAGAAGCCCGTTCTGTTTGCCGTCGGTTATGTGATCAAATTTATTTTTATCGAAAGTTTCTTTTCTTGTTACGGTTTTGGCTTAGTGGTTTCGGAGTAGTTCTGGTCGGAATCCAAGTTGTACTTATATCCAGTGCAATTGAATTGTCCAGTCGATCGAAAGTGGTGAAGGATTCCCGGCAGTGTTTGTTTGGTTCCTATTTCTTATTGTTTTCCGATCGTTTGTCTCGTAGTTAATGTGATCAGTAGCGTAGTTTTATTGTGGAAGAAGAAATCGTTGATGTAGAAACCGAAAGAAGGTCCAGCCACGGCAGGACATATATAATGCTCAAGCGTATTTACCTGGAAAAACCAGGCTGGTTTGCCTGATTCTTGGTTCCAACGGTGACAATACCTCAATTAAGTTCTTCGGTTGTGCGACGACCGGTTCTAGTTGGAAAGCTTTACATATGGTTCCAATTGGGTTGTTTAGGGGTATGTATGTTTTTACATATTCTGAATCTGCATAAAAAACTCAGCCTAACCCCAATTTTTCAGAATTTTTGGAGCCCCGGAACTATTTTTAATTTGCATTTTAAATTTATATGGGACTAAAAATTTGTTCTTATAAGGCTATCTGACGTTTATCATCTTTCTCTTGCACGCGCACAGACGGGATAGGATTTGTTTTGATACGGAAACGCTTCGGAAGCGAAATGGCTTATTGTTTGCTGTATAAAAATGTAAATAAAAGGTTTACAAACAAAATAAAAATATGTTGGAGATCAGAAAAGCATGCTCTTTATGTTAAACTATAAAAAACCTCATATTTTTCTTTGCTAAACAACCCAATTGGAATAGTTGGGTGCCAGCTGATGATGATGGTTCGTCGCTCCTGTCGGGTTTTCTTCCAGTAAGACGGTAAGTGTGCTTTTGGTGACGGGTTTTGATGGTGGATTTCGGCTAGTCAATACTGGCGCTGGCGCAATTGATCCTCCTTCGGGTTGTGCAACAGTGATGGCTTTCACTGATTTCTTCCATTGATCCGGCTCGTTGGACCAATGTTTGGAAGCTGGTCCTCTACCTCCAATGTGGACTGTATATTGGTGGCTTATTAAAGAAAAACGATCCTGGGCAGCTGAGGTGAACGCAAATCGGCAGACTTGGGTGGTTGATTGATTCCTAATGGGTTTCGGGTGGTTTCCTCGGCTGTGCATCCACAACTCACACTTCTTATACACTTAATATATTTATTTAGTCCATCACACATTACACATCACATTGGCTTCATAAACAACACTTTATTACTTTAAAACTACATTTATTAGACTACACACTACATAAACTAGGGTTAAATTTCCTTGGATATTCGGACCCTGTCCGATCCTTTCAGTCGCTAGTAGAAGACCAAATTAAAAAAATAGGATGGCGCCGAAACCTCTTCAAGATGGGTGGTTACGCAAGCCACCCAGTGCATGCTCCGCCGAGGGGTGCGTCGATCTGATAACCGAACATATGTTATATTAAATCTCACAATGCACGCGAAGAACATCTACAATCATCTTGGTAAGTAGGCCTTGACCAGGTTAGACGGTTTTTTCTGCGCTTGTCATTTTTTTTCTCTCTATTTTCAGGTTTTGGACTGGATTTCGAAGATTAGAATCACTGTGTGGATGCGGTAGGAGCTTTTGAAGTCCTGCTATTGAGGATTTTGAAGATTGGAATCACTGTGTGGATGCGGCAGAAGTTGGTGTCTGGTGACTGAAGTTTCGAAGTTTGGAGATTTTAAGTATCACTTTTCTTATTATTTCTTTATTTTTTTTTGTATTTTATATTTTTATTGTTCATTATTTTGTTGGTTTTGAGCCCCTCCTCAATTCTCCGTGATGGAGAATGATGGGGGTGATACAAACTCTGGGAATGATAATGATCCATCTACTGCTCAATCTCATAAACCATTTCGAATCAAAATGTATCCCTCGACTTTTTCTGGCCCATTTGTTGTTTATTTCCGAAAAAAGGAAAAACCAATAAATGTTTTATTGATTTCTTCTGAAGTGTATAAATTATATAAATCAGTTAAAGAAATCAAAAAAATTTCCCTTGATAAATTGAGAGTTGTGTTTGGTTCTCGCAATGATGCCAATGATTTATTGTATTCAAAATTATTTTTCAATTTATACCGAGTATACGCTCCATGCGACTCATGTGAAATCAACGGAATTATTTATGATGAATTTTTAGATTGTTCAGATGTTATCAATCACGGCTCAGGTATTTTCAAAAATAAATCTATTAAAGCGGTTAAGATATTAGATTGCACTCGTTTGTCAAAATTAAGATACTCTGACAAAGAAACTAAATATGAGCACTCTAATTGTATAAAAGTAACATTTGCTGGATCTATTCTTCCCGATTTTGTTCTTATTGATAATGTTATTTTTAATGTTAGACTTTATTTCCCAAAACTTATGCATTGTAATCGTTGTCTTCTTTTTGGGCATACATCACATTTTGCTCCAACAAACCGAAATGTTCTAAATGCGGTGATGTTCATAATTCGTCTGATTGCGAGAAACAATCTGATGCTTGCATTTATTGTAGAAAATTCATCATTCATTCAAAGATTGTTCAGTTTTCATTTCCAACCAACAAAAATTTAATCAACAATTAAAAAATAAAAATCGATTGTCCTATTCAGAAGTAATTAAATCTTCTGACAATTTTATCTCTTTGAATACATTTGAGCCACTATTAAAAGTTGAAGATGAGAATGTAAATGAAATCAATGATAATTTTGTTTATAAACCTCCTAGCAAAAGAAAAAGAAATCATAGTTCACCCAAAAGACAAGATTACAGTTGCGATCCTCAACCCTCAACATCTTATGATAATAATTTCCCTCATCTTGTTCCTCCTTCTAATTCTATTCCTAATTCTCAAAATAATATTCATAATTCTTTTAGAAATAATTACGATCAAACTAATACTAATACTAATCTTCACAGTAATGAATGTAACGATAATTCTGTTTTGAGTATTTTGGAAGATTTAATAGAGCTTTTCATTTTTCATTTATTTAGTTAACATCTAAACAGATAACACTGAATCAACAATTTGACGCCACAATGCACGGTTCGAGGCCACATCTCTCCATCCTCGGATACGCCCCACGCTCGCCAAGTCGTTCTGCACCTGGTCTGCCCATCTCGCTCGCTGCGCTCCACGCCGTCTCGTACCTGCCGGATCGGAAGCGAACACCATCTTTGCAGGGTTGCTGTCCGGCATTCTTGCAACATGTCCTGCCCATCGTACCCTTCCGGCTTTAGCTACCTTCTGGATACTGGGTTCGCCGTAGAGTTGGGCGAGCTCATGGTTCATTCTTCGCCGCCACACACCGTCTTCTTGCACACCGCCAAAGATGGTCCTAAGCACCCGTCTCTCGAATACTCCGAGTGCTTGCAAGTCCTCCTCGAGCATTGTCCATGTTTCATGTCCGTAGAGGACAACCGGTCTTATGAGCGTCTTGTACATGACACATTTGGTGCGGTGGCGAATCTTTTCGACCGCAGTTTCTTCTGGAGCCCGTAGTAGGCCCGACTTCCACAGATGATGCGCCTTCGTATTTCACGACTAACGTTGTTGTCAGCCGTTAGCAAGGATCCGAGGTAGACGAATTCCTCGACCACCTCGAAGGTATCCCCGTCTATCGTAACACTGCTTCCCAGGCGGGCCCTGTCGCGCTCGGTTCCGCCCACAAGCATGTACTTTGTCTTTGACGCATTCACCACCAGTCCAACTTTTGTTGCTTCACGTTTCAGGCGGGTGTACAGTTCTGCCACCTTTGCAAATGTTCGGCCGACAATGTCCATGTCATCCGCGAAACAAATAAATTGACTGGATCTGTTGAAAATCGTACCCCGGCTGTTACACCCGGCTCTCCGCATAACACCTTCTAGCGCAATGTTGAACAACAGGCACGAGAGTCCATCACCTTGTCTTAGTCCCCGGCGCGATTCGAACGAACTGGAGTGTTCGCCCGAAATCTTCACACAGTTTTGCACACCATCCACCGTTGCTTTGATCAGTCTGGTAAGCTTCCCAGGGAAGCTGTTCTCGTCCATAATTTTCCATAGCTCTACGCGGTCTATACTGTCGTATGCCGCCTTAAAATCAACGAACAGATGGTGCGTTGGGACCTGGTATTCACGGCATTTTTGAAGGATTTGCCGTACAGTAAAGATCTGGTCCGTTGTCGAGCGGCCGTCAACGAAGCCGGCTTGATAACTTCCTACGAACTCGTTCACTAATGGTGACAGACGACGGAAGATGATCTGGGATATCACTTTGTAGGCGGCATTAAGGATGGTGATCGCTCGAAAGTTCTCACACTCCAGTTTGTCGCCTTTCTTGTAGATGGGGCATATAACCCCTTCCTTCCACTCCTCCGGTAGCTGTTCGGTTTCCCAGATTCTGACTATCAGTTTGTGCAGGCAAGTGGCCAGCTTTTCCGGGCCCATCTTGATGAGCTCAGCTCCGATACCATCCTTACCAGCGGTTTTGTTGGTCTTTAGCTGTTGAATGGCATCCTTAACTTCCCTCAAGGTGGGGGCTGGTTGGCTTCCATCGTCCGCTGAACTGACGTAGTCATCTCCTCCGCTGCCTGGACTTTCACTGCCTGTACTCTCAGCGCCATTCAGATGTTCCTCGTAGTGCTGCTTCCACCTTTCGATCACCACACGTTCGTCCGTCAAGATGCTCCCATCCTTATCCCGGCACATTTCGGCTCGCGGCACGAAGCCTTTGCGGGATGCGTTGAGCTTCTGGTAGAACTTGCGTGTTTCTTGAGAACGGCACAGCTGTTCCATCTCCTCGCACTCCGCTTCTTCCAGGCGGCGTTTCTTCTCCTGAAAAAGGCGGGTCTGTTGTCTCCGCTTCCGTCTATAACGTTCCACGTTCTGGCGGGTACCTTGCTGCAGCGCGACCGCCCGCGCTGCGTCCTTCTCCTCCAGAATCTGTCTGCACTCTTCGTCGAACCAATCGTTCCGTCGACTTCGACCCATATACCCGACGTTGTTCTCCGCTGCGTCGTTAATGGCTGCTTTGACTGTATTCCAGCAGTCCTCAAGAGGGGCCCCATCGAGCTCACCCTCTTCCGGCAACGCTGCCTCGAGATGCTGCGCGTATGCAGTGGCGACATCAGGTTGCTTCAGTCGCTCTAGGTCGTACCGCGGCGGTCGTCGGTACCGAACATTGTTGATGACGGATAGTTTTGGGCGCAGTTTAACCATCACCAGATAGTGGTCAGAGTCGATATTAGCGCCACGATATGTCCTGACGTCGATAATGTCGGAGAAGTGCCGTCCATCAATCAGAACGTGGTCGATTTGTGATTCTGTCTGCAGTGGTGATCTCCAGGTGTACCGATACGGGAGGCTGTGTTGGAAGTAGGTGCTGCGAATGGCCATATTCTTGGAGGCGGCGAAATCAATTAGTCGTAGGCCGTTTTCGTTCGTCAGCCGGTGAGCGCTGAACTTTCCAATAGTCGGTCTAAACTCCTCCTCTTGGCCAACCTGAGCGTTCAAATCTCCTATGATGATTTTGACGTCGTGGCTTGGGCAGCTGTCGTACTCACGTTCCAGCTGCGCGTAGAATGCGTCCTTATCATCATCAGTGCTTCCGGAGTGTGGGCTATGGACGTTGATTATGCTGAAGTTGAAGAACCGGCCTTTGATCCTCAACCTGCACATTCTTTCATTGATCGGCCACCACCCGATCACGCGCCTTTGCATATCGCCCATCACTATGAAAGCTGTTCCCAGCTCGTGTGTGTTGCCGCAGCTCTGGTAGATGGTATGATTACCTCTAAACGTTCGCACCATTGATCCCTTCCAACAAACCTCCTGCAGCGCTACGATGCCGAATCCACGGTCCTTGAGCACATCGGCGAGTATGCGTGTGCTCCCGATGAAGTTGAGAGATTTGCAGTTCCACGAACCGAGTTTCCAATCGCTAGTCCCTTTTCGTCGCAGTGGTCTTCGCCGATGGTTCCGGTCCGTACTCTCTTGTTGATTGTTCGTTGCTTATGATTTTTAAAGGCTGGCTTGCAGGGCCTGACACCAAACCCCCTAAATTTCCGGAGGACCATTCCTCCTTATTTCCGGTGGACCATGGTGCACAGTTTCACTTAGAGTCCCTCGCTGGCACTCGGACGTTGATCAGCCGCCCCTAACATGGAGAACAGACGCTGTTGTGAGCCGATCCTGACATGGAGAACAGACGCTCAATAAGATTTGCACCTCCGGAGAGGAGCAAACCCCCCCTTCCCTGTCAGCATACGACCATAGTTCCCACCGGGGTTGGTTACCCGATCTTCCCTAAGGTTGCTCGTATCCCGGCCAGCACCGCGGGAAGGTAGGGATAGGAGTTGCTGGGTAAGAGGCTAAGGACCGCGAGATGGGGTCTATTTTATTCCTTCAGGTACGCGAAGTACCAATGGTACGCTTTACCCAGCATTTGCCGTGCATAGAGCTTTTAGGACTTAGTAATTTTGGGAAAAATATCATTAAGAAATGTCTTCCTTTTTTGGCTTCTATTCTTGAAAAAATAAATTCATTTTGGCCCCTCATTAGTTCTTTCTTTTCATCTTAATGGCTACTAACAATAATAAATTGAACATTTTACAATGAAATTGTCAAAGTATTATTCTTAATGACGATAGGTTAAAAGCTTTAATACATAATAATAATATATATATAATTTGTATTAATGAAACATGGCTAGTTCAGGAGAAATCTTTTTGTATTCCTTCATTCAATATTATTCGAAAAGATCGTGATGTTCCATATGGAGGAGTTTTATTTGGCATTCGTAATAATATTGAGTTCAAATATTTAGATATTTCATTGAATTCACAAATGGAATACATTGCAATTTCAATTAATCATTATGATTTGACGTTTTCAATTATTTGTTTGTATATTCCTCCTAGAGCAAACTTTTCTATTTCTCATTAAAAAAATATTTATTGGCTGAAATTCCTCCTCCTTTTTATATACTTGGTGATTTTAATGCTCACAATCCTGCTTGGGGTAGTGACAAAACTGATGGTAGAGGTTCATTGATTATGGATTTAATCGATGAACTAAATTTGAATATTCTTAATGACGGCTCATTTACTAGAATTGCTGTTCCCCCTGATCGTCATTCATGTATAGATCTATCGCTTTGTTCTACTTCATTATCCATGAACTCTTTTTGAAAATCATTGATGACCCAAATGGTAATGATCATTTACCAATAATAATATCAATTTTCAATAAAACTCATAAAGCGGTATTTGAAGAGATTATTGTTCCTGATTTAACTGTAAATGTTGATTGGAATAAATTTTTTGATTTAATATCTCATTCATTCACTAACTTTGACAATTCAATTTCACCCCTTCAAAATTATAATATGTTTTTAAAAATATTGATCCAATGTTTACAAAAGAGTCAAACTTAAAAAAATCTTTCGACTTTCCCAAAGAAAAAAAATCCTACGTTTTGGTGGGATGACGATTGCTCCGTCGCTCTGAAAAATAAGTCGTTTGCTTTTAAAAATTTCGTCAACTAGGATCTAGAGAACACTATTTTCTATATTGCAAAGCAGAAGCACAATTCACTAGAATAACGAAATTCAAAAAGAAATTATTGGAAAAATTTCATACAAAATCTCGACAATGATACCTCTTTATCCACATTGTGGTCTGTTGCACGTAATTTAAGAAACTATAATTCTTCGTCTCAACCTATCTTGGAATATACAGAGGATTGGGTTGACCAATTTGCTTCTAAAATTTGTCCTGATTTTGTTCCTTCTTGTTTAGGCTTTAGAAATAATCAAAAATTCAATTATTTTCCAGAACTCAATGCAGAATTTTCTGTTGAAGAAATGGACTTGGCATTATCAGTCACCAAGAATACTGCTCCTGGATTAGATAATATAAAATTCATTATATTACTAAAATTACCTTTTGATGAAAATTGCATTTAATTTCTTTATATAATACTTTCTAATTCCAAAATATTCAAATTAATTAAAGTAGTTAATAATCCTAAACCTGGTAAAGATCCATCATTAGTAGTTAGTCGCAGACCAATAAGTTTATTATCATGTATACGTAAACTTATGGGAAGAATGATTTTGAACCGTTTAGAACTGTGGGCTGAAAAAAATCAAATTTATTCGCTTATACTCAATATGGCTTCCGGAAAGGTCGCGGTACTCGTGATTGTATTGCGCTTTTATCTTCGCAAATACAATTGTCTTTTAATAAAAAACAAGATGTTGTTGCTACGTTCCTTGATGTTTCTGGTGCGTATGACTCTGTTTTAATTGATCTGCTATGCTAATAAATTGAATGATCTTCATTTACCTTTCATTATTTCCAATTTTTTGTACAATTTATTTTCGTTCAAAATAATGCATTTCTATCATAATGGTTCTTCCAAATTGATTCGTTATAGTTATTTTGGTCTTCCACAAGGATCTTGTTTAAGTCCATTTTTATATAATTTATTTACTAGTGATATTGCTTCCATTATTCCTAATGGTTGTTATTTAATTCAATTTGCTGATGATAATGCTTTATTTATAAGCGGAAGCAGTAGAGAAATCATTCGTCATTTCATGCAATGTTGTTTGGATAATATTGATATTTGGGCACATAACAATGGTTTTAAATTTTCTATTGAGAAAACGAAATTCATTTTATTTTCTCGTAAACATTCTTTAATTAATATCCAACTATATTTAAATGGTCATGAAATAGAACAAGTTTTGACTTATAAATATCTTGGCATCTGGTTTGATAAAAAATTGACGTGGAATACTCATATTAAATATATTCAGACAATTTGTTTGAAACGAATTAATTTCCTTCGTACAATTACTGGTACTTGGTGGGGTGCTCATCCCTCTGATTTAATAACACTTTATAAAACTACTATTCGCTCAGTCATGGAATATGGTTGTTTTGCTTTTGGAAATGCTGTTCAAACATTTTTTCCAAACTTGAGAAAATACAATTCCGAAGTTTAAGAATTTGTTTAAAACTAATGAATTCCACTCATACCAAATCAATAGAGGTTTTAGCTGGTGTTATTCCTCTGAAAATTCGTTTTGATGAGTTGAATTGTAAATTTTTGCTAAATTGTATGGCCAATAATCATCCAATAATTTGTACATTGAAGTCTTTACTTGAAATAAATCCCACTAGTAGAATTCTGTGTTCATTTATTTATTGTTCCGCTGAAAACATTGTTCCAATTTCTTGTGATGATTTTTATAAATTAAGTATAAATGTTCATTCATATCGTCCATATGTAGATTTATCTTTATTTGAAGAACTGAAGTATATTCCTAATCATCTTTATTCAAAATTTGCTAATTCATTATTCGAACGGAAATTCATTGGGGTCAATTCTGACCAATTTTATTTTACAGCTGGTTCTTTAATTAGAAATACTGCTAGATTTGGTGTATATAATAATCATTTAGCTCATTTTTATAAGTTAAAATCACCTTGTTCTGTGTTCATAGCTGAGTTGAATGCTTTGTATTTTGCATGTTTTTGGATTAAAAATCTCGAGCCGAACATATTTTTTATTTTTTCTGATAGCTTAAGTAGCTTACATGCTTTAGATTCAATGAATTTCTGCTTCAAAATTAATCGTACTATTTTGAAGCTCAAAGAATTACTATTAAATTTATATTCCAAAGGTTTTGTTATTAAATTTGTGTCGATTCCAGCTCATTGAAATATTTATGGCAATGAACAAGCTGATGCGTTGGCAAATTTAGGCGTTTTTCGTGGAATTATTTTCAACCAGGATACATTTCCGGATGAATATTTTTCCAAATTAAAGGAAAAATCGATAAATAACTGGCAAATTTCATGGAATTGTAGTGCTAAAGGACGTTATTGCCATTCCATTTGTCTGCAGGTAGATCATTTTCCTTGGTTTAAAAATTTGCCTGTTGGACGAAATTTCATTTGCATATTTTCACGACTTATGTCTAACCATTATATATGCAATAGTCATTTATATCGTATCAATATGAATGACACTAATCTTTGTGATTGTGGAATAGCATATGAAGACATTGATCACATAGTTCTTGTTTGTTCCCGATATGTTTTACCTAGAAAAAAATTCATTGATAACATTACTAACTTAGGCTATTCTGTTCCAATTTCTATTCGCGACGTCCTTGCTCATAGAAATATAATGATAATGAAACATATATTAGTCTTTTTCAGTGATATTTTTTATAATATTTGATACTCTTTTGTTTCCCTTGTTCTTATTTTATTTCAGATTTTTGATCTAAAGGAACCCCCTTCGTATCTCGTCCTGGTGTGATTTGGCTCCGATATGGATTTCTTCCGGATGAGCCGTTCATTATATATATATATATTTTTATTTATTGTAATGATTATTATAACGTTTTTTTGAAAAGATGAAGAGGTTTTGTGCCTTTTTGAGAAAGAATTCGAAAGGAATTCACTCAAAGGGGCTTTTCCCTCTTCCTAAATTTTTGTTAAAATAAATAATAATAATAATAACATCCACAATTTCCGTCACGCTTGAAGTGAGGTGGGATTGTATGAGGCTGATGATCCATATGCCAATATTCCAAAGATTTCATACAAAAAGTGTTGGAAATTGCGATTTTTTTGCAACGTAGTAAATGGATTTCCCTTATCGAATTGACCAGATTGATAGTATCCAGAGTGTAAAAAAATCTAAAATTTTTGGTGACTTCCACTTCTCTTCACTTGTCAGCTCACTACCAGACACATTCATAGTCATCTCTGGACATGCACATTCTACAATTTGATAAATTATCTGAAATCTGAACACGTTTTAAATGAGTAAAGTAATTTATTACATAGAACTGAATCCGATGTTCATCCACGAGCCACGTTCAACGGTAAACAATGCCCAATTAATGTCCAAAACCACCCCCGTGGCTACGCCACTGACTCTGGGGCTTTACTATTTCGCCTTCTCCCCCTGGCTAATTATGTTTTCGTCTGCACATAGTAAGCACATTCAATGGCAGTATATTTGCATACAACTTTTATAACTTGTACGCAATACATTCAGCATCAGATAGGCAGCTTTTGGCTCGCATGCTTTTTGGCGGAGCTTTCACGTGAGACTCAGCCAATTGGAATAGTACTAAAAAAATGTAACTTTGGAGAGAAGCTTTTTTTTCCAAGAGGCTGCGTACCATTTGCGGGCATATTTAAACACTGAAGAAAAATATCATAACTCATTTAACAGTAAAAAGATAAGATATTTTAGTTACAAGATAAAGATTTTCGCGTTGGTTCCCTTTGTTCTGCTGTCCGAAACATGTTGGGTATTGAACTCAAATCGTATGTATTTTTCCTTCATTGACATTTAGCACCCTATCCTCGCCAGCAAAAGATGTTCCGGACAATCTTTATCTTGTAACTAAAATATCTTTTGTAAAAAGGAATATATTTTATTCTACTGCATGCGTTGAAAATTTTGAAAATAATATTGGTGAAATATTTCTAGAAAAAAAAATGGAACGCGACATCAAAATCCGAGACTAGAGTTTTTATGCAAAATAAGGGTTGTCTAAGCCAAGAAAAATATCAAACATTGCTAGTTGAAAATTGATTGCCTAACTTACGCATGAATTAAGGTGATGTCTGTGTGTGTGTGTGTTTTTTTTCCTAAGCAATGGAGGGGGAATCTGCTCAACAGACATCCTGGGTTATCCAGGAAGTGCGGGGCTAAGGACCACCTCCATCAGCAAACGAGGGAGGCAGGACTACATCCCCGACCCGCAAAACCGTTTCCATTGCCGCCAAGCCCATAGTCCCTTCGGTATAACCAGAAAGTAATGCGTCACAGTGGGGCCAGTGCACGACGCACCCTAGAGGTTAGCTGCATGTCCTTGCAGCATCGAACACGATCGCTTTTTTAGAAGAACATCATGGTATCGTGCCAGCGCATTGCTGGCTTTCCAGGTGGCCTTACCATGCCCTATGTCCTCGGAAGGTGGGAAGGGTTGACGACTTCACGCCGTCTTCCCTCTGCACGACTGGTATCAAGAATGATGATGCCGCGTACACCCCAAATTGACCTTTCTGCGATAAGGCCTATTCGCCAGCACATTCGTCGGCCATTGCCGACGCGGTGCCTACGCCTGCCCCAGTCTTGACGAGGACCCCTTTCCGTCCTCGGGCTCGGAACCCGCCCGGTTGACCGACGCCGCGAAAGCGACGATACCATGTTGTTCTTCGCGCGGCCACCTTTTTGATAAAAGGATCGAGTTCGACCACAGAGCATGACCACTGGTATGACCCATGAAGCCTACTCCGAACCCTAGGACCACCTCTTATTTGCGCCTGAGCTAGCCATTCCTCGAGTCCACGCACCACCTTCTGTGTAGCTCCGAGACAATTTGGACGATAGCCGATAAAACGGCGTTCCAGCTAACTTCATCTTTACACATCCTCCTAACTATGTTGTCCGGGGTAGTGTCCAGACCACATGTGGCAAGCATGTGGTCACGCATGTGGACATTGTGCGAAAACGCGGGCACACGAGCAACACGTGTTCCGCCGTTTCCTCTAAGCCTGCGCACACCGGACACTCGGGCGAGGCCGAGTGTCCGAACCGGTGTAGGTACTGTCTGAAGCAACCATAGCCTGTAAGGACCTGGGTCAGGTGGAAAGTGATTTCCCCATGGCGCCTCTTGACCCACGTACCTATCTCCGGTATCAACCTATGTGTCCATCTACCCTTAGTGGAACTGTCCCACGCACGCTGCCATTTGACCATTGAGGCCAACCTGACAGTCCTACGGATGCCTCTCGTGCCGCGCATTTCGAAGCACTCTATGTCTTCACCGATAACTATGTCGATAGGCATCATACCGGTGATGACGCAAAGTGCATCGTGCGACACGGCACGGTACGCGCTCGCAACTCTTAGGCACATGAGCCTATACGTACTTTCTAACTTCGTTCTGTAGCAGTTAATACGTAGGGCCGTTCCCCAAGTTGGCCTGCATGTCTCAGTATGGACAGAGCGACACTAGTCAGAAGCTTGCGCTTGCTGGCATAAACTGCAGAGCTATTGGACATCATCCGGGTCAATGTCACTATAGCTGTGGAGGCACGCTTGCAGGCGTATTTGACGTGGCTACCAAAGGTGAGCTTATCGTCGATCATTACCTTCAAGAGTTTGATGGAGCGTTCAGAGGTGACCGCGCAGTTGCCTGCCCATATCACCGCTTGTTGCTCCGACTTTCGGTTGTTAACAACAACCACCTCGGTCTTGTGGTGTGCCAGTTCTAACTTCCTGGAACTCATCCACTCCTCCACAATTACGTTCGAGTGGGCTGCAGTCAACTCCACCTCTTCGATCGATTCGCCGTAAACCTCGTAAGCGTAATATCCGACGTAATATCAGCGAAGCCGACGATTACCACGCCCACCGGGAACTTCAACCTCAAGACACCGTCGTACATGACGTTCCATAACACCGGACCCTGTATGGAACCTTGCGGAACCCCTGAGGTTATGTCAACGCACTTCCGACCCGCCTCCGTGTCGTATACCAGTACTCGATTCTGGAAGTAGCTTCCGAGAATCTTGTACAGGTACTCGGGAATTCAAAGACACAGGAGCGCATCTGCAATAGCACTATTGAATGCATTCTTCACGTCGAGAGTCACTACTGCACAATAGCAAACTCCCCTCCTCTTACGTTGGATAGGTATCTCCGCGGATTTAGTGACCGACAAGATAGCGTCTACGGTCGACTTACCCTTTCGGAAGCCAAACTGGTTACTCGATAGACCATCCGCACCCTCTGTGCGTATCAACAACATGTTGAGGATGATCTTCTCGAACATCTTCCCCGCCGTATCAAGCAGGCATATTGGTCTATATGCCGACGGATCCCCCGGTGGTTTTCCCGCCTTTGGCAATAGGACCATGCTCTGCCTTTTCCATGCTTCAGGGAAGACACTCTCGTCCAGGTATCTCTGCATGACAGATCTGTACATCACGGGAGCCTCAGCAATGGTCGCTTTGATGGCCAGGTTCGGAATACCATCCGGTCCTGGCGCCTTACCTACACTAAGGGACTGTGCAATCCCCACAAGTTCCGCCACAGTTACTCTTCCCTCGTCGGCCACCCTGGCCCCTGGCAGCTCCACAAAGTGAGGCCAGGGACTTGGGTCATGACGTGGGAAGAGCCCCGCGATGATCCTCTCCAGCATATATGGGGACCGCTCTGTAGGGGCCAATGCCCCACGTGTCTTGGCCATTACGACCTTATGGGCATCACCCCATGGCTTCGCGCTGGCACTTTGACACAGGCCCTTGAAGCAGGCTTTTTTGCTTGATCTAATATTAGATCTAATATCTCAGTCTTCAGAGCGGCTCTAGCAGCCACGAACGCTCCTCTTCTGTACGTGCTCGCTACATCCGCCTCCGTGCCCGTAGGCAGGCGCGGCGTATGTTCGCAATTGCTTGAGTCCACCAGTAAGCCGGTGGCCTCCCATTCCTAGGGTGGACTTTCCTAGGCATGGTGGCATCGCATGCACGCGAGAGTACTGTTACCAGCTGCTCGCCGCTTAGACCGAGAGTAGGGGAGACTGGGTAGACTTGATCCCTTTTTCTGATTTCCGATGTTTCACAGCCAAAAATAAATAAACTTACGCGATTTCCACACAGACTCTCTAGAAAATATAGTATTCAACTTTACTAATGTATGACAGTCCTTAATTTATTGTTGTACATCAACAATTGATTTTTCAGAGTTCTGTCAAAAATCCACTTTTAAAATATTCGGGGAAATTGATCCTCTCCAATAATTTGCTTTGATAAAAGTAGAAAGGTGCTCTCAGAGTTTTTAAATATTTTTCCTTCAAAATACGCGGAATTTTCAAATTGCTGTGCGTATATTGCGCTTTTTGCACTTTATAAGTTTTCTGCGAGATTTTTTTTCTCACAGTCATCTTTTTCTCACACTCAATACACTCATAAAAGTTTGATTTTCCGTGTATAATATTTGTGTGTGAGTGCTCAATCTGAAAACAAATAGACGTCAAATCATGGCGGGAATCGATTTAGTGTACACGCTTACATGTGACTAACGAGTAATGGGTTATAATTGGGTAAATTTCAGTAACAAAAATCGATCAACCCGAAATGAGAGTGAGTGTGAGAAAAAGAAGCGGGCAAATCACAATCTACACATAACTCTTCAAATTGGTGAAATCGGCAATACATGAACGATTTTTGTTATTGAATTCGACAGCACATGCAATTTTGAAATTTTGGGAGACTTAATCCCCTCTCTTTGATATCTACGCAAATAATAATTTATTCTACCAACCCTTCATCAAATCTGTCAAATCTACAAACAATTAGAAGCCTGAGAAAAGATTTATATTTTTTTCGCCAAATTTTTGTAGCTAATGGGGGATCAAGTGTCCCCATATTGAGGCAATAACTTCAAATCCAAATATCCTAAAACTTTGATGGAATGTTGACATTCTCATCAGTACAAATCATTAAGCACATTTAAGGCTTTGTGCTGTGAAAAAACGAAAGCATTGGTCATTGTTATGAAAAGTGATTCAAATTTTGCGTGGCCAATAAAAAAATCTTTAGGAAGGTCAAAACATACAAACCGCCCTGCAGAATAAGTAAGATTGTGAATCCAAAAAAAAAACAACCCACATAAAGGTAATTTGTCTAGAGGATCTATACTAAAACATACGCTAGAACAAAACTACTTTAGTTCTCGATAAAACAGGGGGTGATCAAGTCTCCCCAGGGATCAAGTCTACCCACCTTCCCCTATTGTGCTCGCGGCGGAGCGCTTCCTTAAACACCTCGTCGTCGAAGTATGATGTCTTCCACATACGAGGGCTAGGCCTCGCCCCTTCTTCCGTCCGCTGAATGCTGGTCATATAGTCGATACTGTAGCGAACCGCCAGGTGGTCGCTGTGAGTGTAGCCATCATCTACCCTCCAGTTCGAACTACTCGTTTGGCCAGCCCAAGAAACAATTGTTGTTTGAAGAAATGTTTCTTACAGCTACGCTATTCAGCTGTATGTTTAATTATGATTGATTTATTGCATTTGATACTACTATACCAACCTTGTTCGCCCAAAAATGGAGAATCTATTCAACAACAGTAGTTCTATAAGCATGTTGAAATAATTGTTTAAGCTGTCACCTTGCAACAATTGTTCAACTACAAAAACAATAGAAGAGCTACAGCAACATTAATTTAACGCTTGTTATTACAAAGCTTATTACCCGAACTAATAAAGCTTTTTTTTCCATGTTCTACAAATAAGGCTGTTTGATAGACTGTTGTTTGTGTAACATAGAAGATTGGAGGAAACTATTATTTAACATTAGTTTGAGAAAAAGTCCCGAATACAAGTTGAATAACGTTGGTTTTGGTGGCATCTCAATTGTTGTAAAAAATATCTCGAATAAAGCTTATTACAAGTTTCCACAACAAGCATTTTTTTATAAAAATGTTAAAAGAGGACTAATTCTTACGAATAATTTTTATCTTGATATTATTTTATGGAACTGTGACTTGTTTTTTTTTTCATCAACTAGTCATTACTACAGTTATCACAATCTCGAACGATGTGAGGCTCGAACCCAGGACCCTTCGATTGACATCGGCCTGCTTTTCCGCTGCTCCATGCAAGGTCATATAAATCGACCATGTTAAATGTAGTTATAAATTATTTAACACCAAATTGAACAATTTATTGCACAAACATTGCATAAACAACATTTGAACATGTTTTTTAAATAGAATGTATATGACAACAATATTGTTGAAAACGTTTGCACAGCAACGCACACAGCAGTTTATACAGTTTATACAAATTCAGATGAGCATCGAATGTAGTTGCCCCGATTGCAGTTTAAGAATAATTGAATAATGAATTCTGAAACAATCTGCTTCTGATAGTCAATCCGTGCGCGCATCCGTTGCCCATCACTGTTAAAACAGCAACAATAAACAGTGCGGTTGTACAACTTCGGCAGCGGCGTTGAATAACAAATTCTAACAAATGTTATTAAGCATCACATAAACATGTTATTTAATATTAACTTAATTACAATAAATAGGATAAGAAAATTATTTTGAGCTTTTTAGTGGAATGTTTTCACCTGTCATAAGACAAGTTTATACAATCCCATTGAATTCCACCACTTAATTGTATCTTGACAGATACGTATTTCGACCTCAAAAGTAAGGCCGTCTTCAGTGTCTCGTACTTGACTAGACTTAAGTCGACTCGATATAAGACTCGACTTAAGTCGAGTCAAGTACGAGACACTGAAGACGGCCTTACTTTTGAGGTCGAAATACGTATCTGTCAAGATACAATTAAGTGGTGGAATTCAATGGGATTGTATAAACTCGTCTTATGACAGGTGAATAAATAGGATTTATTTTGGTGGAATAAAGTATATTTACAGTAAATAATACAACTGAACTTCACCCTGCCAGGGAAATTTTAGGGCAACATTTATTAAACTTTTAGTGGATGCTTTATTCAAATAACAACAAAACAGGGAACTAATGCGGTGATTTCAATCAGTATAACATTTATTAAACAACTTCTTAAACATGCTTTATTCTTCAACTACCATCGCTTCTATACAACAGTTGTTCAACCAGCTTGTTGATTTATGGCTCTGAATTGTTTCTTGGGAGGGCTCCAGAACGTAACGTCGATAATCGACTCGGCCCCGTTCCAGCTTTTGGTACCGACACTAGTCAAGTCCACATCCAACATGGCCAGTGATTCCAGCAGGATCTGCCCTCATTAATTTTGTGCTCATGCACATATTCTAAAATTCCAGCCCCTTGCTTAGGCTAGTTCGCCGACTGGCTTGCTAAGATCTACTGCTACGTTGTCTCGATCTCTCGGCTGTCGTGCCACAAACTTCCTAACTTGAATCCTCCTGACTCCTCCCGGCATCGAGGGTGGTCCACCAGTTCCGGTGAAGGAAACTTCCGCACTGATGGTGCCCCGACTACCGGCGGCTATCGCAGGGGACGCTTTTGCGCGGTCCGAAAGTTCCGGTGGAGGATGACGTCCGCACTGGCGGTGCCCTACATACCCGAAGCGCTTTCTTCTCCTTTCTTCAGCAGGTTGGCTGTTCGAGTGCCAAGGTCGGTCCGACGATTCCGGATGGCAGAAGACTTCCGGTTCGCCGGCGCCAAACTGAGGCCAAACACTGCTCACTGGACTCACACTGGATTTTCCCCCGAGACTACGCTTATTCGCTGGTCACTTCTCCATCTACTCCAACTCTGACAATATTTGCGTCACGACTCTGCTGACCACATTCCACGTGCCTTCTTCGTGACCAAGGTTGAAATATGTCAAAGTCAATGCAGTAAAATACATGGATCTCAGAAAATTCTACGGTCAATCTCATCGCCACCGCCGGGAGTGCGACTGTAGGGCAGTCAAAAAATCATTCCAGCACCAACCATTCAATTTTGCGTTCAACCCAACACAAGTCGCTCTGACAGGCTGCTCAGTTCATGCGTTACTGAATGATTGTGAGTGGCCCATATAAACGCGTGGTGATTTTTTGTCATTTGCTGGGTGTATGTGTACATTTTACTGTGGTGAATTTCATATTCGTGGCGCATTTGGTGATGTGAGTTCTTTTGTATACTCCTCTCCCTCTTCGACAATGTGAGATCGATTTCAAGGAAGGAAGAAAATAGAAAAATGAAATTAAAAAAAAAAACAAATCTTGGGCAATCGAATACCACGTGTTCTGGAGTGTTTTCAACGTTCTCACACTCTGGACATAACGGTGAATTAGTATGTCCAACCCTTTGTAAGTACTTCCGGAAACATCCGTGAACCGACAGAAACTGCGTCAGTTGAAACTTCGCTTCACCATGCTTTCTGTTCATCCACACCGACAGGTTTGGTATGAGCCGGTGAGTCCACCTCCCTTTCTCCATACTGTCCCACTCTTGTTGCCATTTCGCCATCCAACGGATTCTCACCTCCTTCCTTACGTTTCTGGTTTCTCTTCGCTGATAACACTCGATGTCTTCCTCCAGGGTGATGCAGATGGGTAGCATCCCAGCAATAACGCATAATGCTTCCGACACTTTTTTCAGCTTTTCCCGGTTCCGCTTGGTTGATGCTCGATGACGAGGCACTAGCTAGCAGTCGCCTCGTGCTGCTTCTTGGTCCGCCTACGTTTGGCATGATCCTTGCTATTGCGTTCATTGCCTTCGCCGACTTTTTACAGGCGCAGTCAACGAGGCTGTTGAAATTTAGCCGATCGTCGATCATCACTCCCAAGTGCTTCGGTGATCGCTTAGAAGCAATCGCATGGCCTCGGACGACGATCTCCACCCGCTGGATCGCTTTGCAGGTGCTGAATAGCACCTCCGTTTTGTGGTGAGCTATCTGCAGCTTAACACCGTTCATCCAGCGCTCGATCATGGCTATCGTCTCCGTCACCAACACCTCCACTTCTTCAAGAGTCTCGCCCATCACCGCTAGTGACACGTCGTCCCTTTCCTGAGTAGCTGCAAAGTCAACACTTCCCGGAACACCGCCTTGCGTTCCTCTCTGTCTAGTTCCGTCCTTGCTCTCTGTGCCCGCCTCCGAGCTTTGAGGCAAGCAGCGCGTAGCGTACTAAGCCTGCCGTTCCACCAGTAAGCAGGACGCCGATTGTTTCTCGGTTCTAGTTTTCGTGGCATTGTAGCGTCGCAAGCCCTTATCACCCTTCGTGTGATGCTAAGCCGCATCAATGATCTCGGTACTACTGTCCAGTCGCTAACTCTCCAGTCCATACTTGCCGTCAACGAAGGACTGCTGGCTGGATGTCGATGATAGACTCCCTCCCATCTCTCCGAAATGTGCTCACCGAGCCTTCATTACACAATCGTACATCTAGCTGAATGAATCATCAACCCAAAACGTCAGGCCCATATATTAACTGTCAAATGTTGACGTGTTCAGGATGATTAACTTCATCGTTCCTCGAAAGAAAACCGAATATTGGTTCTTCATGTTAGGACCCAATTGTATAAACAAATGACCACGCTGGGGGAGGAGGGAAAACTGATTAAAACATGTCCACTAGGTATATGAACAGCCCCTAATGGAATCCACAGAACAACTGCAGCACAAGGAAACAGGATTCCTGGAACCCGAACTAACTCGAGAACATTTCCCGAGGACAACAAATCCATCCATGCGCTTGAAAGAAAAGCATAAATAAATGTAAGTACACAATTTCTTTTGGAAAATTTTCATTCCAATAATTTTTAGCTGTGTGGTGCGAATAGAATCGATTTGGTTGTCAAACTGAAGCCAAAATTTTCTATTGTACCGGAGCCAAACATTAAAGATTGTGGTTATGTTTGTTTCAGTTTTTATTTGTGAATTGTTGTGTATTGTAATTACTTGAAAAAAAAATTAAAATAAACTTAGATCGATTTTTGAATTCTTTATAACATTTATTTTCACACTATATTTCGAGTGAAAAATAAGTAGGAATTCAATTAAAATGCACTCGTTACGAAATTTCACGAGATTCAACAGCTGATTGGAGCAGGAACGTATGTAAATCAAGTTATGTAGAGTCTCGCGCATTTGTGCACCCTAATGCAGCATGGAAAAACAAATTCGTAGAGCGGGAATTGTTTGACAGCTTAGTAACTGCAAAATAATTTTGCTCATGGGAATGATTTCAAAATATCCCTCTACTCGCTTAGGAGCAGAAAAGCGGCTCTATTCGCAGAACCCAGATTCTTAGAAGCAATCAAAGCACCAGCCCACAGTTTACCGAATAAACGCCTCGCAAACACGACAACATACCATCCAGCAAACCATGCACCACCGAGCATTGTCCCACTGCGTTCTCACCAAAGCATGGTTCACTCGGTGCGTGCTGTGCTCACCTCACCTCACTCACAATTGGTGAGAAACTCTCCGATTGGTCACTCTGAATGGCACACGACGAAGCTGCTGTCAAACTGTTGGGCCAATCGAATTGTGGCTGCTTTGTTACCATTGGTAAAACAATCTGCTCAATCAGAGTCCAGAGAATTCCGACCTCCTTACGATTGGAGCGTGCTCCACGCGTAGTGTCCAGTGCAGTCAGTGCGTTCGGTGCGTAATTAGGGTGATTGTTTTAACGGAAGTGAAGCAGTTCGAGAGTGATTTGAATTTATTTCTGGTGACGCATCAAGCGATAACCGGTGCTTGCTTTGAAAAGCTGAAATTTTTGTGGTGAAGATTGTGAAATTACGCGCAGTTGGCGACATTCGCAGAAGGTAAGTGCACATGCACCTGTGGCGCTTCGTCGTTCGGATTTGCATTATTCATTAATCGCAGCAAGCCTATTTGCTGTTGGTCGGAGGTAGCTTGATTGGCCAATCGGGTGCGTGGTTAGGGGGATTTTGTGCTTTTTTTCTTCCTGAAAAACGCTCATCAGGTAGGCGCAGAGTCGCACTCGGGCAGGCAGCCATCGTATCGCCAGGGACGACGATTGCCTCCGGTCGGCCCTGCGCCTCATCGTTCACTCGCTGCCAATGCGACGCAACAGCGCGGCGGCGGTGGTAGTGATGAGCTTTTTCTCCGTCGTCGCACACTTCGATTCGACCGAATTTGAAACGAGGGAGCCAATAGCAGCGCCGCTGCTACTACGATTGGTGCAAATATTCGCTGCCGCTCTACTAATGATTGGTGGAGGTCTGTTAGTTGTTATTGTCGTTCAGTGCGATGGTCAATGATTGGTGATAGGCCGTCGCGACAAGTGGGTGATTGAAATCTCGGCACGAGATGCAAATGCCATGCGATTGATTGATTGCCGATGATGATTGGTTCCGAGTCGGTGAAGCTCATCCGATGCTCAGTTCACAAGTTTTGTTTTGGGAACGCTTGATAATGCTCTTTTCTTTTCTGCTTATTGTCATTACATCCCCCACTGGAACATTGCCACCTCGCAGGATAGTGCTCTTTAAGCACTTCCACAATTATTAACTCCGAGGTTTCTAAGCCAAGTTTCCATTTTTGCATTCGTAATTCGTATATCATGAGGCTAACACGATGATACTTTTTATGCCCACCCAAGCAACCAAAAGTTCAGATTTCAATTAAATTTGTTCCTAACTGAATCAATTAGCTCACTATTGGTGCACATTGAGTTCCAAGCCCCTTAACGGAACTTTAAAGTCCACTTCTGCGCTCCCGCTATATAAAAATTACTTAAAATGCGAGCTAATTAAGCCAAAACATTTCATCTTATCCGTACTTTTGGTTGCTTGGGCAGGGAAGTCGAGACAATTCCAATCCGAAAATGTTCCTAGACCAGGCCGGGTATCGAACCCAGCCACCCTCAGCATATGGTCTTGCTTTGTAGCCGCGCCTCTTAACACATAGCTAAGGAGGGCCCTCGAAAATGCTCTTGGTGGTTCGTAAAGTGACTACTCGGGCGCCAGCTGCCAGCGCACAGAATGCTGGAACTCGTCGCCAATAGCTACCAGTAGACCCGGATGAATCTGATGACTTGCCTTGTATCTAGGAGTAATCTTTCGAAGTCCATGTAGGTATTCAATCTTCCATTTGCGCCAGAACCATTGGTACAACCACGTACAACTGTTGAAGTTTTTGGTGGTGATTCAAGGAAGTGTGGGTGGTAGAAGACAGAGGAACGACGGAGTGGAGAGGCTTCCAGTGAACTCCAGATGTACTGCCTTTGTTGTTTTTTTTTAAACTTATGTTTTGTTATTTTTGTTATTTAATATTTGCATTTAATACATGCATTCATTTCTTAGACTAGGTGTTCCGTGTTTTCTAAACACTATCATCTTTATTTGCTATGGTACAGTTTTAGCAATTATTAATACATTTCAAATGCCTCTGGCAGTTAGGATTTTGGAAAATAAAATTTGATCGTTCAGTTAGGATACGGCTGGCATGAAAAATGTTTTATATAAGTCGATTTGAAAGCGAGCGGAGGGCAATATTTGTAATGGTATGAAAATCTCACTACCTTTCTTCTGCTAAACTTCCGTATGAAGGGGAGCTGATATATCTCCAGTGGCAAAAGGTTTTTGGTGGTCGTGGTAGTAGTAGTAAAATTCATTTTTATTTCATATTGATATGTTTTTGCAATAGTTGTTTATTTCAAGTGTTTGACCGATTTGACCGATTAACTGTTAACATTTTGTATATTTAATTACCTAATTATTTTTAGGTTTGATTCAACATAACGGCCTTGAAGAGGCACTGGTTTTTGTTTGAAATTTGATAACCTACTATGTGCTATATTCTCCGTTGCCTCGCCGTCTCAAGCCGAAATTGTAAGCGCAATTAGAGATGCACCTGAAAACGTCATTGGCATCGAGCCTCAAATGGTTGTATCGGCCATTAATAGAATCAAATCGTCCTTCTCTGCTGGCCCAAGCATCATTCCTTCGGCAGTATTAAAAAATGTTCTGACATCTTGGCTATCCTTCTGAGCATACTATTGAACCTATCACTCCGACCGCAAAAATTTCCCACTCATTGGAAATGCTCTACAATATTACCTGTTTACAAACAAGGTAACAAATGTGACGTAAGAAATTATCGAAAAATTACTGCACTTGGTATTGAACCGAAAGTGTGTGAATCGATTATTTACGAGAGGTTAATTGCCTTCAACTATAAAATCATCAACGTGCGCAGCCTACACGAAGGGAGACCCGACGACGAGAAATAAGCGTTCTATGCACAGCTGGAGCAGATATACGATGGATGCTCACTGTGGGACGTCAAAATCGTCATCGGTGACATGAACGCTCAGGTAGGGAGGAAGAAATCTATAGACCGGTCATCGGACCGGATAGTCTGCATACCGTATCGAACGACAACGGCCAACGATGCATAAACTTTGCATCATCCCGCGGAATAGTAGTCCGAAGCACCTTATTTCCCGCAAGAATATCCACAAGGCCACATGGAAATCATCTAATCAAGTAACGGAAAACCAAGTCGACCACGTTCTAATCGACGGTAAATTCTTCTCCGACATCACGAACGTACGCACTTACCGCAGTGCGAATATTGAATCCGATCACTACCTCGTTGCAGTATGTCTGCGCTCAAAACTCTCGACGATGTGCACCACGCATCGGAGTCGTTCGCCGAGGCTAAATATTGGGCGGCTATAAGAGAGTAGACTAGCCCAAGACTACGCGCAGCAGCTGGCAGTAGAACTCCCAGCGTAAGAGCAGCTAGGCGCAGCGTCTTTTGAAGATGGCTGGAGGGATATTCGATCCGCCATTGGAAGCACCGCAACCGCTGCACTAGGCACGGTGGCTCCGGATCAGAGAAACGACTGGTATGTAGGCGAATGTGAGCAGTTAGTTGAGGAGAAGAATGCAGCATGGGCGAAATTGCTGCATCACTGCCCTCGAACAAGGCACGATACAAACGGGCACGGAACAGACAAAACTCGATTTTCGGAGGAAAAAGCGCCTGCAGGAAGATCGATACGAAGAGACGGAGCAACTGTACCGCACTAAGAACGCACGAAAGTTCTATGAGAAGTTAAACCGTTCATGTAAGGACCACGTACCACAGCCCGATATGTGTAAGGACATAAACGAGAACCTTCTTGTAAACGAGCTTGAGGTGATCCAAAGGTAGCGGCAGCACTACAAAGAACGCCTGAATGGCAATGTGGCAGACAATGATGACGGGATGGCGATGGACCTGGGAGAACGCGCAAGACATAATTTTACTGGCTCCGGATCTCCAGGAAATCCAGGAGGAGATTGGCCGGCTGAAGAACAACAAAGTTCCTAGGGTTGACCAACTACCAGGAGAGCTATTCAAACACGGTGGTGAGGCACTGGCAGCAATTGCAAGGGAGTTCGTGGGGCAGTACTAGGCGGGTTTTATGGGCGAACGATCACGAACCAGGTGTTCGCCATTCGCCAAGTACTGCAGAAATGCCGCGAATACAACGTGCCCACACATCATCTATTCATCGACTTCATAGCTGCATATGATACAATCGATCGGGACCAGCTATGGCAGCTAATGCACGAACACGGGTGATGTGCGTAGTTCGAGTTTCAGAGGCATTCTCGAATCCCTTCGAAACCCGCAGAGGGTTACGGCAAGGTGATGGTATTTCGTGTCTGCTATTCAACATCGCTTTGGAAGAGGTAATACGAAGGGCAGGGATTAACACGAGTGGTACAATTTTCAATAAGTCCTTCCAGCTATTTTGCTTCGCCGACCACATAGATATAATGACACGTAACTTGGAGAAGATGGAGGAAGCCTACATCAGACTGAAGAGGGAAGCTAAACGGATCGGACTAGTCATCAATACGTCGAAGACGAAGTACATGGTAGAAAGGGGTTCGAAAGAAGACAATGTGAGCCACCTACCTCGAGTTTGCATCGGTGGTGACGAAATCGAGGTGGTAGAAGAATTTGTGTACTTGGGCTTGGTGACTGCCGAAAATGATACCAGCAGAGAAATTCGGAGACGCATTGTGGCTGGAAATCGTACATACTTTGGGCTCCGCAAGACGCTCCGATCGAACAGAGTTCGCCGCCGTACCAAACTGACAATCTACAAAACGCTCATTAGACCGGTAGTCCTCTACGGACACGAGACCTGGACGATGCTCGTGGAGGACCAACGCGCACTCGGAGTTTTCGAAAGGAAAGAGCTGCGTACCATCTATGGTGGGGTGCAGATGGCGGACGGTACGTGGAGGAGGCGAATGAACCACGAGTTGCATCAGCTGCTGGGAGAACCATCCATCGTTCACACCGCGAAAATCGGACGACTGCGGTGGGCCGGGTACGTAGCCAGAATGTCGGACAATAACCCGGTGAAAATGGTTCTCGACAACGATCCGACGGGTACAAGAAGGCGAGGTGCGCAGCGGGCAAGGTGGATCGATCAGGTGGAAGATGACTTGCGGACCCTCCGTAGACTGTGTGGTTGGCGACGTGTAGCCATGGACCGAGCCGAATGGAGAAGACTCTTATATACCGCACAGGCCACTTCGGCCTTAGTCTGAATAAATGAAAAATGAATGTTCTTATCATAATCATGGGTAGGACAATGCTTCGCCTGTCCTACCCAGGTATTTTCATGCGTAGGACATGTCCTACTTGTCCCACCCACTCCCGTTCATTTCATTTATTTAATTAACATCTAAACAGATAACACTGAATCAACAATTTGACGCCACAATGCACGGTTCGAGGCCGCATCTCTCCATCCTCGGATACGCCCCACGCTCGCCAAGTCGTTTTGCACTTGGTCTGCCCATCTCGCTCGCTGCGCTCCATACCGTCTCGTACCTGCCGGATCGGAAGCGAACACCATCTTTGCAGGGTTGCTGTCCGGCATTCTTGCAACATGTCCTGCCCATCGTACCCTTCCGGCTTTAGCTACCTTCTGGATACTGGGTTCGCCGTAGAGTTGGGCGAGCTCATGGTTCATTCATCGCCGCCACACACCGTCTTCTTGCACACCGCCAAAGATGGTCCTAAGCACCCGTCTCTCGAATACTCCGAGTGCTTGCAAGTCCTCCTCGAGCTCTGCATAATAATACCAAAAACTTATATGCGGAATACTTGAAGCATAACATGCTTAGGTATTTCAATACCAAAGGAATACTAATTGGTTACTTATGCATTTGGCATTAAAATAGAAATTAATAACAGACTATGTTATGGCTCAAGTATTGTGCATATTAATTTTTAGTATTATTCCTTTGGTATTTTCCCGAGAAGGAGAGACGACCTCGATAACAGAAATTGGTGTGATTTAGCCTTGCATAAAAAGGTAAAATACTAAAAACTTATATGCAGAATACTTGAGGCATACCATGCATACCACGAATAATAATTGGTTATGCATTTGGTATTGAAATTCAATTTAATAACTGAGTTTGTCATGGCTTAAGTATTAGGCATATTAGTTTTTGGTATTATTCCTTTACAATGTTGTGAAAACTCATATGTGAATATGTACGTTATGTGGGAGATATTGATTTGGAAAATGTATTGGAGGTAACCACTATTTTAGACCTTATTGTGCTGTCCCGCCTTAATTTTAAAAATCCTCAATTTGTTCCGTTTTTTCATTGATTCTTCCAAAGAGCTCCAAAATATTATTCAAACAAATTTAATATTTTAAGCAGGAATCTAAAACCAAATACATATCTATGCGGTTATGTATTTTACATGGATCGACTTTTCTTAAGGTTTTTACCAATGACAACAAGCGTTTCTCCGGCAGATTTTTTCATACAGTTTTATTTCAATTACTTTTTTCCACTTATTCCAAAGGCGATAAAATTTAGCCAATTTCAGGGCGATTTTCGCGTTTTTCGCAAATTTCGCGGATTTGTCGCGGATTTACCCTTCCAGTCGCGAAAATCGCGGTTCCGTCAAACATTGTCGCGAAAATCGCGGATTTATAACTACACTCTCGCGAAAATCGCGATTTCCTCAATTTAATTTTGAGATGAATTCAACATGTCGATTATTTGGGCGTTTGGAAAATAAACAATCCGTCAAAGATCCATACACATGGTATTCGAATAACCTTTCAATAGTCGTATGGATGTTGGTTTAAGTGGACACATAGAAAGTCTGTCGAATTGCATTTATAGATTACTGAAATGCCAAAAATTATTTATTTTGGAAAGGAATCAGAAGTATTCCTTTCGCGAGAAAAGATCAGATCGCATGTCAATGTTTAAATCCGAATATCGTCGGTTGAACGATAGATAGGTTTTTTTCATTGCCCGACCATCAGTTGCGTCAACTTTTGTACCATGCTTAATGACCCCTACTATTGCAGGCATCTCATTCAAACCATTCAGTATTCGCCCTTTGTTTTATTATGTATTCCAATAACTTTTTATAGGCTATTTTTTTTTTCAGTTCCATGTGTTTTTGTTCTATTACCTGTTCCATTTACTGTCTGACTGAACTTGAGCCTTGAGACTCCAGAGGACTCCTACGATGGATAGCACATACTACGTTGTAATGCTCACTATAGATTAGACCTCTTCATGTTTTCAAAAAGTATCAAAAATTCAACCGGTCAGCCCAGAATTACAATTCTCACGCTAAAATAAGCCTCCTGTTAAATTTTCAGCTAATTCGGATAAAATTTCGAGGTGGCTCAAGTCGATTTAGTTTTTTTGGGCTATTTTCAATTTTGAAAAAATCTAACAAGAGATATAAACGCCGAAAACCATCGCAACAACCTCCTTCGATTCGTTCCGTTCATGTTTTGGCCATGTTAAAGTGATTTTCAAGCTTTAAACTGCATAAAAACACTCTTCCCCCTTAAAGTCGTTGTTCTACAAAATTCTTGAATTTACGACAAATCATTGCTAATTTATTATATTTATTTTCCTCTTTTTTCCCTGGACATGTGAGTATTATAATTGCTAATGTTCGATTAACCGTTAAATTCCTAAAAATCAGAAGCTGAACATTTGTCATAAATTTGCACGCTAGTATTTCCTTAAACATATTATTCGAACAAAACTTAAATCAAATCATATGATATTTGATGTTTGCAACAAACGACTTCCAAATTTGGTTCATTTCACCATATGTCTGTATGCTTTTAGCATTTAGTGCGTCGTAGTAACAAGTGAAATTAAAGCTTCTTTGTTCGAACAATTTGTTTGACGAAATCCCAACGTGCAAATTTATGATTAATGTTCAGCTTCTGATTTTTAAAAATTTAACGGTAAATCGGACATTATAAGTTGTATTACTCAAATGTCCAGGGAAAAAAGAGGAAAATAAATATAATAAATTAGCAATGATTTGTCATAAATTCAAGAAATTTGTAGAACAACGACTTGAGGGGGAAGAGTGTTTTTATGCACTTTAAAGCTTGAAAATCACTTTAACCCGTTTCGGTCTGACCTAGAAATCAAAATTGAAATAACCCGTGTAGGCTCATTTTTCGTCCGATTGCCATGAAATTTTCAGGGAAGAAGCGTCATCATGTCTATTTTTTGGTACATGACTTGATTTGACCATGGTGCCAATCCGGCCGGATTTATTAAGGGGGGGTCCTGGGTCAGATGCAGTCAAGAAAGTGACCAGAATGCTGATGCAAACGTGGTCAATCATCATTGACCAGCATCAGAAGTTAGTTTTGATACATTTGAATCACCAGGACATGGTTCCGGATGTACCGGGAACCTGGTTCCCTGGGGTATCCCTGGGGTGGTGGACACTTTTCAAGTGAACACAACCCAGTCTTGCGACATATCAAACTTCATGATTTTGGAAGAAAATCCTAATACATGAGTTTTTGGGAGGTTTTGGACACATTGGCCACATCCGGAAGTGTTCCCGGGATCCTGGTTCCCTCAAGGAAGTGGACAAATTTAGATTAGCACCGAAACCCATCTTGCGACATATCAAACTCCATGATTTTGAAATACAAGCTCAATAGATGAGTTTTTGAGAGGTTTTGGACACAGTGGCCACGTTCGGAAGTGTTCCCGGGAGCCTGGTTCCCTCAGAGAAGCGGACAAATTTCGATTAGCACCGAAACCCATCTTGCGACATATCAAACTCCATGATTTTGAAAGACAAGCTCAATAGATGAGTTTTTGACAGGTTTTGGACACATTAACCACATCCGGAAGTGTTCCCGGGATCCTGGTTCCCACATGGAAGTGGACAAATTTCGATTAGCACCGAAACCCATCTTGCGACATATCAAACTCCATGATTTTGAAAGACAAGCTCAATAGATGAGTTTTTGACAGGTTTTGGACACATTGGCCACGTTCGGAAGTGTTCCCGGGAACCTGGTTCCCTCAAGAAAGTGGACAAATTTCGATTAGCACCGAAACCCATCTTGCGACATATCAAACTCCATGATTTTGAAAGACAAGCTCAATAGATGAGTTTTTGGCAGGTTTTGGACACATTGGCCACGTTCGGAAGTCTTCCCGGGAACCTGGTTCCCTCAAGAAAGTGGACAAATTTCGATTAGCACCGAAACCCATCTTGCGACATATCAAACTCCATGATTTTGAAAGACAAGCTCAATAGATGAGTTTGCGACATATCAAGCTCCATGATTTTGAAATACAAGCTCAATAGATGAGTTTTTGAGAGGTTTTGGACACAGTGGCCACGTTCGGAAGTGTTCCCGGGAGCCTGGTTACCTCAAGGAAGCGGGCAAATTTCGATTAGCACCGAAACCCATCTATCGATATATCAAACTCCATGATTTTGAAAGACACGCACAACACATGATTTTTTGAGTCGTCCATAAGCGTTCCCGAGAGCCTGGTTCCCTCAAGAAAACGGACAAATTTCGATTAGCACCGAAACCCATCTTGCGACATATCAAACTCCATGATTTTGAAAGGCAAGCTCAATAGATGAGTTTTTGAGAGGTTTTGGACACATTGGCCACATCCGGAAGTGTTCCCGGGAGCCTGGTTTCCTCTGGGAAGCGAACAAATTTCGATTAGCGCCGGAACCCATCTTGCGGTATGCCAAACTCCATGACTTTGAAAGACAAGCTCAATAAATGAGTTTCTGAGAGGTTGACACATTGCCCATGTTCGGAAGTGTTCCCGGGAACCTGGTTCCTTCAGAGAAGTGGACAAATTTTGATTAGCACCGAAACCCATCTTGCGACATATCAAACTCCATGATTTTGAAAGACAACTTGAATACATTAATTTTTTTTGAGATTTTGGACACATTGGCCACGACCGGAAGTGTTCTTGGGAACCTGGTTCTCTCATGGAAGTAAACAAATCTAGATTGGTACCGAAACTCATCTTGTGACGTAACAAACTCCATGATTTTGAAAGTCAAGCAAAATAATGAAGTTTGATATGTCGTAATATAGGTTTTGTAGCCAATCGAAATTTGACCGCTTCGCTGAGAGAACCAGGCTGCCGGTAACACTCCCGGACGTGGCCAGTGTGTTCAAAATCTCTCAATAATTCATGTATTGTGC